>NC_072411.2:126610000-127235000 GCF_028858775.2 Pan troglodytes
AGGACCTACTTCTCCAAAGGGACCCTGCCTCCATCTTTGTGTCCCCTCTTGCTTCCTTCTTAGCCTGCTAAAGGAGTAGGAGCTGGGCACCTTACTGTCAAAGCCATGGAAGAGGAGAAAGGAGCAAACCGAAAGGAAAAGAGTAAAAGAATCAAAGCCAACAGAACATCCAGACCATCAATTTCTTAACATTGTGCCCCAATTTTGTACCTGGCCTCAACCCAATCAGTGTTGCACCTGTATCAGCCTCCATTATTTGCTGTAAGAGCAGAACTGATTCTGGCTGATTCAGGCTGACAATGAATTTATCAGAAGGCTGGAGAACTGGGCTCAGAAAACTCACGAGAACTGTGGCAGAATCACAACCAAAATCAGGCCACAGAACCAGGTGGGTCCAAAGGCTCCGCCGCCCCCACGGTCAAAGACTAGACATCGCTTCTTCCTTTGACCAGAGCAATGCTGACCACGTCCTCTTCCCACCCAAAAGAAATCCGCCGCATTCTTGAGTGTGAACATCAAAACTCCAGGTGAGACTAGCTGACTGTCCAAGTGTAAGTCATGAGCCCAAGTCAGGGGAGATGGGGATGGGACATCTTTCAGGTGCGCTCTGCCTCCCACCAAGACTCCTATGGGGGAACTTTCTAAGCATTAATTAACTTTTAAATATCTACCATGTCTTCTCTTGGGGTGAAGCAGAGGGGGGAAAAAGGGTTTGGCGATTCGGCCACAGTAATTTACATAGTGTTACAACAGTGCCCTCTAGTGACAGACTTTTGATAGGGTGAAAAGCAAGGTAAATAAGATACACATCCCATAAAAAATCCTGCTGAAATTCAGTCCTGCTTAATTCTGTGAATTAGATCATTGCACAAAGCAAGAGAAGATTCCCAAATGCAACTGCAATCCCGTGAGAGGACATAAAGGAACCATGACTTTCAATGGGTGTTAGCTTGAATTACCACCGTCAGTGCCCGCAGGAACTCAAACAGCCCTATACAATGAGAATGACAGCATCATTTCTGCTGTGAACCTTGAGCATCGCTTGACCGAAGAGAAAAGCTGCTCCTTAGAAGCCCCCACATCCCCAGATCCCCTCATTTGGGCTGCACTCAGGGCTCCTGCAGTGATTCTGGCTGGTGGAGCCCTGTGAAGCCTGAACAAGCTCTGGGATCTGGCTCATAGGACATGACTGTGGGACCAACAGAGGAGGCCCAAACCTTGGGGGTGAGCTTCAGATAGAGCACAACAGCACAAACCATGAAAGACATGTGCAGTGATGCTTGTACACTAATAAGGACGAGATGAGGAAGAAGCCACTGCTGCTGTAATAGCTCTGCAGCCAACAGGCAAACTAGGAAACGTACATACCTGAGAAAAGCAGAGAGGGCTCTCTGGAGTGGGCCCAGAACTTGGGATACAAACATGAATGATATAGTTCATGTCTGCTATGGTCTGAATGTTCCCCCCCCCACCATCCAGAATTCATATGTTGAAGCCTAGCCCCCAGTACTATGATATTTTGAGGTGGGACCTTTGGGAGGTGATTGGGTCATGAGTGTGGAGTCCTCATAATGGAAGTAGTGCCTTTAATAGAAGAGGCACCAGGGAACTAGCTCTCTCTGTCTCCCTCCACCACATGAAGACACAGTGAGAATGTGGCCATTTGCAGGCCAAGAAGAAAGTCCCCATCAGAACTGGACCATACTGGCAGCCTAAATGCAGATGTCCAGCCTCCAGAACCATAAGAAATAAATTGCTGCCCAGTCTACAGTTTTCTGTGATAGCAGCCTGATATAGTTTGGCTGTATCCCTATGCAAATCTCACCTTGAATTTGGGGTCCTATAATTCACATGTGGGAGGGTCCTGGTGGGAGGTGATTGAATCATGGGGGTGAGTCTTTCCCCTGCTGTTTGCGAATATTTAATAAGTGTCACGAGATCTGATGATTTTATAAAGGGGAGTTCCCTTACACAAGCTCTCTTGCCTGCCACCATGTAAGACGTGATTTTGCTCCTCATTCACCTTCCATTATGATTATGAGACCTTCCCAGCCATGTGGAACTGTAAGTCCATTAAACTTATTTTCTCTATAAATTACCCAGTCTCAGCTATGTCTTTACTAGCAGCGTGAAAACAGACTAATACCCAACCCAAACTCACTAAGACTATATCTTACTTTCTGGCTTCCAGAGAATGGAAGCCTCTTCCACATTCCTATTCCTTGCTGTGCATTTGTTGAACAAATTATTTGTAAAAGCAGCTACTCTGGTCCTGACATTGCGCTAGGGCTTGGGTGCCAGGGTTGCTTTAATACGGTGTCAGCTGGTCAAGCCCCTGCAGCAGGGATTTTAACCTGAAACTCCATGACAACAAGGAGTCCACCAGGCAGGTCTGGGCAGAAAGCTCCAGGCAGATGGAACAAGTGGGGCATGCTTGAGGAGCAGAAAGGAAACCAGGGTGACGCCAGTTTTGTGTGTGCACGGTGTGGAGGCAGCATGGACCGTGTGAAGCTCAGGTCACTCTTCTTACCCCCTTCTTCCTAATAGATTGAAGCCAGGCTGTTAGGCTAGTGGTCAGAGACACAGACACTAGCCTGACAGCCTGGCTTCCAATCCTAACTGTGCCCATGACTCATTGTACAGTCCAGGATTAGGCTCTAGACCTCTCTGTGCCTCAATTTTCTCAACTGTAAAGTTCGGATCATCACAGCACCTACCCCACAGGACTTTTGTGAAGACCAAACTGTTCAAGAGAGTGCCTCGCATGTGGGAAGTGCCAGACAGCTCTGTCATCAGTATCAACTCTAATTCAGTATTATTGTCTCTCCTTAGAATTATTGTCCTCAATATAAACAGACACTTTTCAAAAGAAAACATACATGCAGCCAACAATCATATGAAAAAAAGTTCGACATCACTGATCATTAGAGAAATGCAAATCACAACTGCGATGAGATACCATCTCACACAGGTCAGAATGGCTATCATTAAAAAGTTAAAAAATTACAGATGCTGGCGAGGTTGTGGAGAAAAAAGAACGTTTATACACCGTTAATGGGAGTGTAAATTAGTTCAATCACTGTGGAAGATGGTGTGGAAAGTCCTCAAAGACCTAAAGAAAGAAATACCATTTGACCCAGCAATCCCATTACTGGGTATATACTCAAAAGAATATAAATCGTTCTATTACAAAGACACACACACGTAGGTTCATTGCAGCACTATTTTCAATAGCAAAGACATGGACTCATCCTAAACGCCCATCAGTGATAGACTGAATAAAGAAAATGTGATACATATACACTATGGAATACTATGCAGCCATATAAAGAATGAAATCTTTTCCTTTGTAGTGACATGCATGCAGCTGAAGATCATTATCCTTAGCAAACTAACGCAGGAAGAGAAAACCAAATACTGCATGTTCTCATTTATAAATGAGAGCTAAATGATGAGAACACATGGATACAGAGGGGAACAACAGACACTGAGGCATATCAGAGAGTGAAGTGTGGGAGGAGGGAGAGGATCAGGAAAAATAACTAATGGGTACCAGGCTTAATACCTGGTGTGACAAAATAATCAGACAACCAACCCCCATGACACAAGTTTACCTATAAAACAAACCTGCACGTGTACCCCTGAACTTAAAAGTTAAAAAAAAGAAATAAACTCAGTTAAGAGCAGCTTTTTGCTTGACAATATAGATGTTTATGTAAGAAAGGCCTAAATTGCATTTTTGACATATGGAAGGCATTTTATATATGACAAAATTATTTTGAGCTACAATCAATGAAACTAATTATGATAATATTCAGAAGTGAATGTCTAAGAACAAATAAAAAATAATAGTGTCCAAAAAAGAAATAGACAATGAATATTTCTTTTATTAAATTTTGAATATGGAATCATACCAATTAAAGGTAAAAAATAAGTAATAAAGTACAAAAGAAAAAAAGAATTATTGTTCTCAAAAGACTCACCTCAGAAACATCTCTGGCAGACCTGGGATTTGTGAAAACAATACATTTCTTCTTCCAATAAGAGAGACTTTGTGTCTCCAATAACTCAGCTAGGTTCTCTGGAATAACAAGACATTTTAAATAATTATATTAGAAAATAAATTTTGATGAAACCAAGTTTTTAATAACATACATCCTAATTATGTGGCCTGGGGGCCATAAGCACCTGGGGGCCATAAGCACCTTTTCCTCTTACTTGCTACAGCGAATTTTAAACATTGCGAATTGTGAGAAAAGTTTAAGAAACATCTCAAACCTCGGGTAAGGATTTAGTAGGTGCAAAACGAGGGAGCTGTGGATGCAGAGATCAGTTTGTTTCTAAGTGACGTGGGTTTAGTTGACCCAGAGCAGAATCCTGAAATGAACTAGAAACTAGGGAGAATTTCCCCAGAGATCTCTTATTTCTCCTTCTCTGAGCTTAGGCGAGGAGGCCCATTTAGAAGTTGCAGCTGCGTCTCAGCCCCTTGAGGGAATCCTGGGAGATGCAGCAAAGAAAAAGTATTTTAAAACAGGGCAAAGAATAAAGAGAGGATCAAATTGAAGCACAAAAAGAAGGGAGAAACAGAGGGAGGGAAGGGAAAAGAAATAAAAAGGTAAGGAAAGGGAAGAGAAAGGAACAGAGCGAAAGGGAAAGACCAATCCATGATGGCTTAGAGAAGATGCTAGGAAGTCACACGGTAGTGAGCTTTTCAGGAACTTCTGAATACATTTTGTAACATGGAAATGTAATTGAGGAGCTTTTAATCAACAGAAAATGCAGTGTGTGCTTGTGGCTCCATTCTTCTGTTTTATGTTTCCCTTCCCCTTTCTCCTTCTTTCTCTGGGAGGGAAGGAAGGAGCCTTTCCACCAGCAACCCTTCCATGCATAACTGGAGTGACCGAGCAGGTTGTTGAAGGGTAATGGAAAGACCAAGGCTGCCTTACAAAGTTCCCATCAAGCAGAAGGCACATGGCAGCTGCTGCTGAGGCTCCAGCTTCACCTGCCTTTGTAAGCCAAGGTGTGTCATCTCTTCCTATCGTCTCCTGCTCCACCCTCAAATCTCACATCCCTTGCTCTACTTCCACTAACAAACTAATATGTTTGCAAGCTTCCAAATGTTACCATCTCTGTTAACGTTTAGCAATCAACAAATAATACCTGCAGAAAGTGTGAAATATTATTAATAAGGTTAAAAATAGCCAAATAACTGCAATGCAACTGATTTTTAATATGCCTATACAGGCATACCTTGTTTTATTGTGTTTGCTTCATTGCTTTTTTGCAGATTTTGGGTTGTTTTTTTTTTATTTTACAAATTGAAGGTTTATGGCAACCCCTGTGCTGAGTGAGTCTATTGGCACCATTTTTCCGACAGCATGGGCTCACTTCATGTCTCTAGGTCACATTTCAGTAATCATCACAATAGTTCAAACTTTTTCATTAGTATTATATCTCTTATGGTGATCTGTGGTCCGTGATCTTTGATGTTACTATTGTAATTATCTGGGGGCACCACAAATAGCACCCATATCCATCAATGTCATATGTGTTGTAACTGCTCCACTGAATGGCCATTCCCATCTCTCTCCCTCTCCTCAGCCCTTCCTACTCCTTGAGACACAACAATGTTGAAATTAGGCCAGTTAATAACCCTACAGTGGCTCCTAAGTATTCAAATGAAAGAAAGTGTTGCACCTCTCTCACTTAAATTGAAAGCTAGAGGCTGGGCGCGGTGGCTCATGCCTGTAATCCCAGCACTTTGGGAGGCTGAGCTGGGCGGATTACCTGAGGTCAGGAGTTTGAGACCAGCCTAGCCAACATGGCAAAACCCTGTTCTACTAAAAAAAAAAAAAATACAAAAATTAGCCAGGCATGGTGGTAAGCACCTGTAATCCCAGCTACTCAGAAGGCTGAGGCAGGAGAATCGCTTGAACCCGGGAGGCGGAGGCTGCAGTGAGCACTCCAGCCTGGGTGACAGAGCGAGAGACTCTTGTCTCAAAAACGAATAAGTAAATAAATAAATAAATAAATCAAAAGCTAGAAATGGTGCAGCTTAGTGAAGATGGCATGTCAAAAGCTGAAATAAGTGAGGTTTCTTGTACCACAGAGTTAACCAAGTTGTGAATGAAAAAAAAAAAGTTCTTAAAGAAAATAAAAAGTGTGACTCCTGTGAACACATGAATGATAAGAAAGCAAGACAGCTGTATTGCTATATGGAGAAAGTTTGAATGGTCTGAGTAAAAGATCAAACCAGCCACAACATCGCCTTAAGACAAAGCCTAATCCAGAACAAGGCCCTAACTCTCTTCAATTCTGTGGAGGCTGAGAGAGGTGAGGAAGCTGCAGAAGGCAAGTTTGAAGCTAACAGTGGTTGGCTTGTGAGTTTGAAAGAAGGAAGCCATCTCCATAACATAAAAGTACAAGGTGAAGCAGCAAGAGCTGATGTACAACCTGCAGCAAGTTGTCTGTGAGATCCACTAAGATCATTAATAAAGGGGCCACACTAAACAAAATATTTTCAATGTACATGAAACAGCCTTTCATTGGAAGAAGATGCCATCTAGGACTTACACAGAGGAAAAGTCAATGCTTGGCTTCAAAGCTTCAAAGGACAGATTGACTGTCTTGTTAGGAGCCAATGCAGCTGGTGACTTAAAGTTGAAACCAATGCCCATATACCATTCTGCAAATCCTAAGATCCTGAAGAAGTATGCTAAATCTACATAGTCTGTGCTCTATAAATGGAACAAGAAAGCCTGGATGACAGCACATCTGTTTGCAGTTTTACTGCAATATCTACTGTTTACTGAATATTTTAAGCCCACTGTTGAGAACTATTGCTCAGAAAAAAAAAAGTTCCTTTCAAAATATTACTGTTAATTGACAATGCACTTGGTCACTCAAGAGCTCTGATGGAGATGTACAAAGAGATAAATGTTTTCGTGCTTGTTAACACAACATCCATTCTAGCCCATGGATCAAGGAGTCATTTCTACTTTCAAGTCTTAGGATTTTAAAAATCTAATTTGTAAGGCTATAGCTGCCATAGATAGTGATTTCTCTGATAGATTTGAGCAAAGTAAATTGAAAACCTTCTGGAAGGGATTCACTATGCCAGATGCCATTAAGAACATTTGTGATTCATGAGAGGAAGTCAAAATAGCAACTCGAACAGGAGTTTGGAAGAAACTGATTCCAGCCCTCATGATTGACTTTGAGGGGTTCAAGACTTCAGTGAAGGAAGTAACTGCAGACTTGAAAGTAGAACTGACTCTTTGAACCATGGGCTAGAATGGAGGTTATGTTAGCAGCATGAAAACAACAGTCATCTCCTTGTACATCTCCATCAGAGCTCTTGGGTGACTAAGAGCATTGTCAATTAGCAGAAGAATAGCAAGAGAACTAGAATTAGAAGTGGAGCCTGAAGATGTGACTGAATTGCTTCAGTCTCATAATAAGACTTGAACAGATAAGGAGTTGCTTTTTGTGGATGAGCAAAGAAGGTGGTTTCTTTAGATGGAAATTACTCTTGATGAAGATGCTGTGAACATTGTTTAAATGACAACAAAGGACTTAGAATATTCCATAAACTTAGCTGATGAAGCAACAGCAGGGTTTAAGAGGATTGACTTCAATTTTGAGAGAAGTTCTACTGTGGGCAAAAGGCTACCAAACAGCATCACATGCTGCAGATAAATCTTTCAAGAAAGGAAGAATCCTGATTGATGTAGCAAACTTCACTGTTGTCTTATTTTAAGAAATTGCCACAGCCACCCCAGTCTTCAGCAACCACCACCCTGATCAGTCAGAAGCCATCAACATCAAGGCAAGACCCTCCACCAGCAAAAAGATTATGACTTGTTGAAGGCTCAGATGATCATTAGCATTTAGAAATAAAATATTTTTTAATTAAAGTATGTACATTGGGTTTTTTCAGACATAATGCTATTGCACACTTAATAGGCTACTGTATATTGTAAACATAACTTTTATATGCACTGGGAAACCAAAAAATTCATGGGACTTGCTTTATTACAATATCTGCTTTATTGCAGCAGTCTAGGACTGAACCCACAATAGATGTGGATTTTATTTATAGAAAAATAAAGTATTCTGATCATCAGAAGACTTTCAGATTTAAAAAGTGACACATTATACATTTTAGGGAATACCGTATAATTTAATTAAGTCTAATTAATTTGATAAATTGGATTGAGCTAGTTCATAGTTTATCCCTGTTGTATATAATCTCTATTGAACTTTGGGATGCATTTGATTATTTGTTATAATTTTCCTCTTAGCTATAGAAACATAAAGTAAATGGCACATGTAGTACAAATCTTAGGTGGATTTATTTTTTGTTGCCTCATTGATTTCACTAAAACTTGTTTCAAAAGAAGTCCTTTGGTCTCATGATATTTTTAAACTGTGGGTCCGAAGGACCAATGGTATTAATAATACACTATATTATATAATATACAATATAATACAATAATCATAAAAAACTCACACATTTATAATGCTTCATGAAATCCAGATGCTTTCATATACATCATCTTGATTCCCCTAACAATCTTTTGTTACAGTTGATAAAGCAACAGAGGACAAAGGAGCCTGACATGCTCAAGGTCACATCAATAGTAAATTTAAAAAGTGAAACCAAAATCTGGGCCTCCCCCACCCAGTTCACTGGTATTTCCATCCCATCATGTTGTAAATTGAATTCCTGTGTTGAGTAGTGTGATGGTTAATATCGAGGGTCAACTTGATTGGATTGAAGGATGCAAAGTGTTTTTCCTGGGTGTGTCTGTGAAGCTGTTACCAAAGGAAATTAACATTTGAGTCAGTGGACTGGGAGAGGCTGACCCACCCCCTATCTGGCTGGGCACCATCTAATCAGCTGCCAGTGTGGCTAAAATAGAGCAGGCAGAAGAATGTGGAAGGACTAGACTGGCTGAGTCTTCTGGTCTTCATCATTCTCCTGTGCTGGATGCTTCCTGCCCTTGAACATCAGACTCCAAGTTCTTCAGCTTTGGACTCTTGGACTTACACCAGTGATTCGCCAGGGGTTCTAGGGCCTTCGGCCATAGACCGAAGGCTGCTCTATCAATCAGCTTCCTTACTTTTGAGGTTTTGGGACTTGGACTGGCTTCCTTGCTCTTCAGCTTGCAGACAGCCTATTGTGGGACTTCACCTTGTGATTGTGTGAGTCAATACTCCTTAATAAACTCCCTTTCATATATACATCTATCTATCCTATTAGTTCTGTTCCTCTAGGGAACCCTGAATAATACAAGTAGGATAGAATAGATGACATTTTAAGGGTATATTATTTTACAAGTCAATTTTGTAAGGTGCCTGATTCACATTTCTCAATATTCTTTATAATTTTCAGGTACTTTTATACTTACCCATGTATTATATTAAGAAAATTTAGATAACATCAAAAAAAAAGTGGGAAGGAAATTTCAAAACTTCTTCCTGCTGTGCTTATTCAAAGGTCAGTAGTTCAACTTCCTTTTTTAACTCTTATGATAGAAAGCTATACCAAAGTTAAGCTCTTCATCCCATTTTCTAAAATCAAATTGTAGTCTAGGGGAGAGAGAGACAAAATGCGAATGAAAATATGTTGATGTTTTAAGGACAAAAAATATCAATTGGGGAGTCTTGTCTTTGTCCATTTACAACTCTCCTCCGTTTCTATCCCTTTTGCCAAGAAGAGCACCCAAAATCAGCCTAGACTCACTTTTGCAAGATTTGACTTTAGGACTGAACTCATCTCTGTCTCCAGTTAGGTGTAGTAAGTCTCCAAGTCTCCAAAAGATCCAGCTAAATCAACATTTACACTCTTATGTAACATCTGTTCTGAGAGTGAAGTTCGTGGAATTGAATAACCTTATAAATGAACTGAAACACAGGCCTCGGGTTTTTTAAAAATGTGTGTACAGACATAACCAAAAAATTCAGCATATGGGCAACGAGAATTTGTCCATTGCAATTATAATTGCAATTCATAATATGCCCAGTCTCCATCTGCAGGTTGCAAATGCTTATTACACCATTATGTGGCCAGTGTGGGCCTCAACTGTGGAAAAAGTTTTTGGAGGAATATATTTGGAATTCAGTATCTTTTTAAAAGTTGGTAGAATGAATTTATCAGAGCGGTGAAACCATAAACACTTTTTGGGTTTCATGGCCCCAGAATGTATATGTACCATATACACAATGTCTTATTCAAATGTAGGTATTCAAAAAATGTTTATTGAATGAACATATATAAATGAATGAATGAGTGCGTTTTGTAAAGGAATCTGGGAGTCAAAATCTGGCCAGAAGAACCCAAGTCCTGCTCCAGTGACCAGATCAACCAGTCCAATTTTCCCACTGTGCTCAATGTTCCTCTTTGGTTTTTAACAAGAACCACTGTCCTCTTTGACATAATGCAGAAACAAATGACAAGCAGATGAGCAGGAAAGCCCTAGAGCCTAGCATTCATGTTTAACCTGATTTTCTGGCTTCCAGTATTTTGGCTCATTAAACAGGAAAACAAAATTAACTGTTTATAATTTTCAAAACACTTTGCATTTTCACTCACTCCAGATACAAACAACTTTAAAGACAAAATCACAAGGAGGGTATGTGAACAAGGCCTAGTTACCAAAAGAGGTCACATGAAAATTAAAAAGCATTCAAGAATAAATAGCAGTCCATATTGTCCAGGGGGATGAGCTATGCAACCTAAGGAAAAATTAAAACCAAATTACAGACACTAATTAGTGTTGTATAACACACCGATTCATTTGCATACAATGCAATTATCCTGATAGGTGCTGGATTCAACACATCCAGCTGGGTTAGTGCATCTCCAGGGAACAAAAGCATTTGGTTTTTTTCCCTGTGTGTTGGCTGTGTTCTCTTATGACTGTGATGGCAAATAAACAATCATTCCCAGCACCTTTAGACTTTGAACATTTGAAATAAAATCAATACAGATTGTGCATGGGGAGCATTCAGCCCCCCTCAGATGAACAACTAACAGGCTGATTCTGGGTCAGTACTCCCTTTCTAGAACATTTTATCTGATCCTGTGTTTTAGAAAACCACATTTATTTTATGCTATATAAAGAATTCTTCTTCATCTTCTTCTTTTTCTTCACCCTGAACCTGCAGATGAAGGAGACATTCTGAAATTGTCTTCCTGGTACCAAGGTCCCTTTGGCCAGCAAGTGGCAAAGGAGAGACTCTTTCCTTAAGGACACTTTTGTTTTTGGAGGTAGCCACCCCCAAGGAAGAGGCTGGCAAGCAGAATGGTGGCTGGCTGGTCTGTAAATCCCTTGGAAATCCGCCAAAATAAGTCTGCCTGGGTTCAGAATTTATGATGGTCAACCCGGTGTCAACATTCGTCTCGGCCTCAAGCTTCTGAAAGCTGTTTTCCCGGTTGAGGACCTTCATTCTGGCCCCGGATTCAAGGTGATGAGAAGACAGGTGCAGGTGGGCACCCATAGCTGGGCTGCTGACCTGGAATGACCGGCCAGGGCTTTTCCACGAAGTGCCAGCACACCTGTCTGATGTGGGGCTCCCACTGGGCTCAGGAAGCTCCAGAGAATGCCCCTGGGACCTCTTGCCCTGGTTCCTCTGGCTCCTGGGTTCTGAGGTCCTCTTTGCAGCGACAGAAGTCAGCCTGGAGCCCAGGGGAAGCATGCCAGCTCCCAAGGTGCCATTCTTAACACCAAGTTCTGGATTCAGCTGGACCTACAGGAAAGGAAAGGAGGAACATATGAAACATAATTTCCATTAACTAAGTGCCAAGAGCTGACTATGCCTTATTCACCCTCTGCCATGCCATGCCCATAGCAGACTTTCAGTAAATTTGGTTGAACTGAATAGAAGTGATAAGTACAATATAATTATGAGATATCTAATCAGACCCAGCCCCAAATACCTCTCTTTGGGACTCCCTAAATTAAGTTTTTGACAAGGGTAAGACTTTGGGAATCAAATGGCCAATTGACAACACCACACTTCTGGTAGAGCAAGTTGTTCAAACAATGCAGACATTCACAGATGTCATTCAGTGACCTCACTGGATGTTGTAAATGATATATTTATTAGCAACCATGTAAAAAAAGAAATTTAGAAAGCCACCAAACCATGTGGTTAAAGTTAAGATAAGGACTGAAGTAAGAATTCAATCTTCCAAAGCTGGTGATCCTTCTTTTAGATCATGCTAATAAAAATACGTATCTTGGGCCATTCTAAGACATGTGACCACTCCAGGCGGCTAATAATTTGGCAGCAATATTCTTCAAATTCTTGGGGCACCATTTATTTAGATTAGAGGCCTGGTATTGCGTGAGAAAACAAAAAGGGGGCGTGGCTTATATGGAAGTTTAGGTGTTTCAATCCTTAGCAATTCCACTCTGGTTACAAACTTACAGACACCACTCAGCAAAACCCTCACCCTGCAGTTGACTGCACTCTCCCTCCACAGGATGGAGTTCACTGACCCCCCTTTAAGACTTCGACCCTTGGGAGCCTTGCATCCTATTCCATGCACAACACTCTTCCCAAGAAGATTTCTGGAAAAAGGCAATTTTTTCCATTTTGATAACAGCCCTTGGAAATTGGTATCCAGGATCCATCCCTACCTGGCCCAGCCCTTAATCAAATATCAAGAAGAATGATACAGAAGAACTTGCAATAAATACTACTAACTGAAAGAAGCCTATCTGGGCTCATGCCTGTAATCCTAGCCCTTTGGGAAGCCGAGGTGGGAGGACTACTTGAGGCCAGGAATTCAAGACCAGCTTGGGCAACTAGCAAGACCCCATCTTTACAAAAAATAATAACATTAGCCAGACGTGTGGTCCATACGTATAGTCCCAGCTATTCAGAAGGCAGAAGAGGGAGGATCCCTCGAGCCCAGGAGTTCGAGGTTAAATTGAGTTATGACTGCACCACTGCACTCCAGCCTGGGTGACAGAGAGAGACTATATGATGCCAACTATATGACACTTTGGAAAAACCAAAACTATGAAGACAGTAAAAAAATCAGTGGTTGCCAGGGGTTGGGGGGAGGGAGGGATGACTAAGTGGAGCACGGAGGACTTTAGGGCAGTGAAACTACTCTGCATGATACTGTAATGGTGGATGCACATCCTTATACATTTGCCCAAACCCACAGAATGTACGACACCGAGAATGAACCCTAATGTACCCTATGGGCTTTGGGTGATGGTGATGTGTCGTTGTAGGTTGATCAGTTGTAACACATGTACCACTCTGATAAAGGATGTTGACAGGAAAGGAGGCTCTTTTCGGGGGGAAGGTTGTATATGGGAACTCTCTGTTCTTTCTGCTTAATTCTGCTGTGAACCTACCACTGCTGTAAAAAATAAAGTCTATTTCAAGGGAGAAAAAATAATGATACATATTTATCTTACAAGGCAAGAAGGCAGAAATGAGGGCAGTGAGAAAACAGGTCTAGAAATCAGTAAATTCTCTCTCTCATACACACACACACACACACACACACACAGAGCATATTTGTTTGTATAGATGACGCAGAGTACATCTCAATTTTCTGATAGAAATGGTGAGGTGCATATTACCAAGCTGCAAAAACAAACACACAAAAAAACAAGGACTTCCACTGATTCTTGTAGAATAGAAGTTGGCAAATATTTTTGGCAAGGAGCCAGACAGTAAATATCTGAGGGTTTGCCGGCCATATGGTCTTTATCCCAACTATCCAACTCTGCTGCAGAGCAGCCATAGACAATATATAAATGAATGGCTGTGTTCAGTAAAACTCTATGTATGAACACTGAAATTTGAATCTCATATTTTTTATGTGTCATGAATTTTTTTCCAACCATATAAAAATAGAAAACTATTTTTAGTTCTCGGGCCACAGTTGACCAAGCCCTATTCTAGATCAATGATTCCCTGTCTTTTTTTTTTTTTTTTTGAGATGGAGTTTTGCTCTTGTTGCCCAATCTGGAGTGCAACGGCGCAATCTCAGCTCACTGCAACCTCCACCTGCCAGGTTCAAGTGATTCTCCTGCCTCAGCCTCCCTAGTAGCTAGGATTACAGGCATGCACCACCACGCCCAGCTAATTTTGTATTTTTAGTAGAGATGAGGTTTCTCCATATTGGTCAGGCTGGTCTCAAACTCCCAACCTAAGGTGATCCATCCACCTTGGCCTCCCAAAATGCTGGATGACAGGAGTGAGCCATCTCTCTATCTTAAGAAGTTTTTTTCCAAACAATTTCTTACCTGGAAGCCCAAAATATGAAGCAATCTAATTAGAGCAGCACTGGTTGACGTACAGAGGGTAGCCTCTGCCTACGGGACCCCCTCTCTAGTTCTCCAGGGCTTCACAGAACCAGCTTGAAAACCACTATTCTAGAATATCTAAATTCTACCCCTGAGCCAAGCCAGTTCATTACAGCCACACACACCTGAAACCCCTATCGCAGATGTGCTTGCACTGAACCACAGCTGAGTGCAGTGCCCCAGAGTGTGTTGAAGAGAGCTTCCACCAGCATCAGATACTCTCTCTAGGGGCAACACTGTTGAAGGGATGCCCACTGCACCGAAGGACCTGTCCTTATGCAAACCCATAGGAGAAATTTCTGTTCCCAAACTTTGCTGCACAAGGGAACGTCCTGGGATCATTAAAAAACAATGATGCCTGCTCCCAGCCCATGACCTCCTGATTTCATCAGGTCAGAGTACACCTGGCTGTCAGAGCTGATAAATCTCCCCCGGTAATTCTAATGTGCAGCAAAGTTTCGGAACTACTGCCATGGACCCAGAAAAGCTAGGCTTCGAGTAGTCAGTTAACTTGCGGTCGCTGTGAGTCTGTTTCTTATCACATACACCCGACCTCCTCCTCCATATTTCTGAAAAATTCTTTGCCTAATTTCATTTTGCTATCTCTCTCTACATTTCCCTTTGCTCTAATTCCACAGCTCCGCCCTCCCTCCCCTCCTTTCTTCCTTCTCTCCTTTCTTCCTCCTGCCCTTCCTTTCCTTTCTTTCCTTTTCATCTGTTTGTTTTTTTAAAAAAGTCTTACTATAAAAGTAGTAATTTATCATCATAAAAATAATTTCATTGTACAAATGTATAAAATAAAAAGTAAAGCCTTCTCCCTATCCCAACCTCAAATCACCCCCAAATTCTCACTTTCCAATGAGGACTATTTGCTTATCCTTTCAAAATCAGGAGGAAAAAATACTATCTCCGAAATGTCAGCTGGGGTTTCCCTTCCCCTGGAGAACAAACTCCCTTAGTCCTTCAAAGGGCCAACTGCCATCATTGCCTCTTGGAGAATCATTTGACACTGTACCCTTGTATCATAATGTACCTTTTTAATTGACCCAATGACATCTTTTTCTTCTAGAAATGGAAACTGGCATGGATATTTCCATACTCAGAAATGGTTCAGGGTTGATATTAGATTATCCAATCTGGAGAAAGAAATCAATAACTTTGACTCTGGGGCTTGTATTTCATTCTCCAGCAACTGTGAACACAGAGAGAAGCCTGAGTAATCGCCCCTTGCCACCTAAATCAATGTCAGATCATAATGAAATTGGTCCTGAAGCCCCAACCAGTGCCGAGACATCTCAGGGCAGCCAGGAAGCGCCCTCCTGGGCCAGCCCAGCTCACCCCTCCACTCCCCTCTGTCACCCAGTCCCACAGCCCCTCCACTGGGCCTTCTCCACCTGCAGATGTCCCATCTTTGAAAGATTCTATTTAAGCCAGGCATTCTGAGGCCACGGGCTCTGGCACTCAATTCCCCATCACATCTGCTCTTCAACATCAACACTCCCAATCCCCAGCTTCTCCCTGTCAGCCCCTCCCATCCACACTGCCTTTCAGAGTCAATTTGAGTCCAAAGACTATCACTTCAACCATTTCTTCGCCAATACCTCCAACTCCCCTCACTATTCCCATTCTGTCACAGACTCCCACAAAATCTCCCCACCTTTCATCCATCTACCTGCCCACATTTTCTGAACATGTGTTCAGGATGCCACAGAAACACATCGGTCTGCAAAATGGGTGCCCCATGATGGCGTGGTTTCCAGCCTCTCCCAGGCTACCTGCCAGTCTGCCTGCTTCCTTAGTCACCTCTCTCCATTCACCCAGCAGCTGTTCAAACCTTCAAAACCATCCTGAAATCTTCAGCAGCACCATCGCCCCCGCTCTCTCTCATCAGGTGGTCTCACCATCTAGGTTATCAAGGAAGCAGATGCTGTCACCAGTTAGCAACACTCTCACTGCTGCCGCGAAACTTACCTGCAGCTTCACCATTCTCTCTAGGTGAAAGTGACCGGTCCCTGGGCCAAGACTCCCATCACCTCCCGCCTTCTTGGTGACCCTGACCTATCAATTATTCATTTTTCCCACTTTCTTATCTTGGATGTTTAATCTCTCTCCCTCTCCTTCTCTTTCTCTCTCTCTGCCTATTCCTTTCCAACAGCAATTAAACTTGTTCAAGTCTCGTGTCTTGAAAAACACATTCTTTCCACCCTCTCTTTCCCTCCAGGTTTCTCTCTCTTCCCCTTCACTGTCAAACCTGTATATAAAATTTGTGTACAGTTATGTTTTTCTACAAACCTCCCCTTATTTTCTCTACCCATGCCACTGACAAGATAAAATCTAAGTCCTTGGATGTGGCCTGCCTCACCCTTTACTGTCTGCCTCTTCTTACACCACGCTGGTAATTCCCTCCTACCACTCCAGTGAAATTGCTCTCGCCAAGGTCATCTACAATCAGCCCTCCTGTCATTCATTATTTCTTGAGCTCTTGGTAGAATTTGACCTTGAAGTCTGTACTCTTTATCCTGAAGTCTTTTTCTTCAGCTTCTTGGCCAATAAATTCCACTGGATTTTCTCCTACCTTTCCTTCCACCCCTTCTCCGTTTCCATTGAGGGAGCCTCTCCCTTGTTGGTTTATTTAATGTTGTCGTTCTTCAGAGCTGGCCTGGGTCCTCTTTTCTTCTCACTCTACCTGCCCCAGGGCAATCTCATGGGCATCTAGGCCTTCAGTTATCGTCTAAATGATGAAGGCTCCCAAAAGTGTAACTACACCTCAGATCTGTCCCTTAAGCTTCATCTGTCTCTTAAGCTTCACATCTACCTATCCAACTGCCTTCTAGCCACCAATCCCTCAAAAACAACATGCCCCAAATCATCTGCACCATGAACTCATCTCCCTCCTCACACCAAGTCTGTTCTGCTTTCTGTTTTCCCTATCTTAGAAGATGGCACCATTAGCTCCCACATGACCCCAGGAAGAGCATCAGTCACCCTTCTCCATACCCCGGGTACAACCATCCACCCATCCCCATGGACACTTCCTCTTATAGATCGCTGACATTCCACTCTCTCTGCTCCCACTGTCATTCACCCTGGAGCAGGCCATCATCACCTCTTGTCTGAATTACAGCAATAGCCATCCAATGGAAGTCCCCACAGATGCTGTCACCTCCCACAAATCCATTCTCCACTCCCCTGCCAGAGGATTGGATCACACCACACCATCGTCCTGCTTCAGTGACGCCCTACTCTTCTTAAGATAAAATCTAAGCCCTTGGATATGGCCTGCCTCACCCTTTACTGTCTGCCTCTTCTTATACCACGCTGGTAATTCACCACTTTCTCCCTTTCAGCCTCCACATGCTGAAATTGAACATGATTTTCCCTTTCCTATGCCAGGGTTCATATATATTATTTCTTCTATGTGGGATGTGCATCCTCTAGCCCTTTTTCCTCAAACTTCCTCTCATTGTTAGCTCCAAGCTTACACAGCATTGAGAAGGAAGCCTTCTCAATGTCACTAATCTGATTTAGGTGTCACTAAATATCAACTCTGCCACTTATTAGCAGTAGGATTTTAGACCACTTACTTAATATTTCTGTCCCTCAGTTTCCTTATATGGAAAGGAAGATAAATAAGTGCTAACATCATAGAGTTGCTGTGAAGATTAAATGATAGTTGTGCCATGCATGTGTTTGTTATTATCATCGTCATTAGTATTATTACTAGCTCTCACAGCGCAGTCTGAACTTCTCGTATCTGAGTACTCACCACACCATTTTGTACTTGGCTATTTACTCCTCTGTATCTTCCCACAGAGTTTGCAATCTGGAATAGCAGGGTTATATACACTTTCTTTGTTATCGTATGTCCAGTGCCTAGCACAGTGCCTAACATTCAATAAGTAATCACTAAATATCTGCTATATAAATAAATAAATAAAGCTTAATGCTTAACAAAATATGAATTTTTAAATAAAGCTTAATGCTTAACAAAATATGAATTTTTGCACATAGAAATGAATGAGAATGTAGCACCTATAAACTAGGCCCCAAATTATTTTACATTAGGTGGACATAAAGTCTTAAGAAAATTCATAATGATTTTTATTACTATGGCTAGACATTTGTGCAATCTTCTTAAGAGAGGGGAATGTCCACTTTTTTAAAAGAGAAGTCTAAGATCCTTAAAGCAGAGGGCAAAAGTGAGTGTAAGGTTATTAACATAGAAATGCAGATGTTTGGCATTGGAATGAAGAATTTCCAGGAGAAACATAATGCTGAGTGATTGAGATGAATCCCTTCAGGGAGAATTAAGCTCTTGCCGAAAAACAAATTGAAATGCATTTGTAGGAATTCTGATCATTTTGAGATCATCTTTCTAAGAAATATTTGTAAAATGTTACAGATTGAGAGCTAGGTTTTTCAAGTTCAAGGAACATCAGCATTACGTGATTAACAGGAAGACGGTCACTCATTTATAACTCTAAACTCTTGAAAATCAAGTGAAAATATACATCATTGAAAAATGATTAAGTTGTTAAGGGGCAGACTAGTATCATGAAGGGAAAATAATGTTTCTCTCTGTAAGTGATTCCAAGAAGATAGCAAGAGAGAATTTCTTCAACACTGGGGGAAAAAAAATGACTGCATGGAAACAATTTAGGTAAATAATAAGAAACCTCTAAACAGTGCCAGGCTCACTTAAGAGCTGAAACCAGACTTTTGCAATTAACTGATCCTTTGAAAGGTACTTATTTTCATCAATTGGCCAAAACCACCAATGGCAACATGCTCTCCTATAACAGCAGGACCCTCTGAGCAATGCCTCTTTCACAGCAACATAAAGTATTGAGCGAGGGTGTAGAAGTGGGAGTGTGTGTGTGTTGGGGGTGGGGTATGATGGGGGTGGAGCTGGAGAATGGGAGGGGAATGAGAGAAACTAAGAGGGAGTTCATAGATCCTGAGAGTGTACAGCTGAGAGACTCAGAAATGAGAACATGGAGCCCTCAAGAAATGCTAGAGAAGAAGAAAATAAATTACTTACTTGCAGAGCCACTATGTTCTTTTATTTTAAATGGCTAATAAAGAAAAAGAAACAAACATAGCTAAATATCTGTTGATAAAACAAAATGAAACACATGCTTGCTTATGCCAAACCAGTTTCTGTATATACCTTCTTTAAGAGATAAACTTATTTCCTGAAAACAAGTAGTCAGTCAATCAACAAGTATTTCAGAAGCAGCTATCTGCCAAGTACTCGACTAGAAATAAACATGTGTAATAAAATACTGAAAAGAGAAGGAGAGTCATAAAGTCCCACATTATAAAATACAAGAACGGGAAAATATATAATCAGTTACGTGTTACAAAGATTTAGGTATGAAATGTTCTAGTTAGGAATGGGAATTAATGTGCCCTTGAGCTTCATGGGAGGTTTCAAAGAGGAAGTGGAATTTGATCAGAGCCTTAAAATTGGATAATTGAAGATTAAATGAAAGGCATCCTTGGATAAGGAGTAGCTCAGGCAATGCATGGATACAGATAAACATACCGTGGAATAGTAATCAGCCATAAAAGTAAATGAAATTGTAATAAATGCTATAGCACTGATTAACCTTGAAAACATCATGGTAAGTGAAGTCAAACACAAAGAGACAAATATTGTATGATTTCATTTATATGAGGTACCAAGAATAGGCAAACTCATAGAGACAGAAAGTAGAATCGAGGTTACCAAGGGCAGGGGACAACGGTGAGTTTGATTTAATGGGTACAGAGTTTCTGTTTGGGATGACAAGAAAGTTCTGGAAATGGATAGTGGTGATGGTCGCACAATACTGTGAATGTGCTTAATGCCACTGAATCGCACCCTCGAAAAATAGTTAAGATGGTAAATGTATTGATATGTGTATTTTACCACAATTTTTTTAAAAGAAAGAAGGCTTCCTAAATTTTTTTAAAAGGTGAAAATGGTAAGTTTTTGTCTCACATATTTTACCACAATACATAAAATATAGAAAGCAAAGGTGTGGGAGTGAGCCCAGAGCTCTGGAGGGAAGAGGAGGGTAAGAAGGCTGGGATGGTGAAGAAGTGAGGCGGCAAAGGGAGATTCTTTTTTTTATTATTTTTTGAGACGGAGTCTCGCTCTGTTGCCCGGGCTGGAGTGCTGTGGCACGATCTCAGCTTACTGCAGCCTCCACCTCCCAGGCTCAACCAATTCTCTGCCTCAGCCTCCCGTGTAGCTGGGATTACAGGCAGGCGCCACCACACCCAGCTAATGTTTGTATTTTTAGTAGAGATGGGGTTTCACCATGTTGGCCAGGCTGGTCTCAAACTGCTGGCCTCAAGTGATCCGCCTGCCTCGGCCTCCCAAAGTGCTGGGATTACAGGCATGAGCCACCACAACTGGCCTGCAAAGGGAGATTCTAGTAGGGGTCTGATGTGAAGGTCTTTAAAACCAGGCAGAGGCATTTTAATTTGATTTTCTCACCTTTTGTTATTGAACTGAGACGGAACATAAATTTGGCAGTCATTTAAAAATGTATTTTGATAGCACTGTGCAGGATGAAACAGAATGCCTGGAGCCAGGGTGAAGGCATTATAATGCTGTAATAATAATGTGCGTTTGAAGCAATGTGGGCTTAAAGCAGGAAGGCAGGAAGCAGAAATGACTCCCAAGGAAAATTAGAACAGCTGGGGACGGATTGGATGTGGGGGTTCTGAGAAAAAAGGAGGCTTTAAAAACAACTGGTATTTCAAAACCTGGGCAACTGGGAGAAGAATGAACGGAGCTGGAGAAGTCGGGGGCGGGGAGAGGAGGGCTGCAGATGATGACTTGGTTTTGCCTGGATTGAGTCTGGGATGGGGATGAGACATTATGTTTAAATGGTCTTATAGGGAGTAGGAAAGAGGCTAAAACCTCAAGAGATAGAGGAAATTCAAGTACAGGATTAAGTTGAACAAAAGTGATAACCAACCCCACAAGGTGATTTTTATTTCGTAACCTCAGTGGGGAAATCTTCGGTGCAGGGCAGTGGTCCTCATTTGGGGTGATTTTTGTCTCCCAAGGGACATTTGGCAAAGTCTAGAAGTATTTTTGGTTGTCACAACTCGGGGGTGAGTGGGCCAGTGTTACTGACATCCAACTGATAGAGATCAGGGCTGCCACGAAACATTCTGCGATGTACAGGACACCCCCCACAACAAAGAATTATCTCATCCAAAATATGTCAACAGTGCCAAGGTTGAGAAAACATGATTTAGAGAGAGGAAAAAACAGTTGAGTCTTTGAAATACACACACACACACACACACACACACACACACACACACACACACAAACACACACACAGAAAAGGAATAGTCAGAGAGAATGAACCCCTTAATTAAAAGAACTGGCTTATGATGGCCCACAGAGGAGAGGATTTCAAGAAGGCAGGAGTGGCCCACATGTACCAATGCTGCTGATGTCTTATCCTCAAGCACTGCTGGCCCTCCAGAGACTGGATTAATCAACTCCTAGGGGAAGACTCAGGGTGCAGAATGGCAGGGGGAGAAGCACCATCAGTTTGTGGCTAAAGGCGGCAAAAACAGACAGCTCAACTGAGAAGCCAGGCATAGAAACACGGCAAGATACCAGAGCCATCGAGCCAAGGAAAATCTGCTTGGTTGAGTTTGAAGGAGATGACGAGGGCCTCTGGTAACAGAAAAGAGACTGAAAATGCCGTGAGCTCATCGAGTGAGCAAACAAATGGGACAGCAAGGTCCACAGAGAAGGGAAACCTCATAGGAAGGAATCCCACCAGCGGGCGTGAACATACACCGCTCAGACATTTACCAATTAAATCAGTTGGAGGAAAGATTCCCCCAATACTTGTCAACAAACTTTTTTTTTTTTTTAAGACAGAGTCTCTCTCAGTCGCCCAGGCTGGAGTGCAGTGGCGCGATCTCGGCTCACTGCAAGCTCTGTCCCCTGGGTTCACGCCATTCTCCTGCCTCAGCCTCCCGAGTAGCTGGGACTACAGGCACCCGCCACCACGTCCGGCTAATTTTTTTGTATTTTTGTAGTAGAGACGGGGTTTCACCGTGTTAGCCAGGATGGTCGCGATCTCCTGACCTCGTGATCCACCCACCTCGGCCTCCCAAAGTGCTGGGATTACAGGCATGAGCCACCGCGCCCGGCCAACAAACTTATTTTTAATTGGAAGCTGGAAAAGAGTCTCTAATGAAAAAGAAACACTTGGCAGGGTGCGGTGGCTCATGCCTGTAATCCTAGCACTTTGGGAGGCCAAAGTGGGTGGATCACGAGGTCAGGAGTTTGAGACGAGCCTGGCCAAGATGGTGAAACTCCATCTCTACTAAAAATACGAAAATTAGCTGGGCTTGGTGCCGCACACCTATAGTCCCAGCTACTGGGGAGGCTGGGGCAGGAGAATAGCTTGAACCCGGGAGGCGGAGGTTGCAATGAGCTGAGATCACACCACTGCACTCCAGTCCAGGTGACAGAGCAAGACTCTTGTCTCAAAAAAAAAAAAAAGAAAGAAAGAAACGTTCATTGGTAATCTTGCAATTTTAAAAAACTCTGTTTGCAATCTTATCCAGTAGGTTACTCTTATTAAAATCTTGCTAAGATATGAAACGGAAAGTGCCATCAGAGAAACTGTCATTAAACTTGGTAAGAGGAAAAAGTATCAAGTTTCGCTACAGTGTTAGAAATAAAAGAAGTATATTATCTAAAACAGGCTGAATTATCTTGTTTTAAACAATCAATTCTATGTGCTATATTCTTTAAAACTGTAATGGAAATCAAAACACTATATATTAACAAATATTCTTTTTAAAAGAAAACAAAAATTGTTTAAGAGTTAAAAGCTTGAACTTTGGAGACAGAGAGACCTGAGTTTGAAACTTGACTTTATCCTTGCTTCCCGGGTGACTATAGGCAAGTTGTTTAAACTTTCTAAACCTCAATTTCCTATCTTTAAAGTGGAGATATTTATAACGAAACAACACAACACAGTGGCTGGCATATAAATGTTCATTAAATGTTACACATAATATCATATTATTAGATTATCTGTTGTCCTTAGGTAGATTACGAAAAGCTATACACACACTTAAAAGATTGATAATTGTGTCAAATATTTTTGGAACTTTTTTTAGCAATCTGACTTTGAGAGTCAGTATAGTCTCAGTACAGGGAGGTAACATATGTTGTAATCTTAAAATATAATATTAAAATCTCTTCAACTATGTACCATACTCAATACAATTAATGCTAAATATCTTTTGATTGTTTCCAAAAATTGAACTGAATTCTACCCTTAAGAGATGAGGATTTGGCCCTGGCACGGTGGCTCACATGCCTGTTATCACAGTACTTTGAGGCCAAGGCAGGAAGATTCCTTGAGACCAGGAGTTCAAGTTCAGACTGGGCAACATAGCAAGACTCCCATCTCTACAAAACATTAAAAACTTATCCAGGCATGGTAATGCACGCCTAGAGTTTCAGCTACTCAGGAGGCTGAAATGAGAAGATCACTAGAACCCAAGAGTTTAAAGCTGCAGTGAGCTATGATCATGCCACTAATGCTCCAACCTGGGTGACAGGATCAGACCCTCTCTCTAAAAAAGCAAAGAAAAAAGATGAGATAGGCCAGGCATGGTGGCTCATGCCTGTAATCCCAGCACTTTAGGATGCTGAGGCTGGCTGATCACTTAAGCTCAGGAGTTTGAGACCAGCCTGGGCAACATGGCAAAACCCGGTCTCTACAAAAAATACAAAAATTAGCCGGGCATGATGGTGCACATCTGTAGTCCCAGCTACTCCAGAGACTGAGGCAGGAGGATAGCTTGAGCCTGGGAGAGGGAGGTTGCAATGAGCTGAGATCACACTACTGCACTTCAGTCTGGGCAACAGACCAAGACTCTGTCTCAAAAAAAAAAAAAAACAACAGATGAGATAAGAGATAAAGTTTTGTCACCAACGAGGCTATACACAGTATAGTTACAGAAGCTTCAGGATGCAGGAGACCTTAGAAATAACCTAGGCCAGGGCAGTCCAATACAGCAGTCACCAACCACATAAGGCCATTTAAATTGTTAAAATATAATAAAATTAATAATTCTGTTCATCAGTCTCACCAGCCATATTTCTAATGCTCAGTAGCCACATGTGGCGAATGGCCACCATATTGAATAGCACAGATATAGAATATTTTCATCATCACAGAAAGTCCTAGAGGACAGTGCATTCGTCTAGAGAAATGGGTCTCAGTTGAGAAATGGGTCTCCATTGAGAGCATATGTGTGAAACCAAATCTTTCAAAATCACATGACTTTCTCCCACATGGCTGTCTTGGAGAGTTATGTGGATTCTAGCTCAAGTGCTGATTGCAGGAGGTCCAGAGGTGAGGCCCCAGGACTGCAAGAAGGATACACAGGCATGAGTTTCAGCTCATCCCTATGATTAAGTCAGGAAAAGCCTCCAGAATGGATGGCCGGCAACCAACATGTGTTGTTGAGATGGTACACCCCAGACTGTACTGATGTTGTACTCTTGTTCTGTTACTTATCTGTCCTGCCCAGGTTGCAAGAATAGGACACCACCCTATTCTAAAACCTCTCTAGCTTCCAGGGAGGTTTTATCTTGTAATTTATAAAGTTTTCCTACTGAACATCAAACAATGGTGGTGGGAGGTGAGGTGTGTGTGACCTTTCCCATTTAGTCAACTTGGGAAGCAGTCACCCTTATCAAGGAAAGAAGACCTGGAAGGTGGACCTCAGAGAGAAGGGAGAAAACCATCCTCCTTCACTGTGTGAGTTTGGCCTGGAGCACCTCCAGGAGAAGCGGGTAAAGAAGACTTGGAGGAGACCTGGGAGGGACCTCAAGGCCATAGCTTGCCTGGGAGCTCTGAGAATAGCGACATCTAGAAGTGCTTGTAAGTTATTCTTCTGGCCTAGAATTCTTTGGGGGGTTTTTCCCCACCTCTTTGTCCTCAACTCTTCAGAAAGATCTTGTTGAAATTACAGCTTGGTCTCAGCAGTGTTTGGGGACAGTTCCATAAGCCCGGAGTGGTGGTAGCAGCAGTTACTGGTGGAGGACACAGGGCCTGCAGCAGGTGCTGATCTCTCCAGGGGCAATGGCAACACACAAGCAACTGGGGGCCCAGTGAGGAGACCAGAACAGAACCTGAAGGACCTGCTGTAGCACACCTGAGAAGCCACATCTTACGGACTGAAAGCCACCAAGCAACATTGACTTCCATGACACCACAATCTCCTCGTCCTCCTGGCTTTGTGGTTGCTTCTTCTCAGCGTCTCTCACTGGTTCTTCTTCCCTCTCCTCCGGAAGTGCACACATTTTCCAGGCACTCTCTTTACCTCTTCTCTCTCTACACTCTCTTCCTTGGTAATGTTGATCCTTCCCAGGGCTTCAGCCACCAACTCCACCTATGCCCCTAGCCCATGCCCCCTCCTGAGTTCCAGTCCTCAGAGACCACCTGACCGTGGAATCTCTTCATTTGAAAGACCTGCAAGCACTTCAAGCCCAATGTGTCCAGACTCATCATCACCTTCCTCTTCTTCACCCTCCATGTCCAATTACTGCCAAATTCAGTCAAGTCTACCCATGCAATTTAACCTCCTATTTCCATTATGAGTTCCCTATTTCAAAACTGCACCGGCTTTGACTGGAAAACTGAAGTCCCCTCTGAAGTGGTCAGTCAAGCCCCCTTCCAACCTGTCCTATTTGATGCTAACAGGATTATGGTCCTAAATTATATATTATAGGTATGAGCATGTCTGCCCCTTCTCTAAACACCATAATAAATGGATTTCTTCAAATCCCATTTTGTGTCCTCCTGCACCCATTTTCAGTGGACCAAAAATTCTCTAAACTCCTTTGAACTCTCCAGCCCTATACTTTGCTACAGCCCATTCAGTCAATCCCCCAAGTCACACTTCCTCCATGTTACTTGACATCCTCAGTCAATTTCACCTTCTCCTTCCCTACACACAAGGTGGGTGGCTGCAGCTCTACAGTGCATTTCCTGCAGGCTGCCTGGTACTGCAGGTGCTTGCAGGAGGGTCCAGCTCCTCATTAGACCACCAGGGCAGTGTGATCCCACACAGAGCACCCACCCAAAGGCTAACAAGGTCATGGCTGTCACATCTCCCAGAGGGCCATGAAATATAGACCTTGCTGAGCGTTTCAAGTGGCTTTGAGGGAGGTTTATCATTTAATTTATAAAGTTTGCCTACTGTACATCAAACAGAATGAGAAGATCACCAATGCTAACTCAGTGACCTGGAATTTAGAGTCTGCCAGAGCCTGACACCAAAGTCATGGACTCTACCCTTGGATTGCCCCTGCCAGGAGGAGGGCAGGAGATGAATGCATCAGCAGGTGAATCAGGGGAGAAGAGCCATAATGCAAAAAATTGAAAAAAAATCTATAAAAAGTACAAAAAATACAACTTTGGACACGGGTCTCAGCTGTGGAAAGCTGAAAGCCAGCAGTAGTTGACTAGAGATACTGCATGTGGTTGATTTGACAAAATAGTTAATTTGACTGAGGGCACAGTTTAAGTTGCAGGAGGTTTAAAAAAAGAGGCGGACATCATCACCCATGCTACCTTCCCCCAGAACACACTGACACTGTCACTACCACCAGAGGCAAAAGCACAGGGAGAAAAGCAGAGGGACTGTTTGAACGAATAAAGGGAAGGTTGAACCCACTATCATTTTGCACCCACTAAGAATTGAGAGAGCAGAATTAAAACTGCCAAAGGAAAAACAATGTCTGGCCCAGAGCAAGCACTCAACAAAGTTCTGAGGAATGAATAAACATGGACTTGCCTTCTCATGTACTCATACATTCATTTACTGAGCATCTATTTGATATGCTCATATCGCTGTCATCAAAACCACCCATTCTAGACTCTGAGAGGCATCAGACAGTCTGCAATGGCAAGAGGTCATGTGGAAAACGCATTGCTCACTGGGTGCACTGGCAGAGACAGCTGACAGCCTCACATGCACAGATCACAATTGCACCACAGTTACATGGTCTCCAGGAGCTTCTACTTTACCAAGCACCACCATGTACATTCTCTCATTTGACCCTCATAACACAAATAATCCACGTCAGTTCCATTCGTAGGACTCATCAGTGACTGCTCATTACACCAAGAATAGAATAGAAGCTACTTAGCCAGGGTTCATTCGTAGAAGGATGTTTTTGCCTACCATGTGCCAGACACTGACCTTAGGTTCTAGGTTCACAGGAGTGAGCCCAAAATGTCCCCCTGCTCTCGGTACTTACATTCCAGTGGCTGACCACATTCCCACTGATCTAGCCTCAGGCCACCTGCCCATCCTCTTCCCCTGACTCCCCCTCCCTTCACTCCAGCCACATGAAACCTCAGGAAGTTTGCTGAGCATGGCCTGCTAAGCAGCACCACACCAACATCGTCACCCACGGTCACCTGTTTGAGACACCCTTGCTCCCTTCTCCAACTGGCTAATTCCTCCTGGGCCACCCAGCTCACGCAGATCTGGGCATTGCTACTCAGGAAAGCTTCCTCACTGCCCCTCCTCAGCCTAGCTCCCCTCACACTCAGGTCTTCTGCACACACGCCTCCATCCTGGCCATGTGGAGGGATGGTCTGCAGAGAGGTTAGTTTGTGGTTATGGTTCTTCCTTTAATAGGTATAATTTTCTTACTTTTGCTGAACATCAGCCATTTGGGACCACTCTATATTTGTCTCCTCTGCCCTGATCTTCTCTGGAGACCCACAACCTTCCCTAAGAGTCCCACAGAACACCACACAGCATCTAGGGGTAGAAGGCAGAGCCTTTGCCTCGGGGCTAAACTGATCCATATAATCTCACTTTCCTGCATGTAATAATTGATTTAGAGAAGAGAATCTGATCCCAGTTGGTCTAACTGAAGTCCAGACATTTTGTTGGGCCATGGTGGGGCAAGGCACTTGGAATCCACATGAAGGATGTAACCCTCAGAGCTGCTGGCAGCCAGCTGGTGACCCTGGTGGATGCCTGGCTGAGGATAGGGCCAAGACAGTGATAACAGAGCTGGGATCTGGATCCTGAGCACACAGTGTAAGACCTGGACTACTCACTTACAGAAGCCAGACTCGCTACCCAGCCCCTCTCCCCAGGACCCAAGGAAGTTTAGGCTGGATTTTCTTTTCTTTTCTTCTCTTCTCTCCTCTTTTCTTCTTTTCGAAACAGAGTGATATGGTTTGGCTGTGTCCTCACCCAAATTTCATATTGAATTATAACTGCCACAATTCCCATGTGTCGTGGGAGGAACCCAGTGGGAGGTGATTGAATTATGGGAGCGGGTCTTTCCTGTGCTGTTCTCATGATAGTGAATGAGTCTCATGAGATCTGATGGTTTTAAAGATGAGAGTTCTCTGCACAAGCCCTCTCTTTGCCACCTACCGCTATCCATTTGACTTGCTCCTCCTTGCCTTCCGCCATGATTTTGAGGCCTCCCCAGCCACATGGAACTATGAGTTCATTAAACCTCTTCTTTTGTAAATTGCCCAGTCTCGGGTATGTCTTTATCAGCAGCGTGAAAACAAACTAATACAGTAAATTGGTATCAGTAGAGTGGGGCATTGCTGAACAGACACCTGAAAATGTGGAAGCGACTTTGGAACTGGTTAACAGGCAGAGGTTGGAACAGTTTGGAGGGCTCAGAAGACAGGAAAATGTGGGAAAGTTTGGAACTTCCTAGAGATTTGTTGAATGACTTTGACAAAAATGCTGATAGTGATATGAACAATAAGGTCTAGGCTGAGGTGGTCTTAGATGGAGATGAGGAGCTTATTGGGAACTGGAACAAAGGTGACTCTCATTATGTTTTAGCAAAGAAACTGGCGGCATTTTGCCCCTGCCCTAGAGATTTGTGGAACTTTTAACTTGAGGGAGATGATTTAGGGTATCTGGCAGAAGAAATTTTTAAGCAGCAAAGCATTCAAGAGGTGACTGGGGTGCTATTTAAGGCATAAGTGAATAGTGAATGAATTCACTCATAGTAAATGAGTCTCCCAATATCTGATGGTTTTAAAAACAAGAGTTTTCTGCACAAGCTCTCTTTGTCTGCCACCATCCATGTAAGATGCGACTGCTCCTCCTTGCCTTCTGCATGATTGTGAGGCTTCCCAAGCCATATGGAACTGTGAGTCCAATTAAACCTCTTTCTTTTGTAAATTTCCCAGTCTCCAGCATGTCTTTATCAGCAGTGTGAAACAAACTAATACACAGAGTCTTGCTCTGTCATCTAGGCTGGAGTTCACTGGCACAATCTCGGCTCACTGCAACCTCTGCCTCCCTGGTTCAAGCGATTCTCCTGCTTCAGCCTCCCGAGTAGCTGGGACTACGGGTGCGCACCATCATGCCCAGCTAGTTTTTGTATTTTCAGTAGACGGGGGGATATGCCATGTTGGCCAGGCTGGTCTCAAGCTCCTGGCCTCAAGTGATCCACCCGCCTCAGCCTCCCAAAGTGCTAGTATTACAGGCCTGAGCCACCACGCCCAAGAATTTTCTATCCTGAAAAATTCACTCCATTCAAAGAATGAAAAGCTATCTGGGAGCTACAATGTGTCGTCTTTGGATTATGGCTGAGCCTTTACACACTTTCCTCAGGCACTTTTATTGTATGACACCAGAAACAGAATTTTCCAGAAGGCGATCTCCCACTCTGTTTGCAAAAGCTTAGACTCATTGACTTAACAAGAGGAGATCAAAGCGTGTTTTGGAGTGAGGAAGCAGAAGTCCCTGAGGTTTGGAGGTCAGGACAAAGGTGATGTCCAAGGGGGCTATCAAGAGTGAGAGGCAGCTGGGCGTGGTAGCTCATGCCTATAATCCCAGCACTTTGGGAGGCTGAGGCAGGTGGTCACTTGAGGCCAGATGTTTGAGACCAGCCTGGGCAACATAGTGAAACCCCATCTCTACTAAAAATACAAAAACTAGCTGGGCATGTTGGCAGGCACCTGTAGTCTCAGCCACTTGGGAAAGCTGAGGCACAAGAATTGCTTGAACCCGGGAGGCAGAGGTTGCAGTGAGCTGAGATCACACCATTGCACTCCAGCCTGAGCAACAGAGAGAGACTCTGTCTCAAAAACAAAAGAGTGAGGGGCTGATGCCCCATTCACACCTGAGAAGTGGCCAGGCTCCTGGGACAATCCAGAGAGGAAGAGGGCTCTTTTCATACAATTCATGGAGTTTCTCTTTATCCAAAAAACTCTTCTACACTCCCCAAATGTGACTCAACTTTCCAAAGTAACTAAGTTGTTTAAACTGTGGTTCCATAGCAAAAATGTCAGTCAGCCTTAAAGACAGGAATGATTAAAATCATGTCCCTTGCTGCACACACACATTACATTTTTGTTTGACCATAAGGTTGATTTTAAGTACTAGAGAGTCGCTAAAACTGAAAGAAATTTTAGATGCCTTGGAAATTATGGGGTTTTATAATAGGCAACTAACAGAAACAGTGCCTGTCTACCTTATGTGAGCAAGAAGGTGAATAATTTAGAAATCATTTAATATAGAATATGATTCATGTTTTATTAACAAGTCAAAGTGATGACAACAAAATTAACCAAACGGAAAGACATCTCATCTTGTAGTCTCTTATTACTTTATTCAATAGGCCTTAAGGAGCTTCTGACCATTTCTTAAGGACAGAAGCCACAGGATATTTTGCTGTGAACATGACATTCATCCCCCTGCTTGCACATTTACACACATACACTGGACTGCAGCGGCTGACCACATGAACTTTGAGGGTAGATAGATACTTCCTATCCTGAGCAAATAACTGACCCCCTGGAAAGCTCAGTTTTCTTATCTCCAAAATGGGAAAAATAGTAACTTCATAGGTTGTTATAAGTATTAAATAAAATTATCAATTTAAGAGAATCCTTAGTATAGGGCACAATATGAACAATAATAGCTAAAATTGAGTTCTTGGCACTATCTTAATTATGTACTTTATAAGTGTCAGGTCATTTCCTGTAGATAAGTATGAGAGAGGAAGATGCTAATTCTCGGGTGCCTTTATTGTGCTAATGAAGAAACTGAGGCCCACAGTCACACAGCTACTAAGTGCCCAGGCTCACATACCATGGAAAGGCAATGCACGGCAGCTATCATGACTAAATACACACATGCTATGTTAGGTTTTCGAGGATGGTTACAAAGGAAGGCTTTAATTTCAAGTTTTTTTAAGAAAGCATTCTATCTAACTTGGTATGTGGTAAAATTTGACAGTGATGCAAGATGCTTAAAAATTAAGTCAATACGAGTTGATGGGTGCAACAAACCAATATGGCACATGTATACCTGTGTAACAAACCTGCACTTTGTGCACATGTACCCCAGAACTTAAAGTATAATAATAAAAAATAAAAATTAAGTCAATAGTACTGCAAACTTAACATCCCTAAACAAGGTTGGCCAACATAGTAAGACCCCGTCTCTAGAAATAAAATAAAATAGCCAGACATGGCGGCACGTGCCTGTAGTCCCAGCTAATCAGGAGGCTAAGGCAGGAGGATCACTTGAACCCAGAAGGTGAAGACCTCAGGGAGCTATGATGGCACCACCGCACTCGAGTCTGGGCAACAGAGGAAGACTCCCATCTCTAAAAAATAAAAAAATTAAAAATTAAAAAAACCATATCTAAACATAAGTATGACTTCAACTTCCTTAAGTCAGATTAGAAGAGCTTGTGACATTCCTGAGCCCAAAGAGTAAACAAAGGATAGGGGTATAGTTGATGGGCATTTAAACGGCAAGCCTGAGAAAGGAGGCCGATTCTTTAATAAGATTCTGATCTTTATAGTAGAATCCTGTCTGATTCTACTATAAAGTACTTGTGTCAGCTGCAAATTCATGGAATCTGAACTTTCTTATCTGTTAGATGAGATTTTATGAGATCAGTGATTCTCAACCCTGTTACAGATTACAGTCATCCAAGAAGCAGTAAAAAAGTTACCTAGGCCTGGATGTTCCCAGAGATTCGGATCAAACTGCCCTGGGGTGGGAATTTATGAAAGACCCTAAGGGACGCTAATATGCAACCAAGTCTGAGAACCACTAGCTTAGGCCCATTCCGATGTAAAATTACACAGCTCCATGAGCCTCTACAAGATCTGAGACAAAACAGAAATACCTGAAGCAGAATCTTGTTGCCATCGTAGTCCTGAGTCTGCCACCTGGTGCTGCTGATAGGAATGCATGGATTGGGTAGCAGAGGCACCAACTGGCCGATCTCTTGAACCTTAAACTGCAGCACCGAAGACTCTTTGGGGTCCACTGACATTCCCGGGGGCAGCTGCTTCAGGGAGAGCTGCAGAGCAAAGCTCTTGGAGGCATAGAGCACGAAGAAACAAAAATTACTCTTTTGCAAGGTCGCTTCTCTCTGCAGGATCATCTCGTAGAGTCTGACGGCGTCTTCATAGTTATCAAAACTGCAGTACAGCGTCACCCTCAGGATCTCGGAGCCACAGTGCACCTGCCTCACCCCCCAGATGGGCATCTGACTGTCCAGGCTGTAGAACTCCTGATTGGCAAAAAAGTAGGGACACAGCCTTCCCCGAGTGTCCTGGGTGGGGTAGCACTGCCATGGCGAATGCTGGAGAGAGTCCAGGACGCGAAATAGCCTATCCTCTCCCGGGCTTTCGTGCAGGAAGAGCAACACGGACATCCCTGGAAACCGGGACCGCTTGGAATGGGACTTTTCACAGTATTTCACAGGACTGGCCCGTTCAGACACCTGAAAGAGCCGGACCTCTGGGCAAATGCAATCCAGGAGCTGGTCCAGAGTCCTCTGCAGAAGCGAGCCGTGCCCAGAGTTGGCAAGAAGATGGACAGTCATGGCCAGAGGCCCCTGTGTCTCATCCATGGAGGAACTGCCTGAGGCTGACAAAGACAGCGTGTGTAGAAGGCCCACTGTTCAAGTTTCTGAAATGAATGAAGAAGCGGCCCAGCCTTCAGCCCCCTGAAAACCTTCAGCTGCAGCGGCTACTTCTGAGCAGAGCTCTTAACCAGACTAACACGTGCTCCTGGCCACCCGTGGACTTGCGGCAAGAGAAGCTCACACCAGCTCGGGTTCAGCAGCCTCCCTCTCCACACAGCAGCAGTGGGGTCACGTCATCCAGCTTGTGCATAATGTTTAGCCTTTTCAGGCGTTCCCCAGGGTTTCTGCGTGACCTAAAAACCTATAATCCTGAGAAACACCCAAACGGGCGGCTCTTACAGACACTTAGTACAGGAAATGACCGGGCGAAAAGGAACATGAGTTGGCTCTGTTAGGCTGATAGCAATCTGTTTAGTTGAAAAGACATCCATTTTATCAACTTACAACGGGTTCTCATTTCCTACTTACGGTTTACAGTAGCCTGCTCCACCAATCTGAATACAATGACTTCTTGAAAACAATTCTCAAAACTTGACCCTTTGCCAGTTTTTTTTTTTCCTTTGTCTCTTTATTTCATTTTGTTTCTGAACATTTTCTGCTAGGGCACGAAGAGAAGACTTTATCTAAATAATTTTGACTTCACTGAAAATTATTTGCTGTACCGAAAATTCTGAGTGTACTAAAAAGACATTGAGAAAATTAGTCTTCCTTTATTCACGCAAATTCTTTAGAAAGAGTGAGAGCTTTCCAATAATTGCTCATATAATTGTAATAATAAATAATTATAATTAACAATTGTAATTATAATTTTTAGTGTCTAATGAGGATCTACTATGTACCAGTCATAAACTGTTCTAATTCTTAAAGTAATTAGTTTTATTTTGTTTTGGAGATGGAGTCTTGCTCTGTCACCCAGGCTGGAGTGCAGTGGCGTGATCTTGGCTCACTGCAACTTCCACCTCCCAGGTTCAAGAGATTCCCCTGCCTCAGCCTCCCCAGTACCTGGGATTATAAGTGCGCCAACACGCCCAGCTAATTTTTTTGTATTTTTAGTAGAGACTGGGTTTTGCCATGTTGGCCAGACTGGTCTCGAACTCCTGACCTCAGGTGATCTGCCCACATTGGCCTCCCAAAGTGCTGGGATTACAGGCATGAGTCACCACACCTGGCCCTTAATGTAAATTAATTTAATCTTGCAACAAACCTATGAAGAAGAGATTACTAGCCCCAAATTACGGATGAAGAAACTGGGGCATAGAAAGGCTAGGTAACTTGCCCAAGGTCTCACAGCTAAGAAGTAGCTGAGGGATGATTTGAACCCAGGAACTTGCTGCACTGCCTCTCTGGGGCCTTGAAGTCCCAGCCTGGGTATTCTTCTTGTAAAGAAAAGATATAAAAGCAAGTTCTGGTTAAGGATCTAGATTTGCAGACTCTTGAGCTGTTGAATCTTAAACGGAATAATCTTCAATGAGAAAGTTGTCAAGCTCTAAACACTCACCCTAAATGTGTTCTAAATATTGATTTAAAAATTATTTGTGGCCACGCATAGTGGCTCACGCCTTGATCCTAGCACTTTGGGAGGCCGAGGCGGGCAGATCACCTGAGGTCAGGAGTTCGAGACCAGCCTAGGCAACGTGGCAAAACCCCGTCTGTACTAAAAATACAAAAATTAGCCAGGCAAAGTGGAGCATGCCTGTAATCTCAGCTACTCAGGAGGCTGAGGCACAAGAATCACTTGAATCCAGGAAGTGGAGGTTGCAGATCGCACTACTGCACTCCAGCCTGGGTGATAGAGCAAGACTCCGTCTCAGAAAATAAACAATAATAAAAATAAATAAACAAATAAATAAATATTTTTTAAAAATCATTTGCTCTCCTGATAGCTGTGCTCCTCAACAGGTATGAACAAGCACTTTTTCTAAACACAATTCTTTTTAAAAGAGGCAATTGGACCAGGCGAAGTGGCTCACAACTGTAATTTCAACACTTTGGGAGGCCAAAGCAGGACAATCGCTTGAGCCCAGGAGTTCCAGGCTGTGCTGACCTAAGTTCATGCCACTGCACTCCAGCCTGGACAACAGAGCAAGACCCTGTCTCAAAGAAAAAAAATGTACTTCAAAAAGAGCTGTAAAAAATTAAAATAAAAGAGGCAATTTATGAATCCTTATAATGAAACACAGTGTGACAATTTTTTACATTAAAAAATACTTCTGTGATGAAAAATATAACAACTTTTACTTTATATATCTGGATTCCTTTAATAGTATAACAACCTAATTTAAAGTAAAATATTATTATCCAAGAAAAGGAGTTATTTCTATTCAGATTCACTATGTAAATCTAACGTACAATTCTAATCATTTGTGTTTCATAATTCCTGTACTTTTTGCATGGGAAAAATACATAAACACAATTTATAACAGAGGAATTGTTTCCTAGTTATTGTGAGCAGCTCAGTAATTAAATTCATCTTGTTTCAACTTTTAAAAAAATCATTAGAGTTTTTTTTTTTTTTTTTGGCATTACAAATCTCAAGCTTTTAAAAAAAAACTCAACAGCATTCATGTTATGCATTGGCATTGGAAGCAGATAACTTTCTCATCTCTCAGTGTGAACACTCTCCGTTCCACAACCCTTCCATTCACAGAGCTGATTGTACTTTAGACAAAACTATAGTTTTTGAAATAGGCTTTGAAATTCTGGAAATAACTCTAAAGATTTGAGGAGAAAAATTGTTCCCCTGAAACCACGATATTAACTCACAACATTTTGTACAAGGTAAGTATTAAAGCTCTTACATAGGAAAAGATTTTGTTTCTTGATATTATCTTCCATCTAATGCTGAAAATACACTTTTTTCCTCATGAGGTTGTCATTTCTTTCAGGATTGAAAAGATTTCATTAATCTGTTGGCAGCCAAAGTGCCAACAAATCCAAGGGGCAGGAGGCCAGGGAAGAGGGGGACCAGCCTCATTTCTGACTGGCTGTCTCTGTGATTATTTCCCCAGGAACAACGTGAAATACTGACTGACCTTCCCCAAACCGCCTCCACCTTTGGTCACTGCCTTCCACCCACAACAAATGCCAGATTCTCAGCTGTGCAGCACAACAGTGTTTTAGCATGGTGCTTCTGTTGAAGGCACAGACAAAAATACTAAGGGAAATCATCAGCTTTGACTCTCAGCACCCGGACAGCTGTCACTCCAATTCTCTATCTTATTTTTCTTAAACTTGGCAGGCAATTTTGCCCAGGTTTCTGCAGTCATCAGCTCCTGGATGGCAGATGGTTGGTCCACTCCTCACAGCAAATGGAGAGGCTGGTGATGAGTCGCTCAAGCAAACCTAGAAAATCCGAGGCTCCATTGGAACCCATGAAAATCCTCGGGGATTTGTCCTTTCTACAAAATACAATGGGATGCATTATAACCTCGAGATTCCCACCCACCCCCAACCCAGGAAAACTCTGAGAAAAAGTTTCTTTCCATCTTTAATTTATAAAATATGTTTATCTCACATGTCAAGAGCCAGGCGTTGCACCAGGAGCAGAAGATAGAATCGTCACCATCCCCCACTTTGGAGGGGCACCCTAAATGATGCAGTCAGTGCCATGATAAAGGGTGCTGCAGGATGTATGGAGACCCCATGGGGAGACACTGAGTTAGACGAGGGGGCCAGGACTGTCACCCACTGGTGCAACTGCAAGCAGTTCAAGGTGGCTGGAGTGGAGGTTCAATGAAGAGGAGGGTGGAAGGAAGCCAGGGGCCTGATCAGGAAGGGCCTTGCAGGCCACTTTATTTGAATCTGACCAGAACCACCTAAAAGTCAGTATGAAAAGGGAAGTGATGCTTTGAGGAAGCCACGGACCCAGCAAGATATGCAGTCAAAGGACAGGTTTGTTGGCTGGTTGGATGCAGGCAGAAAACCGTGGTGGCTAGTCCAGGAGGCATTCCAGGGTGGTACTTGCAGATGTTTGGGTGAAGCTGTCAGTTACCAGATAAGGAATACTGGAAAGGAGGGCAGTTAGGAGTGAGGATGAGGAGGGCAGGGTGGTTGTGTTGTGCGTGGATGCCCGTGGGATGGCCAGAGTTGAGATGTCCAGTGGCCTGTTCACTACAGCTTTGAAGGGAGCAGTAAACCAGAGAATAGGAATTGGGGAACTGCTGGTCTTCAGGCAGCCATGGGAAAGGATGTGACTACCCAGAAAGAGAAGACACAACAAGGACAGAAGAAGGAAGAGGATAGGATTCCAGGAGTACCCAGTTTAAGAGACAAGCAATGTTTAAGTGGCACCCAGGGCAAAATGGAGAGTGGAGTGTGTTATGAGGACTTCAGAACATGGCTTTGGCTGGGCAGACAGCACCATTTAGTGTTTCAGGCTAACATTTGTGACTCATTTCCCCTTCTCAATTAGGCAAACTCAAAGAAGCAGCTGTCACCAAGCGAACCTCAGAGCCATTCAAGCCTCTGTTTTCCTCGTTCCCAAACAACCTTAACTCTGGTTCTTTGTGTGATACTCACTTGCTAACCAGGGGCGAGGCATTCTAGAACCTGGGGCACTACTTGGAGAAAAGGTGTGGAGAAGGGACCACATGGTGCTTATTTTTTTAACTCCTGACTGAAGCCTCTAACCCTGAACCTACAGCACAGGACTAAATGGATCTGTCATGAATGAAGGAATCTTGGCATCTCTTAAGGGATCAGAATCCCAGGGAGGCTGAGATACTTTCCCAACACCACACAATTGGTTATTGGCAGAGCCTGGATTTCTGGGTTTTAAACCATGCTCCCTCACCACTCCTAAGGGGACAATACCATGTAGCTATTCAGGTAAGAGTCATTTAGGCTCAGGACACATAAAAAGGAAAACCAAGATCCAAGGAGTAGGGATTATTCTCAGAGCCCTAACATTATTCCTGTCCCATGCTCTAGATGCCTCTTGTATTAGTGTACATTTTTATACTGCTATGAAGACATACCTAAGACAGGTAATTTATAAAGACAAAGAGGTTTAATTGACTCCCAGTTCCACATGGCTGGGGAGGCCTCACAATCATGGCAGAAGGCAAAGGAGGAGCAAAGGCATGTCTTACATGGTGGCAGGCAATAAAGCGTGTGCAGGGGAACTGCCCTTTATGAAACCATCAGATCTCGTGAGACTTATTCACTATCAAGAGAACAGCATGGGAAAAACCAACCCCTGTGATTCAATTACCTCCCACTGGGTGTCTTCCATGACATGAGGGGACTACGGGAGTTACAATTCAAGATGAGATTTGGGTGGGGACATGGCTAAATCATATCACTTCTGGTTAATGTGTGCTTCCCTATGATGGACACTCCTAAGCCAGTGCCATCCTTGTGCTCAGCCCTTCTCCCACCACACACACACACACACACACACACACACACACACATACACCCCAAAGGCCCTTGGGTCAGGGCTCCGGGCTTCTCCTGGGAGTTTTGGCAGAAACAGCACCAGACAAACAATGGAGGGCTGTGCATTCCCAAGGGCTCCTTCTAGGGCAGAGGTGGGGGAGGAGGAAGTGGCCACAGTAAGCGCCTTTTTCATGCTGCTGTGGCTCTTAGCTGAAAGCTTCTCTCCTAGTTTCCCAGAGGACGCCTCCTGCCCAGCCCCAAACAATGCTATCAGGTTCCTCTTAAATTGCCATCTGTTTCCCCCTTTTCCAGGACAATGCAGCCCAGTCTCAGCCTGTGAGCTGATACCCTGTGTTTTCACAGGTGCACACAAAGAAGGCATGTTTCCTCCTCACTCTTTGTTGTGGTCTTCTGCTGTGACTTTGTTTCCCATGCCCTGGTCAGTTATAGTTCTCAGCTAAGGCAGAGAAGTCACGTGGAACATGCCGTGAGTCAGAGGGCTGGCTGTTCCCCCTGGTTCTGCTGCTCACCCAGCGAGGACCTGAGATTCCTAAATTCTCAGGTTTGGTTTCACCATTTGTTGAAGACAACAAGTAGCAATGGTGATAAGTAACCTGACTTTCTCAACAGAGAGGACCAAAGGAGCTAAATACCCCAAGCTCCCAAGTGCTCTACTACTGTAGACATGGCAACATGAAAGATTTTACATTTCACATTGTTTTAACTCCTCAAATAAAATCCGGTAAGTGCCATAGGGAATAAAGTAGTGTACATCATTTTAATGAAATACTATGCAGCTGTGAAAACAACAACAACAAAAGCGGCAAGGTGCAGTGGCTCACGCCTGTAATCCCAGCACTTTGGGAGGCCAAGGCGGGCGGATCACCTGAGGTCAGGAGTTCGAGACCAGCCTGGCCAACATGGTGAAACCCCATCTCCACTAAAAATGCAAAAATTAGCTGGGCAAGGTGGTGGGCGCCTGTAATCCCAGCTACTCGGGAGGCTGAGAAAGGAGAATTGCTTGAACCCAGAAGGCAGAGGTTGTAGTGAGTCGAGATCACACCACTGCACTCCAGCCTGGGCGACAGAGCAAGACTCCATCTCAAAAAAACAACAACAAAACCACTGAAAGAGGCTGGGCACGGTGGCTCCTGCCTATGATCCCAGCAAGTTGAGAGGCCAAAGCGGGAGGACTGCTTGAGCCTAAGAACTCGAGAACAGCCTGGGCAACATGATGAGACCCCTGTCTCTTCAAAAAAAAATTTTTTTAATTTTAAATTAGCCAGATATGGTGGAACACACCTGTGGTCCTAGCTACCTGGGAGACTGAGGTATGAGGATCACTTGAGCCCAGGAGGTTGACACTGCAGGGAGCCATGATTGCACCACTGCACTTCAATCTGGGCAACAGAATTAGACCCCATCTCTAAAAAAAAAAAAAAAAAAAAGAAAAGAAAGAACAAACTTTGGAGATGTAGGAAAATGAAAAATGACTTCCCTCTACCCTTATAGGTTCTTTGGCTAGGCTATAAGTTAAATTGACATAAGACAGATTAACAGAAGAAAAACCATATTTAATTATGTACGTGTACATGGAAGTCCCACAAAATATGAGGCTCAAAGAAGGGTGTGAGACTTTCAGATAATTAAAGCTTCTATAGCATTGTGAGCTACAGAAAGGAACAGAAGCTTGGTGCATCTGGGTAGTGGTGAAGACACAAGCTATGGGAGGGTGAGAGGAGGAAATGTCTGGTGAATAAAGGTTGTCTTGCTATGCCCTACGGTTAACAATAACTTATTGTATATTTCAAAATAGCTAGAAGAGAATATTTGGAATGTTCTCAATACAAAGAAATGATAAATGTTTGAGGTGATGGCTATCCCAATTACCCTGATTTGATCATTACACATTTTATGCATGTATCAAAATATCATGTGTACCCCATAAATACATACAATTATTATGTATCCATTTTTCAAATAAATTAATTAAAAGTCTCCCAAGTGATAAAAGCTGTCTCCGAGCAGCCCTCTTCCTGATACAGATACTTTTACCTAGAGAGACTTCCTTAATAGATGTAAATTTCTTCCATAGGACAGCTTTTCTGAGCTACTCCTGTGTCTGCAGTTTCTCAGAATAACCAGCTCAAAATATGCCAAAGAAGTATATTTTGGGGTGGCATATTCTGGTCTCCTAAGTCATATTTTGGAGTGATGTGTTCTCAGCCTCAACAGAACTAGATCTGGCAACAGCTAATAAGGTTGAAGATTTACATAACCTGTACCTCAGCGCTTGCCCTCCCAGGTATAATCTCTGAAGAAATCCTCTGCAAATGCACAAAGGAAGACAGATTCAAGACTGTTTGTAGCTGCATTTATTGAAATACCAAAAAAAAAAAAAAAAAAAAAACAAAGAGGCAGGGGTGAGGAGAGAGGACTCTCTAAAGGCATACTAGACAAGGCACAGTGGCTCACATCTGTAATCCCAGCACTTTGGCAGGTCAGGGCAAGTGGCTCACTTGAGCCCAGGAGTTTGAGACCAGCCTGGACAACAAGGCAAAACCCTGCCTCTACAAAAAAAAATACAAAAAATTAGCCGGGTATGGTGGTGCGTGCCTGTAGTCCCAGCTACCCGGGAGACTGAGGTGGGAGAATCACCTGAGCCCAGGCCCAGGAGGTCAAGGCTACATTGAGTTATGATCATGCCACTGCACTCAAGCCTGGGCCACAGAGCGAGATTCTGTCTCAAAAAAAAAATTAAAATTAAAAAATTAAAAAATTAATGTACCCCAGTAGAAGAATAGATCATCAATTATATTATATTCTTACAGTAACGTATTTATGTTAAGGAAAATAAATGCTCCCCATTTTAGTTCAAATGAAACTTGCAAACATAATGTTGAGTGAAATAAGCAAGTTGCAGAAAGTGCATACAGAATTATACCATTGATATAAAATTTGGAAATATGAAAAAACTCTCCAATGATTATAGATATAAACCTCAGTAATCGAAGAATAGAGAAAATCCTGGGGATGAGAAACAGCAAATTCAAGTTGAGGGTTGCCTCAGGTGTGTGTAGGGGAATAAGATAAGTGCATTGATAATACTTCTTTATTAAGCTGGGTAGTAAGTACAGAAGTACTCATTGTATGATCTTTTAGACTTCTTTGTTATGCACACACCTCAAAAGATGGCTTCATCACAGTGTTGAAACAAAAGCACGTATAGGATATGATTCTTTTTCCTATAAGAACTATATATGTGCATATGTATATGTGTGTATGATTGGTAAACATAGAAAAAAAGTCTGGAAGAATATCAGCCAAACTTGTATTCATAGTATATCAATAGTAAATTCCTCTGGGAGATAAAATCACAGGGTCCAAGAGCAGGTTCATTTCTTACTTCCTGTATTTCTGCATTATTATCACAGATAAATTACACATCTAATAAACACCATGTATTAGATGTGTAATTAAATAATAAATAATGCATGAACCAATTTGAATAACACATGAACTATAGCCTTCAAATCCCAGTTCTAATGTTTCTTAACAACTGCTGTGTAGTTCAGGAACTGGGCTAGATGCAGCAGATATCATGATTAACAAAAATTGATACAGCCCTGGTTCTCATGGTGCTTATATTCTGGTGGGAAAGTCAGATATTAATCAAATACTTCGACAATCCTTAAAGTAACATGGCACCTGTAGCAAATGATAGACAAGTTACACAGGATTTGACCTATTCATGGAGGTCAGAGACCATCTTAGCAGAAGAAGCTTAAGCTGTGATCTTTGAAGAGGAGCAGGAGTTAACTGGGAGAAGTGGGCCAAAATCGGCCTATGCAAAGGCCCCGTGGCAGGTGGGAGCCTGGTGGAATGAAGGGCTCGTTTATGTAACTGACGGTACCATGTGCTAAGATAGGAATTTCTTCAAGAACAAGTTTGGCTAAGGTATTGGCAAGAAGGCTTTTGTTGGAGGAGCCTCTGGAAAAATGCCATGTGATTCAGAATGCTCCCAGTAACCCAGAGAAGCAGCAAATCCAGATAATTACTGGACAGACAATGAGAATAGTTGCTAGTACTTATTGAACACTTAACTTTGTACCAGGTACTGTTTTAAACACTGATACATACTAATTTAATCCTCACCACAACTTTATGAGGTAAGTACTATCATTATGCCCATTTTACAGATGAGAAAACTGAGAAACAAGTGGAAAACGGGAGAATAGAAGTTTTCATCATATGACATCTAGCTATGTAATGGCAAAAGAATCTCTAATTATTGTAGTAGAAAAAAAGAATGAATATATATTAAAAAATATATCCTTTTTTTAAATTTTACCAAAAAAAATGGGATTCACTGAACCAGGAAAAATAGCTGTGTGCTCCTGGAGGGCTAAGATCATATCTATACAACCAACCATTGGCACAATGCCTGGCACCTAGTGGGCACTTCACAAATGTGTGCAGCCATAAGGTGGGAGCTGAATATATATGGTGAATTTTCTACTTGATGCATTACATGACCTCTAGTCCCCTGATAGAAAAATATTAGCTCTTTGTCCACAGTTTGAGTCGTAAGTCAACCATCATTAATCAGCAACAGCAATCCTCCCTCATGAGAAGTTTAAGAAAGGATCCCTCCTGAAACAAACAAAACAAAATAACAAAAACAAAAATCCTTCCAAGGGTTTGCAAGAGAAATTACAAATGTTGTTATAAATGTTCACTTTGCTTTTAGACAAGTGCCTTTCCAAATTAAGGACTTGCATTTATGAAGCGACACATCTATAAATTGGTAAGGATGATGCCAACTGACTTCAAACCATAGACAATTTTTAAACACTTAAGGTGCACCTTTAAAAATAAGCTAGAAAGGGGCTAATACCACACCTCACTATTTGCCAAAGATGATGCTCCGTCAAAAAGTCTGGCTTTAATTACCACGTAGATTACAAATAGATATGGACCGTCTCATGGAAAGAAACAAGGCTTCTTATGCCAACCTGTAAATCATTAAAGCCTGTTCCACATAAAGCTGACTAGTCAATCCAACCGAAACTAGCGTGCCTGGACGGGTCGCTTGGCCCTGCAGAGCCCGGGGCTTTGCTGTGCTCCGTCAGCTGTTCTTCTTCTACTCCTAATGGGCCTCCATTCCCACTTTATATTTATATCCCAGCTGCTTGAAAAGGCCATGGCTGTGCCGACCAGACAGCGAAAATAGAAGAGGAGGAAATAACCATTCACATTAATAACCAATCCATTTTTAAAGCCTGAAACAGGAATTTTGGTCTATTCAGCTTCATTACAGAATTTTTATAAGACACAAACTGAGACTGTGGTTTCTATGGCTGCCTGGTACAAATATCTTGTGGCTGAGTTTTCCTCCAAATATGAATCATTTTGAAAAGCTTTCTAAAGTTATCTGTGGTATCTATTTTGTGGGATAATACATGAGAGAAATGGGGGCAGCTCTTGAATTACACACAGTCTAAATATAAACAATAATATTGCTCAAATACACAACTTTAAAAGCTGAGCTTGAACAGTGGGAAGAGAACTGGTCTGGGTGGGAAGAGGACCCGAGCTGGAATCCTCGCTGTGTTATGCACAAGGCCAAGTGGCTTTGCTCATTCCCAAAACAGGCCAGCCAGCTCGTGGCGATTAGTGAGATAATGAGCTTGCATGTCCCTGGCACAGGAACTGTGCCCGACAATGCTTTCCTTTCTTTAGCGTAGGCAATGTGTGTACTGAATTTCAGTGATTTCATTCGGTACTACTGTATGTGCTTGCTCCATATTTTTAATCCAACCAGTTCTAAGCGACTTTATGAGAACACACATTTTAACATAAATGCATTTGGATTTACTGTTCTTAAGTAGAAAGCTGAGTAGTTTCTATATAAGGGAAATCTAAAGCCTATAGGATAGAAATTATCTGTTCAGCAAAGTCTTACTTGAAGATTAAGAACAGGGACTTTTTTGCGGGGAGGTGGGAGGGATGGAGTCTCCCTCTGTCACCCAGGCTGGAGTTCAGTGGCATGATCTCAGCTCACTACAACCTCTGCCTCCTGGGTTCAAGTGATTCTCCTGCCTCAGCCTCCCCAGCAGCTGGGATTACTGGTGTACACTACCATGCCCAGCTAATGTTTGTATTTTTGGTAGAGATGGGGTTTCACTGTGTTGGTTAGGCTGGTCTCAAACTCCTGACCTCAGGTGATTCACCCACCTCAGCCTCCCAAAGTGCTGGGAATACAGGTGTGACCCACCTCACCTGGCCAAGAACAGGCAGGGACTTCTTGACTCCTGGCTCCTTAACCATTACAGAGGCTCCCTACACACGGAAAGGCAAGAGCCTGTCAGAAGAGGCTACTAATGGGAGGAGGGAAGAGACAAAATGAAAAAATTGTAGTTGCTATTAATGTCTTAAGTCATCAAGCTCAACAGCTATATGGGACCTTAGAAGTCTAGTCCAGGGCCAGGCGCAGTGGCACATACCTGTAATCCTAGCACTTTGGGAGGTCAAGGTAGGCAGATCACTTAAGCTCAGGAGTTGGAGAACATCCTGGGCAACATGGTGAAACCCTGTCTCTAAAAATTGCAAAAATTAGCCATGCATGGTGGCATGCAACTGTAATCCCAGCTACTCAGGAGGCTGAGGTGGGGGGATCACTTGAACCCAGGAGGCGGAGGTTGCAGTGAGCTGAGATGGTGCCACTGCACTCCAGCCTGGGCGAGAGAGTAAGACCCTGTCTCAAAAAAACAAAAAAACAAAAAAAACCCGCCACCTCCCGCAAAAATAACACAACAAACAAACAAACAAACAAGTCTAGTCCAATTTCCTGACCTTTTAGATTGAGAGTATAAGACTAAAGAAAATAGATTGCCTCAGCTCACCCAAGTTTAATATGGTTTTAACTGCAACTAGAAAGCAGTCTAATGGAAGCACTTTAGTCTACAGATGTAAAAATATAATAATAATACTTAACCCATACTAGTTAACCAGTGGGTATCATTTTCTAAATATTTCATGTAGGAGTCATATATATAGTGAGAAAGACAGGGTCCCGCTCTGTTGCCCAGGCTGAGTGCATTTGTGCAATCATAACTCACTGCAGCTTTGATTTCTTGGACTCAAGCAATCCTTCCACCTCTGCCTCCCAAGTAGCTAGGACTACAGGCAGGTGCTATCATGCTCAGCTAATTTTTTTTTTTTTTTTTTTTTTTAGTTTTTGTAGAAATAGGGTCTTGCTTTTTTGCCCAGACGGGTCTCAAACTGCTGAACTCTGGCTATCCGCCCACCTCAGCCTCCCAAATTGCTGGGATTACAGGCATGAGCCACCACACCTGGCCACATTTTTTAAACAGCAATTTTCTTTCATTATGAATGAAGAACACTTGCCCCACCTCCCCAGTGCATGCCCCCTGGAAAATTTAAAGTTATTGGAGAGAATACTAGTACTAAGTTGCCATTCTGTCACGGGGACTTTCTTTTCCATATGAGAATAGGGTAGAGAAGCAGACCAGATATAACCCACTGAAAGGTAAATTCAGGAAACATCTTCCCACTTAATACACTCTTCTTACCAGGTAGATAACTTATAGAGCTGGGAGGGAATTGCATACCTAAAAGCAACCAGGGTGTAAAGCTTGCTGGCTGTCTGAAAAGTGAACTGAGAATGAAGAACAGGTAGAAGGAAATCACAGTGGGCATTCAAAGGAACTGGGCACCGAATCAGTGAAAAGTGCCCATTGACTCAGATTCATGGAATAATCAAAGGGAGTTTGCTATAGAACAACTACATGTAGAACTGTACTCACGTCAAGGTCAGGGCTTTATTTATTTATTTTATTTTGAGACAGAGTCTCCCTCTGTCACCCAGGCTGGAGTGCGGTGGTGTGATCTCAGCTCACTGCAACCTCCGCCTCCCAGGTTCAAGCAATTCTCCTACCTCAGCCTCCCAAGTATCCAACACTACAGGCACGTGCCACCACACCTGGCTAATTTTTGTATTTTTAGTAGAAATGGGTTTTCGCCATGTTAGTCATGCTGGTCTCGAACTCCTGACCTCAGGTGATCTGCCTGCTTCGGCCTCCCAAACTGCTGGGATTACAGGCGTGAACCACCGTGCCTGGCCAGGGTTTTTATTTTGTTTTACGTTTTCTCTGCTCTTGAGTTTGGGTTTCAGTAAACCCTAGGTTTAAGTGATCAATTATGTAATAAAGATACCAACTTTTATTGAGATGGCAAGACTAGTGTGCCCATTGTTGCCTTCATGCCTAACAATTAATAAAATAAGGCTAAGTGTTACAGAATAGCTAGCCAGATTTCCTTGTTAAGTCAATGATGTGGAGACAGAGGGAAGGGCCTAGTCTAGGTTAAAAGAGACTTAAGAGTTATAATAACCAAACACAATATGTGGACCTTGACTGGATCTTGTTCAAATAAGCCAACTGTAAATGACATTTAGGAACAACTGGAGAAACTTGAAAAAAAAAAATGAGTATTAAATTCTACTGAGGAATTACTAATTTTGTTAGATGTGATAATGGTATTGTAGGTGGGTAGGAAAATGTTCTTATATTTTAGTGATGCATAGTCAGTACTTAGGGGAGAAATACCATGATATCTATGATAACTTTAAGAAACATAGTAGATTAAATAAATTAGCTAATTAAAGTCTACTATGCTCATTGGCCATCCAAAGCAAATAGACCTTGATATTTCATTAAGGAAAAGAGCAGCCATTATTTGACATCCCTTGGTTTACCATGTCCATTTACTCTTATAGTAAATGGTAAAACTCTCCAGTACCATGGAAGCTATATTTCTTAAAAGAAATGAAACACTTTACATTTGAGTATTAGGATCATTTGAAGTAGAGATCATTTGAAATTTCATAAATGTATATTTTTATAGCATTGTTTTTATTTTTAAAATGTCTCCAGACGGGCACGGTGGCTCACACCTGTAATCCCAGCAATTTGGGAGGCCGAGGCAGATGGATCACAAGGTCAGGAGTTCAAGACCAGCCTGGCCAATATGGTGAAAGTCCGTCTCTACTAAAAATACAAAAATTAGCCATGTGTGGTGGTCCACACCTGTAGTCCCAGCTACTTGGGAGGCTGAGGCAGGAGAATCACTTGAACCTGGGAGGTGAATGTTGCCGTGAGATGAGATTGCACCACTGCACTCCATCCTGGGTGACAGAGCGTGACTCCGTCTCAAAAAAAAAAAAAGAAAGAAAGAAAAAGAAAAAGAAAATGAAAACGAAAAGAATGTCTCCAATGACACTTGGTTTTGGCTGTGTGTGTGTGTGTGATGGTTTCAAGCAATAAAGCAGTAATAGTAAACATGATGAGAGAAAGCATGGAGGAAAAAAAGCCACAGTTAGGTTCTCCCAATAAATTAGACAATATACTTTTCAAAGCGTTAAAGACATGACCAGCAAATCCTTTCTTAGCTTCCTTTTCTCCACACATAGGTTACGCCAGCTATGGAGTCTCCTCTGGGTGGGCTGGAAGGTGGAGAGACAGTCAGATGTGGTTTTGAAAGGGCAGGCATCATTGTTCCTGATCTCATCAATGAACATTTTCTGACTGCTTGCAATGATACAGTGAGAGCCATGGCCAAAGCAAACCACTGACTATTGGACAAGAGGTGGCTTTGCAACTGCCACCCCCAGGGCTTCCCGCAGGCACTCAACACCTTGCAGGTCCTCCCTCTGTGAGCACAGACTATGTCCTCTTTGTGTTAACCTGAAGTATTAGCTTTGACAGCTGATACCTGGCATTTGCAAGGTAAAGCCAGTGTTAATTAATGAGGCATATTTTCAACTCTCTGTTAACTAAAAAGAAAGTCATCATATTCAAAAATGGTCATGATGACAACTCATCACCAGGAGGAGAGCCATGGGGAAGGTAAGTTTGGGCTGCACCATTTTCTCCCTTGACCCTGCTCCTCTCATGACAAACAGCCTCAAGTTTTGAGAAAACTGGTGAAGGTTGGGAGAATTATCCACTTGGCATGGATGGAATTGTTTTTCTGGGCTTCAGGGAATGGTGCCCTCATTAGCACCACATTCTTGTCAAAAGAGCTGACTAACACCGCTGCTCTCCACTCTACCATCTATATTAATTTTATCTCTGATTTTACAGAGAGATACTCAGAAAACGTCTTTAAAAGATTTCTATAAATAGCCTAATCATAATATCAACAAACATGCTTTTAAAAAAAATCTTAGAAACAATAGTCCATTTGCCTAGTAATTAGTTAACACCCAAGCATGCCTTCAAAGGAAAGCATGACACAAGCACTGTGAGATTCCTATCTCTGTGATCAATGCAGGCTCCTGAACAACAGGAAATACAGTGTTAAAGGAATTTAACTCTACTGGAACTGCAGCTTTGAAGATAGGAATATTTATGCCAGGCTTTATTGTTCTGAAGTTACTGATTTGTCCCCAGTCACCACACAGGCTCTTAAGAGGTCTAAGAAGAAACTTCCAACCTACAGGGATATATTGGATTCCATGATCTGCAGAATATATAATTCTACACTAAAGCTTTCTGTCTATAAACACACACACACACACACACAAACACACACATGACATTGGTGTTTGTCTGTTTGTTTGCTTGCTTGCTTGTTTTTTTTGAGATAGGGTCTCACTCTGTCACCCAGGCTGGAGTACAGTGGCGCAATCATGGCTTACTGCAGCCTTGACCTCTCAGGCTCAAGTGATCCTCCCATCTCAGCCTCCCGAGAAATGGGACCTCAAGTCCACCACCACACCGGCTAAATTTTTTAAAAATCTTTTGTAGAGACGGGGTCCCACTGTGTTACCCAGGCTGGTCTGGAACTCCTGGGCTCAAGTGCTCTTCCCACCTCGGCTTCCCAAAGTGCTAAGATTAGAGGCATGAGCCACCACGCTTGGCTCTGACATTGTTTACCTTGTTATTAAGGCACTGTATCTCACCACAATCAAACCTGTGAAAAATTCCTTCCTGAGTTCAGTCAACATAATTTTGAAATTAAATACTTTAAGACACAGATGAAAGAGCCAAAAATACTTATTTGATCATAGTAGTTATCATCTACTTCATTAAAAATAAAAATGTCTACTTTTCCAGAAAACCTATCAGCCTATTGTAATTTCAGTTGTTCATTTGCTTTCAGGTTGAAAAATATATATCTTATGCCGAGTGCGGTGGCTCATCCCTATAATCCCAGCACTTTGGGAGGCCAAGGCAGGCGGATCACCTGAGGTCAGGAGTTTGAGACCAGCCTGGCCAACATGGAGAAACCCCATCTCTACTAAAAATGCAAAATTAGCCGGGTGTGGTGGCGCATGCCTGTAATCCCAGCTACTTGGGAGGCTGAGGCAGGAGAATCACTTGAACCCGGGAGGCGGAGGTCACAATGAACCAAGATCGTGCCATTGCACTCCAGCCTGGGCAACAAGAGCAAAATTCCGTCTCAAAAAAAAAAAAAAAAAATATATATATATATATATATACACACACACACATATATATATCTTAAATGTCAATGATATCTTCCATAGTTGCTTACCCAGTGGCCTAAATCTGACCAGATGTGCAGCCATGAATGTCGAATTCACTAAGCTTGAAATCCTGTTTTCAGGCTCAACACACTAGATTTTCTAGGTCTTGACACTGTTTCCTTTCATCTCTTTTAATCATGCCCTAAATTCCTCCAGCACCATGGGACCAGCCAAAATACAGGTATCTATTCAAAAATTTTAACTTTGCACTGATGCAAAGGAATGCTCTGGAAATTTAAGTTAACCCACTGCCTCCACTTTTCTCTCCAACTTGAAGCTCAGGAAACCAGAACCAAATACTAACATTTCTCTCCAGAAAAAATAAGGAAATAAATGTGCAGGAAGCTTAGGATAATATTGTCACATTGAGAACCTGTAAAAGTAGGAAAAAAATGCCTAAATTTCATATAGGATAATAATAAGTTAGAATGTAGCCATACACTAGGAGAATAGTGAAATAAATTGTGGCGTTACCTTTTTTTGTGTGTAGGGAGGGTGCAGGAAAGAGATTCTCACTCTGTCGCCCAGGTTGGAGTACAGTGGCGCAATCTCTGCTCACTGTAACCTCCCCCTCCTGGGTTCAAGGGATTCTCCTGCCTCAGCCTCCCAAGTAGCTGGGATTACAGGAGTGCGCCACCACACCCAGCTAATTTTTTATTTTTAGTAGAGACAAGATTTTGCCATGTTGGCCAGGCTGGTCTCAAACTCCTGACCTCAAGTGATCTGCCCCACTCAGCTTTCCAAAGTGCTGGGATTACAGATGTGAGCCACCTCTCCCAGCCAACATTATCATTTTAGAAGCTGCTTTCTAATACTACCGACTGATGTAAAACTGCTTATGTTAATGTTAAATTTTAAAAGTAAGGATATAGGCCAGGTGCGGTGGCTCACGCCTATAATCCCAGCACTTTGGGAGGCTGAGGCAGGTGGATCACGAGGTCAGGAGATCGAAACCATGTTGGCTAACATGGTGAAACCCCGTCTCTACTAAAAGTACAAAAAATTAGCCTGGCGCGGGGGCAGGCACTTGTAATCCCAGCTACGGGAGGCTGAGGCAGGAGAATGGCATGAACCCGGGAGGTGGAGCTTGCAGTGAGCCGAGATCGCACCACTTGCACTCCAGCCTGGGCGACAGAGCTAGACTCTGTCTCAAAAAGAAAAAAAATAAAAGTAAGGATATAATATTTCATGCATAGCATATTTCTAATTTTGGTAAAGAAATCTTTATAGGAAGAACAGTTAGGAAAAAAACGTGAATCTCTGAATTACGGAATAACTATGATGTTTTTCATTTTTATCTTTTTGTATTTTCCAAATTACCATGAAATGTACATTTAGAACTTTTATAAAAATAAAACAATACATTTTTAAAAAAATAAAGTTGTCTAAGCTGGGCATGGTAGTATGCACCTGTAGTTCCAACTACTCAGGCAGCTGAGGCAGGAGGATCGCTTGAGCCTAGGAGTTCAAATCCAGCCTGAGCAAAAAGTGAGACCCCATCTCTACAAAAAATTTAAAAATAAAAAATTAAAGTAGCCTAAGTGCAGTACCTCCCTCCTTTATCCTGCATAAAAATGTCAGGTAAAATGAGTCCAAATGAATTCAAAGTTCATTGGTGAAAATAAAGTGTTTAGATTTTGCAGTAGTTCGTGCATTTATTTTATAAGAGATTGCAAAATTTCAAAGCAAATAAAACATAAAATAGAACTGTACATATACATGATATACATTTACATTTCAAAGGCAGAATCTTAACTGTACATGTGTACACACACACACACCTACACCAGCAACATTTTACCAAACACAATACCCTGTGTTAATTTGGATTTTAGCAAGCTCTTGCATGCAACTTTTTGAAAGCTCCCTTCAAAACTGATATCCCCATTTTCTGGGACCCTAAAGCATATTTATTTTTCTTTCTTTCTTTTTATCAATAATTATGTATTGAACACTGATTATAGGCCAAGCACTATACTAGTGAACAGGGATACATTAACAAATGAAGCAGATATGATCTCTGCGTTTTCTCTTGCTCTCACTAGAATATAAGCATCAATGAATACTACTAAGCTAGTACTCATTACAACTCACAACAGCTCTGTTAAGGAAAAGAACCTAGTGGGGCTCCGGTATACATGAGATGTCAGTAAAGACTTCTCTGAAAGATGAGGAAGAACCAGCTATAGGAATAGCATTCTAGGCAGCTGGGGCAGCATACACAAATGTCCTGGGACAGAAAGGCATTTGATGTGTTTTGGGAACTGCTAGGAATACAGTGTAGCTGAGGCAGGGTAACTGGTAGGAGAATGATATGGGTGGGTGGGGTTACAAAGGAGGTTGGCAGGAGTCACAGCAGGGAATGGCTTCTGCAGGCTGTGGTAAAAGGTTGGATTTGCTGCAGCAGAAGCCAATGGATGATTGCAAGTGTTTAAAAAACATTTTGTTTTTAACTAAATATAGATTCACAGGAAGTTGCCAAGTTAGTACACAGATTTCTGTGTACCCTTCATCCAGCTTCCCCCAGTGGTGTCATCTTACCTGTGTATGTATGTGTGTATATATGTATATATATACACATATATGTATATATGTACACATATATGTATATATGTATATGTGTGTATGTGTATATATATGTATATATGTATGTATGTATATATATGTGTGTGTGTATATATATATAAAATACAATATCAAAATCAGGAGATTGGCATTGGTGCAATACTATTAACTAGATACAGGTCTTATTCAGCTTTTACCAACGTTTACATGCATTCATTCATTTGTATACATGTATATAGGTTTATGCAATTTTATCCCTTGTATGGATTCTAGCAAAGGATCTAAATGAGTGATATAATCCGATTTATGTTTTTGACATCAACTGCTAAGAGGAGAATGGGTTGTGTCAGAAGACCAGTTAAGAGGCTGCTACTTTAATGCAGCGAGGGCCAATAGTTGTTCAATCTACCGTTGAGGCAGCATAGATGGTGAAAATAAATGGAATTATTTGGGAGGTAGAAGTGGTGGGGTCCATAAGGCTTGGGGTAAACTTGATGTGAGAGATGAGAGAAGGGAAGAAATGAAAATACTCACAGGTTTCTGGCTTGCACAGCTTAAACAGCCAGGTGGGTGGTGATGTTTACTGGGAGGATGCTACTTGGTCAAGGAGAAGGTTTGGTGGAGGGTGTCTTGAACGTATAAATTTGAGATGCAGATGAAAGAACATTGGGTGGAAGATACACATTTGAGAGTCAACAGCATAAAGACACTATTCAAAGACAATAAAAGGCTTTGTGCGAGGTCACCAATGGGGTAAGTATAAAGAGAGAAGACGAGCCAGAGCAAAGTGCTGAGCAACTCAATACCGTAAAGAGTACATGCTCTTCTGGCCTATCATTTGCTGGTCATTGCATCAATAATCTCCTTAGAGAGACTATAAACCTCAAGCTGCAGAGATCCTGCCTTATAATCCTGCTCTATTCTTGACAATGCCTGGCATGGTTCTGTGCACATGAGGAATGCTCAATGAATTCACTTCCATTCAGTAAATATTTGCTAATCACGACCAATTGCACTAGGGAGACAAAGAAGACCCCTGGTTAATTGGTTCAACAGTTACTCCCAACTTCCACCTGTATTAAAATAATGAAGTGAATGGAGTCAGATTGGACATTTTCCTCTCTTCTGATATTGATTTGACTGTACAAAAAAGATATCAGGCCAGGCACAGTAGCTAATGCCTGTGGAGGCATTCGGGAGGCCGAAGTGGGAGGATTCCTTGAGCTTAGGAGTTTGAGACCTGCCTGGGCAGTACAACGAGACTCCATCTCTACAAAAAATATTTTTTAAAATTAGCTGGGGCTGGGCACAGTGGCTCACACCTATAATCCCAGCACTTCAGGAGGCCGAGGTGGATGGATCACTTGAGGCCAGGAGTTTGAGACCAGCCTTGCCACCATGGTGAAAACCCATCTCTACTAAAAATACAAAAATTAGTCGGGCATGGTGATGCATGCCTGTAATCCCAGCTACTCAAGAGGCTGAGGCATGAGAATCGCTTGAACCTGGGAGACGGAGGTTGCAGTGAGCCAAGATCATGCCACTGTACTCCAGCCTGGGTGACAGAGCAAGACTCCATCCCCCCCAACCCCAAAAAAATTAGCTGGGCATGGTGCCACACATATGTGGTCCCAGCTACTTGGGAGGCTGTGGTGAAAGGATCACTTGAGCCCAGGAGGTCGAGGCTGCAGTGAGCCATGATCACGCCACTACACTCCAGCTGAGTGACAGAGCAAGTCTCTATCTCAAAACAAAAGATGTTAATTTAAAATGTTTCACATTTTCTTCTCAATACTGACACCAGCCACCTCTAACAATGCTTTCTAAAGTTTTAATATCTTATTGAAGAGGACACACAAAAAATGGAGAGACATTCCATGCGTTAATTCTGGCATTAATTCTTCTGATCCATAAGTCAGAAGAATTAATATTATTAAAATTACCATAATAACTAAAGCAATCTAAACATTCAATACAATTCCCATCAAAATTCCAATGACATTCTTCACAGAAATAGAAAAAACAACCCTAAAATTTCTATGAAACTAGAAAAGACCATGAAGAGTCAAAACAATACTGAGCAAAAAAACAAAGCTGAAGACATCACACTATCTGACTTCAAAATATATTAATAATACAAAGCTATAGTAAGCAATGTGGCATGGTATTAGTATAAAAACAGATACAGAGACCAATGGAACAGAATAGAGAACTCAAGAATAAGTCCACATATTTACAGCCAAATGATTTTCAACAAAAGTGCCAAGAACAAACACTGGGGAAAGGGCAGTCTCTTCAATAAAAGGTGCTAGGAAACTGGATATTCATAGGCAGAAGAATGAAATTAGATCCCTATCTCCTACCATATTTAAAAATGGACTCAACACGGATTAAAGACTTAAGTGTAAAACCCAAAACTGTAAAACTACTAGAAGAAAACACTTTAGGACATTGGCTTAGGCAAAGATTTTATGGGTCAGACTTCAAAAGCACAGGCAACAAAAACAAAAACAAATAGGACTATATCAAACTAAAAATATTCTGCACAACAAAGACGAGAATCAACAGAGTAAAGAGACAACCTGCTGGATGGGAGAAAAGTTGTGCAAACTATTCATCCAACAAGGAACCAACATTCAGAATATACAAGGAACTCAACTCAATAGCAAAAAACACAAATAATCCTATTTTTAAATGGGCAAAGGATCTGAACAGACGTTTCTCAAAAGAAGGAAGACCAATGGCCAACAGGTATATAAAACAATGCTCAACATCACTAATCATCAGGGAAATGCAAATCAAAACCACAATGAGATATCATCTTACCCCAGTTAGGCTGGCTATCATCAAAAAGACAAAAAATAACAAATCCTGGCAAGGATATGGAGAAAAGAGAACTCTCATACACTGTTGGTGGGAATGTAAATTAGTACAGCCACTATGGAAAACAGTACGGAGATTTCTCCAAAAAAAAAAAAAAAAAACTAAAAATAGAACTACCGTACTATCCAGCAATCCCACTACTGGGTATTTATCCAAAGGAAAGGAAATCAGTATATAAAAGATAAATCCACACCCCCATGTTTATTGCAGCTCTATTCACTATTGTCAAGAGATGGAATCAACCTAAATGTCCATCAACAGATGAATAGGTAAAGAGAATGTGGTATATATACACAACAGAATACTAGTCAGCAATAAAAAAGAATAAAATCCTGTCATCTTCAGCAATATCAAGAAACCTGGAGGATATTATTATGTTAAGTGAAATAAGTCAGGCACAGAAAGATAAATACCACATGTTCTCATTCATGTGGGAGCTGAAAAAAATTGAACTTATAAAAGTAAAGAGTAGAATTGTGGTTATTTGAGACTGAGAAGGATGGAGGAAGGGGAGGATAGAAAGAGGTTGGTTAATGGATACAAAGTTACAGCCTGATGGGAAAAATATGTTCTAGTGTTCTGTAGCACTGTAGGGTGAATACGATTAACAATAATTTACTATATATTTTCAAAAAGCTAAAAGACAAGAATTTGAATGCCGACAACACAAATGATAAATGTTAGAGGTGACACATATGCTAATTATCTTTATTTGATCATTACACATTGTATATATGTACTGAAATATCACTCCATCACATAAATATGTACAATTATTATGTGCCAACTAAAAATAAAAGGAAAAAAGCACACAATTATTAAAATCACATTTTTGGCCGGGTATGGTGGCTCATGTCTGAAATCCCAGCACCGTGGGAGGCCAAGGCAGGCGGATCACCTGAGATCAGGAGTTCGAGACCAGCCTGGCCAGTATGGCAAAACCCCGTCTTTACTAAAAACGCAAAAAAAATTACCCGGGCATGGTGGCACCCACCTGTAGTTCCAGCTACTCATGAGGCTGAAGCAGGAGAATCACTTGAACCCAGGAGGCGGAGGTTTCAGTGAGCCAAGACTGCACCACTGCACTCCAGCCTGGGTGACAGAGTGAGACTCCATCTCAAAAATAAATAAATTAATTTAATTAAATCACATTTTCTTCATAAAAATATGTATTTTTATGAAAAAGAATTCATAATTTTAAGAGTGATATTCCTCTTTTTATTTTTTCATACTTAATGACATTGCTGAACAAATGGAAATTTTGATGTTTAGGGGAAGAAAGTACAAATTTCCTAGAATTATCATATGCCAAAATAACAGTTGTTTATTAAATACTTTTGAAAGTTTTTGGAAACTATTAAATGCAGGCTGTGGTGGGTATACTACAATTTCTAAATGATAATGGCAAAACAGCTTATTGATTAATCCAATATTTCAGTTGCTATGGAAACAATTGCTAGTATGTTGAGTGATATGGTTTGGCTTTGTCCCCACCCAAATCTCATCTTGAATTCCCACGTGTTGTGGGAGAGACCCCGTGGGAGGTAACTGAATCGGCAGGGGGGCAGGTCTTTCCCATGCTGTTCTTGTGATAGTGAGTAAGTCTCACGAGAACTGATGGTTTTAAAAACAGGAGTTTCCCTGCACAAGCTCTCTCTCTTTCTCTTTGCCTGCTCCCATCCATGTACAATATGACTTGCTCCTCCTTGTCTTCAACCGTGATTGTGAGGCCTCCGCAGCCACCGGGAACTGTAAGTCCATTAAATCTCTTTTGTAAATTGCCCAGTCTTGGGTGTGTCTTTATCAGCAGCATGAAAACAGACTAATACATTGGTTTCGAATATCACCATTGTGAGAAATTATCTAATATATCAAAAACAGGAAAAATATATTTTCTATTTCATAGAGTGCCCTTTGACTCTTCTGTCTGATAGCATGGGCTTTGTGATGGGTGTTTTAGCTTGAAACTGAATACACAGTGAGAAGGCATGAGGGTGGTGTGAGTGGCTCCTTGCTATGAACCTGAAAAACCTTTTGTTGGATGGATGGCCTAGAGAAACTTCTCACTCTTCAGAGAATTCAGAATTTTTGTCCCTTTTCAAAATATCTGTAATTGCATTTAATTCTTTTTTCTAACTTACAAATTAATACCATAATTTTATGTATTCATTCAGTGACTAGTTATTGGGTCCTATTATGTGCCAGGCATGGTTCTAGAGACACAAAAACAAAAATCCTTGTTTTCTCCCATTCTAGTGGGGTACTCAGAAAATAAACAAAATGCATCTCATGAAGGAATTCAGGAATAAAATCTGAATGCAGAACAGAGACATACAGCTGTGATGGTGCTAAAGACCAGAGCCAAAGCATAACCCATGCTTTATGGGATCTAGCATTCAAATCATTTTGGTTAGCCCTGTGGACTGACCATGCCTCCCCTCCCCATCAAAATTCATATGTTGAAGCCCTGATCCTCAATGTGGTTGTATTTGGAGATGGGGCCTCTAAGGAAGATGGTTAAATGAGGTTGATATGGTTTGGTTTTGTGTCCCCACCCAAATCTCACCTCAAATGGTAATCCCTACGTGTTGAAGGAGGGGCCTGGTGGGAGGCAATTGGATCACAGGGGTGGATCTCCCCCTTGCTGTTCTCGTGATAGTGAGTTCTCACACGATCTCATGGTTTAAAAGTGTGTGGTACTTCCCCCTTCTCTTTCTCTCTTTCCTGCTCTGCCGTGGTAACACATGCTTGCTTCCCCTTTGCCTTACGCCATGACTGTAAGTTTCCTGAGGCCTCCCAGCCAAGCCTCCTGTACAGCCTGCAGAACCGTGAGTCAACTAAATCTCTTTTCTTCATAATTTATCCAGTCTCAGGTAGTTCTTTATAGCAGTGTGAGAACAGATCAATATAAAGGTCATAAGGATGAGCCCCTGATCTAGTAGGATTCATGTCCTTATAAAAAGAAACAACAGAGAGCTCTCTGTCACTGTTTATCATGTGAGGATACAGCAAGAAGGCAGACCTCTGCAAGCCAAGAAGAGAGCCTCACCTGAGTCCCACCATGCTGACCTGACCTTGGACTTCCAGCCTTCAGAACTGTGTGTGAGAAAATACATTTCTGTTGTTTAAGCCACCCACTCTGTCGTAATTTGTTATGGCAGCCTGGAGAGACTAATACAATTAGTAAGCCAGATAAGGCCTGGATGATCACTTACTGCAATGGTCTTTAATAACTACTTTCTAGTGTTTTACTTTTATGGTTATTTGACAGGTAATATCAGAGCAACTAAGTCTGATTTGGGGAGAAAAAAAAACCGATGTGTTATTTACATCTTACATTCTCCATTCTATTCTTTTATAATAATTTATCCTCTACCTCCTTCCAAAAAGATTTGCAACATCCTTACTATAAAAGTCATAAATTGAAATAATGATGACATGGAATAAAAGGAGAAACCAAAAGCAGGAAAATGTGGAAACATGTTCAAGGAGGAAGAACTAACACAGTCATTTGTGTTGAGCCTCTTGATGGCCAAGCAAAACTTAAGGAAATGAGAACGAGATTGACCATCCTAGAACCAATCTGGGGACTTAGGTGCCATGTGTCATGTGTGATCTGTGCAGGGCCAGCAAAGCCACAGCTGGTGGTCAGCAAATGAAAACTATTCCCCACAGATCCCATCCCCCCAGAGAATGTCTGCATGGTAATTTTCCACTTCCATCTAACTTAGCTTCCTGTTCATTGTAAGATCTGAATAAATGCTTTTTCCTCATATTAATTTTTACAAATGAATGAATGGGATTTCAGAGCTACCCAAATCAGAATTTGAAAACAATACTCTTTTGGGTGTTCTTAGGAGGCAGGAAGCATACTAAAACCACCCGAAGGCACCATATAAAAGGTTACACAAAGATCACCACTGGTCACTATCTTCAGGATCTATGGTGAATTTGGGAACCTAGCCACCTATCTCCACACTCTAATTTTGCTCTAATTCTGTAGCGAGTTCATCAAACTGTCCTGCTCTCAGCCAGCTACCTAGGACCAGTCATAATGTAAGGATCTGGGGAGGAATTAGGTGCTGATAAGAAGCGTGCTGTGTGGGCACTTTGCTTAGGAGGGCAGTCGGCTCTGGTGGCTGTTTTATCCTATCTCACTTCCAGCACATTCATTCATGTATTCATTCATTCATTCTCTCTCTCTGTCTTTTTTTGTTTTTTTTTTTTGAGACGGAGTCTCGCTCTGTCGCCCAGGCTGGAGTGCAGTGGCGCGATCTCAGCTCACTGCAAGCCCTGCCTCCCAGGTTCACGCCATTCTCCTGCCTCAGCCTCCCGAGTAGCTGGGACAGACACCAGCCACTGCGCCTGGCTAAATTTTGTATTTTTTTTAGTAGAGACGGGGTTTCACCATGATAGCCAGGATAGTCTCGATCTCCTGACCTCGTGATCCCCTCCCAAAGTGCTGGGATTGCAGGCATAAGCCACCGCGCCCGGCCCCATTCTCTCTCTTTATACACAATGCCTATACATAGTCACGCCCTCACACACACTCACACACACATACACAGCACAAACAGGCACGTACACAAACCCACACACACTCACACACACACACACAACACACACAGGCACATACACACTTCCCTTTTACCCTGGAGAAAGCAGATAGAGCCCTTCTAAGTGGTCTCCAGGTCAAAGACCAGTTTCACACTGTTGACATGTACTTGACTGCTGGGAATGCCCTGGAAAAATCTGACAGAATTTCTTTAAAAAGTGTCATGAAATACTGTGTAGGGCAGGTTGAGGTTCTGGGAGAGGAAGCTCTTGATGTGCCAAGTGTGGCATTAGTCACTGTCAGTCCTCTGGGCTCTGGAACTGGGCAAAGATGCCTAAAGGGCTTTGTAGTGCCACAGTGATGCCCTGGGCTGGATCTCCTGGGGGGGCTCCTAGTGTCTCATTCCAGTTCAGAGCCAGAGGTGCAGCTAAGTTTTCCTGACCCTGGCCCCAGCATGGCCTTGTTGCCCCACTTCTCTCAGCCCCACTCCCTTGCCCTGACTGTGCTGGAGGCTTCCACCTGTTCTTCCCGATCACTCTGCACCCTTCTCCTCCCTGGTCTGTGCCCTGAGACTGGCCTCTTGCCCTTTGGCTTCTGCTTGAGTTTGGCCAATGAGGAGCTCTGGACACTGCAGGACTACAAGGGCAGGAAACTATTTCTCTGGCTCCCTCCCTCCCTGCAGGGTCATCTCAGGCTGACCAACTCCGCAGGTCCCAGCTCCTTTTGTCCCCCTTCCAGGATTCCATGGCTGCCTCTCCCCTCACCCCTCCAGAACTAAGTGCCGCCATAGCACCTCCTGGTTCCTCCCCTGATGTCTTGCATTATTCCTTGTGGTTTTCCTACACCCTGCTCACACCATTAAAACTTGTCACTTAACTCACCTCAAACCACCCAATTTGAAAGTGCCATCTGTTTCCTGATGAAACCTTGGCCCACAAGAGATCATACACAGCCTCAGGAGGTGGACACACGTGGATTCTTCACAGCCTGAAACTGCCATTCACTAACATGGGACCTTGGGCAAGTCATCCTTTTAAGACTTTCTCTCTCTCACTCTCAACAGTCTCAGTTTGTTGCCCAGGCTGGAATCCAGTGGCACAATCATAGTGATAGAGGCAGGAGGCAGAGAAATCCTAGACTTATAGGAGCAGATCCCTGGTGAAACCCCACCTTCAAGCCAAAAACAGCCTGAAACCCATGGATCAGAGTGAGAACTTCTATTCCTGTTTACTCGCTCTCTCTCCCAATTGATTATTTCTGAATAATGCCTTTTAGCCAATTAAAAGTTGCCTTTTCCAGTACTACCTATGGCCTGTCCCACCCCCATCCTGTGCCTATAAAGACCCCATACTCAGTTGGTAGAGGGGAGATGGCCTGACTTTGGGGAGGAGACCTCCTGACTTCGGGAGAAGATGACCTGCCCTTCTCGTCCCCCGTCCAGCTCCCCTCTCTGCTGAGAGCTGTTTTCATCCCTCAATAAAATTCTCTGCCCTCACCATTCTTCAATTGTCAAGCATGACCTCATTCTTCTTGGACACTGGACAAGAGCTCGGGACCCACTGAGTACAGGTACCCAGAAAGGCTGTTACACTGGTCCTTTGCCCTCACTGGCAGAGGGCAGCCACTCCATGCAACGGGGCAGGGGCTAACTGAGCTGCTAACACACTGCCATCCACTGAGCTATGGACGGCAGAACTAAAATAACTAATTAGCACACTAACACCCACTCTGGGGCTTGAGCACCCTTGCCTGCATTCTGCTTGAGGAGACACACCTGGTCTGGCCTTGGGCCCTGCATGGAGCTTGCTCCTGTTTCAGCAGATTGTCCAGCAGGGTCCTACACTCACTTGCTCATGTGCTCCTTCCTGCAAGGGGCTGAGCATGGCGGGCCGGGTAGACAGGGTGCCCCTGCTGTGAGTCCAGCAAAAGGGCTGAGAAAAATCCCGCATCAATAGCTCACTGCTGCCTTGACCGCCTGGGATCCTCCTGCCTCGGCCTCTGGAGTACCTGGGACTATAGGAACGCATCACTACACCGGCTATTTTTATTTTTAGTAGAGGTGAGGTCTCGGTACATTGCCCAGGCTGGTCTTGTTCTCTTGGCCTCAAGCGATCTTCCCAGCTAGGCCTGCATGCCCAGCCAGACTGTTTTTTAATTGATACAACACAGATGCTAATAGTAGCCACTCAGAAGGTTGCTATGAGGACTAACACATTCATCTGAGAGGCTCAGCACCATGAGGGGCACACAGTAATGCTCAATAAACAGCAGTTATTTGGGGGAGCAGCTGCCCTCCAGCCAGCGTCTAGTTCCCACCTTCCCCATCACCCACTGCTCTTCATCACCATCTGCCCAACACTAACAAGCAGTTAGTTCACACTGCACCATTGTCCTCTCTTGCCTGGGAACACTTCTACAGGGACTCTGCTAGCTCCTCAAGTGATGAGATTCAGGACACACTACTCCAGAATATTTTAAATGAAGGAATATGAGAAAATGCAGAAGAAGGAAGGTCTTCTGATCTTCCCCTGCCCTTCACCCCTGAAGCAAGTCATACAAACCTCATGTGAGGGGTGCCTTTCCTATACCAGAGGAAAGGAACATCCTTATCTCAGAAGATGAAGGGGCACAGAGAAGCATCTGGACAGGTGGGCCTTACTTAGTTTCCCCCAGTTAATTACCATTAGATCACACTCTTTGCCTTGTCTTATTTCTCCATGACTATCCACTCCTTATCAAACCTGCTATAGAAAACACTCTGGCACTTTGGGAGGTCAAGGCAGATCACTTGAGGTCAAGGTCAAGATCGCTTGAGCCCAAGATTTTGAGACCAGCCTGAGCAACATGGCAAATCCCCGTCTCCACAAAAAATAGAAAAATTAGCCGGGTATGGTGATGCATGCTTGTAGTCCCAGCTACTTGGGAGGCTGAGGTGGATCACCTGAGCCCTGAGCCAGGGGAGATGGAGGCTGCAGAGAGCCATGATTTTGTCATGACTGTGCAACTGTACTCCAGCCTGAGCAACACAGTGAGACCCCGTCTCAAACAAACAAACAAACACTGGCTTAACTGTTTCTTCAGGTCTTCACTTCCTTATGTAAAACTTATATTAAATAAATTTGCATGCTTTTCTCTTGTTAATCAGTCATTTGTTTTAGGAGCCTTAGGCCATGAAATTAGGATGAAAAGATATTTTCCTCCCTTATAATCCCCAGTCACCATTTCCAGTCACTTGGAGATTCTTTCTTTCTTCCTCTCTTGTCTCCAGCAGCCATTCCCCCGTGGATGGGCTGGCTTCCTGATGGATCATTCCCACACAAGTAGAACAACTTTGGACTCATTCTAACATCATCATCACCCCAGAAGGAAAGGGTCCAGTGTTCTCCTGATCCAGACCTCCATGGAGATGCCGCTCATGCTTTGTGCCCCATCTGCATTGTACCAGCTCAACCACGCCCATGGCTTCCCTACCACCCATGTCGTGATGAGTCTCAAATCCAAATTCCTACGCCTGATCCATAGATCCAGGCCAGCATCTCCACTTTGGTGTCCCACAGACACCTCAAATACAACATGTCAAAAACTGAGCTCATTCCTCCCCAGCCTGCTCCAAACCCTCCCTTCCTCCTCTTTTCCTTTCCTTGTTATTAACACCTCACTCCCCCAGACTGCCAAGCCAGCAACTTGGGGTGTCACCCATGATTCATCACTCTCACTCTTCACATCCTGTCAGCTGCCAAATCCTGAAGAAGTTATCTTTTAAATATCTTTTGAATCAATTTTCTGGTTCAATGGTTTCTCTTCTGGTGAACTTCAAACACCTTCTCCTTGGCCCTTTTCCCCTAAACCTTTCTCTGCTGGACCACCAGAGCAAGCTTTCTGAGTTCATACTCTATCGCATTGCAGGCTTCTATTAACAACAGCTACTGTTTACAGTGATGGGCTAGATGCTGTTTTATCATGCCTTGCATGTATTAAATCATTGAAACATCTCAACAATTTTATAAGACAGGCCATATTCTTATCGTCCTTTTTTTTTTTTTTTTTTTTTTTTTTTTGAGATGGAATCTCCTTCTGTTGCCCAAGCTGGAATGCAGTGGCAAAATCTTGGCTCACTGCAACCTCTGCCTCCCAGATTCAACCAATGCTCCTGCCCCAGCCTCCTGAGTAGCTTAGATTACAGGCATGCACCACCATGCCCAGCTAATTTTTTTGTATTTTTAGTAGAGACGGGTTTTACCACGTCGGCCAGGCTGGTCTCAAACTCCTGACCTCAAATGATCTGCCCGCCTCAGCCTCCCAAAGCCCTGGGATTACAGCCGTGAACCACTCCGCCCGACCTATCATCTCTACTTTTTTTTTTTTTTTTTTTTTTTTTTGAGATGGAGTCTTGCTCTGTCGCCCAGGCTGGAGTGCAGTGGCGCGATCTCTGCTTACTGCAAGCTCCGCCTCCCGGGTTCACGCCATTCTCCTACCTCAGCCTCCCAAGTAGCTGGGACTACAGGCGCCCGCCACCACACCCGGCTAATTTTTAGTAGAGATGGGGTTTCACCGTGTTAGCCAGGTTGGTCTCGATTTCCCGACCTCGTGATCCGCCCGCCTCGGCCTCCCAAAGCCCTGGGATTACAGCCGTGAGCCACTCCGCCTGGCCTATCATCCCTATTTGTTAAGGTGAGCCAATGGATAGCCTCTGCCCATAGCGTTATTTACCTCTGTGTTTCTTCTTCACCCCTCTCCCACCTTGACCTTCCTCTTCTCCACCTGTCACAACCACCACCACTTTTACTTACAGAGCCTTAAAACCGTTCAGGATTCCCACTGTCTGCCCTGCAGAATAAAGCGCAGCTCCTGGGCCTGACACCAACGGCTTCGAGAGCCCCACGCCCGACAGGCCTTCCATGGCTGGCAGGCAGGCATACCTCCCAAAGAGAACAGATCTCCAGCTGCATCCAATTGCTTGCAGCTTCCCCAACAAGCTGCATTCTTCTGCCTTTTCACATGTAAATTGCCTCTTAAATGTCTGTGCCTAAACCTCATCGCCGCTTGGCACCTGGTGAATTCCTGCTCCTTCTTAGAAATTCGGCATAAGCATTGCTCCCTCCAAAAGCCTTCTCTGACGCCTGTAGGCCTCACCACATTCACATCCATGTTACGGAACTTAGCACACTGCAACACTACCCTTGAATATCTTTCTCCAAAGGGGAAGGGCTGCAGTTCTATTTGTCTTTAGATTCCCAGTGCCTGACACATACTAGGTTTTTGAAAGCTTGATGAATAAATAAATGAAGAAACAAATAAAGGAACTCATGAAGGGCAAACACAAGGGGACAGCTGTGGAGACTGATTTGATGTAGAATACCCATATTAATTGGGTTTTATTAACTACAGAAATGATTCTAACTTTTGTAACTCCAGAACCTCTTTAGTTATCACATTTCTTGGTTATACATGTAGGTTGGAACATGCATGTGTATTTTTATTCCGTAAACCATACTTGATTAGACAAATAATGTAACTATATTGGGAGGGTTTCCTTTTTAAAATAAAAATCACCAAATAACTCTTGTTCAAAGTTAACTTTATCCAGTCAAATACAAACAGCGCCCAGCCCTAAAGCATAGTTATGTATACAAATCTTATCTTTCAGAGGGTATCAAAAGTCTAGTGGGGAAACGTGTGAGAGATAAAAGTTTCAACTGAAATGGAAGTTATAAAAGAATGTGTTTAGACAGACATGCCAATTTACTATAATAGCCCAATAAAACTTCACATCCCCTATTGCTCAGAGCCTTCCTTTTAGGGAGAACTGGGATTCCGTGTTGATATAGACCAATCCCATATTAATCACTTCTTTCCTCTTTAAGAGTCAGATACAACAAGAGTAAAATTCTCCAAGATTATAATGATGATGTAAAATCGTTTCCCTTCATTTGGTAGAAAGAATTTAAGTTTACAGTAAAATCTCCAGGTAGATAGCATTTTCAGAAAAGAGTGTCTGCCTTTAATTTTTATCAGAACAAGGAAAGTTATACTAAACTATTCAGCTTTGTCAACAAAGCCACTTCCTGAGGGCTTCATCTTCAGGCCAGGCACTGGGTCCTGAGGCAGGAGAATAGGGTCTGGAGGCAGGGAACATAAGGCCAATTCCGCTGATTTCCTAGAATTAACTCAAATAGAAACACTCCAGCTATGACAGGAAATATCCTCTCTATTTACATAGAGCGTACACCGAGTCAATGACTTTGTAACTTTACTTCATCCTCTTCATTTATATAGGTTGTACACCAAGTAACCAATGGAAACCTCTAAAGAGTATTTAAACCCCAGAAAATTCTGTAACCAGGCTCTTGAGCCCCTATGCTCGGGCTGCTCCCACCCTGTGAAATGCACTTTCATTTTCGATACATCTCTGCTTTTGTTGCTTCATTCTTTGCTTGTTTTGTTTGTTCATTTTGTCCTGGACACCCTCCACCCGTAACAGTCCCAGTACAACTCCCTCAGAAAATGATGCGGTGTTTTGTTTTGTTTTGTTTTTTTGACGGAGTCTCACTCTGTTGCCCAGGCTGGAGTGCAGTGGCGTGATCTCTGCTCACTGCAATCTCCACTTCCCAGGTTCAAGCGATTCTCCTGCCTCAGCCTCCTAAGTAGCTGGGACTACAGGGATGTGGCACCATGCTCAGCTAATTTTTGTATTTTTAGTAGAGATGGGGTTTCACCATGTTGGCCAGGCTGGTCTCGAACTCCTGACCTCAAGTGATCCACCTGCCTTGGCCTCCTAAAGTGCTGGGATAATAGACGTGAGCCACCACACTTACACTGGACTGAGAGACATTTGCTTGTGAATAAAAATTCAAATATGTTCATATACTATGGTTACAAAGGCAAGAAATAAGTACATTTTCTAAAATTTTTCCAACAGGAGCTGAAATGCTAAGAGCTAAATATTCAGTTTACCATAAAAATCTAAGCTCTGGGAGGCCATTGCTGAACATTCTGATGGCTCCGGCTTTCCTAGAGTGTTTCTCAGTGTACTATGCTCTGCAAAAATGAGAAACGTGGAATGCTATCCAGTTTCTTTCTCTGACAGTTCATCAGCTGAATCCAGGCCAAAAAGAAAAAAGAAAATAGTTGAAAAGAGGCATATTCAAAAGGGTAGGAGATAAGAGGAAAATAAGCGTTCGGAGCTATGAGCATCGCCATTTTATGTGAGATAAGGCTATAAAGACAAAGTATTCTAAGGGCTTTCTTTGCGACATTTTCTTGTTCTGTGACACCCCCCCCCCCGCCCCCACACCCCCAGGGCAGAACCACTTTACAGCAGAAAAGGGTGTGTGTGTGTATTTATATCTTCTTTAACACTGGGGTCTTCTGCCACAACCATCATGAGCTAATCCTTGACAAGGAAAATAGTTCATGTCATAACTATAGGAAGGTTTAAAGAGCCTGCCTAAATTCATATCACCACCCTGGAACGGGAATTAGATTTCAACTAAACGGAAAAAAATTCTAACAAATACAAATGTCCAATTTTGACTTGGCTGTTACTGGAAATTTGAGGCAATTTCAAGCAAGGACTTGAGGGTCAGGCTCGAGGAAAGAGGTAGACCTGCCATCTTCGGTGAGTGTGCATCCTTGGGGTGGGTGGTCTGCAGAGATGGCCACCAACTGTTCCTCCCATCCAGAGGGGGCGTCTGTCTCCACTCCCCTTGGATCTGGGCTGTCCCCGTGACTTGGTTGACCCAGTAGGATGTTTCAGAGCAGCAACATGTGACTTGCAGGGCTCCTTCTTAAGAGACCCTGCAGCTTCCACATCTGCCCTCTTAGAAGACAGCCACCATGTCAAGAAGATTAGGCTAAACTACTGAAGGATGAGAGACCAGGGAGACAAAGAGAGACCACCCAGGAGAACCCAAGCCCCTCGGCCCACAGCCGGCACCAAGGCCCAGACCTGTAAGTGGGGCCATCTTGCACCCTCCAGCCCCACTCCAGCCAATATCATGGCAGAGCGACCCAGCCATCCCAGCCAGCTCAGCTGAGGACCTACCATCATTAATGACCTGCTGAGCCCTACCTGAAGCCCTGACTCACAGGATCTGAACAAATAAAAGAGGAGGCCTTTGAAATCCACTAAGTTATGGGGTGGTTTGTTACACAGGAATAGATGATTCATCCAAAATGTGGCCAGTTATATCAAGAGTGCTTACTTCATCACATTGATAAGAAGCAGTGAATATGTGTGATTCTGTGAGCAGAGAATCACATAGGCAGGTATAGGCTTAGCACTGTGCCTATACCTCCCAGGCAATGAACACTCCATAAAAGTGAGTTATTATTTACTATTGTCATTTTCAAAGAGAGCCTGAGTAACCTGCCAGTAATGTTGTAAAAGGAGTGCTATGGTTTAAATGTCTTCTCCAAAACTCACATTGAAACTTAATCCTCAATGTGGCAGTTATTGAGAAGTGGGGCTTTAAAAAGCAGTGACTATATCATGAAGCCTCTGCCCTCAAATGGATTGATCCATTGATGGGTTAATGGATTAATGGGTTATCGTGGAAGTGGTACCGATAGCTTTATAAGAAGAGGAAGAGAGACCAGAGTTAGCATGATAGCAAACTCAGCCCCATTGCCATGCGATGCCCTGTGCCAACTCCGGATGCTGCAGAGAATCCCCACCAGCAAGAAGGCTCTCACCAGATGCAACTCTTCAACCTTGGATCTCCCAGCCTCTATAACTGCAAGAAATAAATCCCTTCCCTTTATAAACTACCCAGTTTCAGGGATTCTGTTATAAGCAAGAGAAAACAGACTAAGACAGGGGGTTGTTGTTTCAGATGGAGAATGTTTCTCATACCCACTGAAGTCCCTCTTCCTCTCCACATATTCACTAGGTGCTGAGGCAGGGGAACTTGAGCATGTTTCCCAGTCCTTTATGCTCCTGATCTGAGCTCACTTTCAGAGTAGAAAACAGTACATTTCCTGGGGAAGCCTCAGCCCCTTCTACGGAGGTCTCTCCTACAGGCTCCTGCTGAGGCAAGACAGTTCTGAAATCACAGACTTCGGGAGTGACCTCCCTCTCCTGCTACCTATGAAGGGTAGGACACCTATCCTGGCATCATGGTGACTAAATTGGACCAGTTGGGTATTCTTTATAGAGCGATGTTAATGGGCAACACAGACACAGGCAGTTGATATCAAAGAGATCCCAGAAGGAAGATGAATGTCAGAGGACTTGGTGCCTTGGGGAGCAGCAACAATGATGACAAAGACTGTGAATCACGAAAGAGGATAATTAAGGATGCCTGTAGTAACCTGGTTCCTGGTTCCTGCATTCTGCACCACCAACCATGATTCTTTTACAGTGTGTGTGAGGGCTGCTGGGTCTCTATGGGAAGTAACTAGAGCCATAATTGCCCTAATATCTTTATAATAAAACTCCACTTTTTGCAGTTACTGTATGGTTAATTTATCTGTCAACTTGACTGAGCCATGAGATGCCCAGATATCTGGTGAAACATTATTCTGGGGGTGTCTGTGAGGATGTTTCCAGAAGAGATTAGCATTTGAATCTATGGACTGAATAAAGCAGATGGCCCTCCTCAATGTGAGTCGATATCACCTAACCTGAATACAACAAAAAGGTGGACAAATGTTGACCCCTCTCTCTCTCTCTCTGTGCCTGACTGCTTGAGCTGAGACATTGGTCCTGCCCTTGAATTGAGATTTATACCATTGGTGCTCCTGGATTTCAGGCCTTCACACTTGGACTGGAATTTATACCATTAGCTTTCTTGGGTTTCCAGCTCACAGATGGAAGGTCATGGGACTTCGCAGTCTCCATAATCACATGAGCCATTTCCTTATAATAAATATCATTCTATTTATTATTTATATATACTGTTGGTTCTGATTTTCTGGAGAATCCTGACTAATGCAGTTACCTTTTCTTCTCCTCCTCCTCCTTTTCCCCTTCCTCCTGTTCCTCCTCCCACTTCTTCTTACAATTTAAAAGATCTAAATAACACAAGAGGCAGTTGGGGAAAGCAGTGTATTAGCCACTGCTATCTCCTTAATCTACAGCCACCCACTCCAAATAAATATGCAATCTAAGTAAAATCAGTATGTTTGCTTTGCAGATGAGTTCCAGAGAAATAATCTTAGGCATTCCTAAGGAGGTGGCTGCCCCAAATTACCTGCTACACTGGAAATTCTAGCATGGCCACAGAAGACATTCTGCCTTTCTTTTGAACCTTGTCATTTTTTTCACATTTGCCCCTGGCATCACACAAAAATTCCTGTCCAGGGCTTTAAGCTTATTCATAGCCACCATTCCTTTACCCTCCTGCCCTGTCCAGCATGGCTAAATGCTCTGGCCTCTGGATTTGTGAGCTAATTCCTATTCCCAGTGCAAGTTCTTCCACCTCCCAACCTTACACCATCATGAGGATGGTCATGTCAATATAGAAGTCACTCTACTCTTGACCACATAACTCTCCTCTCCACTTTCACAGCCCCTATGTCAAGGTTTTGTTTATACATCCCACCCAGCTGTGCCTTTTCCCCACCACCACCACACCCTCCCACCTACCAAATCCTTTATTTACTCCAAACATAATTCATCACATAGAATTGGGATACTTTATAAATAACATTTCAGTGAGGCAAGGCAAGTCTTCACAGGCCTTTGCTTAAGAGATTTAGTCATAAAATGCCTAAAGGATTTATTTATAATATAAACTCAAACTTTGCCATGTAAATCCCATAGTATGGCCCTGAAAGCAGAATGAGAGCATTATTAATTTACTTACTATTTAATTATTCTCCCTTTTCTCTATCACCGCTGGAATGTAAAAATTCCAGAGGCAGGAAGAATAGCTTCCGCTTTTTCTGACATCCAAAGCTCCTTTGCAGCCTGGGAAGGCTAGCCTTGGGAATGACAAGAAAAACTGGGTATTTCCTGAAGTCAAAATGGATTTTGAAAGACAAATTGTCCCTCTATGTAGTCCTGACTATGGTCTCCTTTCCCATTTTTTGTTTTAATTGAGCGTAACTTTGATTACAGAGCTGTTACCAGCTCCTTTGTGCCACAGTATGTAAACTTATCTATTATTCTTAAATAGAACCGATTATAACTAAGAAAATGCCAACATTTAGATTAGTTTGTGTAATATAGTCAGCGCTCCTTATCCGTGGGTTCTGCATCCATAGATTCAACAAACTTTGGATCAAAAATATTCTGAAAAAAAGAATGAATGCTTGCATCTGTATTAAACATGTACAGACTTTTTTCCTTATTATCACTTAAACAAAATAACTATTTACACAGCACTACATTGTATTAGGTATTATAAGTAATCTAGAGAGATAATTTAAAGAGGATGTGCATAGGTTATATGCAAATACTACACCATTTTATATAAGGGACTTGAGTATCCTTGGTTTTTATATCCTGGAACCAATCTCCCACGGATACTCGGGGACAACTGTGCTGCTTTTCAGATAAAACAGGAAGTATGTGACTATGTATAAGACATAGACAGTATAACTAATGAATTCGGGTCGTTTATTTTTTTAAAATATCTATTGAGTGCCTATTAAAGCTGTGGCATGACTTCTACAAAAATAGTTTAGTATTATGAATACCAATGTTAGTAATGACAATTATATTTGTTAATAGCAGCTACCAGGAGTACACAGGTACTTAATATCACTTAATTCTCACAAAAATCCTACTTAGCAGATGAAGAAGCAGAGTCTCTGAGAAGTCAGTAACTTTCCCTCCCTACGTCCTATCCTCCACCCCTACACCCCGCTGGATCATGCATCTTAGAAAGGCCCAAATTCAGATTTGAATTGATTTCTTTTGATCACAACTTCCATATTCTCCTACAAAGTCATAATCCAAAGAAGAGAGTAATGGAATGAAATATCCTCAGTCTACAAAATACTTTGTACGGTTCATCATTAAAGCCACATTTCCCATCTTCAGCTTGCAAGCAACCATCTAATCAATTAAAATTACATTTCTTGAATTGAGTTTACTCATAATTGCCTTCCTTTACCTCTTAGCTCAATGCGATGCTTTAAAGTATTTCTCCCTATTTTTCTTTTTCTTTCTCTTTCTTTCTTTTCTTTTTTTTTTTTTTTTTTTCGCCCAACACTCTCCAGCTGAAAGCTGTGAAGTAATGGCTGTTCTGCATTGCTGGGGACCTGCTCTATTTGTTTTCTAGCTACTTAACCCACTCACTTGAACTGGAATCCCTGTTGATCAGTGTGAAGATTCAAAGGGGCAAGCTATTTCTCATTCCTACAGTTTACTTTCTACTCCCCAGTTATTGAGTTATTGGGGGTAGGTCCCTTCTAACTCTACCCATTTTTCTCTAAGGCATTAATTTGGCAAGCAAATGGTAAAGTCACCCTTTGAATGTTTCTTTTCATTGGGTGAGCATTACATAAGCAACCTGTGACAATGTGGCCTTTATGAAGCAAAACCTGATTCACCCAAGTGAGATGGGGGAAGAGAGAAGCTTCATCCTTGATAACGCATTACCGGAACTTCCAGGTTCTATTCTGGCCCAGGTAGTCAGTGCTCCCTGCCTCTGCAGGCTTGCGGGCTTGCCATTCAGATATCCGTGGCTTCATCCCAGCTACACACCCTCGCCTCTTTGACTCTTCCTCTAACAATAGTGCTGGCACATTTTAGTGCAAAGAGGAAAGAAGGAACAAGCTTTTCAGTATCCTGGACGGCACACAGTCATAACCACAAGGGGAAAAGTAGGAATGAAGAAGAGTGGATTGCCATAAACCTCATCCAAAGGAGATGGGTCAGGGGGCCTCAGGAGACTGTGGGACCGACTGTTCCAGTTTGAGAACCCACTTAGAGAACCCGCTGTCTCACCCATCACTGGATCTTTTCATGATGGACATGGGGGAGGGGTAAGGACTGGGGTACTAGGGAGTAAAAGAAGACAGTTTCGGTCAGGTGCGGTGGCTCACGCCTATAATCCCAGCACTTTGGGAGGCTTGGGCGGGTGGATCAACTGAGGTCAGGAGTTCAAGACCAGCCTGACCAACATGGTGAAACCCCCGTCCCTACTAAAAAAAGTACAAAAAATTAGCCAGGCCTAGTGGTGCGTGCCTGTGATCCCAGATACTCGGGAGGCTGAGGCAGGAGAATCGCTTAAGCCCAGGAGGCTGAGGTTGCAGTGAGCCGAGATCGCACCACTGCACCCCAGCCTGGGCGACAGGGCGATACTCGTAAAAAGGAAAGAAAGAGAGAGAGAGAGAGAGAAAAAAAAAAAGAAAGAAAAGAAAAAGAAAAAATATAGTTTCCATGACTTTTTGTTTGTGTAGGATGCAAAGTGACTGCTGTGTGCTGTGAAAGATGGGACAAACGGCTTTGAGCTCAAGGGACATGGATTTGGGAGGAATTCAAAATGTGAAGCCTAACTCAGGATTCAGGAACCAGACTAACAGAGGGCAACGAAACAAAACCGGAGAACTCAGGCCCAGAGCCAGCGAGGGAGAGGAAGGACGCCGAAGCGTAGCGTCCCGCGCCGCCCCCCGCCAACCCGGGAGGTCGCAGACCCCCCCAGAGCCGGTGTCCAGCCCCACCTCTCCGGGCGCCTGCAGGAGGGGAACCGCGCGTCCCATCGCCCGGACCCCGGGCCGGCGGCGCGGCCGAGTCCGGCTGCTTCCCCACTCGTCCCGGGACCCGAACCCCCGCCCCACGGCGCCCCTCCACCTCCCCGCCGGCCGGTGCCACGTGTGACACCGCGGGGGAATCCCAGGGAAAAACAGGGCTGGCTGGATTCGCCTCTCGGCCACAGCTCTGCGCTCCACGAGCTGCTCCTGCCCGGTCCCCGCAGGACTCGAACCCACGACACCTCTGCCGCGCCCTAGCCCTCGCGCCCCGCCGGAGTCACCCCCTGACACTGCCAGGATCCCCGCCCGGCTGCGGGCACCACGTCCCCCGGGCCTTCGCGGGGCCCCGAGGGCCAAGACCGAGGACGCGCCGAGCCGAGGCTGCCTGGGGACCTGGTCCATCCGGTTCTGATGGGGTCCGCAGGGAAAAGGCACTATCCCGGAAAGCTTCCTGGAGGAGGGGAGCGCGAAGGACGAAACTGGGCCTCCCTCTAGGCGGAGCTTAGTGTTTAAAGTTGGCCGGCCTTTCTCCTTTTCATAGTGATTATTCTCTCACGCCCTCCACCATCTCATTAAGCGACCCGGCTGTGGCTGACTCTCCCCTCCTCTAACAACTGTGGCTCCTCATAGCCGGCACAATGACGTCCAAAGCTGTCGGCTCCCGCACGGGTTCCTGCCTTTGAGGCTTGTCTTTCGTACTCCTTCCACCTGCTCGGAGAACTGCGCCCAGGTGGGTTCAGCAACTAGCAAGTGCCATGAAGAGACCCTCAGAGAAGTGGCCGGCCTACCTGGCGCCCGTTACCCCTCTCGCCGCAAACCCACTTCCCTGAACTGTTTTGCAGTTCACAGCCTCTCTCCCGCCTCTAAAAATTAAAAACAAATGAACACTGAAGAGCTCCAGGCTTCATTTTTTTTTTTTTTTTTTTTGAGACGGAGTCTGGCTCTGTCGCCCAGGCTGGAGTGCAGTGGCGCGATCTCGGCTCACTGCAAGCTCTGCCTCCCGGGTTCACGCCATTCTCCTGCCGCAGCCTCCCGAGTAGCTGGGACTACAGGTGCCCGCCACCGCTGCCGGCTAATTTTTTGTATTTTTAGTAGAGACGGGGTTTCACCGTGTTAGCCAGGATGGTCTCGATCTCCTGACCTTGTGATCCACCTGCCTCGGCCTCCCAGAGTGCTGGGATTACAGACGTGAGCCACCGCGCCCGGCCCCTCCAGGCTTCATTTTTTAATTTTTTCATTCTTCCCTTCCTCCCTGAGCATCAGGAAGTTGCAACGGTTTTGCTGCTTGCACCCTCACATAAATGCACAAGGCTCACACTCCAGCCCCAAGTGAGAGATTCGCCTCTCGGCCACAGCTCTGCACTCCACGAGCTGTCACGTGTTCCTGACAGGCAGGTCTCTTCTGTTTCCTACCCCCATCCTCCTCCCTCTGGGATCTGTTCAGCAGATACCACCATGCCAGACTCCTGCCACTTTTCCCACCCACCCAGGAGATGGGAGAACAGATGTCAGTTTTCCCTTAGCAGTTGAGGCCAGCCAGGGTTTTCCAAAAGGAACATTACTCCTGAAAAGTATTTAAGAAAAAGTAATAAAACTTGCTGTAAAAAGTCAATCGTGGAAGTTCCAGTTTCTAGCCCTTCCTTCCTTCCATTTGCTCTCCTGAAGGTTTGATCCAGAGATGCCCTCTAGTCCTTGGGTTGTTCTCCTCCCCGTCCCAAAAGTCTTTCCCCAGGAGGGGTGGGATCTCAGCCAGAGCCTGGTAGCTGTCATGCCTATGAGATGGTCTTAAGTTAAATGTGCACCGAATTGAAGACAGTTAACTTGATAAGTTGCTTGTTTTATAGGCCAAGTCTCAGATATCTTCAGCATATAAAAGCCACAGCCATGCTCAGTGGGGGTTACTAATTTTCTTAGAGTGACATCATGTGGTAAAGACAGGACCACCCAGCCTGGCTTTCAAAGTGCTGCGATATGTTGAAAGATGCAAGATGTGGGAAGTGAGAGAACCCCAAGGCACGAACCAAAGCCAGAATCATGGAATCTTAGGAGTCGAAAGGGACTAAGAATTTCTGACTCCCTCCCACCCAGTTCCAGAAGCCCCTAGTAAGGCTTCCCCCAGCACTCCCTTAAGACCTGTGCCTAGACCTGGGGGCTGGAGGGTACTGTCCAACCTTGCCTGCAAAAGAGATGAGCCACCCACACCTGAAGAGAGGGAAGCCAGACCAGTTGTGATCGGGCTTCCTCTGTTCCACCTCAAGAAACAAATCAGATGTTCCCTTACAGATGGAACACTCAAAAAGTTCAAAAGATGTTTTTACAAAGGGTTGCCTGATCCTAACGTGCCACGAACACTGGGTGGCTTAATAGTCCCATCAACTAAAGACTGAAAACAGCATTTTCCCAAGTGCGCTCTGTAGGATTCAGTAGGTTTTGGGTGAATAAAAGGATTCCATGGTCAAACACATGCGGATTAAACAAATATGGGACTTAAAAAAAAGTAAACAAGGTAACATGAGGGTTGCTTGCAGTGTTAAGAGCGATTGTGTATCTTGGCTGTATCAAGGTTAATATCTGGTTTTGATAATCCACTATAGTCTTGCATGATGTTACCATTGGAGGAACTGGATGAAGGGTAAACAGGATCTCTCTTTTATTTATTTATTTATTTATTTTTGAGATAGGATCTCACTCTGTCGCCCAGGCTGGAGTGCAGAGGCGCAATCACATCTCAATGAAGCCTAAAACTCCTGGGCTCAAGCAATCCTCCCATCTCAGCCTTCCGAGTAGCTAGAACTACAGGTGTGTGCCACCATGCCTGGCTAACATTTTATCTTTACTTTGTAGAGACGGGGATCCCCAGGTTACTCTTGAACTCTTGTTCTTAGGTGATCCTCCTGCCTCAGCCTCTCAAAGCGATGGGTTTACGGGCCGAAGCCATGGCACCCAGCACATGATTATATCTTATATTGTTTACCTTATTATACCTATACGTTTATATACATACGTTTTTTATATGAATCTATAATTATCACAAAATAGAAAGTTTAACTTAAAAAATCAAACAGTTTACAGTAGCACTTCTTAGAGAAGTTAATAACCTATGTAGATTTTTAATTTTTTTTTTTTTGAGACGGAGTCTCGCTCTGTCACCCAGACTGGAGTGCAGTGGCACAATCTTGACTCACTGCAGCCTCCACCTCCCTGCTGCAAGCAATTCTCGTGCCTCAGCCTCCCAAGAAGCTGGGATTACAGGTGCATACCACCATGCCCAGCTAACTTTTGTATTTTTAGTCGAGACGGGGTTTCACCATGTTGGCCAGGCTGGTCTCGAATTCCTGAGCTCAAGTGATCCACTGCCTTGGCCTCCCCAAGTGTTAGGATTACAGGCATGAACCACCGCGCCCAGCCTGATTTTTAATTTTTAAAAGGGTACCAGTCTCTATGTGCCCCCCGGTTATGCTGGTGTGGGCAACTGCTGTACTGAGTCAGAGCTGGTGTGCATGACCAAGAGAAGACATCGGGGTGTTCTGAGGCTAGGTCAAAATATCCCTTAAAAGTTCCGCTTTGGCCTCTTAGATATATATAAAGCTGAATTCTATTTGCATTTGCCTGTGACTTTGTCTTCTGCTGTCCTTGTCCTATCTGGGTATCAAGGTTATATAAGTTTCATAAAATTAGCTCGATAACTTCCCCTCTCTTTTTTTCTCTGAAACGGTTTAAGATAAGACAAATGGCCTGGGCGCGGTGGCTCATGTCTGTAATCCCAGCACTTTGGGAGGCCAAGGCGGGTGGATCACGAGGTCAAGAGATCGAGACCATCCTGGCTAATATAGTGAAACCCCGTCTCTATTAAGAATACAAAACATTAGCCGGGCGTGGTGGTACGCACCTGTAGTCCCAGCTACTCAGGAGGCTGAGGCAGGAGAATCTCTTGAACCCAGGAGGGGGAGATTGCAGTAAGCCGAGATCGCGCCTCTGCATTTCAGCCTGGGTGACAGAGCAAGACTCCATCTCAAAAAAAAAAAAAAAAGTTAAAAAAAAAAGTAAAAGAAAAAAACGATAGGACAAATGATCCTCTAAAGTTTGGTAAGACCTTCCCTGTAAAAATCATCTGGCCTGGTTTCTAAACATGTCTAGAAGACACAATCTTTTTTCAAGGGGTAGAGAGAATGCTAGGAGAACCTTTTGAGGGCTACTTTAATTTCTGTCATGGCTATGGGTTTATTCAGAATTTCTTTGTCGTTTTGGATTAGTTTCGGCAGTTCATATATTTTTTAAGAAAAGTAAATATTTTATCAAAGTTTTAAATGTTCATGTGTAGTTTAAAAAATGCTTACTAAATCAATAGATATTGCCTCTTCTTATTTCTTATTATAGATAAAAAAATGGCTTTTGATTTTGTTGATTCTCATTCCTTTTTTTTAATACTTTGTTACTTTCTGCTCCTGTTCTTTTTTTTTTTTTTTTTTTTTTTCTGAGATGGAATCTCTCTCTGTTGCCCAGACTAGAGTGCAGTGAAATCACCTCGGCTCACTCCAACCTCTGCATCTGGGTTCAGGCAATTCTCCTGCCTCAGACTCCCAAATAACTGGGACTATAGGCACGCGCCACCACACCAGGCTAATTTTTGTATTTTTAGTAGAGACAGGGTTTCACCATGTTGGCCATGCTGGTTTCGAACTCTTGACCTCAAGTGATCCTCCTGCCTTGGCCTCCCAAAGTACTGGGATTTATTCCCACAAAATGAAATTCTAATTCATTTTGATTCTAATTCTGAATTCCACAAATGTTGGTATGTAACACATTTATTAGTATTCTCGTCTTACATATGCTGTCATTTCCATGGTGCCATCTTTTTAAAATTAATCCACAAATTATTCAGGATTACATTTTAGAGTTTACAAATGTGTGTGTATATTACTTATTTTATTAGTACTTTTATTTACTCATTTTGGTATTTTTTATTGTTGAATTCTTATTTAGTTTCTTTTTTTTTCTTTTTTCTTTTTTTGAGGAGGAGTTTTGCTCTTGTCACCCAGGCTGGAGTGCAGTGGGAAGATCTCAGCTCACTGCAACCTCCGCCTCCTGGGTTCAAGCAGTTCTCCTGCCTCAGCCTCCCAAGGAGCTGGGATTACAGGCACCCACCACCACGCCTGGCTAATTTTTTTTTTTGTATTTTTAGTAGAGACAGGGTTTCGCCATGTTGGGCAGGCTGGTCTCGAACTCCTGACCTCAGGTGATCCGCTCGCCTTGGCCTCCCAAAGTACTGGGATTATAGGTGTAAGCCACCGCCCCCGGCCTTCTTTTTTTATTATTTAGTTTCAGTGTGACCAGAAAATGAGTATGGTCCATCTTTCAGGTGCCTATAAGTTCAAGGGTACTATATGTTTCTCTTACTTTTAAGTTCTTTCCTTTTTTATTTATATAATATTTTATGTAAAAATTAATGTATTTATACATAGTATAATATAAATTATATTTTGTCTAAAATCGATATTGCTATTCCAGCTTTTTAGGTTTATTATCTGATTACTGTTTGCATGAGACAAGTTTCTCCATCCCTTTAGTTTCAATTTATCTCATTGATTTCATTTTGTGTGTATTTTCTATAAGAATGCTATATGCTGGCCAGGCGCAGCGGCTCACGCCTGTAATCCCAGCACTTTGGGAGGCCGAGGCGAGCAGATCACCTGAGGTCAGGAGTTCGAGACCAGCCTGGCCAACGTGGTAAAACCCCGTCTCTACTAAAAATACAAAAATTAGCTGGTGGTGACACATGCCTGTAATCCCAGCAACTCGGGAAGCTGAGGCAGGAGAACTGCTTGAACCCAGGAGGCGGAGGTTGCAGTGAGCTGAGATCTTCCCACTGCACTCCAGCCTGAGCAACAGAGCAAGACTCTGTCTCAAAAAAAAAAAATTAAAAAAAAAAGAATACTATATGCTATAGTCTGAATGTTATACCCCCACAATTTGTATATTGAAATTTAATTACCAATGTGATGGTATTAGGAGGTAGGCCCTTTCAGCAGTGATTAGGTCATGAGAGTGAAATCAATGTCTTTATAAAAGAGGCTCCAGGGATCTGCCTTGTCCTACCATGTGAGAACATGTCTAGAAGGCTCCATCTATGAACCACAAAGTGAGCCGTCACTAGAAAACCTGTCTGCTGTTGCCTTGATGATGGACTTCCCAGCTTCCAGAACTATGAGAAATAAATTTCTGCTGTTTACACAGAGTTGATGGTACTTTGTTACAGCAGCTGGAACAGACCAAGGCACTATGCCTAGAGTTTTTAAAAACTTAATCATACAGTCTCTTACTTTTTTATAGCAAGCTTACTCCATTTTCTAATTTTGTATTATTGATTGATTTAAAATGATTTCTACCCTCCTAGTTTTGATTTTCTGTTCACTTTCATTTGTCTTTCTTTTCTTTCCTTTTTTTAATAGTTTATTGAATTAGTGAAGCTTGCTATATTACCCCCTTTTGTTTTGGAAGTTACTTATAGTGTTTTCATTTTTTGACTATTTACCTTTAGTTGTCAACATACATATTCATCATATATTTTTCTAAATAATACAAAATGCTTAGTAATTTTACTTTTTTGTCCTGAACAACAGCAAAAAGTCCTTAGCACATATTAACTTCACATTTACATTTCCTCTTCAATTTATTATTATCTAGAGAGTTTTAGTTTTGTACTTCTTAGAGCACAACAAATAAAAATTGAGAATATTTTTATAGTCAATGGTTTATAAACATTCATTTATAGTTTATCAATTTCTGTGATTCCCCTCCTGATTTTGCGTTCCACATCTTTCCTCTACGTTTTTTATTTTCCTTCCTACTGAAGTATATTCTGCAATAATTATTTTAGTGAGGGTTTTCGTGTGGCTTTGGCTGTTGTATAGCATTGCATTTCCGATCAATTTCTGGTCCATGAAATAATTTATTTTGTTCTTCATCCAGACTCTCTCATAACAGTTTTCCCTTTTTATGGGATATCTTTATTTGCCACGGGTTTTGTGCAAGGGAAATGAGTTGAAAGGTTAACCTGTGGAGTCATCTTCAGTTGAAATCAGGGTTAATGACTGCTGAGTTCCTGGTCCTCAGAGGGAAGGACAGAAGCAGCTGAAAACAAACATAAATATGGCAACTTGCCTGACCTGAATGGAAAAAAAAAATTATGGGCAAATGCACATTTCAAAGGATATTTGGCTTTTCTAAGCTTTCTAAATTTTTGTTCTTTGTTCAATTCCTATCAATATTGGGGTGATAATGCTTGGTGTGCTGACCCCTGGTGGATTCAGTGAGTGCCAGTTTATGACAATTTTTGAAGGTGAAGTAGGTCTTATTCCAGTAGCCTGATTCAAATGCCGTAAGAGGCTAGGCAGGTTATATAAATGTGTCAGGTGACCCCATATGACCATAGATCATGGTGCCAGTGTAGTGACAAATATGCCCTGTATATGACCATACACATGGCACCAAGTGTTTTATGTGCCAAGTCACATAAAACCAATGGTAAAAAAAATGTTGGCAAAACACACACACATATGAACATTTGATTGGAGAGCTTGATTGGACCAATCAGTTTGGCCCAAACTACCTTAAGTTACACACAGAAAGGTTGTGCCCCTGCCCTGAGGTCTCACCCCAAGCTCAGTTTGTAAATTAATAACTAATGTTCTTTCCATGATCCACTCTTAATTTCCAAAAAAATAGTAAAAACTAATCAATGCTACAGTGGGCTCTTTTTATAAACTACTATTAGACATTTGCTGACAAGACCCAATGGGAGAGAATATTATTCTTCAAGTGAATTCATGTATTATTGTCTGTGTTTTGAATAAAAACTTTGGTGGTATGTATTATTTGGGAACTTGTAGAGCAAAATTTTCTCCTATAAAACATTAAATGTTATACTAATTAAATATTTTTTCTCTAGCTTTTATACAGTCAACTTAAAGTTTAAGAACTTAAAATCAGATTCAAATCCTGATATGCTATATTTTTAACTGCGGAGAATGAATTATCTGAAAGTAGCAAGTACCAGTGGTTATCCACAATCAAATATTTTATTTTGTTGAGGTTGGGAAAAATCCAAATTATATTTCTACTTTGGATATTTTAATTAATTTTAATTATGATTGTTAAAAGGCATTTAATCTTTTTTCCCCCGGTTGATTTAAACTTACTTATCTAGTTGTTTTCCAGGACCTGTCTGATAGATACCTCACTTGGAAGCTACAGTGGCTTCCTATTACTTATCATGTTAAGTCTGAAATTTTCCACCTGCCAGTCCCCTCCAACATTCCATTTCTTTCTTTCTTTCTTTTTTCTTTTTTTTGAGACGGAGTCTCACTCTGTCACCAGGCTGGGGTGCAGTGGCAGGATCTCAGCTCACTGCAACCTCTGCCTCCTGGGTTCAAACGATTCTCCTTCCTCAGCCTCACGAGTAGCTGGGACTACAGGTGCGTACCACCATATCCAGCTAATTTTTGTATTTTTAGTAGAGACGGGGTTTCACCATGTTGACCAGGATTGCCTCAATCTCTTGACCTCATGATCCACCCGTCTCGGCCTCCCAAAGTGCTGGGATTACAGGTGTGAGCCACCACGCCCAGCCCATTTCTTTTAACCACTGTATTTTTGGGTCTTAACTGTGCCACTCAAGACAATCAGACTGCTCTTCTCATGGGAAGGGCATCCTGTTCTCAACCCTTGGCCTTCCCCACGTCTCACATGAATGTGAAGAAGTGGAGTGTGGCATCCCCAGGCAGATCTCCAATTCCATTTTCAAAGTCATCATAGATGGATTTCTTGGTTCTCATCTCTCCTTCACACTCTCTTCCCTTAATACACTATTGTTCTCTCTTACCTGGTTCCTCTTACAGCCACTCAAGCTCCTGACAAAACTTTATGATAGCATAAGAAACTTGAGGAATATGTGTGTGTGTGTGTGTGCATATATATATACACATACGTATACACACAAATACAAATATATACACATATTTGCATATATATTTAATGACTTGAAATAATTGTCTAAAAGCAATCATAAAATTTAAAATAAAATATTAATACACAAATCCTTGGCTGAGCACAGTGGGTCACGCCTGTAATCCCAGCACTTTAGGAGGCCAAGGCAGGCAGATCACTTGAGGTCAGGAGTTGGAGACGAGCCTGGCCAACATGGTGAAACCTCCTCTCTACCAAAAATACAAAAATTAGCCAGGGGTGGTGGCACGTGCCTGTAGTCCCAGCTACTTGGGAGGCTGAGGCAGGAGAATCACTTGAACCCGGAAGGCAGAGGTTGCAGTGAGCCAAGATCGCGCCACTGCACTCCAGCCTGGGCGACAGAGAGAGACTCCATCTCAAAAAACATAACTAACTAACTAACTAACTAACTAAATAATTATATGGGACAATAACTAAAAAATAACACCATTTTAAAAAATCACATATACATACAAACTCTAACGTGTATAAATGCTGCCCATCCGTGACATTTACATACAAATTTTAATAGCTGTCTAAGGCAGTGTTTTCAAATTTTAGTGTGCAATAGAATACTTTGTGGATATTGTTAAATTTAAATATTCCCAGGCCCACTATTCAGAGATTCTGATTCAGTGGTGTGGGAAGAAGTCCAGACATCAGGGTGTTTTTAGCAAGCATCACAGATAATTTTGAGAAAAGTAGCTCATGAATGACACTTCAAGAAACACTACCATGAGAAATATTTTTTCCCCAAATAAAGCAGCCCCTTTTCTGTTTCTATATTTATGAATGATGAGATTATTCTATAAGTAAAATTGTGAAATAGAACATGTTAATTTCAAAATCTTCAGTCTCACCTTTTTAAAATTTTTTTAACATGATGTTTGAAGTTTTAGTTTATTTTAAAAGTCAATTTTAATTCTCTTAAATTGGTTTTCATTTATGGTAAAGTTTTGTCATTTATGAGAATAAGAGATTTTTTTCCTTCATTTAACATGTTTACTTAATTCTCAGAAATATTTGAGGCTGCATGTTAGAATCCCTTTTTAAAATATGCCAGTAAGGAACATGTCTGAACTTACTTTTTAAAGTTTACTACGTTATTCACTTTCCTTGGCATATCTCCATTAGAGTTAGAATAGGTAATCAAAAACAGTCATTGACCTGATTGTAGGATTTTGACTGGATATAACTTTTTTTTTTTTTTCTGAGACAGGGTCTCGCTCTGTTGCCCAGGCTGGAGTGCAGTGGCACCATCTCGGCTGTCTGCAACCTCAGGCATGCACCACCACATCCGGCTAATTTTTGTATTTTTAGTAGAGACAGGGTTTCACCATGCTGGCCAGGCTGGTCTCAAACTCCTGACCTCAAGTGATCTGCCCACCATGGCCTTCCAATGTGCTGGGATAACAGGTGTGAGCCACTGCACCCGGCCCACTCATTATTTTGAAGAGAATATATCCTATGGGCTTCAGGGGAATTTTTAGGAAATCTACCTCTTTTCCTCAAACAATTAATGTCAGAACTTTGATGCAAATTCTCCTTTCCTTAAAACATCTCCTAATCCAGGAGGCTGAGCAAGGCTGATCTTCTACCTGGAAAAGTGGAAGAAGTGAGAGGTCACGAGTCACTTGGACATCACTGTACCACCTAAGGCCCAATGGAGAATGAGTAAGGCTACTATAAACATGGTTTATCTGTGCTATAGGAATGCAAAACATTGTTTGGTGTCAGAATTTGCAAAACATGCTTTATAGCAATTCAAAAATATAACATGTAAGCCTGTAAGACACTGAATAAACCATCTAAGTCATCTAAGCCCAATGCCTTCATTTTACAGATTGCATAAGTGAAGCCCAAACTTGCAGGAATCCCAAGATCTCATTGAGAGTGAGATTGAATCTTAATTATCATTACAAGCCTATGCATGACTTCCAGAACATAATAAGCATTAAATTGATAAATCAGGTTTCTTGGATTAATTGTGAATGAATTGAAATAGCTCCTGGATTTTCTAACTCTCAAGTCCAATGTCAAACCCAGAACAAAACAATTTGACACCAGAACGACCTTTGGTATCTCCTGCAGGTAATGTGGACCCTGGTATATTTTAGTTGTTTCAAACAACTGAAAGCTGTGTCTGTTTTCCTGTATCTTTGCCAACACTGAGCAGCGTTAATATTTTTTATATTTATTTAATTATTTATTTATTTGTTTATTTATTTTTTGAGACAGAGTCTCACTCTGTCGGCCAGGCTGGAGTGCAGTGGCACGATCTTGGCTCACTGCAACCTCTGCCTTCTGGGCTCAAGCAATTCTCCTGCCTCAGCCTCCCGAGTAGCTGGGATTACAGGGGTGTGCCACCATGCCTGGCTATTTTTTTTTGTATTTTTGGTAGAGACGGGGTTTCACCATGTTGGCCAGGCTGGTCTTGAGCTCCTGACCTCAAGTAATCCACCCACCTCGGCCTCCCAAAGTGCTGGGATTACAGGCGTGAGCCACTGTGCCCGGCCAATTGTCCTCTTTTATTACTGATATCGAGCAGCTTTTTTCATGTTTGTTGGGAAACTGTCATTCTCCTGTGAATTTGGAATGCACTTCCTTATTGTGTTTTACCTTCCAATGTTACTGTCAAGAATATCATTCATTCTGATACTTGATATTTGTATGAAGCCTTTCACTCTCTGTCAGAAAATTTGTAAGCTCTTTTCTCTGTTCCTAGTGTTATGAAATTTTGTGTCATAATGATAGACTTTGGATTGTGTCTACTTTGAGCACTTGGTAGGCCCGTTCCATGGGAAAAACTCATTTAGCCTTAGGACAAAACTGTTTCTTTGCCTTTCTTCTTCTTCTTTTTTTTTTTTTTTTTCTATTCTCTCTTTCTAGAATTCCATTTAGATATCTAACATCCTGAGCCAGTTCTCAATCTTTTTTCTCGCATTTCCTCCCTGCTTTCCAGTAAATTTCCTCAACTTGATTTCCCAATTCTTCTATTGAGTCTTTCATTTCTATGATGATATTTTTAATTTCTAAGAGCTCTTAACTCTCTAAATATCTTTTATTTTTAGAGCATCCTGTTCTTGCTTCACTGATACTATATCTTCTGTTAGCCCTCTGAAGATAGTTCTTGCACATTTTCCTTCTCCGTGAAGAGTCTCTCTGTGCTTCTAAGTAAGTTTCTCTGTCTTGGTCACTCATATTTTATGCTTTTGTCATTAGCTGTTAGAATAGGCATCCAAAGGCAGATTGGAAGCTCTGAGTGTGAGGTTTGTCGACCACCATCTTCACTTTGCAAAGCTCTGGCTGGGCCATTTCTTTAGGGCACCCCTGATGTAAACATCTCTGTGTCTCTTGTCTTGGGGGAAACCCAGTCCATCTGCCTAGAGGATTCATCTGCCTGGCTACCAGCATTCTGAGAGCTCTGCTGGGGAAGTGGGCTTCAAGTCTCAGGTTTAATACATCAGCTTTCATTTACCTCTCCATTTTCAGAAAGATATCTTCACCCTCAACTTGTTCTGGTGCCCTCTGTTTTATTCTCTCCAGGAAAAGCAACAACTTCAGTCCAAATTTGAAAGTGGAAGAGAGCCAGTTAAAGGCTCTATGGAGAGCTAGAAAAGATACTGAAGGTCTAACTTCTTAAACAGACTAGCAAATAATCCTCTCTGGTCTTTTCATGCACTTTCATGGCTTCTTGATAGGTCCAATCCTGAGAGTTTGGAAGGCTCTATAGAGTCAATCAATTGCTGCTTGATTTTCTCCACTGTCCATTGATGAGTCAGCTTTCTAGGAACGTCTCTGCAGATCCTAACTTTCCTTACTGCTTTCTCTTGCCCTCTTTGTCCTTGAGGATTATGCAAAAAGCAAACAAATAAACAACTAAAGACTCCTTTACCCTCATTTTTGTAGAATGTCAATAGGGAGTGGAGATTAAATGCATGTGTCCAATCTGACCTCTTTAACCAACAGTCTCCATTTACTTTCAGACGAACTTGAGAACCAATTTGTTTCTGTCACCGACCTACTCACTCCCACCTAAGGCAAAACTCTTGGTTTTATCCATCACTTCTATTTTCGTTTGCTCACCCATTTGTTTCTAGTTTTAATTTTATTATATCATTTTCTTTTCTTCTGACTTGTTTTGTGGTTGTTTCATTACATGCTTGAATTGAATGCTTAGTCTCTTTCTTATTTAATAATAAAAGCATTGGCCGGGCACTGTGGCTCATGCCTGCAATCCCAGCACTTTGGGAGGCTGAGGCGGGCAGATCATCTGAGGTCAGGAGTTTGAGACCAACCTGGCCAACATAGCGAATCCCCGTCTCTACAAAAAATGCAAAAATTAGCTGGGCATGGTGGCACATGCCTGTAGTCCCAGCTACCCGGGAGGCTGAGGCAGGAGAATCGCTTGAACCCAGGAGGCGGAGATTGCAGTGACCTGAGATCTCATCATTGCACTCCAGCCTGGGTGACAGAGTGACACTCCATTTCAAAAATAATAATAATAAAATAATAAAAGCATTTTACCCTGAATTTTCTTCAGTGTATGGCTATGGCCAAATTCTGTAGTTATTGACATCTAATATTCTCATTGTCATTCAGTTGTAAAGAGATCATAATTTCAATTTTTATTTCCTTTCTGACAGGAGTGTTTTAATTTTAATTTAATTTTATTATTATTATTTTATTTTATTTTTATTTTTTAGAGATAGGTTCTCACTCTGTCACCTAGGCTGGAGTGCAGTAGTGCGATCATAGCTCACTGCAGCCTCAAGTTCCTGGGCTAAAGTGACCCTCCCACTTTGGCCTCCCAGCGTGCTGGGATTACAGACATGAGCCACCACACTCAACCTGTTAGGAGTGTTTTAGAAGAGTAGTCTTAAGTTGCCAAATGGGATAATTTTGTCATCTTTTTATGTATTAATGTCTAACCTTGCTTCATTGCCCATCGAGAGAAAGTAGGTCTGTAAGAATTTTACTGAATTCTTTTTTACTTTTTTATATTATGCCACTGTTATTTTTAAAATTCTTTTTTACAGCCTGTAAAACTTCATAATTCCCCTATGAAAATAATTTAGACTTAATCATAGTTTAAGTAGCATAGTGCAGGCAATGTTTTTTAAAACTTTTATAAGCTTTTCTATTTGCCACATATTTGAATCTAAGGTGTTCACTCACCATCAAGAGATGTTTTAAAATGAAAATTATTAAGATTCTTCCATAGAGAAGAAATGTAATGATGAACAAAGAGTGCTCAGTTTCTGACATTTAAATGGCATTTTGCAGTAAGACAATAGGCGAATAAGCTTGAAAGTCAGTGGAAAACAAAGAAATGCCTAAACTCCTTTGCTATCACTTAATATATCAAATGCTAGGCGTAGATCAGAAAGATGTGGAATTTTTCCCAGAGTTCATAGAAAATCATCTTGTCTGCCATGGGGGTTTAACCAGGAGGCTACAATCAGACAGGTGGAGGATAACTAACAGAAGAAATAAATGGGGGGTTTGTCCCTTCTGGTGCTGAGAAGGTAGTTGGAAGGGCAAGACAAAGAGGCAAAAGGAGACTGAGGCACAGGGGGAGGAAGTCACACGTGTGTCCCAAAGTCCTCTTCTTGGAGCCTTGGCTTGGTGAGGAAAACCTGTGTTAAAATGACTATGAGGCCTCTATTCCCAGCTGGGATGTGGAAGGAACCTGAAGGCCAGGACGGCCCAGTTCAAACAAGGGAAGCCCCAGGAAACATAAGAAGATAGGCGGTGTAGTTATGCAGCCAGGAGTGGGGACCTAAGTGTGAGGCCCCCACCCTTGTTCACATCTTCAGAGATGGGGACACTGAATTAACAAGCAGCAGGTAGGGCAAAGTCTGTGGTGGGGGCGCATGAGCTAAAGTGGGGATGGAGAATGTGGGTGAGGGGCTGCAACTTCACTGAGAATTGAGAGGAGGCCTATGAGGCAGTAGGGAGGGGCAAGTGAACCTCCTGGAGCCTAGAATGAATAAACCATGAGTTCACCCCTTCCAGAAGCCAGATGCAGGTAGGGGATACTGGGAGTTGGATGGGACCATCCACCTCTTGGCAGATTCCAGCCAGTGCAGACCTGTATTAGTCCGTTTTCACGCTGCTGATAAAGACATACCCGAGACTGGGCAATTTACAAAAGGAAGAGGTTTAATGGACTCACAGTTCCACGTGGCCGGGGAGGGGCCTCACAATCATGGCAGAAGGCAAGGAGGAGCAAGTCATGTCTTACATGGATGGCAGCAGGCAAAGAGAGAGAAGAAGAAGCAAAAGCCAAAACTCGTGATAAAACCATCAGATCTCGTGAGACTTATTCACTACTATGAGAGCAGTATGGGGGAAACTGCCCCCCTTATTCAATTATCTCCCACTGGGTCCCCATATGGGTGGGGACACAGCCAAACCATATCAACACCCAAGGACCAACTCAAGATCAGAAGCCTTTTTTCACCCGAAAACAACACAAGACTCTCTCAGCTCCACTCCATGTTCCAGATATCAAGCTAGAAAAGATCAGGGAAGGTGCAATGAAACCAAAATCTGCACAGTCATGCCCCCGTAAACCAAGTTAAGCTTAGAGAGTACATCAATTGTTGTTTTAAGCCAAATTGGCATAAAACTAAATTGGACTAAAATTTAAAATTTGTCCTACCATTCAGCAGATGGCAGTTGGAAGGGAATTCAGAATTGCTTTAAGCAGAGCTTCTCTCCTGGGAATCTGATTAAATGGAAGTTTTTGATACAGTAGGTCTAGGTCGGAGAGTGAGTTTTTTTGCTCATCATTGTTTGTTACATGTTCACTGGCTCACAGTTTTGCAAATTTGAATTTGGATACAAATTTACTTTTGGCTGGAGAATTCCAAAAATACTCTGTTTAGAAAGTTTTGTGGCTGGTTCATAAGCAGCTTTCTTTTGCCCTCAGAGATGCCCCATTGTTTGTCTGGTATAGAACTCTCAGCAAATGTGTTTTCCTCAGAAATTGCCAACTTTGCTCCACACTGCATTTGGAATTTGGTATTGGAGACAAGAATTCCGATGTCAGTCCGCTTCTTTTTCCCTTGTAGGCAAACGGTTTATTGTGTTTGTCAGTTTGGAAAACACATTTTATCCTGAGAAATCAAATGTATGTTTTTCAATTTGTTTCCACTTTTAAAATATTCGTGCTGAACATTTGTGAGGCATTTTGAGTTAGAGTTCATGCCATTCTTAAACTTGGGGAGTTTGTTTTTTTTTTTGTTTTTGTTTTTTTTTTTGAGACAGAGTCATGCTCTGTCACCCACATTGGACTGCAGTGACATTGATCTTAGATCACTGCAGCCTTTAACTCCTGGGCTCAAATGATCTTCCCACCTCAGACTCCCAGTACATAGCCCTACAGGCGCACACCATCATGCCTGGTTAGTGTTTTTATTTCATTGTTTTAGAGATGGGTTCTGGCTGTTTTGCCCAGGCTGGTCTTAAACTCCTGGGTTCAAGCCATTCTCCTTCCTTGGCCTCCCAAAGCACTGGGATTACAGACATGAGCCACTGTGCCCAGCCAGGAAATTTTCTTTCTGTTTGTTTTGGAGGGTTTGTTGTTGTTGCTTTTTTTGTTTGGTTTATTTGAGACAGAGTCTCACTTGGTCACCCAGGCTGGAGTGCAGTGGTGCAATCATGGCTCACTGCAGCCTCAAATTCCTGGCCTCAAGCAATCCTCCCATCTCAGCCTCCCTAGTAGCTGGGACCACAGATGCATGCCACTGTGCCCAGCTAATTTTAAAATTTTTTAAAGAGACAGGGTCTCCCTATGTTGCTCAGGCTGGTCTTTGTGTTTATTTATGGCTTATCATCCATTTGCTTGTTTCCTGACACTCCTATTTCACAAATATGGGGCCTCTTTGGTCTATTCTTTATGTCTCACCTTTTCTTTTCTAAATTCTCTTTCTTGATTGTTTAGCTCTGCACTCTGGAAGAGTTCTTTACCCTTCAAAATATTTTCATTGTTGGGAATGTTCATCCCATTCAGTGCTTCTAATGTGTTAAGGAATTTTTTGACAATTATGTTTTTTTTAATTTCTAAGAAGTCTTTCTTATTTTTTATTTTTATTTTTTGGTTGGTGCTTTTTCCTGACCATAAAGATTTATTGTTGCAATATCCTTGAAGACATACATTTAAATATTGTTAAATTATCTTTTGCTTTCTGCATTAATTCTGTCTTACTGGGGCCATTTATCAACTCTTCAGTTTGGCATCCTGTCTTCCAGTGGCTGATGCTATTCAGGACCCATGCATGGTTGCTGCTGGCCCCATCCTCACCTGCGATCGTAGAGCCTAATTGTATCGTATTACTGGGGACATGGGCTGTCAGTCTCCACGGTGGTCTGACTGCAGGAGGCCCCAGCTTAGTTTTTACCTTGGGCCGATGAGTATGTCGGGGCAATTTTATCTCCTGTAATTTAGAGGTGATCTGCCCTGAGATTTGGAAGCTCATGGGAGTTATTATTTTCTTACATTGGCCTGAGGAAACTGCTTGGTAAGTGAGCTTTCCCCTGCAAGATAACTGATGGCAAATATGTCAGTCTCATTTGTATCATCTCAGTTGACATCTGTGGCACCAGGGTTGAAGATGGTACCCATCTCTAGTTTTCAGTGGTGAGAGAGCATTTTCTTTCCACATCAGTGAGACACGTGGGTGAAGAACTTGGAGAAGGATAGAGATCAAGATGGCATGTTCTTAGTCTGCACTATGCTCACATTTCCCTGATAATAAGAATTGTGGAGTGAGAGCCGCTTAGGCATACTACATTCAATGTAACAATCCATTTTATGCAAACAATCAGAGTTTAGAAAGAGGACTACCTTTTTTCCCTTACTAGGTAATAGTCCTTTCCCATTCAGAAAGGATTGATACCAGTCAAATTGTTCTGCAGGTAAATGAGGTTAGAAAGAAAATTTTCTAGAATTTGGAGGTGTAATAAAATGTAACATGGCAGTGTTCACTATATAGAAAAAAAATAAATTTTTCAAGAAAGAACTTCTAAACAGTCATTTTTCATGGAAACATGTAAGAGCCATATCAAAAACTAAACATTCTAGTTAGAGGCCTGACACTACCTGACTTCAATAATTATTATAGAGCTATAATAATTAAGACAGCATGGTATGGGCCAATAAATAGACCAATAGATCAATGGAACAAAATAGAGAACACAGAAATACATACTCAACTGATTTTTGACAAAGGAACAAGGGTAATTCAATGGAAAAAGAGAATTCCTGCAATAAATGGTACTGGACATCCACATGCAAAAAAAAAAAAAAAAAAAAAAAAAGAACCTAGACACAGATCTTGCACATTTCACAAAAATTAACTCAGATGAATTATACAATTGTCCCTCAGTAAACACTGGAGATTGGGTCCAGGATCTCCCCACCCCCACCCCATGTATACCCAAATCCATGCATGCTCATCTGCCTTTGGCCCTGTGGAACCTGTGTATACAAAAAGTCACACCTCCATACACATGGGTTTCACATCTCACAAATACTGCATTTTAGATTTTCCATCCACATTTGGTTGAAAAAAAATCTACGTATAAGTGGAGCCTCAAAATTCAAACCCATGTTGTGCAAGGGTCAACAGTATATTTAATATGAAATGCAAAACTCTAAAACTTTCAGAAAATTACTTGGAAGAAAATTTATGTGACCTGGGGTTTGACAATGAGTTTTTAGATTCAACATCAAAAGCATGATCTATAAGAGAAACAAATGAAAGCTGGACTTTACTAAAATGTCAGACTTCCCTGTAAACCACACTGTTAAAAGAATGGAAGACAAGCCACAAATTGGGAGGAAATATTTGCAAAACATGTATCTTATAAAGGACTTACATACAAAATGTACAAAGAACTCTTAAAACTCTACAGTAAGAAAACAACCCAATTTTAAAGTGGGCAAAATATCTGAACAGATAACTCATCAAGAAGATCTACTGATGGCAAAAAATATATGAAAAGATGCTCAACATCATATGTCATTAGGGAACTGAAAATTAAAAATAACGATGAGATATCATGACATGCCTATTATAATGGATAAAATCCCCAAACTGATGATAACAAATGCCAGTAAGTATACGAAGCAACAAGAACTCTCATTCATTGCTGATGGGGAATGCAAAATTGTACAGCCAGTTTGGAAGACAGTTTGGCAGTTCCTTATAAAGCTAAAGATAGCTTATAAAGCTATCATCCAGGAATCCTGCTCCTTGGTATTTACCCAAGTGAGTTGAAAACTTACACCCACACAAAACCTGCACACTGACATTTATAGCAGATTTATCCATAATTACAAAAAAATCTGGAAGCAACCAAGATGTCTTTTAATAAGTGAATGGGTAAAGAAACTATGGTACATCCATACAATGGAACACTATTCCATGATAAAAAAGAAATGTGCTATCAAGCCATAAAAAGACATGGAGGAACTTTAAATGTGTATTGCTAAGTGAACAAAGCCAGTCTGAAAGGCTACATGCTGTATGATTCCAACTATATGATGTCTTGAAAAAGGCAAAACTATAGAGACTAAAAAAAATTAGTAGATGTTTGAGAGGAGGAGAAAAGGAATGAAAAGATGAGCATGGGGCATTTTTAGTGCAGCAAGACTACTCTGTATGATACTGTAATGGGAGATACATAATAATTATGCACTTGTCAAAACCCATAGCAGGAGAGAGAAGGGGTATATGGGAACTTGGGAACTCTGTACTTTCTGCTAGATTTCCTGTAAATCTAAAATTGCTCTTAAAAAACAAAGTCTATTAATTTTTTTAAAAAAACAGTATCTTCCTAACCACTCTTTATTTTTTAATTTTTCCCAATTGTAGGTATGTGAAAATGAAATATTGAAGGAGCAAGGAACAATACAAAGTCTTTCTGGATTTATTGCCTCTTTCCTAAGTAGTGCTTGAACTTCCCATATTGCTATAAATTCATGTCATTTGTCTCACTTCTCCCATTCAATGGTACATTCTCTAAAGTGGTTGGTTAATGCTATGGTTTGAATATGGTTTGTCCCCACCAAAACTCATATTGAGGCTTCATCCCTAATGTGGCAGTGTTGGGAAGTGGTGCCTGTAAGTAGTCATTGGGTCATTAAGATGAATTAATGTCTTTCTCTTGAGACTGAGTTAATTCTAATGGGATAGATTCGTTCTTGTGGGAATAGATCAGTTCCTGAGAAAGTCTCGTTATAAAGCAAGGTTGCTCCTCATATTTTTCCCCTTTTGCACTTGCCTGGTTCCCCTTCCATTTCTCTGCCATGTTTTTACACAGCATGAGGCCCTCACCAGAAGTCACGAGAGGCAGCTGCCCAATCTTGAACTTCCCAGCCTGCAGAACCATGAGCTAAATAAACCTATTTTCTTTATAAATTACCCAGTGTTGGGTATTCTTTTATAGTAACACAAAACAGATTATGACGGTTGGGTGCTTTGCATGTTGTGGATTATTGATAGCTACCAGCTAAATCAACCAGCCAATTCTACATCAATTCTTTAAGTTACTTTTAATATTCCAAACCCAAGGATGATAAATTATCAAATATATTGCCATCAGCATGAAAAGAATTAAGATATAAAATTATACTGTTGGACTTAATTTTACATGAGTTTTTACTGGCAAAAACACCTTTACATGGCCTTCCTCAAATGAATTGTACAATCATGTAAAAGGGTGGCCTTTAAAAAATTCAGAAATAATATTTTATGTTGTAGAGTAACAGAAGAAAAGAAATGTCAATACGAGAAAAACAAAATAGAATTTACATGCTGATCTCACATTGATATGTCTTGATCTTACTTTAATAAACTCTGATCACATTACTGTGTGGAAGTTATTAAACTTTTCAGGCTTCTATCTATAAAGAAAATAAACCTTGACATATGGTTCATTAAACTAATTATAAATGTGACATTGCAGAAAAGATAAAATAATTTGTTTACTTGGTGTGGTAGGCTATTTAATGGCCCCCCAAGATGTCTATATCTTAATCCCCAGAACCTGTATGTTATTTTATATGACAAATGGGACTTAGCAGATGTAATGATGTTAAAAATCTCGAGAGGCATGATTAGCCTGGGTTAGCTGTGGGCCTAATGTAATCACAGGGTTCTTAGGAGGAGAGAGAGTCAAAGAGAAAGTGATGTGACAGCAGAAAAAAGTACAAGAGGAGGCCAGGCGCAGTGGCTTACACCTGTAATCCCAGCACTTTGGGAGGCCAAGGCGGGCATATCACGAGGTCAGGAATTTGAGACCAGCTTGGCCAATATAGTGAAACCCCATCTGTACTAAAAATACAAAAATTAGCTGGGTGTGGTGGCACCTGTAGTCCCAGCTACTTGGGAGGCTGAGGCAGGAGAACGGCTTGAACCCAGGAGGCGGAGTTTGAGGTCAGCCAAGATGGCACCACTGCACACCAGCCTGGGCAACAGAGCGAGACTCCATCTCAAAAAAAAAAAAAGTGCAAGAGGACACAGATTTAAAGATGCTACACTGCTAGCTTAGAAGATGGAGGAAGAGCCCATAAGCAAGGAATGTAGGCAGCCCCTGGAAGCAGTTGGAGGCAAAGAAATGGATTCTCCCCTTGTGCCTCCAAGAGGCACCAACCCAAATGACACCTTGACTTTAGACTAGTGAGACTTATCTTGAACATCTAACTTTCCAAATTGTAAAAGAATAAATTTAACCCACTATGTCTGTGATAATTTGTTATAGCAACAACAGGAAATGTATATACTCACGCAAAAATAACCCATTTCATAGTAGCTTTCATTCTGACACGGATTCAAAATTAAGGAAATAATAAACAATAACAAAAAAAAGTTTTGGGGGGTAGGGGTGTATGAAAATACATCCAATCACTCCAGGGACTCTGGGAAATTGAAAGCCTGTTTGGGAAGGACTAGTAGATATATACGTGTCTTGGTGTATTAGTCCATTCTTGCATTGCTATAAAGAACTACCTGAAACTGGGAAATATATAAAGAAAAACTGTTTAATTGGTTCACAGTTCCACAGCCTGTATAGGAAGCATGGCTGGGGAGGCCTCAGGAAACTTACAATCATGGCAGAAGGTGAAGGGGAAGCAGGCACATCTTACGTGGCAGGAGCAGGAGAAAGAGAGAGAAGGGGGAGTTGCTACATGCTTTTAAACAACGAAATCTCATGAGAAATCACTCACTACCATGAGAACAGCAAGAGGGGAATCTGCCCCCATGATCCAATCATAATTTGCCAGTAGATTTGGGTGGGGACACAAATCTAAACTATATCATTTGGGTTCTACATCAGGAAACAACTCATACCTAAGCACAGGAAGTGTCTGACTTACCATGGTTGGACTTCCATTAAATTCAAGAAAAATACAAATGTTTGTCACTATTGGTAGATCAGAATTTTCAAAAGAAAATGCTACATAGTGGATGAATTCAATGCAATTAAGGAGTCAAGTGTCCTCGACTGGCAACCAGAAGACTACATCTGGCAGTTGTACCATTTAGACTGTGGTCAAGTCCCAAGCTCTTTTCTCTATGGTGAGAATGTGTCTTAGTCTGTTCAGGCTGCTCTAACACAAATACCACAAACCTGGAGTCTCACTTGGTCACCCAGGCTGGAGTGCAGTGGCATAATCTTGGCTCACTGCAACCTCCACCTCCCAGATTCAAGCGATTCTTCTGCCTCAGCCTCCTAAGTAGCTGAGATTACAGGTGCGCACCACCACACCCAGCTACTTTTTTAATTTTTAGTAGAGATGGGGTTTTACCATGTTGGCCAGGCTGGCCTCAAATTCCTGACCTCAAGTGATCTGCCCGCCTCGGCCTCCCAGAGTGCTGGGATTACAGACATGAGCCACCTCGCCCGGCCAGCAATTTTAAATTATACAGTTACACATCATAATTCTGGAGGTTAGATTTTCTCTGCACTTCAGAATCTAAACCCAAATTGTCTTGCCACATCTAAACAAACTCTCACAACACCAAGCCCTTCCTTGCTCCCTTCCTTCTGTTTCATCCTCATTGACTCCTGCGTAGCCATTTTGCCACGTTAGTGATTTTGCTTCCCAGTCTCTAGCACGAGAGAAGCAAGGAGGCTTTGAGAGTCTAGCACAGTGAAAAGGGGGGCAACTCACAGCCATTGCATAAATCATATAAATCTTTGGCTGTGCTAGATAAACAACACTTTTGTATATATGTAGACTTCTTTATATATTTTATATATTTCTAGTATTTTTACCAAGGAAGGGAGGTATTCACAGCATGTCACCTGATAATGATGCACTTAGCAATGGGAAATTAACTTAAAAACATTCTATTTCTTAGTAAACACATTTCCTAAAAAGTTCCATCTATATGACCTTGTTCATGTATATACTTTTCTTGTCTAATATAGAATTTTATTTAATAATACGCTGTTTCTTAACAAAGGTAAAAGGTAGTGAAATAAAATCAGGGTTTAGACTCATTTTATTACTATGTGGTTTGCCATTTGGTGAACTGTGTATCTAGTCCTTTATAACAGATATTATCAATATAAAAAAAAGAAAAAATTACCAATCTGCCCTTTGGCTGTCTACTTTTAAGATTTGATGTCACTCATCATGCATATACAAATGTGCACACTAATGTACACATATATGCATACATGCATACAAGTGCAAAAAACATGTACGCAAAAATAGATTTCAGTAGTGTGACTTTTCACAGCTGTTTTAGTTCTTTTTGGGTCATATTGATTGCAAAAAGTGAGGAAAATGGAATTTTTAAGGACTACAGGAAGTTCTTAGTAGATAATTTGTATATTTCAGGAAGTTACATTAGCAAAAGAGAGGGGAGAATACTATGATCTGGCTTTGTTTATAAATCAGTTTCTACACAATAAGCTCAGTTGATTACAGCATGATGTAATCAAGCTAATGAGACAGCTCGGGTTCATATGCAAGACCATTAACTCTACAAAAGTAGGGGTACCCTTCCCATTGTCTCATAAATGAATGCTGTTGTCATTAATGGGTCAGAATGAAGTTAGCATTTATTGAGAACTCACTAAGTGACAGATACCCTGCTAAGAGCTGTTACAGTGACAGCATGCCACCAGCTGCTCCTTTGGGAATTTAAGCTTCAATCTTCTAAGAGAGGTTGTAGAAGGGAAAGTCTCCCACAGTAGTGACAAAGCCATGCATCACTCAGTACTGCCACTGGATGTATTGTTAAGTCCTATGGAAAAGGAAATTTATATGGAGAAGTAAACATTAATAGGCTGTGTATCCACATGCAGGCCGAAGGAGGAATTACTGTGGCCAGGGTCATGAGAACAGCAATAATTAGTGAGTCTCCAAAGGGAAGGTGCATCTTTAGGGGCCAAAGTACAGGCTGGAAAGGGGCCCTTCCTGCTTAACCAATCTCGAGAATTGGAGTTTGATTTTGCCAAAGAGTTCATAGGTTTTCTTACATATTTAAGACCTTAATCTGTGTACTAATTTGATGAAATTAGTTTTATGAGTCTCATTTTGTTTACAAGACATAAAAGTTTTACAAACATGTATTTTTCTTAATTTGTGGCTCAAGAGAATATGGATCATTCTATGAAAGCTCACTAGTGAGAAATAATCCAAAAGTTATGTTTGGGGCCGAGCATGGTGGCTCACACCTCTAATCCCAGCACTCTGGGAAGCTGAGGCGGGTTGATCACCTGAGGTCAGGAGTTCCAGACCAGCCTGGCCAACATGGTGAAACCTTGTCTCTACTAAAAATACAAAAATTGGCTGGGTGTGGTGGCTGCACGCCTGTAATCATAGCTACTTGGGAGTCTGAGGCAGGAGAATCGCTTGAACCTGGGAGGCAGAGGTTACAGTGAGACAAGATCATGCCACTGCACTCCAGCCTGAGCAACAGAGCAAGACTTTGTCTCGAAAAAAAAAAAAAAAAAACCCAAAAGTTACATTTGAGTATTAGGGAGTTGGGAGTACCATGGTTCTTAAGGGAGTCACCTCCTGTCAGATTAAATTGACAATCATCAAAGACTAAATCTCAGTAGAAACACTGCACCATCTAGGTTGCAATAAAAATAGCCAAGATTACGGTTTATACTTATGTTTATGATCTTACAAAGTTGGTGGTACAAACATCTCAATTTTTGTCACCCAGATCTCACTAAATTGCTTCACAGCCAATGGTTGCTATGGGGAAAAAAAAATCCAAATCTGTTCAGTAGGCACTCGCTTTTTTCTTAGACTTAGAATCACTCTTTTAGTGTTGCTATCTAAACTCTTAGAAATGGGATAGAGGTCACTGAGCTTTGAACACTTGGTTTCTAAATTCAACTTCTCCCAGTGGGAATACCTAATTAAAATGGTAAGATCACAGGTTGCCCTTTGCCTAGGAAGACACTATTACCAATTCTCCCTCTTCCTCCCCCTACCCATTAGGATCCACGGAGAGTTGGTTAGCTGTGATTAATACTGTCATCTGTGACCAGGAGTAGCTTGAAATTAACTGGTCCACTTTGTAATCAAACCTCATTTGATCAACATGTTGTCTTAACCAGATGAGGCATTGTAACTGCAGATAAATTATGTTAAAGAAAACCCCACAACTTGCAAATCACATCAACATTCTCATCTGATCAGTGAAATTGGAAGTTTATGTTTTATTGTACCATGTACAATCAAAAGCAATGGTTCTCAAACTTAGCTGCCCACAAGAATCACCTCAGGCTTATTAAATAATAATCTCCACAAGGGACATTACTTTTTTGTTTCTTTGTAAAGCTTTTCTAGGAAAATCTGGTGTGAAGCTAGATTGAAAAACACCAAAGCACTTGCCACACTTCTTTTGGAATTGCTTTTAAAAATCTATAGCACTCTTGTATAGCCTTAATGATTACAAACTTTCATTTCTATGAAAATGGCTTACTTTTTTTTTTTTTTTTTTTTTGAGTTTCACTCTTGTTGCCCAGGCTGGAGTGCAATGGAGCGATCTCGGCTCACCACAACCCCCGCCTCCCGGGTTCAAGTGATTCTCCTGCCTCAGCCTCCTGAGTAGCTGAGATTACAGGCATGCGCCACTACGCCCGACTAATTTTGTATTTTTAGTACAGACGGAGTTTCTCCATGTTGGTCAGGCTGGTCTCAAACTCCCGACCTCAGGTGATCCGCCCACCTCGGCCTCCCAAAGTGCTGGGATTACAGGTGTGAGCCACCGGGCCTGGTGGCTTGCATTAATTTTTAATTAGCTCAAGGGAAGACTGGAGAATATGGATGCCTTATTACAAACTTGGATAATACTAATTTTGGTAAAAAAAAAAAAAAAAAAAAGGACTCTTAGGAGTATTGCATGAGTCTGTAGGCAAGCTTAAGAGGAGAATCTTTAAAATGCGATGAACACAGTATGCATACAGACTTTCTTGCCCTGAGGGGTACCCTCCTCAGCACCCTCTCCCCCATCAGATGTAGATGTTGAAATAGGTTTGTGACCGTCTATTTTATAGTCACACACATACACTGGTTGCCTATTGCTAGAGTTGCACTGGAACAAATGCAAATTCTGTCCTTTTCCTCACTTGATTTCACACTCTTGAGGTAAGTTTCCTCAGTCTCTTTCAGTCTACAATTCCATTCCATTAGAAAAATCTTTTTTTAATACAGAAGATAGTATTACATAGAAAATAAAAAGGTTCATTCTGTAGGTATTAATATCTGACATCAGTTGTATAAACTTATGAGAAAGAAAATACTTTATACCATATATCAACATGCATAGCTGATATTGCCAATTTTTTGTGAAGGATCTATAAAGTTTTACAAGATCAAGTTCTCCAAAAACATTTTCTAATAAAACAATGCAAACTTTCACCAAAATATGTGCCAAGAAAATCTACCTTCAGATTCAAATTCAATTTTCAAGGTTCTGTGCAGTCTGCCAAAACAGCCAGTAATTGGGGACACACGCTTTTAAAAGCACAGGTTTTGGAATTAAGAGACTTGGGTCCAAATTCCTGCACCCCATTAACTATTAGTGGGATTTCGTAAAAATTTTTATGTCACTAAGCCTGAGTTTTTTCACAGGATCTCCATAGGACCAAATGATCTAATACCGGTCAAGTTCTTATCACAGAGATGCTATGCAAGAGGGCTTAGAAGTCAGCATTTAACACAACATGCCGGCTGGGAACAGTAGCTCATGCCTGTTATCCTAGCGCTTTGGCAGGGCGAGGCAGGAGGATTGCTTGAGCCTAGCGGTTTGATGACAGCCTAGGCAACACAGCAAGACCCTGTCTCTACTTAAAGCAAAAAAAAAAAAAAAAAAAAAAAAAAAGCTTGCATGGTGGCATGCACTTGTGCTCCCAGCTACTTGAGAGGCTGAAGTGGGAGGATCGCTTGAGGCCAGGAGATTGAGGTTGAGGGTGTAGTGAGCCGCAATTATGCCAGTGTACTCCAGCCTGGATGACAGAGCAAGATGCTGTACACACACATACACACACACACACACACACACACACACACACCCATCTGCAACCACATAAGAGCTGGTCTGTATTTTCCACTTTTTACTTAAAGTCAAGTATCAGTAACTTCTACTTATAAAAATATCCTTATACTATGTCATAGCCCCAATAGTGCAGTACAAATTTTAATTTGTGAAGTTCAATTCTTTTAAAGATTTTCTTTCAAGACACTGAGTGATCATTTAGCACATTCATCTGAAGATTTACTGAGTGCCTACACCCACTACATACCAGACATCGTGCTGAGGCATTTATTCAAGAATCACAACTGCAGAAAGAATTCTGAGACTGAGAATTTTAATTTTCCCACATTGCAATAAATCTTGTATGCAATAAAGTTTATTAGTTGAACTGTCCTGTTATTAAAATCTTGAAATTTGACAATTTCATTGTTACTAAAAAATACACGTTTACTTTGAGCTGCTCATGTATAATTTTAAAGCTATTTTTGCATGGCTCACTCGAGGTCAACTTAGACCCTAAAACTGAGCATCAAATTACTTAAATGACACGCTTACAAATTTGCCATTTCTAAAATTAAATGCACGGGTTTCAAGACATCCTACTTGTTTTTCTCCTGAGAGCTAGCGTAATGGCCAATCTCTGTATCATTACCTGTTAAATTTATCTGCCATTCTTACGTCTCTTCTTCCTTCTGGCTAATTTGACATAGGAAAGGCACACAAAGGAAAACATTTTGTAAAACTGTAGATTTGAATTTAAGGTACATACCTATCTGTGGTACCCACTTAAGTATGTAAAACTTTCTCTAAGATTGTAGGAGACAAAGCGCCTATTTTCTTTTCAATGGACACATTCCAGAATAGCAGCAATCACCTTCCCTGTTTTCCTTCCTACCAAAAGTTGGTATCAGCAAATAATGTAAAGCTAACAAAAATGTGCAAAATTCCATATTGCAATGCTTCATGTATTAACTTTAGTTTGTCACATTACTATTCATGTGAATGAGGTACAAAATAAACGAAAATTTTTTAATATGGAAAATCGTGTCAATTTGTAACATGGAATATGGATAGGATTAAACCTAGGTCCAACTCCTGGCTCTGCCATTTCCTGCTAGCAACCTTGGACAACACTGGTATAATGACAGTTATGTCACATAAAGCCAATATGACAACTAAATGAATGAATATACATAAAATATTCAGAATAGTATCTGGCATATGATAAGCACTTAAATGTTAACATTTCTAATTATTTCTGCTTTGAGGACTAGAAATGACTTCTAATTTTGCTGACCTGAAATGTTTTAACATTCGTATTTACAGAATGCAAAATACTATGCAACATATAGTAAAATACATGACCTACAACTGATATGCAACAGCTTTCCAAGATTGACACAATATACCATATACTCTATAAAAAATTATTCTACAAAAGTCTTAAGTTACAGTAGACAGGCAAAGATAAAAATCTTTAACACTAGTTACTGAAAATGAGTATCTTAAACTGTAAACATTAAAACTGCTTTCCAAATTAAGGAATTAAATAATATTTAGAAACCTAAGATGATGCCAGTGTACTAGTCTTCTAGAGATGTAGGCATAATCTTAAAACTGGTTCTAGGCCTTTTCTGCTACCCAACATATCCGGTGAACAAAACATCAACAGTGCTTCACTATGAGAAGGATTCTTACCGAGAAGGCCTATCATCAGCATCTTGGGGGTTTGATAGTACATAATTACAGTGCTACACAGGTGACTCTAGCATACCTTTAGAAAGGCATGCATCTCTTCCCCCATTCCCTTTTTAAGTTCACTGACATAAAGAATCCTTGCAATCACAACCACTTTTTGTGAGGCTGTGCGTTCCCTAATTGCAATGAATTTTCAGTCTTTAAATAATGTTAACGATTCAAAATAAACACTGTCCTGGACTTGATAATGAAGGCAGAGAATTATACTTTAACAGTTACTGAACAGATGACATCATTTTTGCAGTTGAAAAACTATGTATCCACCCTCCTTTAAAGTCTTCTAATAAATCACCAAAATTTCTCTGTACCAACAGGATGGAATGGTTAGGATGCATTTTTCTTTCAAATTAAAGCATTAAAAACTGAGAAAAAATAGCATTTGTGACCTCTTGCTAAAAAGAAAGCAATGTTAAATGTATTTTGTTATAACCTTTATGACCTAAAATAATACTTATGCGGTCAAACATATAAACATTTTGTGTGACCAGTTTTTTCAGTGCAGCATCACATCGCCAGCAATCTCCAACCATTCAACTCAACTGCAATTCAGAAATGTTTTAATGTATTTAGAAGCATAAATATCAAACCTGTGCTCCAAAATTAACAAGTATGCCTCTAAACTCTAGATCTGATTTTTACAGCCACACTTGAGACAATGACGTAAACTTAAACTTTACTTTTAATGGCTTAAACTAGCACTAAAATGTTTAACGTCTCAAGAGATTTCAAATAAAGTTTTTACATCGCTCATGTTTACTAACTCGACAATCCGAGCTGTCCTGTTTTCCCAGGTGTTAAATATCATTTACCTGGGAAATGAAAGCAATAAAAAAATTCTCAAACATGAACTACCATTACTTTCCTATGAACATCTTACCATTATAGAAAATTCCCAATTATGTCAAAATCAGAAAGTGAAACCCTTAGCTTTCCATGTTACACCTGACTTAGTACTACTCAAGTATGGTAAAAGTGTCCGGAGAATAATGTTCACAATACTTTTCATTGGCATCTTAATTGCATCACGTAGAAGTGGAAAATGTAGAGATAAAGAGCACAAGGCTTGTAATTCTACAGTACAGATGGAGACAAAATTGCAATAAAAGCATATTTGCAAGTCTAAAAGGAAAATTATAACCCAAGACGCATGGGGAAAAATATTTATGTGGAGTTTTTAATCCATATTAGAATTCAGTTGTTGTAACTTGACCATAAATTTAAACAGAAACCATCTTCTGAGACATACATTCTAATAAATGTATCAACAGTACTGATAGTCAACGAAGGGTCAATTTAAACTTATTAGTAACATTTCATTTTTCTATCCAACAGAAATCTATAGTGGTTTGCCCCATTACATATCTGAAACATTGTCTTATGAAAACAAAATGAAACAAAATTAAATAAAATTGAAGATAAAAATACTCTGGAAGCACAGGATATCTGACAAGAATCTTCAGCACAAAGCACATGTTTGAAAACGTGAAACGATGACTCTTTGGAGGACAATAGCTAAATATCCAAGAATCATCAGGTTTGAGAAATATTGCTTAATCACTTTCCAAAACACAGCTGCAAGAATTGAAGATTTCATTAAAACTATCAAGGTCATCATATTTATTGCATCTTTAGATTGCATTTTGAAACAGAAAATTAATAGTGCACCACAGCTTCACCAAAATATATATTTAGGGGCAGGGAGGACCTAGGATATTTATAAACAAAGTATAGACTGTATGTGCTTTTCAGAGGGGCTGAATTAAATATAACCAGCTGCCAACTTTGTGCTCTGACATACTTGAATTAGTGGGTATGTGTATACTAAATTCATTATTTTTGTCTACAATAAATGAAATAAAAACACCACCCTATACAATCCACTATTAGCAGTGAGTACAACAGCAAAAAAATTATTGTACAATTTACACATACTAAAATATTTTCTTTCTCTAGAAATAACTCAGAACAAAACCTAATCATTATAAGACTTAATTTGGGAAATCTCAAATTACAACAGGGAGAAACCAAATCAGGATGTGTACTTGAGCCCAAAACAAAGGTTCCTGGTCATAAGGCTAGAAGATGAGTAAGTGCAAGTGGTAGAACACAGCATGCTCAAATTGTATGCTTGGGTCTTTGTATATTTATCAAACCTTTAAAATTAAATAAGACTAGCTAAAGAAATGTCTTCAGAGCAAGATAACTGGGAAATCTGCATTTCTTTTGCCATTTTTGTTACCCAACTTACACAATGCGCAAAGTGCTAAGCAACACTACAAAACACATTTACATCAACACTGAAGACCTGGGGAAATGAAATCCAACAATTTTATTGTAATGAGCTGTATTTTCTAAATTTCTCTTTTATTTTCCTGTTTTCATACAGTAAAGAAAACAAAACGCAGCACATTCACATTTTCCCGAGGAACTGTAAAGATGATCTCTACAGGGATAAACGTTGTAAAGCCTGAAGCTCAATCAACTGATGTTGAAAACTCTCAAAGGGAGTAAAGGCTTGATCTCAATGGTCTAGAACATGTACTGTAATTTAATAGAAGAGATGGTCGTCTTAATATTTAATGATTTAAAAGAACTTCCCAGTCCATGCGAAGAGTACAGTCCAAGAATAAATCAAATTTCTGAACGCATTTTATGCTACATATGTGTATACTTTGCGATCCTCAGGTGTTCGTGCCAAATATTCTCTCTCAATAAGTCCTTCAATACGTTTCTTAATAACAACTGGACTTGGTAAGAATCGCGCCTTCAACTGCTGAGTTACCTAAAAAAGAAAGTAGATAGTATTTTTATATAAACACATAAAAATTCATATCTTTGAACAGAACTGATATGTCATTTTAACACTCAGAGACTGAACTTTACTAACTGGATTACCAAAGATAAAAGCACAGAAACTTTAAAAAGGTTCTGTTTGAAAATGTAATATTATGGTTACAACACACTTCCTCAAATCAGAATGTGAATGCTAAAGTGGATAGCAGTTGAATAGTTGAATTAGTTGGAATTACAGTAGTGTGAGCATATGCCACCTATAGTTTAACCGTTTTGATGCCATTATCTACTGAATTCTGAGTTATACTCAAAACTCACAGAACTTGGGTAGCCTATGTATTAAAGAACACAAACTCTGGACTCAGAGTACCTGGATAAACTCAGCTCTACCACTACTCGCTCTGGGACCTTGGCCCACTGGTGTGTACACTAAATGTGTTAACAGATGTAATGCCTTAGAATAAAGAATAATGCTGCCCAATCACAGTAAGTGCTTCTGTTGGTTTTTTCCAAGTACTATCAGGATTCTAAGTACTGTGCTATACATAATAATAAAATAATAACTAAAGCAGCAGTCATAGTCTGTCTATGCACTATTCATCCGTCATTTTGCATGTATGAGTTTATTTATTTTTTCTTTTTTGAGATCGAGTCTTGCTCTGTTGCCCAGGCTGGAGTGCAGCGGCGCAATCTCCACTCACTGCAAGCTCCACCTCCCGGGTTCCCACCATTCTCCTGCCTCAGCCTCCTGAGTAGCTGGGACTACAGGCACCCACCACCACACCCGGCTAATTTTTTGTACTTTTAGTAGAGACGGGGTTTCATCGTGTTAGCCAGGATGGTCTCGATCTCCTGACCTTGTGATCTGCCTGCCTCGGCCTCCCAAAGTGCTGGGATTACAGGCGTGAGCCACCGTGCCCGGCCTATTTAATGTTCTTAACCCTGCAAAATAAGTTGTCTCATTTTACAAACGAGGAAAATAAAGCCGGAGAAGAAAACTGACATCAACAAGTAGTAAATAACAGAGCCAACAGAGATGAATCTAAACCTTTCTGACCTCAAAGTCCATGTTCTTTGCTCTAATGCATCCATGAGCCAGTTTTGCTTTTACTCTTGTTGATCAGTTCATTTCCCAAAGCCACAATGGATTGATAATTCTTTGGAATCTGAAAATTCAGCACTTCATTCTGCAACTACAATTTATCGCCCTTCCAGGATTACCACTCCTGTATCGACAAACTTGCTCTCAACCCATCACCTGAGATCTCCCACCCTTTGCCCTTCTTTTCTTCCAGCCTATTAACAGCTCCTATCGACTTGCTCTCTCCCCTGTTTAATGGAGCCTGAACTGCATTCAAGATCACTTCTCTTGAAAGCTGCACTCTCAACAGGACCTTCTACTCCTGATTCTTTTGGTCCTATCCCATAAACACTATTTGATTAAACCTATATTCTATATGTACTACATCATTATCAACCTACCACAGAGGTCTTTGCTGAGTAAAGATGTAGTTGTTAACATCGTATGTGTACACCAGGAGTCAGCAAACTGCAGTCACAGGCCAAATACACCCCACTACCTGTTTCTGTAAAATTTTACTGAAACACAGTCACATGTATTTATTTATTTTTTATTAGTTTTTTTTGAGATGGAGTCTCGCTCTGTCGCCCAGGGTAGAGTACAATGGCACGATCTCGGCTCACTGCAACCTTCGCCTCCCGGCTTAAAGCAGTTCTCCTGCCTCAGCCTCCCGAGTAGTTGGGATTACAGGCACCCACCACCTGCTAATTTTTGTATTTTTAGTAGGACGGGGTTTCGCTGTGTTTGTCAGGCTGGTCTTGAATTCCTGACCACAGGTGATCCACCCACCTTGGCCTCCCAAGGTGCTGGGATTACAGGCGTTGAGCCACTGTGAGTCACATGCATTTACGTATTATCTATAGCTGCTTTCATGCTACAATTGGCCATTTACAAAAACATCTGCCAATCTCTGGTGTAGACTAACACAAATTTATAGTATTCAAAAGTTCAGCAAGTTCCTGAGCACCATTCTTCGACAAGTATTATTTCAAATTTCTGACAATCCCCTTAAACTCCTCAACCCAGTCCTGCACCAAGCTCATATCAGGTTTCACATAGAGAAAAGAAGCCATTTCAATTTGAAGTTCTTTAAATTCCCACCCTACACATGTACATTTATCCATACTTACACCAAATCTTGCTTAGCACATACCCCTGCACCCTGCCCTAGGTTCTCAGGAAGAGGCATGATCAGTAACATCTGTGTCAGTACACTACCATCATCATACTCTCTATACAATCCTCACCTTTCCTTTTCTAGAATGTGGTATTTATCCCTTCATCTCATTTTTTTCAATTTAAGGATCCATTCTTTATTCGTAGGATATAAACATGCTCAGTATCCTCCCATTTTGGGGGGAAAAAAGCCCAAACCCTTCAACTCTACACTGAATCCTCTAATACTGCTCTCTCTACCCTTTCCCTTGAGCCAATACCTCAAAGAATAAGCCACTCTTGGTGGTTTCCACCTCCATTTCCTTCTCAAGGCACTACCATTGGATATCCACTTTCACGAGTCCAATGAAAATGTCTGAGAAAGTTAACCTGTCACGTAATTGCCAAAGTAAGTGTTTATTCAACTTGGTTTTTCCATGATTTTTTATATTACTGACCACTCACTCCTTGTAATTCTCTTCCCTTGTCATAGGACACTGTCATTTTGTTTTCTTTTCCTTCTAAAGCAGTGTTCTCAAATTTGAAAAAACATCAGAATCACCTACAGCTCGTGTTAAAAAACCAGACTCTTGGGCCCTATCCTCAGAGTTTCTGATTCAATTCTCAGGCTCTGGTGGAACCTAAGGATCTGTGTTTCTCATGAGTTCCCAGGTGATGCTAAGGTAGCTGTTCCAAGAACCACACTGTGAAAACCAGTGCTCTAAAGAGTTTCTGTTGTTACACTCACCGTTCCTAAAATAAGGGAGGGGTCTATCCCATAGTTCTTTCTTGCTCTCCATGCTAACACTGAGCAATTTAATCCACACCTGTAGTTTTAACTGCATTCTCATATAGCTAATTCCCAATGCAACGTCTAGCCCTCATGTCTATTGTCTTCTACCTGCCCCTGGATGTGCCAATACACAATAAAGTCAACTTGTACAAAACAATATTAAGTGACATCTGGACCACAGCGGCACATTACATTACCCTTCTCTTTTCGGTTAAAGAAACAAACCTCTATCTACTCATTCAAGCCAGAAACCTAAACGGCGTCTTCAACTTCTCCCTCTCACTTCCCATTATCCATCAGTAAAGTCTGTCAATTCTACTTCCCAATTATCTTGATTCAGTTTTCTACCCTCTACCAATACTTTACCCAGGTCCTAATCCTCTCCCACCTATCTTAATGGCTTCCTAAGGGGTCTTCCCCTCCTTAGTTTCCCAATTTGTAAAATGAAAGCATTTAATGAATGGTAACCATTATTAATTTTTAGAAGTAAAGGGAGTTTGTTTACACAAAGGTATTAATAGCAGTGAAAATCTTTTCGTAATACTTCATGTGACAATATTCTACTATCATTTTAGTTATAAACACATTGGTTCCGAGAGTGTGCACATATTTGGATGTATCACCATGTTTAGTTACCAAGTGAGTGCCATACATTTCATAAGTGTTACATCACTAGGATTTCTTAATTGTAAAATTGTTTTTAAAATTAGTTGAATACAATAATTTTGTTAATAATGTTACTGTTTTTTCTATATTAGCCCAGTAGTGAAGAGTCCTCACCTCCGCTACTAGAACATTGTGCTGCATCTTCTTTCTAGATTTCATTATCCGCACTATAGCAGCTTCTATCTCATGTTTTCTGTCGTCGTCTACTTTCTGCCTTGTTTCTTTCCTCTCTGGGTCGGATTCACCTTGTTTGGCAGCAACTAAAATAGAAATAAAGACATTTATCATAAATCTAATTTTAAAATTTGGTTTATAAGCAAGCTTATTATAATTCAATGTAATCCACAGATAAAAACCAATTTCAGCCTCCGAATATACACACTTATTAATTCAAGTACGCATTCAAAAACTGTCTTATTTAATGTTTACTTGAATACTAAATTATCCTTTTCAAAAATGAGGAATTTAACTTTGAGATAATAAAGTTGATTTTGTTTTTATGCAGAATATAATTTCTTACCTGGAAGAAAAACAGTAGCTGAAAATATTCAGTAGTAAAATTACCAGTAAATAATTTTCATTGCTTATGACTATCAGAGGTCAATTGATTATTTTATTACCATGGCTCCAAGTTAAAACTCACCAAAAGTATCTCAGATAGGTATCTGTTGTCTTACTAACTCAAAATGTAGCTGTAATCTCTAACGCTTTACGAGGAGACAAGAGTATGTACCGCCAAGATTTATTCAGTGAAATAAACAATTTAAAAGTACCACTAGGATGTCAGTTCCTAAAATCTCCTTGCCAAAAATCTCCCTAGAGTTGTTATCTAACCATTTCTTGTCATATATTTTATTATGCTTTTTATGTCACAACCTCATCACAAATTCATACCAGATTCCAATCTTTAGGAGTCTTACTCTAGTCTTCCCTATAGTCTTCAAAGCAACTGTTAAGGGAAATACAGAAGTCGTCTTCTCCTGCAACTCTGCTCTGAATGAAATAGCAGAAAAAGAAAACTGGTGTTTTATTCGTTCACCAAAAGGAGATAGATGTGAAGTTTCTGGAGGTAGAAACTGTAAAATTGCAAAGCAGCACATGGGGCATTGCTGACTGAGGCATGGGCATAGATAGCCACGAGACAGCAGATTGTACAATTTAGAAGATCATTCTGGTGTGTGTATCCATTCAACTGTTTCTAATTAGAATCCTTTGGATAAAAATACTGCTTTCGGTGTCATTTCCCAAGTGTAAGATAATCAATATCTTAGTAAAAAAAAAAAAAAAATTCGATGAAAATAATCTACTAAGAATGATGCTTATGATGCTTTTCCTCAGAAGTTGATGTCATGAAAAAATAAAAAGATAGAGGTACTGGTTTAAATGAAACTAAAAAGACATAAAAATTAAATGTAATGTGGAAATCTTGATGGAATCATGGATCCAAAAAGTGAGATATAAAAGAAATTTTTGAGACAACTGAGGCAATATGGGTGGTAAACAGATGACATGAAATTAATTTTCTTGGATATGATATAGGAGACGTGTGCTAAAGTTTTTTAGGGGGAAACTGCTGAGATATTTGTAAATTAACTTCAAATGCTGTAGCAAACACATACACACACACAGAGGAAAGCAGGGAGGAAGACAAAATTCTAATGACTGGTAAACGTAGGTCACAGCCATATTGATATTCATTATAGTGCTTTTCACTTTCTTTGTGGATTTGAAAACAAAAAATACAAAGTTGCAGGGAAAAAAGTAGTTGTTTAAACAATCCCTTTGGCTCATCTGGATGTGGTCACCTAAATGTCTTCTTAAATACCTGCAGAAAAACATAGATGTGCAGATCGTGCTGATGAGTCAAAATGAGTATTCTTTTTAAATGTGAGGGGAGGGGCTCACTCTGGAGCCTAACACAATACTCCTCACTTGAGTGCAGCAGAAGGGGTTGTTGTGCAAGTGCCTATATATGACCTATATGCACGCTGGGGGATGGAATTTGAGAAAGGCAGGTGGTGGTGGTGGTGGTGAAGACTGTCAACTCTGGAAACTGCCCCCCCAGATTACAATTAATCTAATTCTTTTCAAAGGCTGTGTTATTTTAGTAATTCCTTTAACTGCTTTGCATGAACTTTTACTACTGGCTACAGTTAAAGCAGCATAAATAGGTAGGGTCTGAGTCTTCGAATATTTGATTATGTTACTGAGCCTTTGACAGTAAAACCAATGTGGTCACAATATTTACCACCAAAGAGAAAATTTTGACTTAAACTATGAGTAAGAGCCAAGATCATTTAAAAACCATTCCCAAGAAAAAAACATTGCTTTGTAGAATTTTATTGCTGAAAAGAACTTTTAAGCTCTAGTGAAATTCATCATATATATATTTCTGTTTTGAACATACCTAAAACACTACATACACATACTCCAGATACACACGTAAGTGTGCACACTTAACACGAAAATCTAAAAATCTATGAAGACTTTTTTAAACATAATACTAATATCTGATATTATTATTGCTGGACATGATACAATCTGGGATAACAAAGACTGTTACTTATTTAGGGTACAGTAGGGTGAGGGTAAGGCAATCCAGATAAATATTCCCACATATTTTCCTCTAATTCTAGGATACAAATGAGCCCTAAAATCCAAAACCTGCATCTGCCCAAATGTATAAAGTAGTTATGTCTTGCATTGGAAGAAAAATAAATTTTATTCCATGACACTGGCTAGCACAGTTTTGTTTTATTCTGAATACATATTTATGTCAAGACATGGGCCAATCTTGGCTAATGCAGATTACTATGATACAGTTTACAACTACAAGACAAAGGGGGCAAAGCCTTGCCAGAGACACTACTCTGTTCTACAAAGTATACATACGAAACAAAAAAGAACAAAAATTTAAGTGTGCATATAAAGCTCTAGAATCCATGTACTCTGGTAATCAACTGTATATTTAACATTACTTTTAAAAAGACTATCATAATATACAATATAAATAACATTTTTTTAAAATCAACAAATGACAGTCATTTAAAAGATCTTATTTATCTTAGGACACTGTTTTATTGCACACATATTTGGCTGTAATGAATATATTAGTACTAGGAAGCCTATCTAATACTAGTTTTTAAGCCAAGTAGCAAACAATTAGTTTTAAACATCAATCAGCAAGGGTGGAGTGCCTTTTTTCCCCTTTAAATACACAGAAAACAAGCATCTTACATTATGTTAAATGTTTAATGAATAGAATTTTCATTATCGACTTATATGGCTCTATTAAAAATCATTCACATCAGTATCATTTCTATGTTTTTAAATTAAAGAGGATATAGGTTTTAAGATTTTGAAACAAAAAATATTTATCAAAATATAAATAGCAACATCCAAACATCAAACTTTTATATAGGTCTCCCAATTCTGAAAAACCTCTAAATCAGCTTTAAAATTAGACTTCCACTGACTATTAGTTAACAACTTAAAAACAATTTTAAGTACTAATAATATGTTCATAAACTGTATTCTATTTATTGAAAAACATGGAAAGAAATACTTTGTTCACACTATAAATTACTTTTTAAAATGCTTACTGTACTTGGATTCAAATGCATTTTGATACAAATACTTATCAATAAAAGCTGCTTTCTTTCTTAAGCCTAAGTATCATGCAGCACCAGAAAAGGAGTATTTTTAAAAGAAATCCAATAGATAAGATTTTTTTTCTGAAGAGAAAAATATATAATTTTTTGAGAGGAAAAATATAATTCCAGATACCTGTTTGAATCTTGACTCTGTGTAGTTTGGATGTGAATTGATCATTAACTGTAAATATATGACCATTTTCTATTTCCTTTGATTTGGGTTCTTTTGTAAGAACCCGCTGTGTTGGTTTACCACAGGCGAGGGACTGTAGGGCTCTAACAAGCTCTCTTTCAGGGATATCTGTCTCTTGCTGAATTTCCTGAAATTTCATCAGATTAACATAATTAGACTTTTTGAAAGATTAAAGTTAGTTAATTAGCAAGTAAACTGACCAAGCAGTAGTTAAAAAGAGGTAATTCCATTAAATAAATAATGCACAAAAAAGAATTCTCTTGAGTACTATGACACATCATTAAAATCTCATTATTTGAACAAACGAGAGGAAAGGGTGATTCAAGTTATAAAATATTAAAAAGACATGTACTTTTTTGTTTCAGGAGATACAATGGCTAATCTAAAAATGTTATCCAGCAGAGATTATCAGGAACCTGCTTCAACATTTGGGTAAAAATAAAGTGTTAACCAACATATAATTGCTAATTTTTTAAATATTTTACAATCTTCCATCCAAGTTTATCCAGACTACTCTTTTGCTTAGTAATTTCTTTCATAGAAAAAAGGAAGGTAAGCCTGAGCTCAGGCCTTCTACCATACAATCAAAATTTACCATCCAAACTGACCATATGTATGCTTCTATGACCAAATGAAGAAAAAAAAAACCTGGAATTACATTAAACATAAATATCAACAAGCAATCTGTTTTGAAGTTCAGGTAATAATCTTTACTGCGTATTATGAATAATGATGTGAATGGTATGAATAAAGTGTAATACTAGGGGAGAAAAAGCAGCTCAGGAAAGAATGCTGTGTAATTTTAAATTCACTATTCTGTCAGTGGGACAGCAAGGAAACTGTACAGTTATATGATTTAGTCTCTACATGTCTATAGTGATATGTGATTGAGTAAAAGTCTTGACACTAGGATTTATTGCTTTGATGCACTGTATACAGCTGTCTCTTTCTCAAAAGCAGCTTATGAAGAGTGGGCATGAAGATGGTGATATTCAGATTATATGAGTAACTGATCTGGAGAGTCAGTCATTCTCTCTAGACAAGTCTTTGAGCAACAGTTCTGTTCTCCTAAAAAACTGTCAGGTAGGCAAGGATTCAGAGAAATGTGATTTTCAGTGATTACACATATTCATTTTCTTCAAATAATCTCTGGTTATATCTACCTACTTTAGACATTTCAAATAGTATAAATGCTAATCCCAGAAAATAGGTGCTATTACTAGAATGAAGATGTTTATTATTACATACATGCTAAAAGTGATTTATTTACATACTTTAGTTATTGCTTAATCATATTCAATGAACCAGAAATACCTTAGGTGGTATTTTAAGATTACAGACCATCCCAACAGGTTAACTATTACCAAAAGTATTTTATAAAAGTCAGTGCTAAAACCTTATAGTGGGGAATTCTTAGCTGCCTAAGAACAGAATGAAATGCCCCTAAAGTCATAAGGTTGTATATATAATGAGAGAGTTAAGCATAACAGTAGTTAGTATACTAGACATCTTTCTATTAGAGTTAGGAACAAGATAAGGATGCCTATCTTTACTATTACTATTTTACCTGCACTCTGGTAATCAATTGTATATTTAACATTACTTTTTAAAAGCAATGTTTTCCTATTCATCTATATATACACATGAATACAAGTATATGCATATACATGAACGTACACGAACACATCCACCTATACACCAGTATTAGTGTTAAATGAGACCATAACATGAATTTTTCTATTAATTTCTTCAGATTTTTCAGCTAGCAAAAAGAGATTAAAGCTACAAGGAATTCCATAGTACTGTTCTATCATGACACAAGTGGAGATTTAGACTGGATCCAATGTTCTGTTGGTACATCCATTTCTGACTTTGAGCACGAAAGCCTGTTTTTCAGAAGCAAATTTCTAGAAATGCACTTGCTTCCTCAAAGTTATAAATATTTTATATTTGCGCCAAGCACGGTTGCTCACACCTGTAATCCCAGCACTTTGGGAGACCAAGGTAGGAAAATCACTTGAGCCCAAGAATTCAAAATCAGCCTGGTCAACACAGCAAGATCTGCTCTCTACCAAACATTTAAAAAATAGCCTGTAGTCCCAGCTACTCATGAGGCTAAGGTGGGAGGATGGCTTGAACCTGGGAGGTCGAGGTTATAGTGAGACATGATAATACCACTGCACTCCAGTCTGGGCAAGAATGAGACCCTGTCTCAAAATTTTTTTTTTTTAGTATTTGATAAATACTAATGAATTGCTTTCAAGTTGCTTAACAATTTAACCCCCCACAAAAATAGTATATGAATATCCACTCCCTCACACCCTCTTCAACACCAGATTTTCTTTTGCTCATGTTTGGCTAAAAATGAAATCTCATTATTTTAATTTGTACTTCTCATGACCACTACGGGAAAAAATATTTTTATATTTACAGGATATCTGTAATCTTCTATGCTTTCTCTATCTATATTCCTTCATGTTTTTATACTCAATTGTTTGCCTTCATACTGATTTACTGATGCTCTTTATAGATTATGGTTTTCAATTTTTATGTTATAAGTAATTTCTCCTAGTCCATTTTTAACTTAATATATCTCATCATATAGATGTGTTATCACTTATGTGGTTAAATCTGTTAACCTTTTCCTTTATTATTTTTGTAATAAATTTTTAAAAAGACATTTCTCACATTAAGGTTACCAAAATATTCAAAATTTTCTTCCATTATTTATATAGAGTTTTAGATTTTCACATTTATCTGGAATTTTATATTTGATGTGATCCATGGAATTGAGGTCTTAATACTACCCTCTTCTCACTCCCACAAATAAAAAACAATTAAATTCAGTTTTTAGAAATGACAAATTTGAGATCTGGCAAGATGGCCAAATAGGAACAGCTCTGATCTGCAGCTCCCAGCGAGACTAATGCAGAAGGTGGGTGATTTCTGCATTTCCAACTGAGGTACCTGGTTCATCTCAATGGGACTGGTTAGACAGTGGGTGCAGCCCACAGAGGGTGAGCAGAAGCAGGGTGGGGCGTCACCTCACCTGGGAAGCACAAGGGGTCAGGGAACTCCCTCCCCTGGCCAAGGGAAGCCCTGAGGGACTGTGCTATCTGGCCCAAATACTACGCTATGCCCACAGTTTTTGCAACCCGCAGACCAGGAGATTCCCTTGTGTGCCTACACCACCAGGACCCTGGGTTTCTAGCACAAAACTGGTCGGCTGTTTGGGCAGATACCAACTTAGCTGTAGGAGTTTTTTTTCATATCCCAGTGGCAGCCGGAACCCCAGCGAGAGAGAACCGTCCACTCCCCTGGAAAGGGGGCTGAAGCCAGGGAGCCAAGTGGTCTTACTCAGTGGGTCCCACCCCGACAGAGCCCAGCAAGCAAGCTAAGATCCACTGGGTTGAAATTCTCGCTGCCAGCACAGCAGTCTGAAGTCAACCTGGGACACTCAAGCTTGGTCGGGGGAGGGGCGTCCACCATTACTGAGGCTTGAGTAGGCGGTTTTCCCCTCACAGTGTAAACAAGGCCTCCAGGAAGTTCGAACTGGGCGGGTGGCAAAGCTGCTGTGGCCAAACTGCCTCTCTAGATTCCTCTTGACTGGGCAGGGCATCTCGGAAAGAAAGGCAGCAGCCTGAGTCACGGGCTTGTAAATAAAACTCCCATCTCCCTGGGACAGAGCACCTGGGAAGAAGGCAGCTATGGGCCCAGCTTCAGCAGAATTAAATGTTTCTGCCTGCTGGCTCTGAAGAGAGCAGTGGATCTCACAGCACAGCACTCCAGCTCTGCGAAGGGACAGACTGCCTCCTCAAGTGGGTCCGTGACCCCCATGCCTCCCTGACAGGAGACACCTCCCAGCAGGGGTCAACAGACACCTCATACAGGAGAGCTCCGGCTGGCATCTGGCAGGTGCCCCTCTGGGACAAAGCTTCCAGAGGAAGGAGCAGGCAGCAATCTTTGCTGTTCTGCAGCCTCCACTGGTGATACGTAGGCGAACAGGGTCTGGAGTGGACCTCCAGCAAACTGCAGCAGACCTGCAGAAGAGGGGCCTGATTGTTAGAAGGAAAACTAACAAACAGAAAGCAATAACATTCGACATCAATAAAAAGAATGCCCATGCAAAAACCCCATCCAGAGGTCATCAGCATCAAAGATCAAAGGTAGATAAATCCATGAAGATGAGGAAAACCCAGTGCAAAAAAGATGAAAATTCCAAAAACTAGAATGCCTCTTCTCCTCCAAAGGATCAGAACTCCTCGCCAGCAAGGGCACAAAACTGGATGGAGAATGAGTTTGACAAACTGACAGAAGTAGGCTTCAGAAGGTGGGTAACAACAAACTCCTCTGAGCTAAAGGAGCATGTTCTAACCCAATGCAAAGAAGCTAAGAACCTGGATAAAAGGTTACAGGAACTGCTAACTAGAATAACCAGTTTAGAGAAGACCATAAATGACCTGATGGAGCTGAAAAACACAGCACAAGAACTTCGTGAAGCACACACAAGTATCAACAGCCAAATCGATCAAGCAGAAGAAAGGATATCAAAGACAGAGGATCAACTTAATGAAATAAAGCGTGAAGACAAGATTAGGGAAAAAAGAATGAAAAGGAACAAACAAAGCCTCTAAGAAATATGGGACTATGTGAAAAGACCAAACCTACATTTGACTGGTGTACCTGAAAGTGACGGGGAGAATGGAACCAACTTGGAAAACACACTTCAGGATATTAACCAGGAGAACTTCCCCAACCTAGCAGGACAGGCCAACATTCAAATTCAGGGAATACAGAGAACACCACAAAGATATTCCTCCAGAAGAGCAACCCCAAGACACATAATCATCAGATTCACCAAGGTTGAAATGAAGGAAAAAATGTTAAGGGCAGCCAGAAAGGTCAGGTTACCCAAAAAGGGAAGCCCATCAGACTAACAGCAGATCCCTCTGCAGAAACCCTACAAGCCAGAAGAGAGTAGGGGGGTGGCCAATATTCAACAATCTTAAAGAGAAGAATGTTCAACCCAGAATATCATATCCAGCCAAACTAAGCTTCATAAGCAAAGGAGAAATAAAATCCTTTACAGACAAGCAAATGCTGAGGGATTCTGTCACCACCAGGTCTGCCTTACAAGGGCTTCTGAAGGAAGCACTAAATATGGAAAAGAAAAATCGGTACCAGCCACTGCAAAAACATACCAAAATGTAAAGACTATCGACACTATGAAGAAACTGCAACAACTAATGGGCAAAATAACTAGCTAACATCATAATGACAGGATCGAATTCACACATAACAATATTACCTTAAACGTAAAGGGGCTAAATGCCCCAATTAAAAGACACAGACTGGCAAATTGGATAAAGAGTCAAGGCCTATCAGTGTGCTGTATTCAGGAGACCCATCTCACATGCAAAGGCACACACAGGCTCAAAATAAAGGGATGGAGGAATATTTACCAAGCCCCCCCCCCAAAAAAAAAAAAAAAAAAAGCAGGGGTTGCAATCCTAGTCTCTGATAAAAAAAGACAAAGAAGGGCATTACATAATGGTAAAGGGATCAATGCAACAAGACGAGCTAACTATCCTAAATATATATGCACCCAACACAGGAGCACCCAGATTCATAAAGCAAATTCATAAAGTCTCTACAAAGAGACTCAGACTCCCACACAATAATAGGGGGAGACTTTAATACCCCACTGTCAATATTAGACAGATCAATGAGACAGAAAATTAACAAGGATATTCAGGGACCTGAACTCAGCTCTGGACCAACAGACATCTATAGAACTCTCCATCCCACATCAACAGAATATATATTCTTCTCAGCACCATATCACATTTATTCTAATATTGACCACATAATGGGAAGTAAAACACTCCTCAGCAAATGCAAAAGAATGGAAATCGTAACAAACAGTCTCTCAGACCCCAGTGGAATCAAATTAGAACTCAGGATTAAGAAACTCATTCAAAACTGTACAACTACATGGAAACTGAACAACCTGTTCCTGAATGACTAGTGGGTAAATAACACAATGAAGGCAGAAATAAATACGTTATTTGAAACTAATGAGAACTAAGACACGACATACCAGAATCTCTGGGACACGGCTAAAGCAGTGTGTAGAGGGAAATTTATAGCACTAATTGCCCACAGGAGAAAGCAGGAAAGATCTAAAATTGACACCCTAACATCACAATTAAAAGAACTAGACAAGCAAGAGCAAACAAATTCAAAAGCTAGCAGAAGACAAATAACTAACATCAGAACAGAACTGAAGGAGATAAGAGAAAACAGAACTGAAGGAGATAAGAGAAACAGAAAACTCTTCAAAAAAAAAAAAAATCAATGAATCCAGGAACTGGTTTTTTGAAAAGATTAGAAAATAGATAAGACTGCTAACCAGACTAATAAAGGAGAGAGAAGAATCAAATAGACACAATAAAAAACGATAAAGTGGATATCACTACCGATCCCACAGAAATACAAACTACCATCAGGGAATACTATAAACACTTTTATGCAAATAAACTAGAAAATCTGGAAGAAATGCATAAATTCCTGGACACATACACCCTCCCAAGACTAAGCCAGGAAGAAGTCGAATCCCTGAATGGACCAATAACAAGTTCTGAAACTGAGGCAGTAATAGCCTACCAACCCAAAAAAGCCCAGGATCAGATGGATTCACAGTCGAATTCTACCAGAAGTACAAAGAGGAGCTGGTACCATTCCTTCTGAAACTATTCCAAACAATATAAAAAGAGGGACTTCACCTTAACTCATTTTATGAGGCCAGCATCATCCTGATACCAAAACCTGGCAGAGACACAACAAAAAAAGAAAATTTCAGGCCAATATCCCTGAGGAACATCGATGTGAAAATTCTCAATAAAATACTGGCAAACCGAATCCAGCAGCACAAAAAGCTTATCCACCATAATCAAGTTGGCTTCATCCCTGGGATGCAAGGCTGGTTCAACATATGCAAATCAATAAACGTAATCCACCACATAAACAAAACCAATGAGAAAAACCACATGATTATCTCAATAGATGCAGAAAAGACCTTTGGTAAAATTCAACACCCCTTGCTGCTAAGAACACTGAATAAACTAGGTACTGAACATATCTCAAAATAATAAGAGCTATCTATGACAAACCCATAGCCAATATCATACTGAATGAACAAAAGCTGGAAGCATTCCCTTTGAAAACCGGCACAAGACAAGGATGCCCTCTCTCACCACTGCTATTCAACATAGGATTGCAAGTTCTGGCCAGGGCAATCAGGCAACAGAAAGAAATAAAGTATTCAAACAGGGAGAGAGGAAGTCAAATTGTCTCTGTTTGCAGATTACATAATTGTGTATTTGGAAAACCCCATCGTCTCAGCCCAAAAACTCTTTAAGCTGATAAGCAACTTGAGCAAAGTCTCAGGACACAAAATCAATGTGCAGAAATCACAAGCATTCCTATACACCAATAATAGACAAACAGCCAAATCACGAGTGAACTCCCGTTCACAATTACTACAAAGAGAATAAAATACCTAGGAATACAACTTAAAAAGGACGTGAAGGATCTCTTCAAGGAGAACTACAAACCAAACAAATGGAAAAATATTCTATGCTCATGGATAGGAAGAATCAATATTGTGAAAATGGCCATACTGCCCAAAGTAATTTACAGATTCAATGCTATTCCCATCAAGCTACCATTGACTTTCTTCACAGAAAGAGAAAAAACTACTCATAAGACCTAAAACCATAAAAACCCTAGAAGAAAACGTAGACAATACCATTCAGGACATAGGCATGGGCAAAGACTTCATGACTAAAACACCAAAAGCAACTGCAACAAAAGCCAGAATTGACAAACGGGATCTAATTAAACTAAAGAGCTTCTGCACAGCAAGGAAACTATCATCAGAGTGAACAGGCAACCTAGAGAATGTGAAAAAATTTTTGTGATCTATCCATCTGACAAAGGTCTAATATCCAGAATCTACAAGGAACTTAAACAAATTTACAAGAAAAAAAGAACCCCATCAAAAAGTGGACAAAGGATATGAACAGACACTTCTCAAAAGAAGACATTTGTGTAGCTAACAAACATGAACAAAAGCTCATCATCCCAGGTCATTACAGAAATGCAAATCAAAACCACAATGAGATACCATCTCATGCCATGTGATGCTGTGCTTCAGTGGTCACGCTCCTAGTCCCCTTTCATGTTCCATCCTGTACACCTGGCTCTGCCTTTTAGATAGCAGTAGCAAACTTAGTGAAAGTACTAAAAGTCTCTGATATGCAGAAATAACGGCATAAGCTGTCCTCTCTCTCTAACCCCCTCTCTCTTTGCCTCGGCTGCCAAACAGGGAAGGGCCCCCTGGCTGGTGGACAGGTGACTCACGTGACCTTATCAATCATTGGAGATGACTCACACTCCTTACCCTGCCCCTTTTGCCTTGTATCCAATAACAGCGCAGCCAGGCATTCGGGGCCCTACCGGTTTCCGCATCTTGGTGGTAGTGGTCCCCCGGGCCCAGCTGTCTTTTATCTCTTTGTCTTGTGTCTTTATTTCTACAATCTCTCGTCTCAGCACAGGGGGAGAAAAACCACCGACCCTGTGGGGCTGGACCCTACAGGGTGATGGGTGCCAGCAGACCACCATGGCACATGTATACCTATGTAACAAACTTACACGTTCTGCACATACATCCCAGAACTTTAAAAAAAAAAAAAAAAAAAAAAAGACATTTATCACATCCCAGACACCTACAAATATATTAGTTTGCTTCTGGACTCCCTTTTGTTCAAATGAGCTGTCTGTCTATGCATTTTAAATAATGTTAACTTGTATACTTTTTAATAACAGAATACAACTGGAATTTTCATAACACAAATAATGCTAAGATGGATACCCCATTTACCCTGATGTGATTATTACACACTATATGCTTGTATCAAGATATCTCACGTATCCCATAAATATATACATATACTATGTACCCATAAAATTATAAACTAAAAAAACGTGATATGGTATGTTTTGTTATTAGGACAAATCCCTTCCCCTTTCACTGAGCTTTCCTACCTAAGACCCATCCCTTTTCAAAAGTAGTTTTGCCTAATCTTGTGCATTTTCTTGTCCAGATGAATTATGGAATCAGCTTGTCGAGTTTTATTTAAAAATATATATATATTGGACATTTCATTTCAGATTTCCTTGAATTTATAGGTGACTTTTAAAAACAGCACACTTATAACTTGTAATTCTCCCATTTGGGTACATTTACCCTTTCATATTCTTTAGCTTTTACTGTCTTCTTGGTATAAGTACCCTGTCAACACAGTGCTTGTTAAGATGATTCCTGGGAAGGCTATGATTCTTAATAAAACATTCTTTTCTTCACGTCATTTACTGATTATTAATGCTGGTTTACTGAAAAGGTATTTTCTTTCCAACAAAACTCTTCTAAAGAAATGTTTTCTCACTGATTATCATGTATGGCCAAATTGACAATCATATTATCTACAGATTTTGACAATTTTTTCAATTTCTTCCTGATACTTATGAATTTCATTCCTTTCTTTTTCTTAGTATATTAGGACCTGCAGAGCAAGGCATAATAGTAGTAGTAAAGATAGGCATCTTCATCTTGTTCCTCAGTCTAATAGAAAGGTGTCTAGTATTTTCCTACTAACTACTACAATGATTTAGTTTGTCATCAGATACAACCTTATGGCATTAAGGGCAATCCATTCTAAGGTGGCGATGAGTCCCCCACTTTTATAAGGAATGAGGACTGACTTTTATCAAATACTTTTTGTTCATCTATAGAGATCAAATGGTTTTCTCCTTAAAATGGTGCCTGGCAATTAGGCAACTGCTTATTTTTACAATTATTACAATATCTTAATAACGATCTTTTCAAAAAGTTTTCCTATGCTGACCTTTCTTTGTATTCTAGGGATAAATCCTTTTTGAACACAGTGCATTATTCTTTCAATACACTACTGAATATGACTTGCTAATATTGAGATTTATGCTTTCAGTGTATTAGAATCTAAGGAGCAAGGCGGAATGATGAATAACCTTCAGCTTTCTTTCTCTTTTGTATTTTCCTTGCTCAGTTTTAGCAAAAAAATTATGCTAGCCTCAGATATTTCCTGAGAGCAGTATGTCTATTTTGCTTTCTGAGTTCAAAGTTCGCTAAACAGCCTTCAATTTTAACTTGCTAATTGTGTTATTCAAATTTCCTATATCCCCCTTTTCAACTCTGGTTAGTCAATAAATTTGTAAGGAATTTCCATGATTCTCGAGTTGTCTACTTTCCCTTGTACTTTCATTTTCCTTTCTATATTGTGAAGTTATGTCCCTAATGATTGCTATAAATTATTGATGAATATCAAATACTACTGTTAAGTTTTCTATTTAAATTGACATTAATAGTGCTATTGTCTGTAGTTTTTAAATTTCAGACTCATTCTCATAAAATTATAAAAAATAAAGAACATTAACAAAAATATGTATTAATAGTTCTTACCCATACCTCTTTCAAAAACCCACTGCTAATTACTAAAGTCCAAGGTACAGACTACCACTGTATGTATTTCCTATTTTTAGCTGTTCTAAATCACAGTAAACTTACCTTTAGTCATTCAAAAAACATGAAAAGAAAAAACCTCAGCAGCAGCCTGACTACTACAGATTAAATATGACACTACAAATTAATGCCACCTGTTGTAGCCAGCTTCTATGACAGCATGTAATAACCCTGGTATATGTTAATCTTGTGTGGTCCTCTCACTATCAGGGCTGACTTGGGCAACCAAGAAAATGAGAAGTGACACTACGTGTCTTCCAGGGAAAGATCAAAAAGGCACTGCAGGTTCTGCCTGGGTCTTCTGGATTGCTCGCTCTTGGGAAAACCAGCCACCAAGATTTGAGGACAAAGAGCCACATGAAAAGGCCCATGTGGAGAGAAACTAAGGCCACTTAACAACATCCAGAACAAATTTTGCCAGCCATGTGAACCACCCTGGAAGTGTATTCTCCAGCTCCAGTCAAACCGTCAGATGACCAGAACCCCAGACAACATCTAAATGCAACCTCATGAATCCCAAGCCAGAACTACCCAACTGAGTATCTTCTCAATCCCTAACCTACAGAAACGAGAGATAATAAATTGTTAGTGGTTGTTTTAAATCACTAACTTTTGAAATTTGTCATGTGGCATTAAACAATACACCATCTTACTGAACTCATACAGAATATTCAAAAATAAAAGTTCACCTTCCTTTAAATTATTATAATTAAATACTTTTAACTATCTCCACTAATTTGTGGAGGTGATTTCTTTAAAAAGGCTAGCTAATAAAACATTAGCAACAGACTGTAGAGAAACACGTGGTGTGAGTAAAGATACATTTCTTGTGCCTTCTCACAATGCCCCAGATTTGAGGTGTCAGCAGCCAGAAGGCTTTGGAGCCATAAGCATGGCATTCTATATACACTACAATCAGTTTCTGCTTTGTGACTTAGCTAAAGTTGGAAAACTTACAGATATTCTCTACTTAATTTTAACCTTCCATCTAATAACTGCTTATTAGCACCAATGATTCCAAGTCAGATGGGAAAGGGAAAAGCTTGAACCACTAAATTTTCCAGCAATTCCAGTAACAGCTTTAAAAAATGAATTCGTATTTTTTATTATCCCATTATTTTTTACCAGGTCTTTATAAGCCAGGACTCTGAAAACCAACTCTAGCATTTACCAAGTAGCTGATTTTGTTTAAAATATTTTATCCATTAAGAGCCGCAGATTAAAAAATGACTACACAAAAACAGCTGTTAGAGATAATTTAATTCCACCTCTGTTTGAAAAGCCTAGGTTTGAGTAAGGTAGTCAACGCTTGCTTAATCAGTATTCTTGGGACTCAATCAAATATAACTCATGCTTGAAAATCAAGGTTATAATAAAATAAAAATAAAAGTAAAAAAAATTCAAGGTTACTCCCTAGGTAAGACCCACATGGAAATCCGTAAGAAAAACTTCTCAATTTAGCCACTGAGCTACTAAAATACCTAGATTTCAAGCATTCCCTTTAAATATATCACATAAAAATGATGCTCTCTTAATTATACTAACTTCCATACTCCCATATAAATGGGATACATAAATGGGAGTATGGACATGAATATTAAATAGGCCTAGAACTTGCTCTTAATTTCAAACACACTATTTTTTTTCTTGTGCTCACCTGTATATGAAAATTGGTTTTCAATTAAGTACAAATATGGAATTAATTTTAAGAGTCTTTCAAAATATTCATTCATTACCTTAAATTTAAACTTAATATGAATCACATGACCTTCATTTTAACCCCAAAACACCCTTTAAATGTACAGGAAAAGACTAATTGGATTTAATGTAATCACATCATATTTTAATTGGGAGAAAAGGAAAAGGAAAAAAAAGCATATTATAAAATTAGTTACTCTAATGAAAAAAGATGGGTGCAAAGAGAAAAATGACTGCACTATCAAGACAGCATAAAACTGGCATAAAGACAGACATAGAGATCAATGAAACAGATCAGACAGCATAAAAATAGACCCACCCATATATGATCAATTGATTTTTAAATAATGACGACAAGGTAATTCGGTGGGAAAAAAATAGTGCCTTCAACAAATGATGCTGGAACAAACAACTGACAGCGTGAGGGGAAATGTATCTTAATCCTTACCTTATACTATATAAAAAAATTAACCTAAAATTCATCGTAGACATACATGTAAAAGCTAAAATTATGAACCATTGAAAAAATAAAAGTAAATCGTTACAAGTTCAGGGTAGGCAATAATTTCTTAGGACTTAAAGCACAAACTACAAAAAGCAAAGTGATTAACTGGACTTTTTCAGTATTTTAAAACTCTGCTCTTCAAAAGACACCATTAAGAAAATGAAAAGGCAAGCAACAGACTGAAAAAAATACTCAGAGCACATATATCTGACGAAGGACTTGTATCCAGAATTTATAAAGAACTTTTACAATGTAGTAAGAAAACAACTCAAAAAAGATACAAACACTTCACCAAACAAGATATATCAGTGGCATATTAACACATAAAAGATGCTCAACATCATCATCAAAAAAAAAAGAAAATTAAATCCAAAATGAGACACTATTACACACCAACTAAAGCAGCTCAAAATCTAAAGACTGCAGATGATGTAGAGCAACTGGACCGTCTTGCACTGCTGACAAATATGGAAAATGGTATAGTTGCTTTGGGACACAGTTCGGCAGTTTCTTAAAATGTTAAACATATAGCTCTACTTAGCCTAAATCCGGTATCAACCCAAATGCCCATCAACAGGTGAACTGACAAAAGATTAAAGCATACAGACAACATGTATGATTCCATTTACATGAAAGTCTAAAAAAAACAAAACTAATTTATAGTGATATAAAGCAGGTCACTGGCTGCCTGGGGCTGGAGGTGGTAGGAGGGAATAGACTGGCAAGGGGTACAACGCAATTTTGGAGGTAATGCTCTGTATTTTCGGGCAATATTCTTGTGATGGTAGTTACAAAGATGCACTCATTTAAAACTCATCAAATTGTCTACTTATATAAGGTATGTTTTATATAAAAGTACTTCTATAAAGTTAATTTAAAAATAATAAGACATAACTCAATACATGTATGATGTTCATACAGTTCCATGATCCATTTTATACAGTTTTCTCTAAAAGTACCCAAAGAGACTCTCTAAAGGTTACTCAAATAAGAAAGACTCAAGTAACAAGTGAGAGTTAGAAACAACACAGTTAAAATGTATATAACCACAATCCATACCTCAAACGTGTATTTTTCTCTATTATTAAAGAGCATTAATATGGTCATCTGGAAAGTGGAAACTTGCAATATGTGCTTCCGTGTATTAGAGCCAGTTACTTGTGCACCTCCAACACCAACTTCAGATCCATCTTCCTGTTTCATTTTTAAAAAAATATAAACAAAGACACAATCATTTCCTGGTAACATTAATGTATGTATGTACGTACATATGTATGTTACAGGGTCTCACTTTGTCATCCAGGCTACAGTGCAGTGGCGCAAACACGGCTCACTGCAGCCTCAACCTCCTGGGCTCAAGCAATCCTCCTACCTTAGCCTCCCAAGTAACTAGGACCATGTGTGTGCACCATCATGCCCAGCTAACTTTTTGTATTTTTTGTAGAAACGGGGTTTTGCCATGTTACCCATGCTGGTCTCAAACTAATGGGCTCCAGTGATTTGCCCGCATAGGCTCACAAAATGCTGAGATTATGGGCGTGAGCCACCACGCCTGACCAATTTTCTGGTAACTTTAATGGTATGTTTCAGAAATAGGTCCCATAATCTCCATCCTCCCCCAACAAAACTACATAACTTATTTATATAAAGGAAATCTATTTTTTAAAATGTGTGCACACACACACAAACAGTATTTAGGACTGTCCCTTGTCCCCCCATTGTGAACATTTTAATGTTATCTGAACAAGTAACTAATCAATTCCCTGTATTTAATGCTAAAATTATTTTAACAGTACACTATGGGATGATAATAATAATAGACTTACAAAACACCACTACTGTTATACTACCACCAAAAGTAACAGGATTAGGTTTCTTTCTGTGTGATGTGATCACAGTAAGAGATCAAAAAATAGCATAGCATAGCATGGGGGCTGGGGGAGGAGGGGGGAACTGCCATTCTCAAAGCCTATTCCTGCTTTACGATTTAAGGGATACAAAGTGGAACTTTCTAATTCTTCAATAATTAACATATGCATATGTTTTAAAAATCTACCGATCTGCTTAATAAACTTCAAAAGAACATGATTATTTAGGGAAAAAAAACCCTCTTTTAAAACAAAAGCAGGCAGTAATTAAAAGCTGAGTTCTTTAGTTTCCTTGTCCTTCCCACTTACACTTAAATATGTGTCGAATATTATTTAATGAAATTATAAAGCACTATTTCCCATTTCAATTAAATATCAAAATTAGAATATTTTTATGGGCATTTTCAGCAATACTTAATCTGATGTTAACAGTGATTCATCATACCAAACTAGTAAAATTCTCATTAAAATCTAAAGCTTATTTGCCTCCTAGATGACAATTTAGGTATATTTCTACAGTTTTTCTAGAAGACTTAATATTTTCTGAAGGCAAAAAATCCTGATTCATATCAAGTAATGAAAATAAATTATTACTCTAAACCTCACAATCTAGATATAAAAATGCGATTGCTTTTTAAAAATGAAGGCAAATCACTGGTCTAATACTAATTTTTTAAATTACTTTAATAACATTTATATAGCTAACAAATCACAAATGTTAATTTTCCCAATCTTGATTTATTAGAAATAAAGATTATAGGTGACAGAATTTTGAAAAGGGGCTCATGGCTTTGTATGCACTGAAATCAACTTACATTTTACTATTTTATGCAATATTTTCTCAAACCTAATTTTATGAATAAAATATGTAATTATCCTAATGTTTAGTCCTTAGGGAAGACTATACTGGTATAGTCTTCATATTTTCAAAGTTGCAGTTAGCAACTGAGAGAACAGAAGTAATAAATCAAAGCTAGGATTTTTAAACTTTCTAACATGTGAGACAGGCAGAGAAACAGAGGTAAGTAATTTACCCAGGTCAACATAAATCACACATCAGCTCTAATAGACTAACTTTAAGTTACTTAATACGTTCAAACTATCAATATTTACCTTTTTAACTGGTCCATAAAATGTGGCATTGAGATCTGCAGAACCCATATGATGCTGGAGTGTGAGCTGTCGACCACTGTGTTTGGCTAAGTAGAACCTTCAGTAAATCAAACCAGGTTTTAGAAAATCAAACAAACTTACACATTTGAAATTACAAACTACAGGATAACATCCCTTAAACGTGTGTGTGTGTGTGTGTGTGTGTGTGTGTGTGTGTGTGTGTGTATGGACTTTAAAACTTAAAGGAAACTTTAGGAATCAAGTTCAGTTTCAACTTTCTATAGACAAGACCTTGAGAGAGTCCTAAGTAACTCAGCTAGATATTAAATGACAAAGGCCCCACACTAAATAATTTCTACTGTACACTCTGCCCCAACCTACTGCTGCTCAGCCCTTGCTGTTCTTAAGACCACCTTTCTCCATAGTAACCCAATAATCAATTTGTTCTAAGTCAGTAGCAGACATCAACAGTACAAAATATACTCCTATACCACAGTACGAAAAATACTCAATGCACATTTATAAAATATTCCTCTGGGAAAAGTTTATGTAATTTTTTCTTACATATTAAAATTATAAAGGATAAACTCTCCCTTTGTTTTTGTTGTTCAAAACTGGTAGTTTTTCTTGAATTTTTATATTTATGTTTTTTGTCACTATCCACACCATATTTTTTCCAAAGCCTGAGCCACTCTGTGGTTCTTGCCCCAATATAACAATCATCCCTTCACTCTTAGAATTCCTTTTCCCTTGTCATTTTGCCTTTCTACAGTTTATAAAAAATGAGGACTTTGGGGAGGGAAAAAACCCAACATTTCTGTGAACTCAAGAGACTATAGGCAGTGCCTAAACCAGTAGGATCAGGCAAATAAAACTAGTTGGACAGCACACATATCATGAACTCTTGCAAAAGCATGTTATCTGTGTGCATGTCTAAAGTGTTATACTGATTCACTATTACAATAAGGATCATGCAGTTGACCAGGGTGAAGCAGGACTGTCTACAGGATATGTGAATTGTGGTGGTGGAGACAGTATACAATACAAGATTAATGGATTAAACACCTAGCTGCTTTCCTGGAAAATGGCCTATGTTCTAAAAGACAAAATCTAGTTTTTATTTTTTTAATTTATGAAGCTACAAGTCAATAATATGCTAGTGCTTCTGGTTCAAAATGAAAGCAACTGGCTATGGTAATGTAGAGAAGACAGCAGGAATAGCACCAGAATGTTTGAGGCTTTTTAAGTTAAATTCTTAGTTACTTCGCCTTACAAAGATACATGTCAATATGCTGAATACTCAACAAAGATCCAGGATATGGGCTATTTAAAAATACATATCTCCTGGATCAGCACCAAAAATATCTTTAGTTTCTGTACAACCCACGTCAAGTTTTTAAGTGTAGGCAAGTCGAAATTATTTCTGATAAAAATCACAAACTCCACAGAAATCATTCAAGATATATTCAAACAACTTTCAAATACATTTTGACATCAAGGTCAGGCAATTCACCTGGAAGAACATCTTAACAAGTACCAATGAATTTTTTGTAGTAAGATGTTTGATGTCAACCTTTTATTATGGCAATATTTTACATCTCACACAAAGAAGGCACTGGTACTTGGACACTTAAGACAATTACTAGAATCATTAAGACTAAGGTGAAGAATTTGTACAGTGCCTTCCACAATTTCAAAGAGGTCGTGACAGACACTTGTCCTCCTGGCAATATCAAATACAGTTTCTTCCCAGTTGTTTTTTCAGATCTGGTTTGAGGTTAACAGTTCACCAGTAGATGTTCTAGAGTAGCTCTGCTGTCTCTGAACCCAGCAGCAAGATGCAAGTGGGTCAAGAGACCTTTTGTTTGGTCACTGATAACTAATCTACACCATGCTGAAGAAATAAAGAAGACACTCTGGTATTATTCCACTTATAAGCACCCTGCAGGGGTGTCCAGCTATCTACGGTCACTGCAAAAACATCTGCCCCTTGTGCAATCAGCTCACAGACAATGTCTAAGTGTCCACCTTAGGCTGCTCGATGAAGGGGGTGATATACTCATCTTCATCCCTAGTGTTCACATGAGTGGTCTTTTCACAAAGCAGTCTCCACACTGGATAAGCCAATTATTTTCAGCAGCCCAAAAAAGATATTTGCTTGGATCTTTCTCTGTTTTTTTCTTGCATATCACTCTTGTTTTTTTTGTCATCTTGCTCCTCTTCCTCATCAAAACTGCCATCTCAGAGACTCTGAGTACTAGTGGGAATAAGGTATCCACATATTTCCAACAATTCGAGTTAGCTGAAGTGTTCAGAAAAGTCCAAGGAATTCTCTGGGTCTAGTTTTCCATCATCATTTACTTTCTCTTTTTCCATTTTTACTGCTGCTCTAAATAAAAGGCATTTCAAATGCCAGCATATAAACAATCTTTCTAGAGATAAATTATGCCTGCTTTACTTTACTCATCAAGATCCTATAGAGGGGGAAATTGCTGCATGCCAGGATAAATGCTCCTTTTGAACACGAGATAATAAATGGAATACATTCATCCTCAATTACGGACACTAATGTTCAAATTCATTTTTAATTTTGAACACTTATTTGTACACAGTGATTTTGATTTACCTTCTGAATATCTCAAAAGCATGTCTTGGTGCTGGTGGGATGTTGCACTTTGGTGTGGCTGACTGAGTGGGCCAATATCCTGTCGTGAGCACCCGGACTGTAAGATCAACACCACCTAAAGATACCTATGTAAAACAGAAAGAGATATTCCCCTCAAAATTAACTAGGATTTGCTTTCTGTTCTGTTTAGACATTGTGTTAGATTTACCAAAGCAGTTAGCTCCATGTCTAATATCTAATTTAAAAAAAAGCAGATTTTCTTTTCTTTTTTTTTTTTTTTTTTTGAGACAGAGTTTCGCTCGTTGCCCAGGCCGGAATGCAATGGCACGATCTCGGCTCACTGCAACCTCCGCCTCCCAGGTTCAAACGATTCTCCTGCCTCAGTTTCCCGAGCAGCTGGGATTACAGGCATGCCCACCACGCCTGGCTGATTTTGTATTTTTAGTAGAGACGGGGTTTCTCCATGTTGGTCAGGCTGGTCTCGAACTCCTGACCTCAGATGATCTGCCCGTCTCAGCCTCCCAAAGTGCTGGGACTATAGGCGTGAGACATCGCACCCGGCAAAAAAACAGATTTCCTTAAAGGTTAGACCCACCCAGTGTTTCCCAAATTTTAACTACATGGCAAATAGCTTAATTATTGCTTATTATGTTAATTTAAAAACACTGACCAAAGAATAGTTTTTGGCACATAAATCAAGTCTTACTGTTATCACTGAGAACTGAAAAGTTTGGGCCTTTTTAAATAAAAGGTCAAGGGGGTCAATTATATCATTTTAGAGAAAATTCTAGCATAATATCCTTCGTCTCAGTTTTAAAATATTTTTACTATCTTAACACATATTTCTAATATTCCAGCACCTATTTCAACTACAGTTAATTAAAACTTTTACGTTTTAGCATGTAGCTCACATTCTAACAACCTCTGCATACAGATCCAGTGCTATAACACTATAGATCCAGTGCTACAGAGCAGGTGCTCTACAAATATCTGTACAATGAATAACTACTTCTATGCTAGTATCAACTGTCACAATTATTTTCTTCCTTTAAACAAATTAAATTTTTAAGTAAACAACAATAAGGCACAACAAAAACTCTTAAAGATTAAATATTATTTCTATTATTGATATTCAGGATGTGTTATAAACCATCATTCCATTTTTATCTTACCTCAATGATTTAGTAATGTAAATTTTTAAGGGGAGGAATCAGTTTATGAATATCAAGAAGCATTCTACACTCAGATTTCTTCACAAGTATCCACTAAATGATTACTTAACTTTAAGGAAACTGAAAATAAACTTGGATGATGCACAGAAGAGAGGATCATAGAGGAGACTCTTAGATGGTGTACTGGGGGAGGTGGAGAACTGTTTATACATTCGCAAGTTGGTTAGGGGAAGGGAGGGTCACAAAGTGGACAGTCCATCCATCCCATATCAATATGCATGGGATCTAGCCCAATCTTCCCTATAGCTTTCAATGTGTAAGATTAGTGGAAGAAAAAAATTTTAAAACTTACTAGAGCAAACAAAAAAATACAAGAAAATATATCAATATATTAGATTTAACTATAAATTCCTAAACAATCTAAAAATAAAAATCCAGGATAATTACACTACTATTTCCTGTCCACCCGAAATTTCTGTCATGGACTTGCATCTTTCCTCCTCTCAGCTCTTCTCCACTGTAAACACTGTTATTTATAAAGCAAATCATACAACTATTTACATTAGAGTCAGAATGTTTTCATAGAAATGAATGGTTATTCTACAGAATTACGTATTTTCACGTATCTGGTTTGCGAGACTATGAGGCCAGTAGAAGTGATGATCTCATATTTAGATATCAAAGGAAAAGACTCACAAATCTGCTAAATGGTTGTGACACATTTTAACCATAGAGTGGTACACGGTGATTTTAAAAATTTAAAAACTGTACAATTCTCTAAACTTAAGGTTAAGTTGAAAATCAGAGTAAAAAATGAAACTAAATTCTGAATTTCATTAAATGCTCACAAAACTCCCATCAGACTCCAAAGCTAAAGAAGTTCCAGCTCACCACCTTTGGGGAGTTATACCAAACACATTTATAATACATTAATTTCTGTGTTTTTATAGTCTCACTTCACCTGCTACGCACCCTTAGGATGTAAGTCCCATTTAAGCTAAACTTACAGAGGAGAATAATAGTAGTGAGGTATAGGAAGGTCAGGTGACTATCCCAAGATGACACAATCTTGGGGTAAAGTGAAAAGAAGAGTACTGAAACTCAGTAAACTTGTGTTAAGCCCAGTACTCTCTCCACAATTTATAATAGATTTGTATTATCTTTATTAACAACAGAATAATTCTCTTTATTAAATTGTCAGTGTATTCCTTCAAGTGGGAAGAAACAACTAAATTTTAAAAGAATAAAAAGTTTTAACATAAACACAGAATAAGAGGCAATGTGAAGGAAAATTAAGTACTCACAGATAAAACACATGTTGTCACTAATGACATTTAAAGAAACAACTGTCATCTGCTAAGTGGATGAAAATACCCATTACAAAAGACTTTACATGAATATCTAAGTAGAAATTAATGCAGAATCTTACACCAGTTGCCTGTAGATGTTGCCTGAATTCATCCATCGTTGTGTTTGAGATGCTCATATCCCTAAACATTCCTTCCAGTTTTGACGTGAACTGACATCCACATTCAGTCTGTGGAGGAAAAACACAAATATACACAAATAAATGGTAGATGTTTCTATGAGAACGTACAGAAAGAAATAAATTATTTCATGATATTGCTATCCCTGATAATCTTCCTGTAAATTTTTCCAACAGTTGCTCTGTGCCTGTGGTTATCAAACTTTAGGATTTTAAAATGCAAATTCCCAGATTCTTTCAGAGATTCCAATATACCCCCATGAAAGGCAGGGCCCAGAACTCTGTTTTTAACTAGCATCTCAGGTGATTCACGTGCAAGTATACTATGGACCACACTTTGTGAAAAAGAACTACACAGCATAGCCTCTTTATTGTTTCCCTTTTACTAATCCTCCCTTCCAGGCCTCCATGAATGTATCCTGACACACCAACAGAAATTCCAGCAAACTCTGAATGTCCCTGAACTTGAACAAATGTTAGTGTAGTCTGTGTTCTTCTCCAAAACAATCTACCTTTATTTCTAGAAATAAACACTTAATAATCTACCAAATTAATTTCCAATCACGTTGTCAGTACACAATCATGATAAACCTCAGTTAGGTGCACTCTATTTCATCTAAAACACACCTTACCTTTAACTTAGATATCATGTTTTTTTCAGAGTCATCAGAAACACTTTTATTTGTGAGAAGTCTCCTTGCCAAGTGTTGTTTATAATAACGTTCAAATACATCTTTTTCTTGCATAAACCTAAAAAGGACCATTGCTTTATCCAATATTGTTTCTACTTCTTGTTCTGTCAGCTGCAAAATTAAGATGATGTAACAATTATACAATTTTAGTTCTACAAAAGCAGTACTACGGTTCATTTACAGCTTAAAAACACTACTGTTTGAAAACATAGATATCTGGTTGACAGATATCAAAAAAAGGGATACTGTTTGAGAAAGTGTCTCCTACTTCACACAGTAGCATCATTCTTACATTCTCATTTAGTGCATCATGAATGAGGGGTTGGAGTGGAATTCTATTCCGTAGAGGGCTACCACTGAATTGGAGGCATAAGGTAATATAGCGCTGGGTTAAGGGATGACTGAGAACAGATGAAATGAAATTTTAGTCACAGAGATTATTTTATGAAGCCTTTGCATATGCAGGCAAAAACTTACACAGCCAAAAGACGGAATTTTTCATTTAAGCTCACTGAAAGCCTCAACTGTGCAAACAAAAGGCAATAATTTGTTATAATCCAAACAGTAAAAAGGCCATTGCCCTTACTTTATTTTTTTATTTCTTTTTTTTTTTTTCTTTCGAGACGGAGTTTCACTCGTTGCCCAGGCTGGAGCGCAATGGTGCCATCTCGGCTCACCGCAACCTCTGCTTCCCGGGTTCAAGCAATTCTCCTGCCTCAGCCTCCCGAGTAGCTGGGATTACAGACATGCACCACCACACCCGGCTAATTTTGTATTTTTAGTAGAGATGGGGTTTCTCCATATTGGTCAGGCTGGTCTTGAACTCCCGACCTCAGGTGATCCGCCGCCTTTGCCTCCCAAAGTGCTGGGATTACAAGCGTGAGCCACCGTGCCCAGCTGCCCTTACTTTTAAATAAGGGCAAAAGGATTCTGTGGCAGGTTGTATTAATATATTTGAAAAACGGAAGACCAAATGAATGCATAAATTAATAGACTTTTCTATTCTGTGCATCCTTAGTGATTTTGTTTCCTTATTGCAGCTACTGCCTGTAAAACCTGTGACGACATGTTGCTTTTCCCTTTGGTGTCACAAATTCCAAAATGAAGTCAAAAGAGACCAATTCAGATGTGAGCATGTTTTATGCTTCAGTTGATTTTCTATGCTGTCGTGAGCTCCTCAGGTTCCAGAGATATCATATATCACAAAGGCTTGGAATTGAGCTACACCAACCATTTTCTGAGATCTACTCTATCTATGCCTTAATATTCTTGGCATCCAATTATTGTTTGACATATAACCTTCAGAACCAGATGAGAGCAAACAACACTCTCTACTAGAAAGTTTTCTAGTTCTTTATCTTCAGCATGCCTAACTCAGTCATAAAAATGACTGTTTACCAACTATAGCTGTGTAGTTGTTCAGTTTTTTTTTTTTTTTGAGACGGAGTTTCGCTATTGTTGCCCCAGCTGGAGTGCAGTGGCGCCATCTTGGCTCACTGCAACCTCCGCCTCCTGGGTTCAAGTGATTCTCCTGCCTCAGCCTCCTGAGTAGCTGGGATTACAGGCATCCACCACCATGCCCAGCTAATTTTGTATTTTTAGTAGAGATGGGGTTTCACCAAGTTGGTCAGGCTGGTCTCAAACTCCCAACCTCAGGTGATCTGCCCACCTCGGCCTCCCAAAGTGCTGAGATTACAGGCATGAGCCACCACACCTGGACAGTTGTTCAGTTTTTTTGAGACAAGGTCTTGCTCTGTCGCCCAGCATAGAGTGCAGTCACGCGATCATAGCTCACTGCAGCCTTGAACTCCTGAGCTCAAGTGATCCTCTGCCTCAGCTTCTGGGACAACAGGTGTATACCACTGTGTGCCACTAATTTTTTTCTTTTTTCTTTTTTTTTGTAGAGATGGAGTCTCACTAAGTTAACAAGGCTAATTTCAAACTCCTGGCCTCAAGAGAGCCTCCTGTCTTGGCCTCCTCAAATGCTGGGATTATAGGCATGAGCCACCAAGCCCATCCAGTTGCTTGTTTTTGAAGGCAATTACACATTAAGTGAAATGTCTAACTACGTTTGGGCATGTCAAGTATTTCAAACAATATTTTTTAATAGACCATGGCACACATTCAAGCACAGCAATGGGTCATGCTTAATTTTTATCTGTGAAATGTCCTAATTTTACATATAATTTTATATCTTTAAATAAAATTAAATGTTATTTTCAAATGCATTACTACTTACCCCTTTGACTCCCTTTTTCAGCTTATCATCAATAAATAATGAGAGGTATTCAGGAGACCTGGAGTTGAGGTTGAGAAAATACTCAAAGTCACCCGCAATAGTTTGTTTAAAGAGACGGTCATTGTTGAATGATTCCAGGAGGAAGCGATCGAACCTACTCTTCAGATCCAATAAGCCCTTAGAAATAAAAACAAAATTTAGGACACATTATAATAATTTTTCCATAAATAATACACTTATGACCATGTATGTTTATCTTAACTTTGCTAGTAATAAACATGTATATTCATTTTTAAACTTATAGTTTTGATATTATTTTCAAGCCTATATCTAAGCCTCTATTAAAAATGTCAATGAGAGAAGTATTATAACTTCCATATATGTATTAATACAATGCAAACGAACCAAAGAACCTCCTCACTGTTTCTCATTCTCCTGTCTTGATGGAATGGGTTAGCCAGTGAAAAAAATTAGCTTAAAAAATGTACCAAAAAAAGCTGATTATGTTAAAACACAAAACATGGCACATAATTTATTCATAGTACTCCTTGAAAACAAAACATTTTCAAACAAAAAATACTTAAACCAGTTGTTTTTTCCAATATACTACAGTATACAAACATTAAGGCATACCAAAGAACCTCACATTCACTATTGAGGCTATCTAAACAAGGTCTTCATCAAAGAAGTTAAATGAAAAGTAGCAGCTGAATTTTAGCTCCCTGATATAAATACGCACACCTTGCAAAATCCTAAAATATGTAGGATAATTACAAATATTAATTTACTACTGGGACAATTAAGTTGAAAGTACACAATACACAGCATGGTAAAAGTGGCCTTTTTAGCACTTGTCAAAATGCCTTTATCATAAACGCAGAGAATCTTCTGGGTTTACTTACCTGGATATAGTCAACAGGATTCTTTCCTTCTCCTTCTTCAGAAACAAGAGCTTTACCTTGCTCCCTCAAATAGGAACTCATACACTCACACATTGTTTTCAAACCATTTGGCACACGACTAAATAACTTGTACATGCAACCAAGGTCTACAAATCAGAAAACACAAATTGGCTACGTTAAAGATTAAAGAAAAAAACACGAAATCTCTGTTCACGCTATAATACTTAGAGAAGCTTATTTCTCCATTACCCCCATTTGCTGACCACATGACTATTAAAAAAAAACATATATTGATATGAAAACACGAAAAAGTAGGCTAGTTAATGGTTATTATTGTAATTTATAAAACACAACTTTTAGATGAGATGCTTTGAAACCATCAATTAAATGTCCTAGCAAATTTAAATTTACATGGAAGAGATGTCAAAAACCATAATAAACAAGTAATGTCACAAAAACATGGCAACTGCAGTTTTGAGTTCATAAATACTTTATCCTACATAACTCTAATGCAGACCTAATGACACTACAAAACGTCTACAAAAAGGGTCACTAATTAAGAGGTAATTGGTAGTCCCTGTAATGAGGAAGAAATTTTAAAGCCAGTTTAAGTCTTATGGGTATTTCCAAAGGTTTAACTGATAATCATGAAAACAAATCAAATGAACTATACTAGGATTTACTTCATTACACCTCAGGTAAAGTTTTTATGAAATGTATAATATAAATACCACTTCTTCAATATTTTCCTGAGAGCAATCCCTAATGTTTCCCAGGTAGCATCCTAAGCCAATATCTGTACTTCAAAATTTGGTCTATCTCACTACACTTTTTAAATTTAGAATGAAAACTCTGGATCCTATCCATTTTTTAATATCATTTTTCACAAGACTAAAATACAGATTTTAAAATACAGTTTTCCCATATGTCTAGTGCTTCTTTGCAATAACAACTTACTGGGAGAACACAGTGTCAGAACTTTACAATGATAATTTTACAAGTTTTACAATCAATAACTTTTTAAAATGGCATTAAGAGTTTCTAGATCAGAGGCTGACCAATGTTTTTTCTGTAAAGTATCAGATAATAAATATTTTAAAATGTGAGCCATAGAGCTCTGACTCAACTACTCTGACGCTGTAGCAAGAAAGTAGCCACAGATAATACATAAATTATTCAGTGTGACTATGTTTCAAATAAAACTTCATGGACACTGAAAATTTATATAAATTTTCATGTGTAAATACTCTTGATTTTTTTTTTTTTTTTTAACAAAACTGGTAGTGCACCAGACAGGCCCTAATTTGCCTACCTTGGTCTACAGTTCTAAGAGTAGTTTAGAGCTTAAAGTTGTATATATTTTTAAAATATTTCAAAGCAAGATTTACAAAGTTTTACTAAACTTTATTTCAGTGACTTTCAGCAGCAAATTTTAGTTAGTTTCCATTAATAATATATGCCCATAGTAACCTACACATGGCAATTTTATAGCTTCTCACATACTTAGCATAAATTACAACCAAGTTTCCCATATTTAGAACAGGTATTACAAATGCAACAACAATCTATGGACACATACTACAGTAAATGTGGCACACCAAATACTTCTAACAAAATGGTTCACAACTTGTCTATTTCAATCCTATGTTGTTGTAAGTTTTGCTTAGATATTACATGTTGTGTATTTAGTTGTACATAAATTACTACAATTTCACTGTATTTAAATGTTGGGGTAAAGGGAATGTAAAAGTAAATGAAAATAATTTGGCATGCAAAAATTAAATATCATTATTTGTACATACACTTAATAAAATAATAAGATACTGGCGAGACACGGTGGCTCACGCCTGTAATCCCAACACTTTGGGAGGCTGAGACGGGCGGATCACAAGGTCAGGATATCGAGACCACCCTGGCTAACACGGTGAAACCCCGTCTTTACTAAAAATACAAAAAATTAGCTGGGCGTGGTGGCGGGCGCCTGTAGTCCCAGTTACTCATGAGGCTGAGGCAGGAGAATGGCATGAACCTGGGAGGCAGAGCTTGCAGTGAGCCGAGATCCCACCACTGCACTCCAGCCTGAGCGACAGAGCGAGACTTCATCTCAAAAAAAAAAAAAAAAAGATACCTCTGAACTTCATTTCATAGTGCTGTCTGCATCTAATAACCAATCCAATTTATCCTCCATTCACAGTGAGAAAACTGTTTTTCATTTTCTGATTTATGAGAATTTGGCTTCATAATGGTGAAGTTGGCTCTGCTATATTCTCAACAAGAGCAACATTTTTTCCAAGAGCAGGGCCTACCACAATTAGGACATTTTGCCACTAGGTTTCTAGCGGAAGCTCAGAAAAATTACCCCCCCCCACCTTTTTTTTCTTAAGACAGGATCTCCCTCTGTAGCCCAGGCTGGAGTGCGGTGGCATCATCTTGGCTCACTGCAGCCTTGACCTCCCCAGCCAGATTCAAATGATCCTCTCACCTCAACCTCCCAAGTGGCTGGGACTAGGCATGTGCCATCATGCCCAGCTAATTTTTGTATTTTTCATAGAGACAGGGTTTCACCAATTTGCCCAGGTTGGTCTTAAACTCCTGAGCTCGAGCGATCCACCTGCTTCAGCCTCCCAAAAGTACTGAGATTACAGGCGTTTGCCACCCTGCCCGGACAAAAACAGGATTTTAAAATTTAATTTAGAATCACAGATAGCTACTGTGTTGTTGGAAACCTAAGGTACTAAATAAAGGAGAACTCTGGTGAGTACTATTATGGTATTCCTTCATTCACGTAAGTGCTCGCCATGATAGGCATACCTGACACCTTTTACATACATCTCCACACAGGTTACAGAGATGCTGTAATTCAGGTATGCCCAACAACCTCTCCATCAAACATTTCCTATCCCCTAAGGTAGGTAAGAAAGCATTCATTCAATACCTAAACAGTACATTACATAATTTATCAATACTCATTTTGTTTAAGCAGGGCAAATGCTTTGCATAAAGTCCCAGTCTACCAGAGACCATTTAGAGAAGGGTCATCGAATTAGAACCCGTGGGGCAAATACAGCCTGCCATCTATTTATGTACAGCTCATGAACTAAGGATGGTTTTCACATTTTTAATGGCTGAGGAAAAACGAAAAGAATGCTATTTAGTGACACATAAAAATTATATGAAATTCAAGTTTCAGGGCCCATAAATAAAGTCTTATAGAAACACAGAATTATTCATTTGTTATTGTCTAGGACTATTTTCTCACTATGACTGCGTGGCTCACAAGCCATTTTATTCAACAACAAAAAAGCTTGCCAACCCCTGACTTGGACCTCAATTTTAGAAAACACAGCAAATATACTAGATGACTTCTGTTTTTTTTTTTTTTTTTTTTTTTTTTTTTGGCTTTTACAAAAAAGGTTTAACTGAAGAGTCTTTTAAAAAGGAAGCCTCTCTAGTTTTTTTTTGTTTTTTTAAATTACATATAACTTTTCAGGGATTTCTCATATATACAAACATTTAACAATTTTAAAACACAAGGTAAGGATTCCACTAGAGATAAACATGGCTCAACTTCCCACCAGCTTTCGTTTTCCTTTCTCTTGTATCCTCCTTCTCTTTATAATTCTCCTTTAAAAATTTTTTTCATTCCCTACATAGCTCATGACCCCAACAGGCAATATGTATTTCTTTTACTAAAAAGAAGTGGATAAAATATTGCTTAGATTTCGTCTAGGAAGCAGGAGAACAAAGTACCATGTTTTTTATTTCCTAATACCATATAAGTGGTAAAGGCAAAGTTTTAAAACAAAGCATCAGAAACTAAGAATAGAGGATATGGTTATTGTTCTTTTAACTTGTAATTTCTTCTAGGATACTTGTCACAATTTTTTTTTTACCCCAGGAAAATAAATAGCTATAAAAAACAAATGTTAGTTATCTCAAAAATGTTCTTTACTTTTATGCACTCCTCCTTCCTCCTTTTCCATTCTGTAACTTCAGTGTTCCCCAAACCAATCTAATTTATCTAAGTATGTCAATATGGAAGACACAAATATTTTTGCATTTGCAGCACCCTGTCACAACTAAATCCCAAAGGAAAGTCTACAAAAATCTTAAGGTGGAAACTTAAGGTTTTAAGAGAATCACAAAACCCCAAGAGAGTATGTAGGACTAAAGAGAGCCCACACCCTTTGGTATACAGGAAGTACAGGAATGAATGAGGAGCTCATTGGGCTCACCAATACTATTACACCTTTTATCTTCTGGATTAAATGTAAAATGAGACTTAAAGACAGGAAATGCTCAATTCATTAGAAATATCTAAAATCTTCCTTAGTAAGACAGAATCAAGCTTGGAAATCCCATTAAAGTTAACAATGGAGACAAATTAACAATACACACCAAAACTTCTTGAAAGCTGATATTATCTGCTTTAATTGTAGGAAAATTTTAAAAATATCGATAAGGCAGAATAAGGATTTAATTATTTTTCAATCGGTAACACTTACCTTCTGTCTTTCCATTTTTCAACATATGTACTAGCCCAGAATTCTCCATTTCTACTATAGTCTTCATGTGCTTGGAAATGAGTTCCCTTTCAACCACCTTTACAATTGGTTCTTCCGTTGATTTGTCAAGGCAGTGCATCACTCGTTCTATTTCTTCATTAATTCTAGCTTCTACTTTCTTTATATATACTGAAGCACTATTTTCTGCTAAAAATTTCTGGCTTTCCATCTGCCATTTAAAAATATATATATTTTTTAAACATAGAAGAAAAGAGTGTTTTGCTTTTAGCTGGGTTTCTACAGTGTTTATAATAAATCAGCCTAAATAAAATAAGTACTATTAGCATTTTGTGTAATTTCTCATTACACGAAAGATTGATATAGTCTGAATTATATCCTTTAAAGCCTTTGGTATTTACATAATACTAAATTAAAACATTATCTGTAAGCAATGTTTTTCAAACTGTGCCAATGTACTCCAAAAAATAGCAGAAAAGGTATATACACGCCAGTGAGGGTCAAAAGCTTAGAAGCATCTGACTCCAAGATACAGTGGGACATTCTTTTTTGATTTGTTTTAATGTAAAATTATAACCAGAAAGATTCATCATGTTTATCATAAGCTTTGCTGGCATACTGCTGGTTAATTAAGTCTTCCAGTGCCATCCCACTCCCAGTCTCAAAGAGTAAACATGTACACTAAAGTTTGAGAATAAGAGCTTTTAAATAACTATTCATCTTTTTTTTTCTTTTTTTTTTTGAGACAGAGTCTCGCTCTGTCACCCAGGCTAGAGTGCAGTGGCGCGATCTCAGCTCACTGCAAGCTCCACCTCCCGGGTCCACGCCATTCTCCTGCCTCAGCCTCCCGAGTAGCTGGGACTACAGGCGCCCGCCACCACGCCCGGCTAATTTTTTTGTATTTTTAGTAGAAATGGGGTTTCACCGTGTTAGCCAGGATGGTCTCAATCTCCTGATATAGTGATCCACTCGTCTCAGCCTCCCAAAGTGCTGGGATTACAGGGGCGAGCCACTGTGCCCGGCCAACACTTTAGCTTCCTACTAATACATCTGTTTTGGCAACACTACAAAATTCCTACTGTTAACTGCTCAGGTAGTTACGGTTTTCAGGAAAAATGCCTTGTTAGTTACCTTACAAATACTACCTTATGTTTACTAGTACTCAATTATTGTTATCATCATTTCATTACAGATTAGTACCAGTTTAGCTTTACTTTTAGCAATTTAGTTGGTTTGGACCACTGTTGCCAACTTCTATCAATAGTACCATTGGCCTGTAATATTTTAATCAACAACCTTTAGGCAAATATGCACTACAGAATCATCCATATCCTTATGTGTGTTTTACTAGTAATTTAAGTGACTAAAAGCCTGCAGATGAGACTTCGTTGGTGATGTACTGCTGTGAATTTATAGTACTTAAATAATTTATAATATTAGATATAGTAAAAAGTTAAGGATATTTCTAAGTTTACAGTTTTATAACATACAGTTGACCCTTGAACAACACAAGTTTGAACTGCACAGGTCCATGAAGTGGATTTTCTTCCTCCCCTACCACCTTAGACAGCAAGATCAAGCCCTCCTTCTTCTTACTCCTCCTCAGCCTACTCAATATGAAGGCGAGGATGAAGACCCTGATGATCCACTTCCACTTAGTGAACAGTAAATTACAGTTTATCTTCCATGTAATGGTGTTAATAACACTTTCTTTTCTCTAGCTTACTTTATTGTAAGAGTACAATATGCAATACATATACAAAATATATGCTAATCAACTGTTTATGTTATCTGTAAGGTTTTCAGTCAATAGCACACTATTAGTTAAGTTTTTGGGGAGTCAAAAGTTTTATGTGGACTTTTGACTACACAGGGGCGTCAGCGTCCCTATGCCCCACACTGTTCAAGGGTCATCTCTGTTATTTTAAAAACCATGTGTGTAAGTTCAAGCTCTTCAATTTGTTATCGATGAGTTGCTTAACTGGAATGGTCAGAATGTGAGGTAGGTGTGCTGATGGGCATTTTTCGCATACTCCCCTCCCTTAATGGGTCTCAGTTAAAAAAGGTCAAAATAGTTAAATTAGTAACTATATTAAATAACATTAAGAACATCTTAAAAGATTATTTATTTACATTTTCATGGATTACCTGAAAAAATTCTGCAGACATTTCCAAGAAAGGAGCCTCAAAATCTTCTTCATAGACTGATCTTCCTTCGAGACCTAAAATCATTAACATCTGGCAAGCATTTCTTATTGCGCCTCTGTCAAAAAAAGTTATCACTTGATAATTAAATTACATTTAAAAATTCACATAAAAATTACAAAAAGGAGTAGGTAAAAATATCTTCAGGACATTTCACTCTTACTGAAGTGACCAATCTCCAATAGGCCACTCATGTAAAACAAAAGGATTTAGCCTAATTTTAAGTTGGAAAGCATATCTTGACTGCACAGCTATTTCTCTCAAGGTGTTCTAACTCTAAAATGTCTAAATATTTCTATGTATTTGAAAACACAGAGAGGCTGTTTATCTGGAAGAAGGGAGAGAGGGAGATAGGCAGATTAAGCTGTACTGCCAGACATGGGTCCAATATACAGCTACTCCTGGGCAATATAACTTTTTGCACTACATGGATTTTGGACAATGCTGATCAAGCACCAAAGACGAAATAAAAAGAACTTTACATGTTTTCATCCAACAGCTGTTCTGAAAACAGATAAGGAGAGAAAAAAAATCTTGCATTTCAAGCCACTTTAGCTGCAGCATCACCAAAATGACACTGCAATCATTGTTATGAAGGGGGATGAAATCTGACTTAAAAGGGGCACAGGAGTTCTTAGTCGTTTTAGACTATGTTCAATAGTTTTCTTCAAAAATGTTAGGAATGAAGGACAGACAAAAGCCCTTAAAGAAAAAAAAATACAAATGTTATTACACAGAAAAAAAGAAAAAAAATGCTGGCATGAAAAATAAATGAAAAGCCAAAAGTGACGGCTAGCTGGAAAGCATATTAAATAAAAGCTTAGGATAGTCTCTCCTAAAAATATAAAAGATGTGTGCTTTCAAATTAAATTCTGGGTAACTGTTAACTCTGATACTACGTTTCTGAGGATTTTCCCAATGTGCTGAACATTCAAACTTTTATTTATTTTAATAAAACTAAGACAGTGAATCGTTCTCAAGATATAATCACTAAAACCAAAACCACAAGAGTAAAGAGAGAAATTTTACCTGTCTACGACTTCTCCTTTCCGCTCTCTTGCAATCATATCCAATAGAGTTTGCCGCAGATGATCCCTAATACACCCATAACGTACAACTTGATCTCGAAAAATAATTAATCCCAAATTGTAGACATTCTCCACATTATTTTGTTGTACATACACACGGTCCTACAGTTAAAGTCATATAAATATGAGTACAGTTCTTGTGAACACAATAATTATTGTGTGCTACAATAACAAATAAAGGAAATAAAATTCCAAAAGCAATCATTTTTCAGGTGAGAACAAACGATCTTAAGCAATGTGCAACTTTCTAGCACCTCTCAAGTTATATAAAGTTAAGTTTTTACAATTGACAATGGCTATAAATGGTGGCCCATTTACCTAAAGAAAAAGGGTAAAAAGTAAGCATCATAGCCAGGAAGAAAAAAACAGAGTAAAAAAAGGTAAATAGTAAGGTAGCACACTTTCTCCCCAAAGATACAGCATACTCAAACATGGTTTGTTCTTAAATACTGTACTTGAAGATCATATTCTTTGAAGTAAAACTGAGAGTTGAATAAAGTACGGATTTATACAACTTAGATTGATTGTTACTGATAAATATTTAAAAGGCTTTAATGCATAAAATAGAGCAGCATTAAGTATTACATAATTAAAACACCTCTACTTACTGTCACTTCAAACAGATTATTACTTTCAAGTTCTTACCAACATGATTACAGATATCTCAGTTTATAGAGCACAGATAATCCAGAAGTGTTGTGCATTCCTTGAAAATCCATATTGATAGCAAAATACACTGAAATAAAACTACTGTTTTTTGTAATGCACAGAAGGATTAGTAATGTAATTCCTTTCTCATCTCAGCAAGAATCTCTCTGGGCTTTGGTGGGTCTGTGAGCCTTCTAAAATTATTAAGTTATATGTTTGTTCACGCTTAAGTACTTTGGAAAGAAAGCCCATATCTTTCACCAGATTCTTGAACATGAATCTACAGGTTATAGCTAACGATAAGGTGAACATGAACAGAGCTCTACCATATTAACAATGTAACCAGAATAATACTAATCAACTTTCCAAACTTTTTTTTTTTTTTTGAGATGGAGTCTCATTCACTCTGTTGTCTGGGCTGGAGTACAGTGGTGCCATCTCGGCTCACTGCAACCTCTTCCTCCTGGGTTCCAGCAATTCTCCTGCCTCAGCCTTCTGAGTAGTTGACATTACAGGCATACACCATCATGCCTGGCTAATCTTTTTATTTTTTTGTGGAGACAGGGTTTCATCAGTTGGCCTGGTCTCGAAAGTCCTGACCTCAAGTGATCTGCCCACCTTGGCCTCCCAAAGTGCTGGGATTACAGGCATGAGCCACCATGCCCGGCCCCAAACAATTTTAATTAAATTCTCCACGTGCAGTTCTTGCTTCATATGACATCATTCCTCCAACCTTCTCCTTTCATTCATCTTGTATGATGGTTTAACACCTAATAACAAGGAAAGCTATTTTTTATATTATCTTCTTCAGTGCTCACATTTCTACATTCTATATAATCTCAGCACAAGCTCACATCACATTTTTGAAATCTTAACATCAATTTTGATGAGTTCAAAATGCTTATTGATGACTTTGAACTTCTTGGACTTCACACTTCCATCCTCAAGATCTTAAATTCCAAGTTTCCCTCTGACCACGTCCCTCCTTTTTTGTTTGCTTTTTTTTTTTTTTTTGATATGGGGTGTCGCTCTGTCACCAGGCTGGAGTGCAGTGGCGTGACCTTGGCTCACTGGGAACTCTGCCTCCCGGGTTTAAGCGATTCTCCTGCCTCAGCCTCCTGAGTACCTGGGACTACAGGCGCCTGCCACCACACCCAGCTAATTTTTGTATGTTTAGTAGAGACAGGGTTTCACCATGTTGGCCAGGATGGTCTCGATCTCTTGACCTTGTGATCTGCCCGCCTTGGCCTCCCAAAATGCTGGGATTACAGGCGCGAGCCTCCGAGCCCAGCCTCCCTCCTTTCTTTTGATGGCTAACACTGTTTTTTGTTTTTTGTTTTTTTTGAGAGGAAGTCTCGCTCTATCACCAGGCTGGAGTGCAGTGGTGCGATCTCGGCTCACTGCAATCTCTACCTCCCAGGTTCAAGTGATTCTCCTGCCTCAGCCGCCCAAGTAGCTGGGATTACAGGCACCCGCCACCATGCCTGGCTAATTTTTGTATTTTTAGTAGAGACGGGGTTTCACCATGTGGGCCAGGATGGTCTCCATCTCCTAACCTCGTGATCCACCCACCTCGGCCTCCCAAAGTGCTGGGATTACAGGTGTGAGCCACCGCCTGTAAACCTCCTCTTTCATCTCACATGACCTCCAGGCCCAACCTTTTCCTACTGTCATAACTAATCGTGTTTTACTTCTCAGCACAGAAAAATATGTACATAATAAAAACTAGCATAAATTTAGTAATTCAAAAACCAACAAGAATCCCTTTTATTATAAAAATAATCACTATTATTGCTTAAACTATTTTACAAATTTGATTTTTCTAAGTTCTACATATAAGTATATATTGTACAGAAAAGCACCAGAGACAGGAGAATACCTTTTAACCAATGTGATCAAAAACACTATCTGAATGGCTAAAGACAGGTAGTAAAACAGGGAAACTATTAAACATATACACACATTTGCATCCTAAACATTTTAATTTAAAAATATAAACGTTCATTCAGACATCAGGACTTTCTTTGAAAATGAGTCCTGTGACTGAAGCTCAAGATTGTATACATACAGGCCAGGTGCGGTGGCTCACGCCTGTAATCCCAGCACTTTGGGAGGCCGAAGCAGTCGGATCACTTGAGGTCAGGAGTTTGAGACCAGCCTGGCCAATATGGTGAAATCCTGTCTCTACTAAAAATACAAAAATTGGCCGGGCATGTTGGTGCGCGCCTGTAGTCCCAGCTACTCGGGAGGCTGAGGCAGGACAATCAGTTCAACCCAGTAGACAGAGGCTGCAATGAGCCAGCCCCTGTACTCCAGCCTGGATGACACAGCAAGACCCCATTTCAAAAAGAAAACAAATAGTGTACTTATAAACACTCATACATAATAAATTGTCTAGCATTCCTAGCTCAGTTTCATTAAGGTGAAGCATGAACTAGAGGCATTTGTGAAGTAATCTGAATGTAAAATCCTTCTAGATTTTTTTTACTATTTTCACTCCAATGTCTTAAATTACCTACACTTAATTCAAACCAGTATGTAGCCATTTGCTTTTATGAAGTCTTTCCAAAGCATCCAATCTAGCTTGCCAAATAAAAAATTTTATTTTTTTCACAAGATTTTATCAATTTACACAATATTAATTATATATTAATAATAAGTACAATTTGAATACACAGGTTTGAAAAATACAACAGAACTTCAATAAGCACAAAGTTCAACTGGTAAGTGAAGAATATGGAAGATTATACTGGAAAAGTAGCCTAACAGTAGTGAGAGAACCTTTTATCGGGATTTGCAGCTAGAATAGAAAGTACTGGCAATTCTGACAAGTCCTTTGTTCACTTCTGCTTTCAGTCTCTGTAAATTTCCTTTTGTGGTCATTTCATATAATTATCCTGTAATATGTAATCTTTGGTGTCTGATTTCCTTCATTAAGCATAAAGTTTGTAAGGTTTATTAATGTTGTAACATACAACAGTATTTCCTTCTGTTTAGGGCTAAACAGCACTCCATTGCATGGATACACCACATTCTGCTTATCTATAAGCTGATGGATACTTTGGGTTGTTTCCATTTTTTGTCTATTACGAATAAGGTGGCTAATAAACATTTGGGTACAATATTTTTGTGGACATATGCTTTCATTTTTCTTGGGTGGATTCTAAGAGAGGAATTACTGGGCTGTATGGAAATTATCAAACTTTTCTAAGGGGGATCTATCACTTATGGTAAATTTTTTAATACAAAACCTCTAATAGTAAGAATAATATTTGATGTAAAGTTAGGAATTCTTTATATGATCCTGGCTCTACTGTTAACTGGCTATGTGACCTTAAGTCACTTATTCATTGTGGCCCTCAGTAAAACAAATGGCTGGTAAAGATAATCTCTAAAACATTAATATCATTTCCTATGAAACTTAATCCTCTCACCAAAAAATAATATACATGCAGGATCAAATAAATGTACACTTCACTACTTCTTCCCCTTCTATTTGTTATCGGTCTCCCATAGCTTGGATTTCCCCTGTCCCAACTTTAAGCACAGTGATGGTATCGCTACTAAAGGAGGTAAATCTATTACCTTATGGCCTACAATGTCTGCTATCTTAAGCCCTCTGGCAAAAAGGCAGAAAGACATCAGTCAGAACTGATGAATTCTTCAGGAATGCTGTGTATAGAGGAAAATGATGCTTCAGTAAAGGAAGCCAAGGCATGTGATCAGAATACATACAGTTTGGAGCACCCCAATCCAAAAATCTGACATCTAAAATTCTCCAAACTCTGAAACTCTGAGCATCAACATGATGCCACAAGTAAATTCCACAACTGACTTCATGCATCGGGTTGCAGCCAAAACTTTATTTCATGTACAAATTACTTAAAATATTGTACAAAATTACCTTTGGGCTATGTATATAAGGTGTATATAAAACATAAATGAATTTTATGTTTAGCACATGGGTTCCATCCCCACAATCTCTCATTATGTATATGCAAATATTCCAAAATCCCCCCAAAATGCAAAATCTGAAAACACTTATGGTCACAAGCATTTCGGATAAGAGACAAAATCAACCTGAAGCTGGAAGGTGTAGGCAGAACACAGAATGTTTAAAGCCATGGGTTACTGTGGTATAAGAGCTAAGCCTTTGTCTTTCAACTTGAGACTGTCAAGATGTGTGATTATAATTAAATGACATATAATATTAAGAAAAACTTGATAACACTAAAATTTCATTATAGATAAAAAAGAGCTAACAAATGGAGAAGAAACACAGAAACTTAAGTGTGGCTCTATAAAACTATTAATAGTAATACTAAATAATCATTTATATTAAATGTCTGACATGTATGATTAATTACCATCAAGTACAATTAAGGGTACAGATGCGTAACCCTTGAGTATTTGTGTGCATATGTTAAACAGAAATGCATACATATATTCACAGTAAACTTGTGATATGCACATGATATGATTCTAATATCATTTAAATTCTTGTGAGGTTTTAATTTTTATGTGTCTATTTTTTAAGATTTTTTAAAAGTCCCAGCTCCGGTTACCTCTAACTAGCAAACTCAAAGTATGAACAAGATTTTAAAAATCATTCCAAAAGAGAAAAAAAAAAATTAAAGACTGATTTTAAAATGTCTTAATCCCAGGCTTTGACCAAAATGTAGTGACCAAAATGTAGTATGAGTTTGACATTAGTCACTTATCTACTAAAGAGAGCTTAGCAGAGATAGAAAGTTGGTGGCTTTTTCTACTTGCCTTTTTAAAGCCAAAAACAGGCATTTTAAATATAAAATGTTCTGAAAAACATGTTTGAAAGCCTAATGTGAGTCAAGCATTATATTTACATAAAGGGATGTGAGTTTCATCACCACAGAGATAAACCACATTTTAAATCTCTATTTACAGTTCTCTCTCAAGGGTTGCTATTCCTTGGCCAAGCAGGCCTGCAATGAGCAAAAACTTTCACAAGCTAGGTGGACCTGTGGTGAGAGACAGGAGCATCTCATGCCCCCCTTTTTACAGCTGGTTCTGCATCTGACTTCATCCATACAGTAAGCTTGATAAGCCAACTTCATTTGTAACATAAGCACTTCATTTGTAACATAACATCTATCTCACAATGCTATTCCACTCATTTCCACTTCTAGTCCTGAAAATAAATAGCTTTCAAGACCAACTTCCCTGCCAACAACTATAAAGGCTGGATAAAAAAATACAAAAGCACCACCAGTTTTAAAACATCAACTAGGACAGGCAGGTCTCCAGGAGTTGGACTGGAGAGAGATGGAGTCTTTCTAAGCCACAAGAAAAGGAAAGCTCAACCAGGTGACCTCCATGGAAAACTCCTGCAAATGCTTACTCAAGACCTAGGGCTCTTTGCATGCCCAGAAGACACGAGGACACCAACAAACAAAATGCTTGGCCCTACAAGACCACAGATATTACTACTTCCACCATCTTGGCAAAGATGTGCCTTTTCCTCTTCACCCTACCAACATATCTAAATAGTTAAATGATGTATAAGAAATCAAATTCAGCACATAAAAGTATGCTCAAAGGTGTCAAGACACACAATGCAAAAATACAGTTCCTACTGAAGCTAAACCTATGCAAAGTCAAGGGGTGTCTCTTAAAATGCGCTAAGTAGTTTCATTACTCAGGGAGTGGCATTACAAACAAATCAAATAAAAAGTTAAAATAGAAACAAATGTGAAAATTAAGTCCAAAAAACAACTTAACTCTTACTACTTAATTTACCTGCAAGAAAAAGTTTAGTAAATATTTTTAATAGTCATTATGTTACAGAAAAGCAAGCTAGGATAAATGGGTTCTAAGCAAAATCAATGGTGCACCCAAGGAAAGAAACAACTTAAAAATTGTTATTTTATCATTCCTATCTAATGTTTCATTTGTAACTATGAGTAAACAGGTGTTTGAGAACAAATTCTAAAACTAACCTTTGGGTCACATTCAACTCTGAAAGCTTAGTATAAATATAAATACAAAAGTCCTCTGGTTCTATTACAAAGTTTAAGGGAGCTTTTAATAACATGTTTGCTTTAAAGTCCAGTAGTTTCATACTTCTTTTTTTTTTTTTTTTTTTGAGACAGAGTCTCGCTCTGTTGCCCAGGCTGGAGTGCAGTGGCACGATCTCGGTTCACTGCAACTTCCGCCTCCCAGGTTCAAGTGATCTTCCTGCCTCAGCCCCGCTAGTAGCTGGGATTACAGGTATGTGCCACCATGCCCGGCTAATTTTTGTATTTTCAGTAGAGTTGGGGTTTCACCATGTTGGGCCAGGCTGGTCTCTAACTCCTGACCCGCCTCGGCCTCTCAAAGTAGTTCAGTACTTTTACTACTACTCCTAATAGACCAAGGATAGTTATTTATTAGTACTTATTCATCTATCCTCTGCCTGGTCCCACATATGGCCAGCAGTAGCTATTTATTTAGGGAAAAAAAAAAGGTTTAACAACATGTGAATTGCTGTGAAAGTTGGTCTTTTAAGCTAACTGTCAAGCTGGTTAATCAAACTCTTAAATAGTTCTTCTTTCAGTTTCTTATCCTCATACTAAGAACATCTGTAACTGTTTTTGTCTACTACTGTAAAAGAGAATATGAAAAGACAAATGTAAACAGGGTTAAAAAAATCTTTATAAATATTAAATACTTATTCTGCTAGTAAGCTAGAGACAAACCCTGAAAAGTTAAAACTCACATTTAAAATTAAAAAAAAAAAAAAGAGGCAAATAACTCTATGGCAAGTCTGTCAGAACATGTTAGAACCTGCCTTACCAAATTTAATCACTAAGGTAATCCTCTATTAACAAGTAATAAAATATTTTCAGAGATCACTTTCAAATCATGAAATAAATACAGATTTAAAAAGGTTTAACACAATGAAGACAGAAATAGAAAAATTTTAAATGAGCAGAAAAGTAGTAAAAAGTTTCTACTGCAGAATCATAGTGGGGGAAAAAAAAGTCTAATTATAATTAGATCCAAGTTTAAAGAACTTTCTCAATACTTTCCATGATACCAGTAACTGACTACACTTCTAAAACAGCACCAGTAACATATGAATTAGTAAATTGTACAGATAAACATTTCTAGATATAAAAATATTACTGATAAATTTGGTAGAGAACCATATGATATGGTGTCAAAAAACCTGGTGGACTTAGCCACTACTAAAAAGCTCAGAGTTTCCACCACAGTAAAAATTTTCTTAAAATCTTTCTTGGGAGGCCGAGGCGGGCGGATCATGAGGTCAGGAGATCGAGACCATCCTGGCTAACACAGTGAAACCCCATCTCTACTAAAAAATACAAAAAAATTAGCCAGGCATGGTGGCGGGAGCCTGTAGCCCAGCTACTTGGGAGGCTGAGGCAGGAGAATGGTATGAACCCGGGAGGCGGAGCTTGCAGTGAGTCAAGATCCTGCCACTGCACTCCAGCCTGGGTGACAGGGTGAGACACTGTCTCAAAAAAAAAAAAAAAAAAATCCTTCTCAGGGGTCTGAAAAATTTTAACAAGAAAAACACAGTTGTGAAAAATTTTTATTTAAAAATAATTTCCATTTAAGAATTGTCTACCAAGATATTGGACAAATCAAACCCATGTTTCTCTAAAGTTGTGTAAACTGCAATAAATCATAAAATAAAAACACTGTTCTCTACTTCAAATTTAATAATCTAGAAGTCAGAGGAAAAAAAAACAGTTAATCACACTTTGAGGTCTTAGAGCAATGAATTTATAAGACTATCTTTCAGGAAAGAAGACCTGTATTAGAGAAGCAATACAATTCAGTGGTTAAGAGCACTGATTCAAGAACCAAATAGCCTCTGTTTCAGTCTTGTCTGCCATTTACTAGGTGTGACCTTAGTATCTGTCTCAGTTGCCTCATCTGTAAAATAACATCTACCTCAAAATGTTATTCCACCTTTAGTACTGAAAGAAAAGCTTTTGTAAGACCAACTCCCCTGGAAGAACAACTAAAAAAGCTGGATGAAAATAAAAAACTACCACCTCATACCCATTAGAAGAGTTACTATAAAAAAAAACCACACACAAAACACAAAATAACAAGTTTTGACAAGAATGTGGAAAAATGAGAGCTCTCGTGCACTGTTGGTGGAAACCTAAGATGGTATAGCTGCTGTGGAAAGCAATATAGCAGTTCCTCAAAAATCACAAAAACAATTAACATAGGATCCACTAATTCCACTTCTGGGTATACACCCAAAAGAAATGAAAGCACATCTTGAAGAGGTATTTGTACATTCGTGTTCACAGCAACATTATTCACAGTAGCCAAAAGGTGAAAACAACTCAAGTGTCCATCAACAGATGAACAGATAAACAAAATGTGGTCTACACATACAATGCGGTATTATGCAGCCTTAGAAAGGAAGTAAACTCTCACATATGCCGTAATACGATGAACCTTAAGGACATGCTAAGTGAAATATGCCAGTGACAAAGGGACAAACACCTTATGATTCCACTTACATGAGGTAATGAGTGATCAAATCATAAACAGAGAAGGTAGAATGGTAGCTGGCAGAGGCTTGGTGGAGGGGAAAATGGAAAGTTACTGTTTAGTGGGTACAGAATTTCAGTTTTGCAAGATGAAAAGAATTCTGGAGAGGATGGTGGTGACAGCTCTGTACAGCAATGTGAACGTAGACTTAATAGCTCTGAACTGCACACTTAAGGGTAAGATGGTAAATTTTATATGTATTTGACCACAATTAAAAAAACAAACCAAAAACCCCCAGTGTTTAAAAGCATCAAGAGTAACAAAGGCAACCCAGACTTGTAGGGCCAAGATTCCGGAGAAAAGGCAAACATACTGAGAGGAGCCCCATACCAGCCTTCACTGGTTCCCTTCAGTCACTTGCTGTCTTTGGAGGACTGGAAATAAGAGCCCAACCAGAAAGACAAAAGTGGAGTTGGTTACCAAGCAGCTAGGACTTAAGACGTCAAGGCTCTGAAGAGGAGAGAAACACAAAGAGCCGCAATTTCTGCAAGAAATTTTTCACTGAGATGTTTACTGATACAGCACCCTAAGCAAGGGGTGATGACACCAAGAATCCAAACAGAAAGTATCAAAGGGAGGCTGAAGATCTGTGCTGAAGAGACAACTGTTAGAATTCTAGGAACATTAATTCAGAAGGCAACCTGGCAAACACCTCCAGCTTTCTTTCAGTTCAGACCCCAGAGGAACTATGCTCTGAGAATAGGTATGTCCTGGAAATAAAGGCAAACTGTTAACAGACCAACACTAACTAAAAGCTAGCCTCAACTAGATCACGGTGATCTGACTGTACTTTACCTGCCTGCCGGAACAAAATTAAATTTACTTTGGAGGAAGGTATCATGCAGGGCCTCCACAATTTTTCACAAACAATACTGGAATTCAAATTTTAAAACACCATGCTTGCCCGTTTCCCCCACAAAACAAAACAAAAACAACCCAGGATCAGAAGTATAAAAACCAAAGGGTAAAAACCCCAAGAAGTCAAAATGTTCTAAGACCTTTGCCCTACCCAGAAAGTGGTAAGAAACAAAACAAAAAACTAATCTAATGCATATAATCTCTAAGGTAACTACTAAAATAATAATAACATGTAAATAATAAGCTAATGGGGGGTGGGAGTAATAAAATACACTTATTAATCTAAAGAAAGCAAAAAAAAAAAAGCTGAGGAAAGTAATAAAGAACAGATGAGACAGAAAAAAATAGGACAGTAAATTTAAACCCAAATGTATCAGTAATTATTTTAAATGTAAACAAACTAAATGCTTCAATATATGGAACAAGTGATACACCTTAAAATTCTGGGTTTATCATAAGCTCTATTAAACAGTCAATTAATGTAATTCTTTTGCACTGAGGTGATTGATAGAGCACAGTGGTGAAGACCATGAGCTTTAGAATCAACTTCTAAATTCAAATTTGAATCAAAAATCAAACACTGCAAATTCAAAGGCTTAAATCCAATGTTCTACTCCAGTTATTCAGTAAATGTATGATTTTGGCAGGTTAATCTCTCTAACCTCATTCTTAATCTTTCTAACCTCAGTTTTTCATTCACAAAAATGGAGATAACATTCAACTTTAAGGTCAAGTATTTAAAACATGTGGCACAGTGATACAGGTATGTAATAAATGATATCTGTTGTTATGTATTTGGAAAAACATTTACCTTCAAAGAAACACAATAAATTTTTTTGTTTTATTGATCTCCTAAAGTATTGCTTAAAAATAACAAAAATAATGATAAGATAATAATATTGTTAGGATTAAATAAACATACATAAAGTGCTTAAACAGTGCCTGGCACGCACCAAAGGTAAAAGTATTATTTGCTCTTTTGAGTAGCAGTGTTGGGGAGACTCAGCCAAGGAAGGCTTATATTAACCTACTTGAAGAGTTCCTAAAGAAACTGTGATCAACTTAATCTACTCTGTTTTCTTCCCTCATTATCATAATTCCTCAGACACTACATCTAGCTGTTCACTTTCAGTTTTAAGATGGTATAAAACTTAAGAGCTAAAAGGGCTCTAACATTTAAAATAATCTAATCAACATATCCTTACAGATTCCATAGATAGGTTTCAGGCACCCATAAACCCCTTGAAACTGCACAAAGTATGTGTTCTATGGTATGTGCATGCACACATGCCTGCCTCTTCCAGGAGAGAGTTCGTGAAATATGACCATTTCCCAAAGGATCTATGACTCCCAAAAGATAAGAATCAGATCTCTTGTCCAATAATTTTACAGATAAGAAAACAAGAGTCTTGAGAGGGTAAATAACTTGAGCAAATTAATGACAAAGCAGGAACTAGTTTCTTAATTCACATTAAACATTCTTCTCACTACTCCAAACTTCCCATATACATTGTCAGAGTCCACTTTATGTATACAAGTTCATTCCCTTTACTCTATCAAGATGTGATGTATTTCCGGGCTGGGCGCTGTGGCTCATGCCTGTAATTCCAGCACTTTGGAAGGCCAAGGCAGGTGGATCACCTGAGGTCGAAAGTTCAAGACCAGTCTGGCCAACGTGGTGAACCCCGTCTTTAAGAAAAATACAAAAAATTAGCTGGACGTGGTGGTGGGCGCCTGTAATCCCAGCTACTCGGGAGGCTGAGGCAGAAGAATCGCTTGAACCCGGGAGGCGAAGGCTGCAGTGAGCTGAGATTGCGCCACTGCACTCCAGCCTGGGCGACAGAGGGAGACTCCGTTTCAAAAAAAAAAAGAAAAGAAAAGAAAAGAAAAACAAATAATGTGCTCTATTTCTGACCACAGGGTCTACTTCATGTTAGGCAGTGTAAACACTGAATACTTGCCTTCCTAAACTTAATGTCATGGACTACTAAAATCATCACTGCATATACCCAGAAAACAGTTCACAAGGCACAGCGATCAAGTTTATCATTCTCCAACCTGGGCGACAGAGCAAGACTAAGTCTCCAAAAAAAAAAAAAGTTTACTGTTCTATTAATCTGTTTCAGATAGGGGCTGAAAAATATTAAATAACATTTTTAAGTAGCAAGAAAAATAAAATTAAAAAGCAGCAGGAATTTAAGGAAGGAAGAAACCCTTATTATCAGGCACATTCTTAACCTTTACAGTATTTCATGATGCCCTGGTTTCCTTGACATAAGGCCTAGTATGTGACTTCTAACTATAAAAAGATGCCGGGGTACTGGATACTGGTCAGTCATAGCTATAAAAATTAGAGCACAAATGGGGAAAGCCTGTCTTAAAAAGACCTTTCTTACAAAAGCAAAGTCAGTCAAAATGTTGAAGAGGTATAGCCCAAAAGTCACTGCATCCTGTTTCTTCTAGTACATCATTCTGAAAGCAGAGAAGGTGCCAGGAAAATTCTTAATCTATCTGTGCTTTTCCAGAATATAGTTATTTTCAAAATTCTCTAAATGTGCAACCTAGAATATTGTGAACAAACTTTTTAGAGAGCTAAAATCATCAAAATGTACATGAGAAAACACAGACCCACAGACTCCATCATCTCTATGTTCTTATCCTATCTTCTGGCCTCCAAAAAGGCACACAAATTCTCCACGGTAGCTTTAGCAAATAGCGTATAGTATTCATCTAAACTCTGCTCCTTGCCACCTATTACCTTTGGTTGGCAACATGAGCAACATTTGCACTACAACGTTCACACTAATGAGCAATCTGACACGCTCCTTAAAGATGCCTAAATTTTAATCTTGCATTTTATCAAGATTCCCTCCAGCCGCACATTGATATAAGCAAACCTTGAACCTCATCATTAGAAGACATCAAATAACTCTGGCATTGAAGATCATCTTTTCTTCCCACCTCTCCTACTTTGTTACACTTGAACGATCCCGTTTCTCATTCTCACTAGATCTCTAGGTCTGCTGATCCCAAATACGTAATACTTCTATTTCATGGACCGTATGAGATTCACTTGCTTCCTTTAACAGCACAGACCCACAGCAACCATTTCAAAAACGCTACTGTCTTAGAATTCTCCCCCACACCCAAGAGGGAAAATTCTATCAGTGGGTTTTCCTTATTTTGAACACTCTTCTCTGAGGCTAAGTACCCTGGAAAAAGGTCAAACTCTAACTGGCTCCACTATACAAAATTTGTGCCAACTCACCTAAATTATCCCCTCACAACTATAGATAATTCATTTATTTACACCTAGTTGATCACAGCACAGTGAGCATTCCATTTTTTTTCCTTGTATTAGTTTCTTATTGCTGCTGTAAAAATTACCACAAATTTGTGGTTTATCTATTCTCTTATATTCTAGAATTCAGAAAACTGAAATCAGTTTCAGCGGGCTAAAGCAAAGATGTTGGCAGGGCTGGCTCCTTACGGAGGCTCTCAAGAGCACCCATTTCCTTGCTTTTCTAGGGGCCATCTGTCTTCTTTGACTAGTGCCCCCTCCTCCATTTTCAAAGTCCATCACTCCAGTCTGTTTCTACAATCATATCGCCTTTTTTCTCTGACTGACTCTTTCATCTCTGTGGTAAGAACCAGTATGATTACATCAGGTCCAGGGGAACAGCCCGGGATAATCTCATCTAAAAATCCATAACATAATCACATCTGCAAAGTCCCTTTTGCCATATAAAGGCAATATTCCCAGGTTTCAATGATTAGTCATGGACATATTTTGGGATTAGGGGGCTGGGGAGTAGCCTACCACACTCCTTAAGGGCTCAACAACTCACATGCTTCTGTCACCCTAAACTGATGGTCCTACCTTCTACCTTACTAAGGAGACTAGAATACCAAAAGAGAGTTTCTCAGCTTCTCTCCTCTTCATAAAGTTATTTTTACACACCACTTCATCTCTTTACCCATCCTTGATGACTTTCCAAATAGCTCAAAGAAGCAGTGACCCTCCTTTCTTGGGTTACTCTCTCCCCATTCCTTTGAATTTATTCCCTCTAATCTCCTTTCAGAATAATTTGCAGAATACCTTTCAGAATACCTTTGCTGTTTGTGAAAATGACTGGAAATACAGACAAATTCAAGAAGAAACACAAAAATACCTTTGAAATTCTCCATAAAGTTTTGCACAGCAATTCTTCTATTAGCCTTCTTAACAGAAGATCAAGATAGGAAATCATTTTGTTCCCTTTGACATTAACTGTAATTGCTTGAGTAGCCTATGGAATACTATCTATAATTTTCCCTTAACATTATATTCATTTTCATAGCTTGAAAGAGAAAAATGAACCAAATATTAATAAATACTTATGGATTGTATCAATAATTCAGGCTGTAATATAACGTATATAACAAATTTTCTGTAATGTCAAATCTTTTCCCAATCATTAATCATTTGAATAATTAAAACTGAAAGTGAAACATATTAACCAGTACCAAACTATCTTATAAGCTAAACATGGAGTTATTTCTTTAATAAAAGAATGAATCGGCTGGGTGTGGTGGCTCACGCCTGTAATCCCAGTACTTTGGGAGGCCGAGGTGGGCAGATCACGAGGTCAGGAGATTGAGACCATCCTGGCTAACACGGTGAAACCCCATCTCTACTAAAAATACAAAAAAAAAAAAAAAAAAAAAAAAAAAAAAAAATTAGCCGGGTGTGGTGGTGGGCGCCTGTAGTCCCAGCTACTTGGGAGGCTGAGGCAGGAGAATGGCATGAACCCGGGAGGCGGAGCTTGCAGTGAGCTGAGATCGTGCCACTGCACCCCGAGACTCCCTCTCAAAAAGAAAAAAAAAAAGAATGAATCAAATTAACGTATGTAAGTAAAGCAGGGATTACAAACTCTTAATGCTTTCAGGAGCCAAACAGGTAATGCAAGTCTCAAGCATTAGGAAGGGGTGGAGTGGCAGAAACTAGAGGCCACATGTTCCATCAAGAGAGATGTAGAGTTGATTTTTGCAACACCGAACCTGCCAAACAACAAAGTTATGTGGGACAAATTTTGAACAATCGTTACCTCCATGTAACGTGTGACTTTATTTACATTTTCAAGAGGCAGTGTGTCCCATAGTATAATGCATAACATTTTAGACACAGACACCTCCTTGTTAAGAGTAAAAGTCAGCTAGGCCGGGCCTGTGGCTCACGCCTGTAATTCTAGCACTTTGGGAGGCCAAGGCGGGCAGATCACGAGGTCAGGAGATCGAGACCATGATGGCTAACACAGTGAAACCCCGTCTCCAGTAAAAATACAAAAAAATTAGCCGGGCGTGGTGGCAGGCGCCTGTAGTCCCAACTACTCAGGAGGCTGAGGCAGGAGAATGGCGTGAACCCGGAAGGCAGAGCTTGCAGTGAGCCGAGATCGCGCCACTGCACTCCAGCCTGGGCAACAGAGTGAGACTCCGTCTCAAAAAAACAAAACAAAACAAAACAAAAACAAAAACAAAAGTCAGCTAGCTGATTAGGTAGTAGGTGGGCAGACAGTGAAGTTTCTTCTCTCCTCCTGCTCTGGGCCTAAGATCTGAAATCCCAATAATTAGAGCCAGTAACCACAAGAAACCTGCATAGTTGGTAATATAACCTAAGAGCCTAGGTTGAGGGTAAAAGTCTTACAAAAAAAAAAAAAGTGGAGATGTCCACAGAGAAAAACTTTTTTGATTTCTGAAAAATTAAAAGCATATTTTATCTTAAATGAGGTATCGGTTAGAGAGGTGCATATGTTTGTCAAAAATCATTTTGTACACTTTAGTTCATTTCAACATACATGAAATTTTACCTTAATTTTAAAATGCACTTTTGGTTGGGCACAGTGGCTCATGCCTGTAAGCCCAACACTTTGGGAGGCTGAGGCGGGTAGATCACTTGAGCCCAGGAGTTCGAGACCAGCCTGGCCAACATGGCGAAACCCCATCTCTACCAAAAATACAAAAATTAGCCAGGTGTGGTGGCATGCACCTGTAGTCCTAACTACTCAGGAGGGTGAGGCAGGAGGATCGCTTCAACCCAGGAGGCGGAGGCTGCAGTGAGCAAAGACAGCACCACTGGACTCCAGCCTGGGCGACAGAGCAAGACCCTGTCTCAAAAAACAAAACCAAACAAACAAAAAAAACCCCATAAAAATGTACTTTTAAGTACATTTTAATTAAGCCTAGAACACTACACATAAAAAGGCAATGTAAGTAAATGAAGGATATGAAAATTTTAAAAATTTATCTTGTAGAACATGAAGGTATCAACACTTTCTTTTTGAACCTAAAATAGCCTTTTTTTTTTGAGATGAGAGTCTTACTCTGTCACCCAGGCTAGAGCGCAGTGGCATGATCTTGGCTTCCTGCAACCTCTGCCTCCCAAGTTCAAGCAATTCTCCTGCCTCAGCCTCCGAGTAGCTGGCATCATAGGCACGCACCACCACACCTAGCAAATTTTTTGTGTTTTTAGTAGAGATGGGGTTTCACCACACTGGCCAGGCTGGTCTCAAATTCCTGGCCTCAAGTAATCCACCCACCTAGGCCTCCCCAAGTACTAGAATTACAGGTGTGAGCCACTGTGCCTGGCCTAAAATAGCATATTTTTAATAAGCATTTTTAAAAGTGTAGTTTATTTAAAAAAAAAACATACTATATAACTCTGCACCAACTCATTAAAGATATATGTAAGTGCCTAGTTTGTACAAGGAGCTGTGGTAGGTATTAAAGACATAATAGTACACAAACACTGTTTCCATCCTCATACACTCCAGTGGGCAAACTACATACTGAATAGTTGGTTAATGACTGTGATAAATGTTGCAAAGGAATAGTACTAGGTACAATGAGAGCAACTGCAGCCAGTGGGGAGTACGTGGGTCAGGGAAAGCTTACCAGAAATATAAGGTAAGACATAAAGAATAAGTAGAGCAAGTGACATTAAAGAAAAAAAAAATTCTAGAAACATTTCCAGACAGAAGATATGTAAAAGAATTCCAAGATGAGAGATAAGGATTTCAACAGGGCAGTGACGTGATCAGATTTGGCTTTAAAATAGTAATCCTGGGAGCAATATGGAAAACAGAGAAGAGCCCAGTGAACACTGTTAAGACTAGCAACACTGAATACTTCAAGAGAGAAATGAAGGTGGTTTGATGTTGAGTAACAGACAATAAAGAGAAAACTGGAGAGTCTAGCAACAGATGATGTAGGGAGAAAAAAAGAACTTATAAGAATAATTCTCAGGTTTCAGTATGATAGTGATTATCAACTGAATGATAGTGATTATGAGCTCATTTGGACATGCCAAGTTTGAAGTACTTCAGAGAATGAAGGCTCCATTAACTAGACAAATGCATATATGAGTCTGAATCTCAGGAAATGAAGCTAGAGACACAATTTGGGAATCATCTGCACAGAGGCACATGAAGCTACATAAGGTGAAGAGAGTGTACCATGAGAAGAACAACTAGGACTAAACCCCAAGAATGCCTCTATTTAAGGGGGGATGGTGGGGGCAGTTAGTAGTCATTGAAGGAGGAGGAGAGGCTAAGAAACAGTAAGAAGGTAGGTAGGAGGCATACAAAGAGAGTTCTTTGTTACAGAAATCAAGGAAACATGTTAGAAGAACGAAGGAATGACCAACTGTGGCAAACGCTGCTTAAAAAAAAAAAAAAAACAAGGAGAATGGGGATTAGCAGTCTCTCTATTCTGAGATGAAAAGACACCATGGTGATACTAGTAAGGGCAAAACTTAATAGTTGAGGTAGAAGCTTAACTGTAATGTATTCAAAGTGTATGAAAGATGAGAAAAGGAAGATGGCAAATGTCAACATTTCTTACAACACATTTAGCTATGAATGACACACGACAGATCCTGGGAGACAGCGCAGGGGTTCACCAGAGAATTTAACAGAATTGTATTCTGAGGATTGAGTGAGTGGCTTGAACATGTTTAATGCTGGTTGAGTAAGATCCAATATGAAAGGTAGAACCCTAAAATACTTAAGGTTCATGACAAGGTAGAAAGGGATTGACCCATAGCACAGGTTGAGATGTGGCCTGACAGAAGAGGACACCACCCTCCACTAAAAGAGAAGGGAAAAAGAAAAACATAAAAGGGGAGAAAATACAAGTAAAGTTCTAGATTTAGCGGCAAAAAATGAGCATAGTTCCTACCTGATGCTTTCTCTTTTCTCTGAGAAATAGAAAGTAAGATCATTTACTACAAGGGAGGAAACCCAAGGGAGAGATGGAGGTCTGAAGAGAAATAACTGCTGGAGCAAGCTGACTAAAGAAAAAGAGTGAAACTGCTGGGCAGTGTGAAGGGTTGACCACAGGTCTGTGATGCGACAAACAGTGAAACAGTAGCATCAATCTACCCTGTATGAATTTTCAGTTCATGCAGCACTGTGGTACTACCGAATGGGTCTGATGAAAAGATGAAGGGACAAGAAATAATACCAGTTAATCTCTAATGAGCATGTTACTATGGGCGCCAAGCCCTACAAGTGGTTTACATGAATTGTTCCACTGAAGCCTCATGACTACTCTACCCAATATTATTTTCATTTTATAGATGAGGAACCTGAGGGGTGAACTAATTAACTTCTTGACCATGTGTAGAGTCAGAATTCAAGGTTTGAGATTTCGTTGCAAAAAAAAAGAAAAAAGAAAGAAAAAAAGGGAGGAGGAGGACTGAAACAAAACACACTTTAAAAATAACATCAGAGTATGCGTGTGTATAAAATTTTAAAGTTCTTCTTTTGTCAAAAGAATAAACCGTAAGATTACAAGTGGTTTTCTATCTTAATGTTAGATAGTTAGGATGCGATTTAAAGACTCACCATATCTAGAACTTCGAAAACAACAAGCTAACTTATTTCAAATTTATATGCCAGATAATATATGTTGTCACATACCATCTCATTTAACTTCAAAATGATAACACAAGGTTAATTTATAACCGGATGAGAAAAATAATGCTCAGAAAAGCTAAATAATTTGTTATACCTTTTATCAAATCCCTTAAAAGTGAAGTGGCCTCTCCCTGACCCCCTTGCCACTAAGCCCTTACAAAACCAGGGGTAATAGGCCTGACTGAATTCACAGAGCAGAACAAAAAACTTTACAGCTGTTTGTTCTCATTGGAAATTCTTTCCAAACATTGCTTTATTCTACCAAGTAAAAGAAACTAGGACAAGCTCTCATCACTACATTAAAACTAAAAAAACTAGAAACAAAAATATAAAAAGGTAAAACTTTGGGAAAAATAATTATATCCAACACACAAACATAAACACTGATGTAAAACAAGTCATTAACTTATTAATTTTGGAGTGATACAGTAATTAAACTTAATGAATCTAGCGTCATTCTATAGCACCAAATTTTTTTTAACTGGAATTTAATCTCTCTGAAAGTTATTAAACAGCTGAGATCAAAGTCAGTGTTTTCCAAATGATCTTGCTGAACAGGATTTTTTTCTTGACTGATGAAAACAAAATACAGCAATAGCCGGTGAAAAATGGAATATAGATGTGAAGAAGCTAATATCCTTAAACAAGACTAGCTGCAATATTGCACTGCAATAATATACTATTAAGAAAAATAGATGGCAGCTATGAGTGTATGATTATCAGAAAAAATAACTGTATTAATATGACATCCTCTCTCACTGAAGATGTAAGAATTAAGGATTTAAAAACTTGTAAGAGAATATTCAGCTTTTGTTTCTCATTGTCATTTAACAACTCTTAAGGAGATGTTAATATGGTTTTTTCCATATTTTCCATTTTAAAGGACAAGTGCTAAATACTAAGAAAAAAATTAAGTCATTCCCTTTCAGTTTCTCATTCTAAGCATTCACTAAGTATGTGAACAATTAAGATTTTTATTCATGGCCGGGCACAGTGGCTCACGCCTGTAATCCCAGCACTTTGGGAGGCCAAAGCGGGCAGATCATGAGGTCAGGAGATAGAGACCATCCTGGCTAACGTGGTGAAACCCCGTCTCTACTAAAAAGAAAAATAAAATAAAAATAAAAATAAAAATAAAAATAGCCGGGCGTGGGGACAGGCGCCTGTAGTCCCAGCTCATCAGGAGGCTGAGGCAGGAGAATGGCGTGAACCCGGGAGGCGCAGCTTGCAGTGAGCCGAGATCGTGCCACTGCACTCCAGCCTGGGGAACAGAGCGAGACCCCGTCTCAAAATAAATAAATAAATAAATGAATAAAAAAAGATTTTTATTCACATAGGCTTCGGTTGGCCCTTACAAAGAAAGTACTGTTCATTTAAAAAACAAAAACCACCTTCCACACTGAGACGTACTATAACTAAGTTAGACAGAAAGTCATTGTGTTTTGAAATGTTTAATTTCTTTTTGAGACGGAGTTTCACTCTGTTGCCCAAGTGAGAGTGCAGTGGCACGATCTTGGCTCACCCCCCGGTTCAAGCGATTCTCCTGCCTCGGCCTCCCAAGTAGCTGGGATTACAGGTGCCCACCACTGCACCTAATTTTTGTATTTTTAGTAGAGACAGGGTTTTGCCACGCTGGCCAGGCTGGTCTCAATCTCCTGACCTTAAATGATATGCCCACCTTGGCCTCCCAAAGTGCTGGGATTACAGGCGTGAGACACCGTGCCCAGCCTTCAAATGCTTAACTGCTTAAAGGAAGAAAACATTTAAAAAGCTCTACTTACCATGTACATTAGTATGTCTCTAATCATCACCATAGCTGTTTGATGATCATTCCAAGCTTGATTTAGCGTTTGAAGAAAGTTGTTATTCAATGAATTTAGTACATCTTCTCGCACCTAGTAACAGAAGAGTTCATTAGTGTGCACACACACATCCACACACTCGTATATACAGGCATGCACATATCTGTTTAATAAAATAATGAAGTGGAATCTTTAATTTAAATCAAAGAAATGTTATAGGCTAGTAGAAATATTTTAAGCTATAACCTATACACAGAAGAGTATCAAATGTATATGTATAGTACAGACTCCTCTTCTGATCTCCAGAACATAAATCAACTTCCTAGGTATTTCCCAACCCTCCAGTGACTTGACATCATTGTCAGAGTAAAATCCTATATTCTTATAGTAAGTTACAAGGGCCTGTAAGACTGGCTTCATGCTACTGCTGAATTTCCTACTACACCTTCCCTTCCCCAACTTTGAATAATGGTTGAGAATACTGATTTTGCAGTCAATTACCTGGGCTCCAATCCCAGCTCCCTAACAAACTGGGTGACCTGGGATAAATATTTAACCTCTGTGCCTCAGTTTCCTTATATGTGAAATAGCATTCTTCTTGTAGGATTGTTTTAAGAACTGAATTAACGCTAGTAATACACTTAAAACAGTGCTTAGTACTCCGTAAACACTCTATAATAAACTACTCAGTACACTTCAGCTACAATGGCCTCTTTACTAAATACAGCAACTGTGCTCTGCCACTCCTTCTGCCTCAATTCACATGGCTCTTCCCACTCACTTTATTTTGCTCAAATTTCATCTCTGGAGAGGTCTTTCCCAACCAATTACTTCAAAGAAAGCCTAGCTCTACTTCTTCACCATACAATTTGCTTTTTGTCATAGCATTCATCATTACCTACTATATTAGTTTATTTGTTTATTGTTTCTTCCACTAAAATGTAAATGTCTCCATGGTGGCAGGATTTCTGTCTTTTCCATGTGTATATCCCACACCTAGAATAGTGCTTGGTATATATAACACCATTTATTTCATATCCCTGCCCTCCAATGCCATGATTCACCTCCAACATAAGCACTTTCAGGATTACCTGCTTTTGCACATAAAGTTCCCTTGAGCCTGAAATGTCTTTCCAATCCAACCCTAATAAAAGACTATTCAAGACTTCAAAAATTCCTTTCCACAGTCCACAAGCTTAGTACCATCCTCTCTGATAAAATGTTATTGACCACTACTCTTTCCTGCTATGCTATCTGCCCAAAAGAAAGACCATTTCACTCAGAAACAGAATCTAGACTCTGGTTCTTGTTCTCTCACAAAGTCGTCGTGTGTTTGTCTCCAAGTTCCTGTAACACTTTGGGACTATACTGCCAACTTCTACAGTTATTCAAATCCAACCAACCTTCCATAATCCAGCTAAACTCTCAATAACTCTACACTAAACAAAACTTTTTTATCTCCAAATATCCTTTACCATAGAGAATTTCTAATAGTGGTTATGCTTTTTCAGATTGGGAAAAAGCTGAAGTCATGGTGCTTTCTGAGAAACATCAACTATTTAATGTATGTTGAGATATATAGACACCTCTAAAACAATTATAAATACACATAAATAAAATGCCATTCTGTATCAGATCTAATATGAACAAGTGGCTAAAAGTGCCAAAGAAAATACACACAACACACTGTGGAAGAATAAATTCAAACTAAGAAAACAGAATCTTTTCCTACATATTGGGGAAAACAAGGTTATTAGATTTAATGATGAGACAATATATCTAGTCTACTAAATGTATAGTATAAAAATCACTAGGCCTGTACCACAAAATTTAGAATTTTATCATATATTTAATCTTTTGTTCACAAGACTAAGCTCCATGACTTCAAGTTACATCATCCAGAAATTCCTCCAAAAATGTTAACTATATCAAGTTAGTTAACAGAAATACAAAATGAATAATGTATTATTTGTTTCAACTCATTAAATCTAGCACTTGTCAGATACAAATCCCAACAAAAACCCAGCAAGCTGAAAACGTGCTTATTTTCAAAATTTTACACCAAGCTTCATATTCCTTTACTGAAGAGTAGCAATTAAATTAAAATCATGACAATGCAAGAGCAATCTACGCTACATATAAAAAAAATACGTATTTCAAACATCAGAATATCAAGCCCATTAATTATTCTTAAGGACTTATATGAACTTCTACATACCGCTATATTATAAAATTAAGTTAAATGTTAACTACATTAAAATCACCCTGAATTTGGAACACATAAATGTGCCTGCATATTTGTTGAATGAATAAAAAATTGACCAATTAAATAAAAAGTTAATGTTATAAAATAAGGCATGTTCTTTCAAATCACTGATTTGTACATTTTATAATAAAATATATCAAGTATTTACATATTTGTCATATTTATACCTGCCTTTCAGCAAAATAAAACGTGATCTCCTAGTACAATGTGTCATAATTGCCTTGTTTGCATCATACCTCAAAAAATTATCCTGACCAATAACGGTGAATTTTACTAGCAGAAAATAGCTACAATTAAGAGCTAATTTTATGTTTATTTTTCAATTATGCATACACACACACACAAACTCATGACTGAAAGAAGTAAAATGAATGCCTTAGATACACTGCTGCAATGTCTTCTTATTCAGATTACTCTATGAACAAAAAATTTTTCCTCCAACATTTCTGTAGAAAATTAGTTGAAAGTGAACAGATTATTTATTCAAACATACACAATAAAATGGTAGGAATGAGATGAAGATTATGAAGATTAAAATAGGCTTTTAAAAAGATGGTTAAGTTGGCACATAAACTACACATTAAGTGAAAAAAGGATCTTTATTTTACAAATTATTAACATCTTATAAAAAAATTCTAAAAGCAAGCATGGGAAATATGGTGGGAGGGATAACATTGTTAATCTCATGGCCTAACACAATCACCTACTTTCTGCACCAGCAAGGCAAATGGGAGGGAACCCTGCTGTACAGGTAGTACCAGAACCAAAACAGCCTATGGATTAAGTATGAACAGATAATTAAAGAAAACCTATACTAAAATTACACAGATAAAGAGTTGGAATTTGAGGGGAGAGACATGGAAGAACAAGTAGCAACACCAGAGAAATTGAGAGCAGGATGGGACCAGCTGTGACAAAAAAGATGGAAGTGTAAGTAATGGAGAACTAATGGCTGTGCCTGGCACTAGCTTTGCAAAGGAAGAAAGAGAAAGCTCAACACAGTGGATCACAAATCAGGCAGAAAATTAGAGTCACCCGAAGAGCTTTTACAAACAGATTTTAAGTACGATGCAGTAGTGTGTCCGTGGTCTCAGCTACTCACGAGGCTGAGGGGGTAGGATTGTTTGATCCCAGGAGTTTGAGGCAAGCCTGGGCAACACAGCAAGATCCTATCTCTAAAAATAAATAAGACTTCAGTGAAGAGAATGAGAAAACAAGCCACAGATTGGGAGAAAGTATTTGCAAAAGACAAAGCTAATAAAGAACTATTATCCAAAATATATAAAGAATTCTTAAAACTTAGAAAGTAACTCAATTTTTAAAAAGGCAAAAGATCTTGACAGACACCTAACCAAAGAAGATATACAGATGGCAAGTAAGCATTTGTGGAGATCATAGGTCATTAGGACACTGCAGATTAAAACACCAATCTGATACCATTACATACCTTTGAGAATGGCCAAAACATTGACAATACCAAATGCTAGCAAGGACGCAGAGCAAAAGAGTATCTCATACACTGCCAGTGGGAATGCAACATGGTACAGTCACTTTGGAAGGCAGTTTGGCAGTTTCTAACGAAACCACACATACTCTTACCATATAATCTGGCAATCACACTCCTGAGTTTTTTCTTAAATGAGCTGAAAACTTACGTCCACACAAAACCCCACACACAAGTGTTTAAAGCAACTTCATTCATAATTGCCACAACTTGGAAGAAACCAAGACGTTCTTCTGCAGATTAGTGGATTAATAAATTGTACTACATTTACAAAATGGAATATTACTCAGCACTAAAAAGAAATGAGCTATTAAGCCATGAAGAGATATAGAGATAACTTAAATGCATATTACAAAGTGAAAGAAGCTAATCTGAAAAGGGTATATACTGTATGATCCAACTATATGACATTCTGGAAAAGGCAAAACTAAAGAAAGAGCAAAAAAATAATAGGTATGTAAGTAGGCAGAGCACAGGATTCACAGGGCAGTGAAATTATTCTGTACAATACTATACTAGTGAATATATGTCCAAAACCATAGACTGAGTTCATTCCAAAAGTGAGCCCTCATGTAAACTATGGACTTGGAGTGATGACGTGTCAATGTAGGTTCATCAATTGTAATAAATGTACCACTCTGGTGTGGATGTGCATACAGGGGGGAGGCTGTGCATATGTTGGGGCAGGGGTGTATATGGGAAATCTTAGTACCTTCCATCCTCCATCTTTTTTTTTTTTTTAGATGGAGTATCGCTCTGTTGCCCAGGATGGGGTCCAGTGGCGCAATCTTGGCTCACTGCAACCTCTGTCTCCCAGGTTCAAGCCATTATTCTGGCTCAGCCTCACAAGTAGATGGGATTACAGGTGTGCGCCACCACACCTGGCTAATTTTTGTATTTTTAGTAGAGACAACGGTTTCACCTTGTTAGCCAGGCTGGTCCTGAACTCCTGACCTCAAGTGATCCACCCGCCTCGGTCTCCCAAGGTGCTGGGATTACACTGTGTCCAGCCTCTCCACTGAATTTTGGTGTTAATCTGAAAACGGCTCTAAAAACCAAACTTTATATTTAAAAAAAAAAAGGGAGGGAGGGAAGAAGGAAGAGGAAGGAGGAAGAAGAAAGAAAGAAGAAAGAAGAAGAAATATTTGGGGGCCACCCAAGATCAAAAGACAACCCTAATTTTAAAGTATCTACCCATGTGATTCTGATATAACATCCAGGACTAGGAAACCACTGGCTCCCACACTAGCCATTTCTGTCTCTTCCCTTTGCAGAACTTCTTCAACATGAGTATGTTTTTATATTATTGTAATGATAGTATTTATGCAATTCTGAGTCCTGCTTTTTTCTTCTAAAAAACAAACAAAAAAAACCACACAGGATCCATGTGCAGAACGTGCAGGTTTGTTACATAGGTATATGTGTGCCATGGTGGTTTGCTGCACCTATTGACTCATCCTCTAAGTTCCCTCCCCTCACCTCCCATCCTCCAACAGGCCCTGGTGTGTGTTGTTCTCTTCTGTGTCCACGTGTTCTCACAATGTTCAGCTCCCACTTATGAGTGAGAAGAGCCCTGCTTTTTTAATGCCATTGATTAACATTTAATATTAACCTTTGGTTTAGGAGAAAAATACCTAGCTGTATCATATCATGTCCAATGCACCATAGTAATCCAAAGAAAAAGGTTAGATTACAATGAAGTGTAAGAAGAAAATGTCATCTGATAATTTTAAGCAAATGATACCAAAAGCATAATTTATAAAAGAAAAAATGCTAAACTGGACTCTACTGAAATTAAAAACTTTTGTTCTGTAGACACCACTGAGACAGTAACAGAGAGAAGCTACAGAATAGGAGAAAAACCAAATGACTGTATCCAGAACATATTAAAAAAAAAAAACTCTTAGAACTTAGCAATGACAGCAAATAATTTAAAAATGGGCAAAAGACTTGGACAGACACTTCACCAAAGAGGATATACAGATGGCAATTTTGTACATGAACAGATGTTCAACAATGTAAGTCATTAGGGAAAAGCTAATTAAAACCATGAGAAACCCCTACACACCCATCAGAATGGCTAAAACAAAAGATGCTGACAGTATCGACTGCTGACAAAGATTTGCAACAACTAGAACTACCATAAACAAAATGGTACAGCCTTACCAGAAAACAGTTTGGCAGTTCTTAGGAAGTTAAATAACATCACGTGACCCAGCAACCCTACTTCTATGTATTTAATAGAGAAATGAAAACTTACATTCACACAAAAATCACACACAAATGTCCATAGCAGCTCTACTCACAACCACAAAATGTCTTTCAACAAGTATACAGGTAAATGAATAAGCAAACTGTGGTACATTCATACAATAGAGTATCAGCCATAAAAGGGAACAAATTATTGATAGATTAGTTTGGATCAATCTCAAAATAATTATGCTGAACGAAAGAAACCAGACTCAAAAGATTACAAACTATAATTCCAATTATATGACATTCTTGAAAAAAAAAAATCCAAAACTATAAAGATAGCAGATCAGTGGTTGTCAGGAACTAGGGGTTAAGAGAACTATAAAGGGATAACAGAGGGAGTTTACTGGGGTCAAGCAACTGTTCTATATCAAGTGTGACAGTGGTTACATGAATCTTTATGTGTGCTGAAATTCAGAGATATACGAAAATAAAGGCCAATTTTATTATACACTAATTTTTAAAAATTTGAATTATTATTTGAAAATTGGGCCCTGTTTCCTTATTATTTTATCATAAACATAAGCTATGATGCCACAAGCTTTATTCATAAAAGCAATTTTAATTCCAAACAATGAAAGAATTGTTAAACAATTTGAGTATATCAACCTTATGAACCACTCTGCAACAATTCAAACTTGACCACTATTCTTTGTTTCTGTGGATATAGCTTTTCTTGCATTTTTAAAAGTTAAATCCTTAGCAAAGATTAAAGTGGAATTACTGTCAAAAGGAAACCTTTTTCTTTCTTTAAGAAACAGGGTGTCACTCTTTCACCCAGGCTGGAGTACAGTGACACAATTATAGCTCACTGCAGCCTCAAGCTCCTGGGCACAAGTGATGCTCCCACCTGAGCCTCCCAAGTAGCTAGGACTTCAGCAGCACGCGCCAGCACTTCTGGCTTTTTGTGTGTGTGTGTATGTGTGTGTGTGTGCCAGCACCTCTGGCTGTGTGCGTGTGTGCGCGTGCGCATGTGTGTGTAGGTAAGGGGTCTTACTGTTTTGCCCAAGCTGGTCTCGAAGTCCTGGCCTCAAAGTGATCCTTCCACGTTGGCCTCCCAAAGTGTTGGGATTATACGCATGAGTCACCGTGTCTGGCCTATTTTTCAACTGTATAATAAAACCTGCTTAATGATAAATTAATGTCCAAGCTGCAATATACACATCCTCAAGTCAGTCAAATTACTGGTAAAGAGAAACAAGGAGCTGGAAAGGAGGATTACAGAAGACAACAGCAGGAATGACCAGGAGCTACAGGCTTCCAAACTTTGCCCTTGAGTTTTCATTCCCAAATATCTCCATGGATTGACAAGGAAGCAATACTGGGCCAGCAGCTCTTGGGCTAGCTGGAGAGCTGAAGGACATAATGTGCACAGTTCTCCCATACCCCACAACACACATAATTGTTTTTAATCATTAATTAAAATGTTTTCACACTCTACATTTCAATGCCTGGGGCAAAATCCCAGCCAGCCAATCCTAATTAAATGTCTAGGTAAAACAAAGAAATCATCAGCTAAAACAAATTAAAAACTTTAATTCTAAAGTTCATTGAAACTAAAACAGAGTCACATAATCAATGATGATATGGAATACTGAAAATTGAGGACTTCCTTGGTAAACAAGTCTCCAAATTCAGGACAACATTAGGTCCAAATATAGACAAATCCCCAAAGTACAGAAATTTATACTTGGCATTACTGTCCATCAAAAAAATACTAATCATGTATTAAAAACATAAAATGAGACATAATAACATGGAGCACATCCTAATTATACCAGGACATTAAAAAGTATCACAGAGGTACAATAACTCAAAGGTATGTCGTTCTATAAATCTATAGTATTTTAACATTCACCCAGAAGCTAAGATAATAAAAATCTGCTAAGGTTGAATATCACTTATCCAAAACACTTGGAGGCCACTCGTGTTTCAGATTTTTGATTTTTTCAGATTTTCGGTTTTTTCAGATTTTGGAATATAATACTTACCAGGTAAGCATCCTTAATCCGAAAATCCAAAATCTGAGATGCTCCAATGAGCATTTCCTTAAAGCATCATCTCAGCACTCAAAAAGTTTCAGATTTTGGCCAGGTGTGGCGGCTCAATGCCTATAATCCCAGCACTCTGTGAGGTTGACGTGGGCACAATGGCTTGAGCTCAGGAATTCAAGACCAGCCTGGACAACATGGCAAAACCTCGTCTCCACCAAAAATATAAACAATTAGCTGGGGGTGGTGGTGTGTGCCTGTAGTCCCAGCTATTCAGGAGGCTGAGGTGGGAGGATCACTTAAGCCCAGGAGGTGGAAGCTGCAGTGAGCCGAGATCATGCCACTACACTCCAGCTAGGATGACAGAGTGAGACCCCTCCCATCTCAAAAAAAAAAAAAAAAAAAAAGTTTCAGATTTTGGATTTTTGGATTAGGGATACTCAACCTCTTTGCAGACAACTGCCCAGGGGAGTCACTAACTAAGGGCTCTGACCAAGTCACCTAACCTATCTAGTCTGTAGCACCTCTTTAACTGTGATGTGACTATGGTTGATTAGATCAATGACATCATGTTCCACTGAAATGCCTTACTTAGCACCACTGCAGAAAAGACTTCATTTCCCCTTATTAAATATGATTTATAATAGTTTTGTATGATTTTTTAAATTGGGGCTTCTATTTTAAAATAATTGACAGCCACTGGATGCCTGCTATCTTTCTGGCTCTAAATTCCAAAACATGTTGCCTGTTTCATCTGTTAAAGACAGCATAATACAAAAGCATGCAACATTTACTATGACCTACAAAAATAGCACTTAATGCCATAATTTCTTCAATCACTTTATTAACGATGGATAAGTTGCTTTTAGTTTTTTACCATTATAAGTAATGTTACAAAAACATTCTTACACATACAAAAAAAGTTAAAAAATAAAAATAAAAATAGCATTTAAATTTCCACTTAAAACATACTTTTTTCAGTCCTGCATTAATCACATGTGGTCTAGGGGTTTGTCACTTTATAAATTTTGCCAGTTACATGAATTTTAGTCTTCCAAGGAATGCCATTAAATAATTCTTAAAGATTTCAAAATTTTTCCATCTTATCATACCACAGTGGTATGACACAAACCTATCAATAAAAGTGGCTTACTAGATAAAGTGAATCCCAATGGGAGACAAGCCAGAAGGTATAGAGGACAGCTGACAGAACTGTTTGAGAAAAAAGCTTCACGGCTCTTTCCCTCACCCTGAGAATTCCTGATCTAAAAGGTTAAAAAGAAACACTGCAATGTTCTGCTATTTTTACAGAAGTCATATACAAAAATAGGGGCAGGTCAGGAATAAGGACACTTGCTTTCCTTTCCTCTAAAGGATAGAAATTTCTGAATGACTGGAAGGAACTCTTACCTCATATTTTGAGGAATTCTTAATGCAGTCAAACTCCAATTATTTGTACAACTAATATAAATTTGGTTAACAGATGTTGCTGTTATAATACATATAGCAATCTTAAGATTTCTGTATCTCAAACAAGCTTCTACTAAGGCCAAGATAATTAATTTTAAGTTTTGTAGGTATTTTAAACTTTCCAAGAATTAACTAATGATGAGATTCCTGAATAATATAAAATTCACTATCCTTTTCATACAGTAGACTGTGTTATTCTCATTATTTTTAATTAACTTTAATAATTAAGATGGCAATAGTGATCAGAAAAATTATACCAGTATCCTTAAAAAAACAGTAAGATAGCCACTGTAGGGAAAAAATTTTCTCCATTGCTGCCAGAAGATTCCTCATTAAGTAATTTTCTAACGTACATAGTAATGTAACTTAACAGCATTTCACAAAAAGCACACTACTCTCAATTTCAAAATCAAATTCATTCTCAGTGGAACATATTCCCCATTCTTACTCTTTGTTTTAAGTGTCCAAAATGAAGCTCTTAAAGAAATCAGGTCCTATTATCAGATATCAACCACTCATTCAAAAGTATACAAAGTATTTCCCCAGACTGACAATTCATGTATTTATGTTTGCTTCCAGCAGGCAAAACAGGGTGCTTGGCACTATGGGGGATACAAGACACTTTCAGCCACTTTATAATCTCTGAGGGAGAGGGGAGAAGGGGGAGCCTAATATTAGCATTCAAATGACCTCAATACAAAGTAGAATACAATAAATAGCACTACAGAAAAGTTAAAAGTTCAAAGAAGGAACACAGAACAGGTGTTAGGACAATACACTTTCACAATTTCATACATAAAGATAATTTGCTACGTGTTGAAGCAAATACTATTTTAACAATCACATAAAATTTGACATTTTTAAAAAAGGCATTCTTAGTTCAAATATGCTTTTAAACTGGTCTTAAAATAGTATGACTTAGAAAAATCAGGATTTCTCAATCAGTACAAAATACTACTATGAAAAATGATAGCTTTTTACTTACTGGTTGGAAAGGAATGCAGAAAGAAAAATGACAGTACACCACAGAAAAACACCACTATGACTTATCGTTTGTAAAGTATCCTATTCCCAATGGTTAAGATATACATTAAAAGCTATTATTATAGCATTAGTATCATGGTTAAACTTAGTAACAGGCACACTGACAGAATTAATCAGGAAAACATACACAAAGCATGACAACATAGCTACCAGTATTTTTGTTCTCGAGTACGATGGAAAAAACAACCATGGTTTCTCAAGATAACATGATCTGGTTCTAAGCCGACTGACAGACTTCAATCTCAAAAAAACAGAGGCATATAGCCCGATAATCACCTGTGTTTTTAAATGGTTGTTAGATTTAGTAATTAACTCGAGTAGGGAGAGGTATTACCCCACACAGAGAAAAAAAAAATGGATCTCAGCTATTTGTGGCTATGAACCAAGGTGGTTTCCATTTTGACTGCTGGTAGTATTCTCGAAGATTCATTTCAACAGACAACTGAGTGCCAACCACATGCAAAGAGGAGACACAAAGATAAATGAACAGGTCCTCCTTCATTTATTCACTTAGTAATAGAAGAATATCACTAAAAAATACAACAGAAATAGGACGGGGGGGGGTACTTGCCCTCAAAGTACAGTCTACCTAACAACTTAAGCAGAATAGCTGATACTTAACATGGGCAAACTTGTTAAAACAACACTTTTAAGCCTCCTCTCCCCCAACATCATTTCTCTTCCATCCCTTTCAATGTAGAAACCATTCAATTTCCAATGTCCTTCATATCCCACGGTTGCTGTTTTCCTGACTCTCTAATAATCCCTTTTCCACACACTATCCCCGACAAGTCTCTGTCTCTTTTGGGATTATGCTATTTATATTTAGGTCACTATCCCCATATCATACCCATTAACAGTTTTCACACCTAGCTCACAGTCTCTTCTCACTCCTGTCACCACCATCCCAAAAAGCATAATGGGCTGAGTACCTTCCAGCAACTTTTAAGTTAAACATCAAGACAAGATAGCATGAAAACTAAAGATGAGCAAGCAGCAACAAGGAACTGAAAATGGCACTCATCCTAAATGCCTGACTACATCTTCTCCACTGCAGTCAGCCTTTCTAAGGATTAAAAAGCAATGGCTCCCACCACCAACAGAATAACACTCAAATCCCCTACAATGGTTTTCAAAATCTAGCCCAACCCACTTTACTATCCTCATTTCCTACAAAAACATTCGAAGATGCTTTTGTTCATCCTTATGAACAACAACATGTTCACCTTCCATCTATACTGATCTATCTCACTATGCTCATACCTACCTGCCATTTTTCTCATTCAACTTTCTCTCCTTGTTATCTACCGGGACAATATTTTGGCTTTGCTCACATGATGAATCTTGAGTAATGCTTTAAGTATAATCAAAAGTGACCTCCTCTTTCTACTTTGCCCTGAATTCCTCAGGCAAAATAACTCCCCCTCAAATCTGATTACCTCACTAAAATTATGGGATTCTTGCTGGCAAGAATCATGTCTTATTTATTTTTGGGTGGCTGAAACATAGGAGAAACTCAATCTCTGTGGGCCTCTGAAATGAATCTGAATTTGCTAAGGAAAATCTTATTCCCAAGTGTTTCTATCAATATTCTTAACTCACTGCAGTCATTATATATTGTATATATATATGCCATTAAAAACATTAATTTTAATGTTTTCCATTAAATTAATATTTGCCTAGAAAGGGAAAAGCACTCCAAAAGCTTTATTATAAAAGGAAGTCTGTTTAAGTAATTGACATAAAGAAGAGTCCACAGTTTACCTTAAAGTTACCAACTTCATGTTCACATAAATATCTTAACTTACTTACAAACAAATATAAAATTTAAAACTGGTTCTTCTTCCCCATCTAGAAATAGGGAGAAAAATATATTGAAAAAGTAGTTCACACAGAGACAGCATTTTCAGCAAATAAGACCCTAGGTACAAAAGATAAATGGTGAGGAATTATTTGTTCTACAAAAAGACATTGCAGTTTACAAAGAAATTCAAAAAAGAAAGTCACTTGAAACTTGAAACTATGTCCCCTTCAAGGCTGCAATTTCCCTACTGGTAAAACAAAAGTGCTTAGAACAGATTATGACTACAAAGCGTAGATCCAAGTATGTAAGTCTAAAACGTAACTTCCACAAAGGCAGGAATCTTTCCTTGATATAGTACAAATGCTCACACCAGTGCCTTGCTCAACAGGCGGTTTTCTGAATAAAGGAAAGGTGAGCAAGATGAAGCTCCTCTTATTCTGGCTTCCTCCCATTCAATCGAAGTAAGATATTATTTGAAGAATAGGACATACGGATAGAAAAACTTTGAAAACCACTAGAATAAATGTTCTTTCCAATAATAACTAAAAAGATAAGTTAATTTTAAATGTTAACTTTTTTTTGTTCAGCTATTTTTCTAAGAAACCAACTTTCAAAGTTCAATAATTTTTATAGGTTCATTTATGAGGTTACCATGTTATTTGATTATTACTATGGAGTATTACAGATGAAGAAATTAAGCATAAGGTAAATCTAAGAAAACTGCTAAGCATTACAAAATTGAGATAATAAAGCTCTTCCCATATTAAAACTAAAGTTTCTCCCCTGACTTCAAGAAAATTAAAAATTGAGGCCAGGCACAATGGCTCACGCCTGTAGTCCCAGCACTTTGGGAGGCGGATGGATCACTTGAGCCCTGGAGTTCGAGACCAGCCTGGGCAACAGGGTGGAAACCTTGTTTCTACAAAAAAATATACAAAAATTTAGCCAGGCATGGTGGCACGTGCCGCTAGCCCAGCTATGTAGGAGGCTGAAGTGAGAGAATCACCACAGCCTGGGAGGCGGAGAATGCAGTGAACCGAGATTGTGCCAACGTACTCCAGCCTGGGAAACACAATAAGGCCTGGTCTCCAAAAAACAACAACAACAACAACAACAAAAAAGCTGGACGCTGTGGCTCACGCCTGTAATCGCAACACTTTGGGAGGCCAAGGCGGGTGGATCATTGATGCTACTAGGAGTTCAAAACCAGCACGGACAACATGGCAAAACACCATATTTACTAAAAATACAAAGATTGGCCAAGCATGGTGGCACACGCCTGTAATCCCAGCTACTCGGAAGGCTGAGGCACAAGATTTGCTTGAAACTACAAGGTGGAGATTGCAGTGAGCCAAGATGGCGCCACTGCACTCCAGCCTGGGCGACAGCAAGACCTTGTCTCGGAAAATAAATTCAAAAAAAAAAAAAAAAATTGAAACGTTTTTATTAAAAACACATGGCACAGGAATAAACAGTCTTAGAGACTATTATCTTCCTAAGTCTTAATAACCTAAACTTATCAAGACACATAATCATAATTTTTAAAGTTCTTTGGGCTAAAACGACCAACTCCAAACTCATTTTATAGATTAATACTTTAAATTCCAGAAAGGTTTAGTAATTTGTTCATGATTATTAGTGAGAGAATTAAGTCCCAATGCTCAGTTCTATTTTCTACCTATTACTTTTCCCACTGCAGCTGCATCTAGGTTATTTCTTACTATTAAAGTGCTCAACAGGAGTTAGAAGAAGAAAAGGCAAGTCCTTCGTTACTCTACAACAAGCTTAAAGACTGTCAAGTTTGAATCCCAAATAGGAACCTTATGAAAGGAGAATGAAAGAAGATGGCTCTACCCTTAACATGCCCAAAAGTAGCAAAACTAATTATTACTATTTCTAAATTTAAAACCGTGCTTTAGTATCTGACTTACATATACACATATATGCGTGCACACACACACACGCACACACACACACACACACGCAAAATGGCTGTGAAAAACTGTAACTCTGCTAAATACCTGTCAAATATTATTATCTTATAATGTAAGATTAGAGCTAAGTCTTAAGTACCACTAACTGGCAACTTTTCAGTCTCCACTGCAATCCTCAATGTATCTGAACACGAAGTGTTTAAATTCCTCAGGGTGCAATCCTGGGCCCTCTTTTCTCTTGTCTCTGTGACTTCATTTACTTCCAGGGCTTTAAATACAGGTTGGGTACTCCTCACCCTAAATGCATGGGGACCCGAAGTGTTTCAATTTTCAGATTTGAGTATTTGCATATACATAATGAGAGATCTTGGGGATGGAATCCAAGTGTAAACATGAAATTTATTTGTTTCATATACACCTTATACACATAGCCTGAGGGTAATGTTATATTTTAGTAATTTTGTCTGTGAAATAAAGTTTTGGCTGTGCTGTGACTGTGACTCCATCACATGAGATAAGCTGTGGAATTTTCCACTGTGGCATCATGTTGGCGCTCAAAAAGTTGTGGATTTTGGAGCATTCTGAATTTTTGGATTAGGGATGTTCAACCTGTACCATCTATATGTTCACAATTCCCAAATACACATCTCCAGTTCAAACTTCTCGGATAATTTGATTTGCATATCAAATTTTACAGGTATCTTAAAACTAACCTGTTCAAAATGGAGCTCCTTTGTCTGCCCCACCGTATCAGAAAATTAAATCACCTAGCCTAGCCAAGAGCCAAAAACTTAAAACTGATCTTAGATCTGTCCCTGTTTCTTATTCCCTACAATCAATCTGCTAGCAGGTAACGTTCTTTCTACATCCAAAATGTATCTTGTATTTTAAAACTTTTCTCAATCTTAACTGTCACTACACTAGTGTAAATCATCACTGTTATTCACCTGAATTTCTGGATTACTCCTTCCTGGTCCCCTTATTTCAACTCTTATGCTCTCTAACTTATTTATCTTGCTTAAAATCCTTAAATGGCTTCCTAACGTACATATAATTAATTACAAAGCCTTCTGCCATGGCTTCAAGGTCTGGCATGATCTGGCTTCTGCTTCTCTCTGCAACCCCACCTTGTCCCATTCCTCTCCATTACCAACTCTTAGCTCCCTACTTATGATGGGATTTTATTCAATGTCTTTAGGAAGTGGCAAAGAATAGCCTCCAGCTTTTTTTTTTTTTTTTTTTTTTAATCGCTCTGTTGCCCAGGCTGCAGTGCAGTAGTTCAGTAACAGCTCACTGCAGCCTCAAATTCTTGGGCCTCAGCCTCCTGAGCGACGGTGACTACAGGTGTGTGCCACCAAGCCCGGCAATTTTTTTTTTTTTTTTTGAGACGGAGTCTCGCTCTGTCGCCCAGGCTGGAGTGCAGTGGCGCGATCACGGCTCACTGCAAGCTCTGCCTCCTGGGTTCACACCATTCTCCTGCCTCAGCCTCCTGAGTAGCTGGGACTACAGGTGCCCGCCACCACGTCCGGCTCATTTTTTGTATTTTTAGGAGACGTGGTTTCACCGTGTTAGCCAGGATGGTCTCGATCTCCTGACCTCGTGATCTGCCCACCTGGGCCTCCCAAAGTGCTGGGATTACAGGTGTGAGCCACCACGCCTGGTCAATTTTTTTTTTTTTTTGTAGAGACAAGGTCTCACTATGTTGCTCAGGCTGGTCTCAAAACTGCTGGCCTCAGGTGTTCCTCCCACCTCAGCCTCCCAAAGTGCTAGGATTATAGGCGTGAGCCACTGCACTCAGCCTGCTGCCTTTTTAAAGTAAAGTTTTATTGGAATACTGCCATGTTCATTCATTTACATTTGGTCTGTTGCTGCTTTTGTGCTACAAAAACAGACTCTGAGGAGCTGTGCCTGAGAATGTATGGCTCAGAAAAACAAAAATACTGACTATCTGGTCCTTTACAGAAAAAAATATTGTACAGCCATTCACTTTGCCTAGAATACTCTTCGACCCACTTTTCTTGTGAGCGCTTATTCTTCTAATCCCAGTTTAAACACTATCACTTCCTCAAACAGCCCTTTCTTGACCTATGTGGTTGTCTTTATCATTTTTTCCTCTATCACTGTGTCCTTTCTTGATTATATTTTATAACTAAATACTTGTTTACCTGTTTACTATCTGTTTCATAAGTGCAGGAATCAGATGTGTTCTATTTACCAATATATTCCTTACACCTAGCACAGAGCCTGGCAAACAGTTTTGAATGCTGAATTCTGTGATGGGAAAAGTCTTACAGGATACCTTTGACACTTTGACAAAATAATATATATTCTAAACGTCTTTAAATCTGAAAAGCAGAACTTTTTTCCTCCATTACTATGCTTTTTTACTTTATTTAGAAAAAAAGTTAAAAAACAAATTCCTGTGTAAGTTGAAATGTTTTCATTTTCTAAATCAAGATTTTTCTTATGGTGAGGTACAAAGGCCACATTACACCCTAAATTTTGCCTTGTGGTCTTGAGAAATGAACTAAATTCCTATGGGTGTCAGTTTCCTCAAAAGAAACATTCTTCCAGAGACAAGAAAAATAATATCCTACCAGAAGTGCTTTTATTAGAGAAACAGTACTTATATTTTCTATGCCTGCTTCAATTTTGTGAACTTATTTTGAAAGCCAACAATCAGCTACCACAATCCCAAAGAGATGTCCTCTCTGAAGCCTCCCGTCATCTGCTGTCTGGTAGTCTGTGTTGCGCTACTTTACCAAAATGTTTGACTTTGTGCACTATCCTCACCTTGAAATCAAAGTACCAACAAACTATATAACAAACCAGCCCTCAGTCCATGTAAAAATTGCATTTCCTTGGAATTCTTCAATGTGAAAAGATGGGTCTTGGCTATGTATACCATAGCACTAAAAGCACTTTGCTTTAAAATAAATAAATATATGGTTCGTCAGGCAGTTCAGCTAACTGCCAAAAGCACTGTGAATTAAAAACTGATGAGCAGACCAAACAGTAATGCTTTCAGAACAACAAAAAAAGGTATATTCTGTGAGATTAAAGATAGGTATTCTGATACCACAGAACCCTGAAAGAATATCTCACCTTCTAGTCAAAAGATGCAATGCAGAGATAGGCAGTACTGATTTTCATGCAAACTATGCTTTTGCACATTGTATCAGTAACATCTCTAAGTCTCATTTAGTAGAACAAACTGAGACTTACTACCTTAGGAAACAAACATGTCAGAGGTCCTACCTTAGGAAACAAACATGTCAGATGGTCCTACCTATCAGTTAATAGTTCTTTCGATAGTGTCCCCTTCAATACAGTAGTACTGTGTTTATATGATTATTAAAATTGTTTTATAAAATAGGAGTAAACATGAAAACAAAAGCACAGAAACTAGCAGAGGCTTCAAAACCTAATTCACTGTAAATAATCAATGAACAGACATGCTGAAATTGGTACATTTCCTAGTCAAAAATTGACTGGTCAAATGAGTGTGAAAGAAAAGAATAAATAAAAGAACATTTTCAGATGCTGGCAATGATCATTAATGACTATGTATAAGGAAAGTAAATTTAAGAATTTAGCATATACTGTATATTTTAAAATTTATTTAGTACAATCAACTTGAATGCATGTTTTGGGGGAATATATTATAAAAACTGCCTATATTCTGAAATGATAATTGTTATGGACTGAATGTTTGTGTTATCCAAATTCATATTATGAAACCCTAATCCCAAATGTGATAGTATTTAGAGGTGGGGCCTTTAGGAGGCAATTAAATCTTGAGAATGGTACCCTCATTAACAGGATGGAACCATTATAAGATACATGAGAGACATGACCTCTCTCCCTCCCTGCCCTGTGAAGACACAGCAAGGAGGTGGTTGTCTATAGACCAGGAAGGGGACTCTCAGCAGAAAAATGAACCTGCAAGCACCTTGATCTTGGACTTCTCACTTGCCAGAATGGTGAGAAATATTTGTTTAAGCCACCTGGTTTATGGGATTTGTTACAGTAGCTTAAGATGAGGAAGACAACAGTTAACCTTAAATATGGGACCACTTTAAGCAACTTATAATATACTGAAACTCAGAGTTCTCATGGAGTGACTGCTCACATAACTTCAATATCTACTGGACCATATCTTCAACATCCAATTGACCATACTGGAGCCCAAAACTTGGTCACCGAAACACTGATCTCACACTCTGGCCTTCTCTCTTCTCCTCACTCTTTGGATGAGCCACTTCTCAACCCTAACACACAACTACTGATGTTTTTTTCTGCACCTGTGCCCAAGGTTTAAAAAAACTGACATAGCACACATTCAGGCCAACTCTTATGAAGCTATCTTCTTCTGCACTTGCCAATTCCTTAGTATATCCCTCACAAAGGCTACTCCAAGTCTCTTCGTCTCGTTTCCAGAAGATGGATGGTTTATTAGATTCATAATAATTTTAGAAATAAAGAATCTCAGGGATATTATTTCCAACTCCATTATTAAGTAAATTTAAAGGATTCCTAGAATTTAAAGGACTGGAGGTTTACAGACAGTAAGTCCATTAACTTGAAGCCCCTTACACTGAATTTCAGCAGACTCCAACTTGATCATTCTACCTTAGGAGCAGATCTACAGAGAATTCAAGGGCTCAGACTAAAGCCACATTGCCTGAATTCAGTTCCGGCTAGGCCACTTAACAGCTATATGGACCTGGACAAATGACCAATTATCTGTGCCTTGGTTTCTTCATTTGTAAAACAGACATAATAGTAGTATCTGCAACATTGGGCTGTGACTGTTAGCTAAGTTAAAACATGTAAAAGCACTAGAACTGGGCCTAGCACACAGTAAATGCTAAATAAAAGTTAATTGTGTTAATTATCATTCCCTATAGAACCTCTGGCGAATGAGAACATGCCCCTCTTCTAAGTTTACTTCTTTTCCATTGTTCTTAATCCCATACTCTCTATATCCAATAACTCAGCTGTTCCAATCTTCTCTCCTTCAGCAGCTTTAAACAAAACTCTTCCACTTGTCCTTCTTTTGATGCCAAATTTCTTAAATTGGTCTTTTCCATTTCCCACACCTACTTACTATAGTTTGCTCCTAAGATTCATCCCTTGGCTCTGGGCTCTTCATTTTCTGAACTCCAACACTTGTTCCTCAGTATATGTTACCAAATGCCAAATCTCCACATCTAATTTTGAGTTCCTGCCCAAGCTCTAAATCTATGTGTCTCCAAACATACGATATCTCTACTTGGGCATCTTACTATGATCTCACACTCAATTTTCCTCACATGCAAAATGATTTCTAAGGTATCTTCCAAGGATAAACATTTTCAATATAATCTAAACAAAACTTATCATACTCTCTACCCATTTCAAATCAGTTTCCCACTATTACTTCACAGTATTTGCAATTGGTGGCACTATAATTCTCCCAGTAAGCAATCTTTGTCTAGACTTAAGTTTAGAATTTCTGACATCATCCATTCATTTCTAGCCTATCACTTTACCCAGATCTTTCCAGGTCTTCTCCTGATTTTATAAACCTCCTCTCAATTTTACATTTATAGCATCCTCATAATATGTTGCCACATAATCACCCACTTAAAATCACATCTTCAAATATTCTGTCACATTTTCACCCACTTAAAAACCTCCAATAACTGTCTACAGTTTAGTCCAAATTACTTAGCCTGGCACCCAAATTTTTCTACAATCTGTTACCAAACCATCTTTGTAACACTACAATCCACTAATCCCTGTAATTATTATATGCCTCAGTCAAACTCTACTTACCACCTAAGTTTAACCAACCAGTTCATCTCTATATAATTTCACAACATCTGCCATCATGGAATGCCTTCCACCACACTGTTCATATATATCCCAAATATTTTTCAAGGCTCAATTCAATTTCATTCTTTCCCATAAAATCTTACATCCCAAGGCAACCTTTCCTTCGTTTGAATTCTTAAGCCATTTATTGCCTATGCAACTCACTTGCCACTTAATTATATAATGCCTCACACGGTTATCTAAATGTGTGTATCATCCATCTCTCACATCACAATAAAAACCCCAGGAAAGGATAGTATCTTATCTCTTTGCATCCACTACATTATGACTGAAAGCTGTGCATAATAGGCACTTAATAAAAAACTGCTGATTGTGTGAAAAACACAATCACCTTGCTTCATAAGATACTAACTGCGTGGCTCATGTAATTCCCTTTAAGAGAAAGAAATTACAGAAGAAAGAGCAGAAATAGAAAATTACTGTTTTGGAACCACCATAGTAATAATGATTCATGCAAGAATCATCAATGGATGCTAAAACCATCACATGAAAGTTTCTAGGGAACAGGATATTCATACAGTGTCAAAATATATCTGAACAGATTACTTATGAATTACAAAGGGAAAAAAGGTACCTTTACAGTGGAGAAATCTGGCGGACACCAATGATCAAAGTTAACATCACCAATAATGGGATAAACTGACATCAAGTGCCTCCTGATGTGATGCACTGAGGACACAACATCACTTATGTATTATTCCTGCCAAAAATGCATAACCTGAAACTAGTCATGAGGAAACAATCAGACACACCAAAAACTGAGGGATAATCTACAAAACAACTGACCTATACTCTTCAAACATGTCAATGTGCTGAAAGACAAAGAAAGGCTGAGGAACTGAACATGAGATCCTGGACTGGATCCTGGATCAGAAAACAAATTGCTATAAAGGAAATCACCACTAAACAGGACAGTTGGTGAAATCTGAATAAGGAATGTATTAGGCAACAGTATTATATTGTTAAACTGCCTGATTTTGATCATTGTTCTTTGGTTAAGATTTCTTTATTCTTAAAAGAAATGTTGCAAAGTCTTTTAGGGTAGATGAAATCTAAAACTTACTCTCTAATGGTTCAGCAATAATAATATTGGTAACAGTAATTATAACACATATCAATAGAAAAACTGGCAAAAAAAATGTAGCAAAATGTAAACAACTGGTGAATCTAGGTGAAGGGTACACAAGAGTTCACATCGTGCTATTCATGAAACTTTTTTTTCAAAATAAAACTTAAAAAATAAATACCCCAATACCACATAAAGACTATGAGAAGTTTTTATCAGTCTGTGTGGTATTTCACATTTTATTTGACAATCTTAAAGCAAGGCATTGTAATAAAATTTATTTTCTAAATGAAATTACATTTTACATGCATTGGAAGAGTTCGCTCTATAAAAACATTTGTTCTAAAAAAATACATCTTTCTGAAATCAGAGAACCATTTTTAATAATGTAACAGCCCAACAATAATTTATCTTTAAAAAAAATTCTAATGTACCACAGAACTCAGTTAAAATAAAGTCAATTTTAGTTAGTGATCCATCTTAGAAATATATTTTAAACAACGTAGTTTTATTGTTTTCAAATATACAGAAAAATTAGAAAGTAAAAATGGGCTGATTAAATCATTTAAGGAAAAAAATTCCTTGTAATTAACATATTAATAAGCATTTGTGAATTACTGAGTTTGCTTCATTATGATTTAAAGAAAGCATTTATTATAGCTCACAAACTTCATCTCTCAAATATCCAAATTTTCGATTTAGCTGATTATAAATTTTTCATGAGTGCTTATAACAGTCACGAATTAGTAATTTCTATAGGCTTCCGGCACCTTTAAAAAGAACACTTCCGGTCAAACTGCAATATGGTATAAAGGATTTTCTACATTCAATATAGTATTAGCAACAGTCCTTTAAAGTTTGATACCTTATTTATGAGATGTTCGGTAACAACTTCTCTTAGTCCAGTGTAGAGCTTTTCTCCATGTTTATGCAAAACCATTGTATATGCATTTCTATAGAGCTCCTCAAAACTAAGACCACTGTTATTCTTACGCTGGATTTCTTGAATTGCATTTTTCAGAAGGTCCCAAATGCTGTTTACATATTTTTCATCCATGGTCATCTGTAATATCCAAGAGAGAAAAGAGACAAAAAAAAAAAAAAAAAAAAAAAACCAATGGTTGAAAGTCTTTCTATATTTGTCCATATATAGTAAATATTGTATTATATAGATATGATTATAAATCTATGACACATAAGAACATTAACAACCTATTTTAACAGGGGGAAAAAAGGATACATTTAAAAATAGGTTCTAGATCTGTTAGAAGCACTTTCTAATCTTTTAAGACCTCCCTCCAATCTTACCTGAAGCAGAACTCTTCACTTTAAATAAAATCATAATGATTTATATACTCGTAAGTCACTTACCCCTTATCTCTCTCCCACCAAAATACTTGCCAAGTTAAATCCCAACAGCCCACATACTCCTGACATATATCCGTATAGCTGAAAGAAAACAAAGAATAACATATGCCCATATTTTTGGTCCATCTGAGTTTAAATTCATAACCACTAACGTTAAGTGCAGCCTTCATGCAACCCCACAATTCCACTAGTCAGTCTACTCACTCTACTCTTCTAGATGATTTTATACCACCTCCTCCATCCTCACTCAATGATTATGACTGCTTCCTATTCCACTGAGAAAATAAAAACAACCCGATGAGACACTATACAAATTCCCATCATATTCACACACTAACCAACCTGATTTTATGCCAATAAAACCTGCTAGGTTCTTGTGCTCAAAGTGCCAAGTTATTGTACTCGAAGTATAGCATAAGGACCAGACACATAAGCAACACCTAGGAACTTGTTAGAAGTGCAGAATTTCGGGCCCTACTCCAGACCTACAGAAATAGAATCGACATTTTAACAAGAACCCAAGGTAATATTATACAGAATGAAATTTGACAAGTAAATCTCTAGTTCTATGCCAAACCACCTATTGAAAAGGCCTCCCTTGGCTGGGCACAGTGGCTCACGTCTGGAATCCCAGCACTATGGGAGGCCGAGGCTGGCGGATCATGAGGTCAGGAGATCGAGACCATCCTGGCTAATACGGTGAAACCCCGTCTCTACTAAATATACAAAAAAAAGATTAGCCAGGCTTGGTGGTGGGCGCCTGTAGTCCCAGCTACTTGGGAGGCTGAGGCAGGAGAATGGTGTGAGCTCCCGGGAGGCGGAGCTTGCAGTGAGCCAAGATCCCACCACTGCACTCCAGCCTGGGCAACAGAGCAAGACTCTGTCTCAAAAAAAAAAAGAAAGAAAACTCCTCCCCTTAGTAATCACACATCTAAGCATCATCAAAATTTTTCCTCTGGTAGATAATTTCCATTCATACTGAAAACTGTCAGTTTCACCACATGGACTGGCTCATGCCTGTAATCCTAGCATTTTGGGAGACTGAGGCGGAAGGATCACTGGAGCTTAGGAGTTTGAGACCAGCCTGGGCAATATAGTGAGACCCTGTCTCTACAAAAAAATTTTTTAAGAATTAGCTGAGCGTGGTGGCGCATGCCTATAGTCCCAGCTACCCGGGAGGCTGAGGGAGGAGAATCACTTGAGCCCGGAGGCAGAGTTTGCAGGGATCCAAGATCACAACACTGCACTCCAGCCTAGGTGACAGAGCAAGATCGTGTCTCAAAAAAAAAAAATGTCAGTTTCCTATGTCAAAAACAAATCCTCACAAACCCATATATTCCTTCAGCACCATCTAATCTCTCTTTCCATTTATGGCAAAATCACAGGCAAGAAGAGGAGATTGTACATACACTGTCTCCAAGTTCCATCTTTCCATTATATCTTGAATCTACTCCAGTAGGGCTTTCATCTCTACCATTTCACTGAAACTACTCTTGAGAAGGCCACCAGTGACTTCTATATTGCCAAAATCTAATGGGCAAAGTCTCAGTTCTCCTCTTACTTACCTATCCAGCAGCATTTGAAAGAGCTGATCACTCCTACTCCTTGAAACAAATTTGGCAAGGCATGGTGCCTCACACCCATAATCCCAGCACTTTGGAAAGTCAAAGCAGGAGGATCACTTGAGTCCAGGGTTTCAAGACCAGGTTGGGCAATATGGCAAAAACCCATCTCTACTAAAAATACAAAAATTAGTCGGGCATGGTGGCATGCACCTGTAGTCCCAGCTCCTTAGTGGGGCTGAGGCGGGAGGATCGCTTGAGCCCGGGAGGTCAAGGCTGCAGTGAGTGGAGACTGCGCCACTACACACCAGCCTGGATGACAGAGCAAGACCCTGTCTCAAAAAAGAAGAAGAAGAAAAAAAAGAAACAAATTCCTCACTTAACTTCCAAGCACTACAATCTCTTGTTTTTCTTCTACTTCTGTCTCCTATTCATCTGTTTTACTGGCTCTTAATTATCACCTAAACCTCCAATCCTAAAGCTCAAGTTCTCGATTTCTTATCTAGCCACACTCAGTTTTTGTTTTTGTTTTTTTTTTAGTCACACTCATTTTCTAGGTGGAGTTGATCTATTCTCATGGTTTTAAATCAATCTTAAGATTGATACATTCTCTGTTTGGCCCCCTCTGTACATGGCAGAGTCATATATCCAGCTACCTACTCAATGTTTCCACTTGAATGCGTAGTAGGCATCTCAAACTTACCAAGCCTGAAACAGAACTCCTCATCTTTTCCCTCAGTTGGTTTCCCCTGAAGTCTTTTCCAACTGAACAAATGTCTACTCCATCCTTCCAGCTGCTCCGGCCAAAAAGCTTGTGATCATAATTAACTACTCTCTGACCCCACTACTACTCCAACAGAAAATGCTGTTGTCTCTAACTTCAAAATGTATCCCCAGAATTCAACTCTTTCTCACCACTTCCACTGCTACTATCCTGGTAAAACCACCACCACCTCCAACTGGTCTCCATCTCCACTCCTGGCCTGCTATCATCAGGCAACCAGGGTGACCATGTAAAAGCATAAATCAAATCATGTCACTCATTTGCTCACAACTCTCAAATGATTTCTCATTTCCCCTGGAGTTGAAGTCAAAGTCCTTACAATGTTCTATAAGCTTTATTCGATCTGATAATCTCTCAACTTCATCCATTTTTTCCTTTTGTTCGCTCTGCTCCATGCACTCCCTGGCATACATCAAACGAGCTGATTTCAGTGTCTTCGTATTTGCTATTCTTTCTGTCTGAAATGTTCTTCCCTCAGTTTCCTGCATGGCTCAAACCTCTACTCAACTGTCATCTTACAGTGAAGTTTTAAATGCCCACCTTATTTACAGTAACAGCCTCACCTCACTACTGATCCCCAACTCCAACCCATATTCTTCATTATTTTCCTGGTCTCCCTCTCTACAACCAAATGTCAGCTTCATGAAGGCAGGGATCTTTTTTTCACTGCCAAATTCCTCAGCCTCTAACAGTATATGGCACATAACAAGGATTCATACTTCGGTGACTGATTTTCTGCTAATATATGACTAATGACCCCTTTGTAAATGCCACATAAAATCTCCAAGTTCTGCATTTACAACCTAAGCAACATTGATCAGCTTCACACAAACTTCTGATCTGAACTGGATAAAAATTACTGAGTTAGTGGAATCCTCTCCAAGTCATGTCTGATGTGTATGAATGTGAAAAGAGGAAGGAGTAGGCAAAATAGTTATTTTAGTCACCCTGGCAGTAAAATACCAGCTCAACTCTCAATCAAGACGATCCTTAAGCAAATGACTCAAACTGAATCTTGTTATTCTAATCTTTTCTGAAGAGCTTGAGAAGGAACTTTAACAGAACAATTTCTTTTCTTTTACCGAAATCCTATCCAAGACCTAAGTCTGTCAGAGACTTTTATTAAATGACTGTAAAAGAATTTACCCCTATACCTATACTGCTACCTCTTTTTAATCAGATATCCTGATAGACAGGATGTCATCCATATAAAATGTACTGATGCGGCTAACTTTTCACAAACAGAAGATTCAAGGCCATGTAATAATGATGGCGTCAAATACCATAGCTATGTACGTGCAATGTGGTTTTAGTTTGTTGATTGCATATGCTGAGGTTCTAATAAACTAAGACACTATCTCTTGACATTGAGTAACAAATAGATAAAGCAAAATACTCAGAACAATTTCAAAAAAGAGAAAAGTTAATGTCAACTATAAGCCTCAAAGATACCTATACTGCTAATAGCTGAGCAAAACATCAAATCATCTTTACAGGCTCTATAACCTAAGATCCCCTGAAAGCCAGAAAAAGTATTAAAATGTCTCTACCCAGAGTAAATTACTAAATTTTTCTACTAGAAGCTGAAGAATTTTAAAACTATAAAACCAAGAGGCTTCAAACATTGTAAAAGTACTCTCACATTATTATAACATAACCATTTTCACATATATACATCAAGAGCTGTTTTACGACACAAAGTTGTATGTAGTGTGTTTTTTTTTTTCTTTTTAAATTCATGCCTTATTGATAGATAAAAGATGGGGCTGCAGGAAAAAATGTTCCTTCTGGTGATAGCTAAGGTTAAAAATTTTTCTAACAAATGAGAAGAAGAGCCAGGCACAGTGGCTCCAGCCTGTAATCCCACCACTTTGGGAAGCCAAGGTGGACAGATCACTTGAGGTTGGGAGTTCGAGACCAGCCTAGCCAACATGGTGAAACCCCATCCCTACTAAAAATACAAAAAATAGCCGGATGTGGTGGTGCGTGCCTGTAATCCCAGCTACAGGGGAAGCTAAGGCAGGAAAATCGCTTGAACCCGGGAGGTAGAGGCTGAAGTAAGCCGAGATCGCGCCAGCCCACTCCAGCCTAGGCAACAGAGCAAGACTTTGTCTCAAAAAAAAAAAAAAGAAGACGACAATGAAAATAGACCCAGAGAGATTAAATGACTTACCCAAAATCACAGAGCTGGGATTAGAACTTATATATCCCAAAACCTAGTCCAAATCAGTGGACTAATGTCACATTCCATTGTGCTAATATGGTAAAGTAACATCACAGTCACTGATTATCTTGGTAAACATAGTTAGTATACTGGTAGAGAACATAGGTTTTGCTGTCAGACAGCCTTAGGTTTGTGCCACAGCTTTGTTACTCACAAGCCACGTGACCTTGAGAAAATTAAGTCCTGGGTTCAATAACAGCATCTATCTCAAAGGGCTGTCATGAAGATTAAATAAGAACGTCAGTAGATTTAACGCAGCCCAGAGCACAGTATAATCCCTCATGCATCAACTAAGGAAAGTGCCCAATGATAGAATCTCTTGAACGCTCATCAACAGTCATCAAATAAATGTCAGAAAGAAATATAGCTTTTTCAAGCTTAGCAAATATACAGATATGAGCTAAAACAAAGGCACCTTAAGAATAACACTATGATAAATGCACCTCAGTATAACGTAGCTTTCTTTTAGAAAACATTATTCCCCTACATCTCTTGTATACTACTTTTCCAGAGCCATTTAAATCATTTTCATCCTGAGAACTCTGTCCTTGGCTCTTGTCACTCTCTACTGGGTCCCTATGTATTTTCATTCATTGTCATGGTTACATCTATTATCCGTACATGCAGGGTTCTAAAACTTAAGAGGGATTCCAGAGGTTCCTAAAACAACAAACAAAACTTTCCAAGTATACTGTGTGTGCACTTCTTTTCTGGAGAGTAGGTCCCTAATTTCTATCAGATTTCCTAAGTTTGTCCATATCTTAAAGAAGATAAACTACAACAGTCCTTCTATCTACAGTTTCACCTTCCTTGGTTTAAGTTACTAGCAACCAACCACTGCCTGAAAATATTAAATGACAAATTCCAGAAATATCAATTCATAAACTTTAAATTGCATGCCATTTTATGTAGTACGATGAAATCTCATGCCATCCCACTCAGGATGTGAATCCTGAATTACATCTTTGTCCAGCATTTCCACACTATGTTACACACCCCACACCCGTTAAAAACTTGGTAACTTAACAGCCATCTGGTTTATCAGATCAAAATCACAATGCTTATGTCCAGGCAATGTTTATCTTACTTAATACTGTCCCCAAACCACAAAAGTAGTGATGCTGACAATTCAGAAATGCCAAAGAGAAGCAATAAAGTGCTTCCTTTAAGTTAAAAGGTGAAAGTTCTCTACTTAATAAGGAAAAAAAAAGGTATGCTGAGATTGCTAAGATCTATGTTAAGAATAAATCTTCTCGCCAGGGTGGTGGCTCACACCTGTAATCCCAGCACTTTGGGAGGCCCAGGTGGACAGTTCACTTGAGGCCACAAGTTCAAGACCAGCCTGGCCAACATGATGAAACTCCATCTCTACTAAAAATATAAAAATTAGATGAGTGCAGTGGCACACACCTGTAATCTCAGCTACTTGGGAGGCTAGGGCACAAGAATCACTTGAACCCAGGTGGAGGCTGCACAGAGCTGACATTGTGGCACTGTACTCCAGCCTGGGCAACAGAGCAAGACTCTGTCTCAGAAAAGAAAAGAACACATCTTCTTCTATCCACGAAACTGTGGAGAAGGAAAAAGAATCTGCACTAGTTTTGCTGTTGCAACTCAAAACTACAGAAATATGGCCACTATCATTCACCTTACTTCATCTCATCACATAGGCAGTGTATCATCTCATACCATCACAAGGGTTAAGTACAGTACAAGATATTTTGAGAGACCACATTCATGTTCTTTTATTACAATATAGTTATAATTGTTTTACTTTATTATTGTTGTTGCTAATCTCTTATTGTTTCTAAATTGTAAATTAAACGTCATAGGAAAAAACAGTACATATAGGGCTCAGGGCTATATGGTTTCAAGTATCCACTGGGGGTCTTGGAATAAACAGATTCCCTGTGGATGGGGTGGGGACTTCTGTACTGGCATTTACATTAGTGGCTCCCAAATCTATACTGCCTGCCCAGATCTTCCCCCCAAAGTCTAAAACTCTTGTTTCAACCACCTGCTACACATCTCCAATCAAATGCTCCAGACACAGATCAAACTTATGTCAAAAATCCCTGACAACTCACCATCCAAACCTGCCCAAACCTTCTTCCTGTAATCTCCAATTCAGTTGTGGCAATACAAACTACCTAATTATACAAGCTAGAAGCATAAGCCTTATATTTTTTCTTATCTCTCATCTCCTTCTTATCCAATCATCAAGTACTACTGACATTAACCCCAAGGTATTTCTCAAATATGTTCCCATTTTTTCATCCCGAATACAGCTGACCACTGAACCATGTGAGGGTTAGGAAAAACTGACCTCCTGAGCAGTCAAAATACTGTGTATAACTTTTAAGTCCCCCAACTACTAATAGCTTACTGTCGACCCAAAGCTTTACCAATAACATAAACAGTCTATTAATACCTGTTTTGTATGTTACATGTATTACACACCGTATTCTTAGAATAAAGAGAAAAAAATATTAAGAACATTGTAAGAAAAAGAAAATGTATTTGGTATTCAATAAGTGGAAGTGGATTGTCATAAAGGTCCCCATCCTTCTGGTCTTCACATTCAGTAGGCTGAGGTGTAGGAGGAAGAGAAGTAGTTGGTGTCTTAGGGGTGGCACAGGCACAAGAGATGGAGGAGGGAGAGGTAGAAAGGGAGGCAGGAGAGGGAGCCATACTCTGTAACTTCACAAAAACACATTGTAATTTGCCTGACTTTTCTGCTTTTTCATTCCTCTAAAAATGTTTCTATCTGTTCCCAAATCTTTTGCCACTGTTTGTTTTAAGTTTCAGTGCCCACATCATAAAACAGTCCATGTCGTAAAAGTCAAAGCATTCTTGAGTATCAGAAACCTCCTGCCAGATTCTCTAATGTCAACTTGGTTTTTGGCACTGCTTCTTCTACATCTTCCTCATCATCTGTCACTGGTTCAGAAGCGCTCATCTCCATCAAGTCATCTTCCGGTGTGATGTCCATTAGCTCTTGAATTTCTTCAAGATCCATATCCTGAAACCCTTCACTCCCCACTTTACCACAGTCTTTCGTGATTCTGACTGGCTCTGTTGTAAATCTTGGGAAGTCATGTACAACATCTGGACACAGTTTTCTACAGCAATAATGTATCATTTCAGGCTAGAAGGCTTTTATGGCTTTTTAACAATGATGGCATCTTCAATGGTGTAACCCTTCCAGACTTTCATCATGTTCCCTCTATTGAGGTTCTCTTCCATAGCAATGACAATCTTTTCCATAGATTACTACTACTGCGTTTAAAGAGCCTTAAAGGTCCTTATTAACCCCCCACCTTCCCCATCTACAGGCTGAATTAAAAACACTTTAAGGTCAAGGATACCACTTCAACACCTTCAGTGTTGAAGAACTCATGAGATTCTGGGTGGCTAGGTGCATTGTCCAGTAGAAAAAATGCTAAAAGGCAATCCCTTACTGACAAGGTACTTCCTGACGTCAGGGACAAAGCACTGATGGAACCAATCCGGAAAAAAGAGTTCTCACTGTCCAGGCCAGGCCTTTTTGTACAATCAAAAGACTGGCAGCTAGTGTTTATCTTTTCTCTTCAAGGCTGAGGGGTTAGTAGATTTATAGATAAAGTCAGCCATGATCAAAAACCTGACTGCACTTGCAGGAACAGCAGAGTTAGCTTATCCCTTCCTGCCTTGTACACCCTAGTATGTGCTTCTCTCCTTTACTAGTCAATATCCTTTGTGGCACTTTTTTCCAGAATAGGGCACTTTTGTCTACATCAAAAACCTGTTTAGACAGATCCTTTGTCTCCAATGATTTTCTTGATGGTGTCTGGGAACTTGTCTGCTGCCTCTTCAATGGCAGAAGCTGCTTCTCCTACTACCTTGACATTTTTTAAGCCAAACTTCTTTCTAAAAGTATCAAACCATCCTTTGCTGGCATTATATTCTCCAGCTTTAGATCCTTCACCTTCCTTTGACTTTGTCATATAATGACTTTGCTTTTCTTAAATCATATTAGAATCAGTAGGTATACTTTTCTTACAGCAATCCTGCACCCACATACAAGCTGCATATTCAATATGAGATAAAAAAGTATTTTGCAAAAAGCACAAGGTTTTTGCACCAGCTGGCACAGGTGTAGTGATGGCTTCACAAACTTCCTTTTAACAATGGTCCTGGCTTCATTTACCTTGAAATGGCAGGTAACCACAGCTGCAGAACTTAATCTAGTACATATCAAGCAATTCAACAATTTCTTGTAACGTCATGACTTTTCTCTGCTTTTTGGGAGTACTTCCAGGTTCACTGGGGGCACGTCGAATGGGTTCCATCGTGTTATTCCAGGTTTACAGTTTTCCACTAAACATAATGAAAAACATGTGAAAACCGCAAAAGAAAACTTTTACTACACTACAGAGAGAAACTGCTCACACGAAGATGATTAGTCACAAGGTGTTTTTCTGTTTGTTTTCGTTTTTGTTTTAGACAGGGTCTTGTTCTGTCACCAAGGCTGGAGTGCAGAGGTGCAATCATAGCTCACTGCCGCCTCAAACTCCCAGGTTCAAGGGATCCTTCTGTCTCAGCCTCCTGAGCAGCTGGGACTACCGGTGTGTGCCACCATGCGTGGCTAATATTTTTAATTTTTTTTGTAGAGATGGGGGTCTTGCTTTGTTGCCCAGGGTGGTGTTAAAACTCCTAGGCTTCGGCCGGGCACGGTGGCTCACGCCTGTAATCCCAGCACCTTGGGAGGACGAGGTGGGCGGATCACCAAGTCAGGAGATCCAGACCATCCTAGCTAACACGGTGAAACCCCATCCCTACTAAAAATACAAAAAAATTAGCCGGGTGTGGTGGTGGGCGCCTGTCGTCCCAGCTACTCGGGAGGCTGAGGCAGGAGAATGGCGTGAACCCAGGAGGCGGAGGTTGCAGTGAGCCGAGATCGCGCCACTGCACTCCAGCCTGGGCAACAGAGTGAGACTCTGTCTCAAAAAAAAAAAAAAAACCTTTCACCTAGTTCACTGCAAGAGCCTTCCAAACACTATGAACTCCAACCTCATGGAATCTACCTCCCTCAAAATCACAATCAAAATAAACATAGGCACACCATGACCCTGTTCAAAACCTTTCTATGGTAGCATAGTAGGCACAGACCTAGTTTATGCTCACTTATCCACACCTGTCTGACACGTATTTCCTAACAACATTAAACCAATGGGAATTCTTCAATATACAACGTGCTGTTTCTCACTCTATTTCCATCACTGTCACAGCCCCTCCCCACTTATTTCAGTTCCCATGTCTTTTTTCCCCCCTGCTTTTGGTCCTCCTTTGCTTTGCCTTTTCTTTATCTGATTCTTTACATGTATCTTCTGAACACAGCTCAGGTGTCATAACCTCTAGGAATCCTTCACTGAACTCCTCAAGCAAAGTTAACAACTCCTTCTCAGTTCTTCCATGATATTTTATAGTGTAAACTATATTTACTTAACTATACACTAAATAAACTGTAGTGTATTTTCGTTTATATGGGAATGTGGTGATAGTCTATAACTACTAGTGACAGTTTGTAACCATCACTACACTCCCATGTAGCTGAATTATCTGTTCATGCATCTTCCTCCACTAGACTATGAGCTTAAGAGATTATGCATTTTTCTTCAATGCCACACAGAAGGTTGTAAACAAATGTCTGTTGAATGAATACTACTTTATCCATGTTATACCAATGTAATTTTGACAACACAAACTTTTTACTTATAAGGCACAATGATACAGGAAAACGGTTGAATGTGTTTACCCTCAGCAATTAATCTAATTTTTAAATAATCAAATCTTTTTCTAACAGAAGTAGTGTACAAGTAACACACTTTTAAATTTTACATCAAGCAATATTTTCAGATTTTTCCCATTCACCTAAAGGCCTCACCCAGAAGGCTGCTTAATCATTAATTTTACTAATAAATATTAACTGGGAAAAAAAGGGTAGACGAAATAGGCCCTTCAGAAGCAGATCAATAAGCTACAATCTTTCCCTAAATCAAACAAGTCCAAAAACTACATATCAAATGAAATGGGCTTCAAGTGCAGATTAATACATACACATGATGGGGTCTTGGCATCAAATGCACGTCAACATCCTTGGCAAAATAATGATGTTACTAATGAGCTTTAATCTTTCCACTTGCCCATCCCTGACACAGAAGCAACATTAACTGCTACTGAAAAATTTTTTAAATGCCTAAATGTTCAACTCTCACCTCATCAATATGTTAACAATAAAAACTTTAAGCTATACTTCATTCCAGGAGCAATAAAATTTAAAGGCTCTAACTTTATGTATTAATATATTTTTTAAAAGAGAAGTAACATTCTTTTAAAGTAACATTCTAAATTACTTGAGCAGGGCTTTAATCCCATTGATAAACTGATTAAGTTGCAATAACTGCAAATACACTAAGGGATCTAGCAACTAATGCGTCAGCAAAACAATAAAATAAACTGCACACACATTTATCATCTATATACACAAACATGTAATATTTGCTATCTAATTATCAGATGTATACAGGACCCTTCCCCAAGAAGGCCAAGTTACAAAATGATCAGCAAGCAAATTAAATTCATTCAGCAGAAAAAGAAACAAAAGCTTTTTTAAAGGAAAAATATAATTAAGGATTGTTAAATGTTTATAGTTTAGTGAGACTTTCAAAAACCAAGTCAAGAATTTAATTTTTGAAAGTGATCTTTGCCTCCTTACCTCCCTCCAATCCAGGATTACAATTTTCCCATCAGAAAAGTATCAATAACAAAAATAAATCTATAATGGTCTTTGTTTTCTTTAAAGCAAAATCTTTTCATTTACATTACTTCAGATGATATAAAAAATATAACCTTCAAAATGCCTGAATTTGAAAGGATGTCAGTCTATTATATACTTACACATCTTGAAGGTTCTGTGATTACTGAGAGAACTACATCATGAGACAAATTAAAACTAAATGAAAAGAAGTGAATTCTTAACATCTACTACATACAAAGGACAAGAAGTCTTTAGTCCTCTGTGAATAATTTTCTACAAGAAAAAATTTAGAACAGGGTGGGTGGGGGAAAGGGTGAGAATTTGAAATTCCAGGCAATTCAGAATGACACAGCTAGAAAAAAAATAAACAAGGGAAAATACTTGATCTTAATTTCAAGCTCCAGCCTCCAAAAAAAAAAAAAAAGCTTTGGTACAAGCATCTGAGGAATGGCAGTATTTTTTAAATCTGATACAACTAAGCTATTAATTACATAAGGAAGCTCCCTCCCAAACTATAAGCACCTCACAGTAGATAAGGTCTTTATGTTATTGTACCCCTTACAATGCGTGGCACAATGTATAGATAATATTAAAAAAAAATGATCTGAATACAGTCCATTTGCAGTTAATGATAAGGAGTCTTATTTGATGACCAAACAGTATACAATTACTTATGACATCTGCAATAATACCATTTATCCATCAATTATTCCTTAAGCAACATCAACCATCAAAAATGTAGCCAAAGATCCAAGCTTTGAGAAAAACAGCCCAGTGGGACACATTCAAACAGATTTTGAACAAATTAACCTTTCAAAGCTCACTTTCCTCATTTGCTTGTGGCCAGAGAAACGTGAGACGGTGGACTGTGGAGTAATTAAGAAAGTCTGTGAAAGCATCTGGCACACAGCACTTGCTCAATAAATATGTTTGTTTCTTCCTTGCCTATGCAGAAGAGACATATAGCCTTGATTAGTGACTTAAAACTGAATGTAAAAACTACTGATGTTTGGTTAACTGGTTTCTCTGGTTACAGTGGAGAACAGATGGGAGTGGGGGAGTGCTGCCAAAAAAAGAGCTGATGTCAAGGAAAAAGAAAAAAAAAAAGATTATCAATTAGAAAAGCACAGCAGCATTGGACAATTCCATGAAATCACAACCTGATCGACATTCAATTGGGCTCTAGTATCATTACATTACAGAACAGTAACATTCATAATGAGAAAGTTAAATCATCAATAGAAGGTTCAATTATGATTTGCATTTCAGTCCTCAATATGAGTAGGCTATCCAAAACTCAATTGGAGAATGTGGGAAATGTGAAACAATTTTTTCAAAGGCACAAGGTCAAGCTTCCAGATTAGCCTATTTAAGTCCATTTAAGTCACAGAGCAATTGAGCTAAAAGTACTAACAACTCTTTCGACTATATCTCTGTGAATGACTTTTGCATATATGGAAAAAAAGGTATGTATAACATTTCAAAATGTGATAATGACCACAACAAATAAGATACAATAATGTAAGTACTCTCACTGAGGTAAAAAGCTTGTCACTGTCCTACTATTGGTGCTATTTCCACCCATAAAAATAGAGATGTTACAGGACTCCCTTAAACACATTTTATCCAAAAAACACAGTAGTCATCATAACTAGAATTCAAACATTGTACTTACAGACCCTCTGTATTAAGAAAATTAGTGATTATATCTAAAATCAACACTTTAAAATAAAATTTGTTGTATTTCCCAATATACTATGAAATCCAAAACACTACTATTTATACTATTTAACACTACTATTTATTTATACACGGGTCACGTGTATATAAAATTACTTTTTACACATTCATCTATGATAATGTATAAAAACTCTACAAACTGTAAGACAATGACAAATTGATTGTACCTAAATCAATTACACATAACCCAAAGGGAAAGGAAAAAAACATACAAAATACCGAACTGCCATAGTTTGCTCTGTCTTTGAATGATTCTAACTGTAATCAAATAAGATATGACAGCAAAAGGTCTATGACACAAAATTGTTACAAAAATCTGCTATAAGTCTGTTTAAAACTTTCCTACAACTGTCAACTCACTAAAAAAATGTACACAAGAACACAGCTAACTTTCCCACTGCTTCACATTAGAACTTAACCATCATCACTGAACCATACCATTCATAAAGAAAAATCTAAGACTAAAAAAGTAAGTAATTTTTGCAACATCACACAAAATATTTCAGACAAAGGCCACAGGAAAAGACACTAGTAGTCGGTGCCTAGATTTATGTATAAACACAATTGTCTTTTACTGAAAATTTTGGAGCTAGAATAAGCCTAAGGTAACCCCAAGTTAAAACCTCTTCATTTCACAAAGAAGAAACTAAGGCTAAGGAAGCTTATCCAAGATCACACAGAGCAATGAAGGAGTCCAAGTGTCCTAAGCTGAGTGTCCTTCCAGGGTACCATGTCAACTCAAATAATCAGAGTGCTCAATACTGAGAAATCATTTTATAATTAAATAGGCCAGTGTTAACATTGAGTTACTATGGCTACATGTTTGTTTCAGTCTGCTAAAGAGAAAAGAGCTTTTAACCAGAAATCAAGCTTCTGGTCATGGTCCTTCCATAAATTCAAGTCAGGAGTGTATCCCTTGGTAAACCACTTTCTCTAGACCTCTGTTTCCTCATCTGTTGAGAAAGAACAGATTCTCTCAAAAGTCTCTGCCACGGTTTGAATGCCTGTGTCTCCTCCAAAATTCATATTGAAATTTAATCATCAATTTAACAGTATTAAAAGGTACGGCAATGCAGGTGCAGTAGCTCACGCCTGTAATCCTTGCACTTTTGAAAGCCAAAGTGTGTGGATCATTTCAGCCCAGTAGTTCGAGACCAGCCTGGGCAACACAGTGAAACCCTGTCTCTTAAAAAAAAAAAAAAAAAAAAAAATTGCTGCTGACCTGCACCTGTCGTCCCAGCTACCCAGGAGGCTGCGGTGAAAGAATCCATTAAGCCCTGGAGGGCATGGCTACAGTTAGCCAAGATCAAGCCACTGCAATCCAGCCTGGGTGAGAGTGAGAAAAAAAAAAAAGGTGGGGTCTTCAGGAAGTGATTAACTCATAAGGGTAGAACCCTTGTGAATGGGATTAGGTGGCCTTATAAAGGAGGCTGACAGAGAGTTTATTTTTTTGCCCTTCTGTCTCTGCCATGTGCAGATACAGGATTCGTCCCCACCAAAGGATTCCGAGAGGACAATGCATCAAGACATCGTGTTGGAAGCAGACAGCAGCCCTCTCCAGACAGCAGAACCTGCAGCACCTTGATCTTGAACTTCCCAGCCTCCACAAATGTGAGAAAATGCATTTCTGTTCTTTATAAATTACTCAGTCTGCAGGATTTTGTTATAGCACCACAAAAAGATTTCAAGAGTCACTTTTAGCCCTCAAAAATTAAAATACTAACACAAATAAGAGCACACAAATTATTATTTGGCTAGTGATAGCATTCATCAAAAAAGCATTATTTCTTTCATGTTGCATTTGCATACACCAAAAGTAGTAAATTATTACTAGAGAATTTAATCTTTGTATTTCTAATACATTTTACTGTTTAACCTATCTCTTTAGTATATTCTTAAAGACAAAAAATTAAAAATCAAAGTATTTTAGACATATTAACTTCAAGGAATCACTTTTTGCTAAGCATATACTTAAATTTCTATTAACCAAATTTTTTTAATGTGTGTCGTTGGCCTTATAATTTAAAGCAGCAAAGTGTTAACTCATAAATAGGTCAACTAGTAATAATAAGCCTTTCTTACAGGTTATGCTTTTGACTGCTTTATTCAAGGCAATACACACTAAGGTCCCCTTAAACAAGTTATATATTCAAATGTTACTGAACAATACACATTTCCCAAGTTTTTCATAACTTTTATAAATGGTCCATTTACTTAAAGCCAGTAAAACTTAAGCTTATGAAGGAAGCTTACGAAGGCTTCTTCCAACTCCTGGAACCTGAAGGTAGATTCTTTTTGTAAAGAGAGTAGTGCATTGTATAAGCTTCAGCGTCCCCAGATCTGCCCCTGGCTAATAATTTAAAAGGTAACCTTAGAATTAATTTTCTGTATAATGAAAACAACATGAACTTTTCAGTCAGACATACCTAGAATCTGAATCCCAACTCTGCCCTTCTCTAGGCGTATATGTAATATCATAAATATTTTACTAGTCCTCTCTGAGACCCAAATAGATTTAAAACAGGAGTAACCACATTATACTTAAAATTGTTTTCAGGATTTCAGATAATTAGTTCAAAGTATCTAAAACAGCCTACCACAAGTCAGACATTCAACAAGTTGTTACTAATCTTATAAGGCAACCTCTAGTGGAAATGGAAAGGAATTGGAGATGAAAAAGAAAAAGGAATTTTTCACCATTACTTTGGAGAGGACAGGGCAAACAGAAGAGGCTAAGTGTTGCTCAGTTAAGAGCTGTTTTAGGTAAGAATGACTTACAAACACATATGTGAAGGAATTCCTCTTAGCAATGATGGCTTGCTTTTATAAGAAAGTATCTCTAAGGAATCTTATATTTTCTTAAAGTAGGTAAAAATTCCCTTTGAAGTCATTTTATTCATCTGCTCAGCAGTAACATTTCTCATTTAAAGAGTAAATTTGGGTCCACTCCTTTCTCAATGATTACAAGTACTAAATGGAGGTCAAATTAGGAAGTTTTGCTTAGTTACATTTTCAACTTTAAAACTGAATTTTAAAAAAAGAATGCTGTCTAGTAGCAACAGATTTGGATTAGGAGTTAAGACAACTACAGGATCAGTTCTCAATTTCCTATTAACCATTATGAAGTTGAGCAAGTAGTATTCTCCTCACCTTTAAAAAAGATTCATTAATAATTATTACTAGTGATTTTAAAGCAATGGTTAACAGAATTTCTTAAAATGAAATCTTTTACAGAACCCCATATACAAATGGTAACACAGGAGCTGCTCTCAAGGACCACAGAGGGAGATTTCAAAGATTTCTACTTAACACTTCCTAGGCCTCCTGGGTCCTAGACACCCTCCAGGCTCCCTGTAAACGTTTGAAAATAACTGCCCTACATGAAACAGAATTATAGTCGAAAATTTTGATTTTATGATTGGGAAATTCTTTTAAATGTCATAGTGATACCACTATTAGCATTTTCTGATATGATTTCATTTAATCCTCACAATTTGTGAAAGACTGCTGTAGTTCTCATCTTAAAGAGGAGGAAACAAACTTAAAGAGTCTGTTAGTTCCTTTATTCAACATTGTGTACTATATGCTGGGTGCATACTGCTGTACTGATCAAAGTCATAAAAAAGACTGAGGCCTCCTCAAGAAAATTATGCTCTAAAAAAGGAAATAGAGACTCCTCTCTCAAGAATCTTGGCTGTGAAAGGAGGTAGTTACTATAATGCAGAAGACAGGAAAAAGACATTTTCCTTCTCTGAGACCAGAGGGAAGGAGTCGAGAATGAATAAAGATGCAGATTAAATAATATAATTGAAAGGGAAGAATGCTGAATGAACTTCGAACTTTCACCTAATTACATTCCTTTTCACACTGATGTAGTAGTTAGGTTTCTTGAAGTAAGAGCAATAAGAGAATTCTCAATAGATAGCTTAAGGACAATGATTAAAGTCTGGAATAGCTCAGGCAAGAAAGGGGAGAGGAAGCTGACCAGGGACATAAAAGAAACTGCTCAGAGGCACTGAGAGTCCAGCTAAATTAGAGACCACTGTCTTGCAATTTTCTCCAGGAGTAGCTAGAAAATATGTTCAGTGGGGGCAAATAGGTAGAACGATCCAAGATGCTTTCTGCTGCTATTTCTGGCCTTGTTCTGGGGAGGTAGTAAGAAAGGGGCAACTGGTAACATAGGTGGAAGTGACAGCACCATGGCTTGGGAGAATAAACGGGTCTTCCTGAGATCAAAGGGCACATTGACGTGAGAAGGAACCAAGCAACAAGATAGAATAATTAAATAATAACACCTTGCATTTATGTATAATGCTTATTATGTGCCAAGCACTATTCTAAGAAGCTTTATATGTATTAACTCCATCTTTAAAACAATTTTATGAGGTAGGTATCATCATTTTTTCCTTTTTGCAAAAGAGGGAAAAGACAAGACACTAAGTGATTTGCTCAAAGTCCTACATCTAACAAACAGAGGAGCTAGGATAGAATGCAAAATGGAAGTTTGAAGATTTTTAAACTAGTAGGATGACAAGCTCTAAGCGTGAAGATCCCTGCAATACAAGCCTATCTGATCGCCACTGTAGATCCAGGACCTGACCCATAGCAGCAACACACAATAAATGTATTTTAAATTGAATAAATGAATGACTTCCACATGCAATGAACAAAATTAAAATAGAGGCTAGACATAATATCTGTGAGGAATGTATTAACATAGTATCTGTGAGGAAGGTATTAAACTCCTCAATGACTGAGGGAGCATGAGTTCAGGAAGTCAGATGGTCATAGGGAGAGAGCAGAAGAGTAATTCTCAAGCCAAAAAAGATGATGATGGACGTGGCAATAAACCACATCTGGGCCCAATAATTCAAGGACTGTAATAGAAACCTCAATTCAAAAAGATAAGCCTGAGAAATAGGGGACCAGAGTGTACAATTTAACAGTGTGACAGGAAGGGATGAGATGCGAAGAACAGTCATGGTGGAGGAAGTGAAATGTAGACCACAGCTAGTAAACAGAAAGACTGGACCGCAGACTAAGTCTTCTAACTCCCAATTCAGGGTCACTGACAATTTCAACTCATTTTTCCAGGAGACTAGGCTGACTACCCTGCTACATACAGAAGTGCCACATGATCTTTAACGACCCTCTACTACATCTTAAGACTTCACTTAGAGTTACAAAAACTTCAAACATTTCAGAGCATCATTTGCGCTGACTTACTGAATTTATTAATTACTATGGTTTGGCTTAGAGGACTAGTGTCTCATGTAATCAATCATTCACTAACCACTCACACTATGCTAAATGCTGCATGGTTCAAAAGGATGTCTGGCATAAGCTTTGGACAGGGACCACAACCTAAGCTAGTTCAGGAGTGAAAAAAAGGGGGGCGGGGGGGCGGAGGAGAAGGAGGAGAAAGGGAGGAAGGGAAGGAAAAAAGAAAAACTAGATGTGTTTTTAGATGCACATTTAACGTACATATTATAGAACATGCAAACCAAATGAGTGTTTATTCCTTCAATAAAGTTATAAGAGGTTACACACTTACTCCAAGGATTACATGTGAATCATATATGAACTTCTGTTTTTGAAGCCACCCCTCAAGAGCCAACAGGATTCTTTAAGTATCCCAGTGGTACTAAACCCATATCCTTTGAGAATGCTTTCTTAGAACGATTCACAAACTGGCTCTGCAGGCTTTTCAAAACTTAAGTTCTAGAAGTTGTACAATAAAATGACAGGATCGCTAAAATAAGTGTATGGCATTCAATGTAACTGCTTGCAAAAACAACATCCAATTTTAATATTGGCCTAATCATAGCTAAATATTGGTATAATAATAGTTAACTATCTGCTAAGTTCTATTTTAAAGCTTTATTTTATTTATCACACAACAAACCTGTAAGGTGGGTCTCATTAGCAGTCTCATTTTACACAGGGGAAAACTGAGGCTACAAGAAGTAACTTGTTAAAGGTTATGCAGCTAGAGGCCGGGCGTGGTGGCTCACGCCTGTAATCCCAGCACTGTAGGAGGATGAGGCAGACGGATCACGAGGTCAGGAGATCGAGATCATCCCGGCTAACACGGTGAAACCCCGTCTCTACTAAAAATACAAAAAAATTAGCCAGGCGTGGTGGCAGGCACCTGTAGCCCCAGCTACCAGGGAGGCTGAGGCAGGAGAATGGCGTGAACCCGGGAGGTGGAGCTTGCACTGAGCTGAGATCATGCCACTGCACTCCAGCCTGGGTGACAGAGCGAGACTCTGTCTCAAAAAAAAAAAAAGGTGATGCAGCTAGAAAGACATGGAGCTGGTATTCAAGCCCACACTCTTAACTACTATGCTTTCAGTCTCTTTACTTTTTAGTCACATCCCTATATTCATATGTTGAATACTCCAGTGCAAAAGTAAATGAAAATTCTCTACAGACTATTCATAGTTTTATTCTCCTAAGTAGTCAAAGAAATGCAAATTAAAGCATTAAAGTACTATTTTTTCACCTATAAAATTAAACATACATTATGCTGGGTAAGATACTGCTACACAGAAGTTAAACGGATACAACCTTGAGAAATATAATTAATTCTTAAGAGTGCTCACTTTAGAGCCAGATTGCTTGGGTCAGAATCCTAGTTCTGCCACTTGGAAGAATACCTTAAGCAAATTATTTAGCCTCTCAAAGCCTCATTTGTAGAACAGATAATAGTAGTATTCAATAGAGTTTGCTCAAATGATTAAGTTTAGATATGCAGAGTACATGATAAGCATTTAGAAAGTGTTAGCTATTATTATTACCTTTATGGAGGTCAATTAGGTAATATATTTCAGTTATGTGCAGCCCAATAATTCCATAATCATAGATGGACTCAAATATTTATGTGTCTAAATAGTCATAGTTGCAATCTTTTTTAACAGAAAAAATATGGACTCCCTGGAATCAACCAAAATATTTGGCAATAGGGAAATGGTTAAGCAAACTGAAGTATGATAGTCATTAAAAACTATGTTTTCAAAAATTTACAGTAAGAAATTTTTTAACAGCAGCGATTATCTTACCTTAATTTTACTGTCTGTTCAGCCAACAATATGAAATTAAGATTCCAAAAACACATGAAAATGTTAATGTTGTTTGTTTCCAAGTGGTAGGATTACAGGTGATTTTTTTTATTTCCCTACTTGTACATTTAGATAATTATCAATTTTTCTACCAGGAATATACATCATTGTTATAATTAGAAAAGCTACTAAAATAAATTCATTGCTTTAACAGACTATGGTTGAATAGTTTTCACAAGACACTGATAGACTAATAACTAATTGTAATTCATGTGTTAACTCAGTGATTTGTTCTTACTAGTAATACCTTTACATTCTGTTGACCTTACAATGGGCTAACAAGAACTACTTTTAAAAAAAAGTTGCATTATTTAAAACTACAAATTGTCTAGTAACTTTTATATAAACCTAACAAGACTACTAAAGACCATCCATGTACTCTGGAATGAAAATAACAAAAAATTCCCTTTAAAGTCCCCCAATGTATAATATAAAAAAAAGGCATACCACTTTTTCTAGCCTTAATCACATAATCTTCCTGAACTGGACAAATGCTTTCATCCCTTAACTTCATTTAACGAATGATGTACAAACAAATGAAGCATTCTCTAATTTGTTTGAATCAAGTTTGTGATTTATGTATTACTTAAAAAGCCAAATTTTTACATTATATTTCATATTACTTAAATAGTTTCTAATTCAATATTGGTACTAATAATTTTCCAGGTTCCTCTGAACTGCTATCTAGAAAGACAAGACAAAATAAATACTTTGTTAATAACAACCGTATGCTTTTATTTTTCTAACTTCTAAAGTCAGAGTAGTACTAACAGCTATGACAATACTGGCTGTCCCAAAACTATAAACAGTATTAGTTTAAGTGTAAGTAACACTTTAATGAATCTGTTTCATTTTGTTTCATAACATGAAAAATGAAAAGCAAATTTATAATTAATTCTCTGCTCAGTGTGATCTGCAAGACTACCATCCAGCTTTCCTCTATGTACCAGTCCAGGTAGTACTATGCCAACAACTACCTTCCCTAAGAAAGAGAAACCTACTATGAAGATGAAAGCTGTTCCCTCAAATCTGGCAAACATTTCTGTAGCTCGAAGAAAAGAAAAAAAAAAAAAAAGATTAACTGTACCCATCTGTCCTTAAGACTCTTCCTGTTCTTAAGTATATCACAAATGAACATAAAACTCTTTCACTAATGTGAGTCGCCCTGTATGTTCCAGCGAACAATCACTTCCAAACAGTTGCTGTCCATGCTACACAAGTGGAGTTCCTCTAGCATTAGGGAGTGGGCATTTTATCATAAGACTCTTTCTCATGATGAGTTAGCAAGCTTTTATAAACTAACTGAAGCTACTTCCAGGACCCCAGGGTAGAGATCTTAAGAGCCTGACTACATTCTGGAGACAGTCACCTTCATAACAGGTTTCCCAAACTCTGAAGGCTAGGCCAAGAAAGGCTTCATTACCGTTTGATACAGGAAAGGACAGCATTTTCATTCAAACGTATCCTCTCCAATTCTAATCAAGCTCATCAAACCCATGTGGGCAAAACCCCAGACAGTAAAAATGGTAAGAAATGATTTTTCAAAGATAAAGATAATAAAAGGTTCACCTGAAAGCAACTAATCCTACATAGTGGAACAAAGCCCAGGAGTAAGGAAGAGACTCCCTGGGGCAGAATTATTTGATCCAGACCCACATTATTTCCAGAAGTTTCACAATTACAGCCTGCTTTCTTTAAAAAGTTTTGTGGTCCTTGTTCCTTTGCATACAAATTAATATTTAAACATTATCAAAAAGATGTGAAATGAGACATTTTGTGCAAGGCGGGAAAGCTTATAAACTGGAATAAACTTTTCCTTTGTCAACAGCTTACAAATACAGAAACGTCCTTATTGTCTTCCATCTTAAAAAGAACTTCTAGGAAAAGGTCTATTTAAAAATGCAAATTGTGCATTAAACTGTTGTGTATTATAACTTCTACAGACAATGATGAAGGTATACTTAAAATATGCACTAAGGCTGAAACCCGGTGGCTCACAGCTGTAATCCCAGCACTTTGCGTAACAGCGGTGGGCTGATCACCTAAGATCAGTAGTTCAAGACCAGCCTGGCCAACATGGCGAAACCCCATCACTACTTAAAATACACAAATTAGCCAGACGTGGTGGCGCAAACCTGTAGTCCCAGTTACTTGGGAGACTGAGACACAAGAATCGGTTGAACCCAGGAGGTGGAGGCTGCAGTGAGCCAAGATCATGCCACTGCACTCTAGCCTGGGCGACAGAGCAAGACTCTGTCTCAAAAAAGAAAAAAAAATGCACTCAAAACACTAAAAAGAATCTGATATTACTGATGGGAATTTATCTGGAGTAGTATCTATAAAATATCCGGTAAGTTCAATTACCACTCTATTTTGCAATGAAAACAATCTCAAAGCACAATTCTATATTTTTTTACAAGTTAATTTTGTAAAACAATCTGAGATGAGTGCTTGAGATTTTTTTTTTTTTTTAAGACAAGAGTCTTGCTCTAAGGCCTAGGCTGGGGAATGAAAAAAATGGGGGCGTGGATTTTGGTCAAAGATACAAGTTTTAAGATGAATACATTGTGGAGATCAAATGTGCAGCACAGTTAAGAACAGTTAATAATACTATATTACATATTTTACATTTGCTATGGCAGTAGATCTTACTTGTTCTCATCACACAGACATAAAAAACAGAACTATTGGCCAGGCGCGGCGGCTCACACCTGTAATCCCAGCACTTTGAGAGGCCAAGGCAGGCGGATCACGACGTCAGGAGTTCAAGACCAGCCTGACCAACATGGTGAAACCCCATCTCTACTAAAAAGACAAAAACTAGCCAGGCGTGGTGGCACACGCCTGTAATCCCAGCTACTTGGGAGGCTGAGGCAGAAGAATCGCTCGAACCCAGGAGGCGGAGGTTGCAGTGAGCTGAAACCGTGCCACTGCACTTCAGCCTGGGCGACAGAGCGAGTTTCCATCTCAAAAAAAAAAAAAAAAGATGAGGTGAATATGTGTTAGCTTGATGGTAGTAATCATGTCAGAATGTATACATATATCAAAACATCATGTTGTCCATCTTAAACATATATAATTTTTCTTTTCTTTTCTTTTTTTTTTTTGAGACAGAGTCTCACTCTGTTGCCCAGGCTGGAGTGCAGTGGCACGATCTTGGCTCACTGCAACCTCTGCCTCCCAGGTTCAAGTGATTCTCGTGCCTTAGCCTCCCGAGCAGCTGGAATTATAGGCGTGTATCACCACACCTGGCAAATTTTTGTATTTTTAGTAGAGACAGGGGTTTGTATGTTGGCCAGGCTGGTCTCCAACTCTTAACCTCAGGACCTCAGGTGATCCGCCTGCCTTGCCTCTCCCGAAGTGCTAGGATTACAGGTGTGAAGGTGTGAATCACCTTGCCCGGCCGAGTGCTTGACACTTTTGGTGAAACTATAGTTTCCCTTAAATTACAGTAAGTATATATCCAAACAACGGATGTAAAATACAATAATTTTTAAATATGTACATATGTGGAACCATAAACAATTAAGGATGTACATATGTATAACCATAAACAATTTTTTTTTTTTTTGAGACAGAGTTTCGCTTTTGTTGCCCAGGCTGGAGTGCAATGGCGCGATATCAGCTCACTGCAACCTCGGCCTTACAGGTTCAAGCGATTTTCCAGCCTCAGCTTCCCAAGTAGCTAGGATTACAGGCATCCGCCACCACTCCCCGCTAATTTTTTGTATTTTAAGTAGAGATGGGATTTCACCATGTTGGCCCGGCTGGTCTCAAAGCTCCTGACCTCAGGTGATCCACCTGCCTCGGCCTCCCAAAGTGCTGGGATCACAGGCGTGAGCCACTGCGCCCGGCCATATTTTTTCTTTACGGAACACTAGGTATTAACTATTTTTGACTAGCAACTCACGCAGTCTGTAGTTATGTACAAGACTGCCAATCTGGAAGACAGGAACTTTGAAGGTCTATAAGCACACGGTTAGTAAGATAAATCTATGAAATACCCTAACACTGAGATACACATCTATCTGTAACAAAGGGCCATAAACTGTAATAGTTCTTTCCAATGGGAATCACTTAGGAATGTTATTAATACTTATTAAACAGTAATGAAAAATTCTTTTAGAAATCAGCAGCTATTAACTACTGAATATCAAAACTAGTCACTTACTTCATGTAAGGTTTTCAGAAAAACCTGCAAAAGTTATAGACAGAATGGATCCAAATTAGCTCATAATCATAACGAAGCTAACAAAAAAAAATTCAGTTCCAGTACTATGTGGTAACGTATCACACAACATTATTATACTGGTCAGCTAAAGGAATAATGAAATTCTCTCCCACCTCTTCTCCCCAACAATATTAGCTCCAAAAGGCAGGGATCTTGGTCTTTCTAGCTATCCTGACAGACCCCCAGAACAGTGCCTGGCACGTAATATTCAGTATTTGTTGAACAAATTAAATGATGGCAAAACAGGTAAGAGCAGGGAAACCTGAAGAGGTCAAAGAGTTTAATTACACATACATGAATGTACAACTGGTCAATCACAAGGCCATTAACTTGAGTGAGTTGATGTCAAATTTGAGTTACTCCACATTTTAGCAAAAAATCTTATTTAGAACGTGAGACTTCAAGAATTGAGTAGTGTAAGGCTGCACACACTGCTAGAAAATCTGTTGTATATAGGCCTGGCGTGGTGGCTCACTCCTGTAATCCCAGCACTTTGGGAGGCCGAGGTGGGTGATCACCTGAGGTCGGGAGTTCGAGACCAGCCTGACCAACATGGAGAAACCTCGTCTCTACTAAAAATACGAAATTAGCCCGCTGTGGTGGCGCATGCCTGTAATCCCAGCTACTCAGGAGGCTTTTAACCCAGGAGGCGGAGGTTGTGGTGAGCTGAGATCACGCCATTGTACTCCAGCCTGGGCAACAGGAGCGAAACTCTGTCTCAAAAAAAAAGAAAATCTGTTGTATAAAACTATTAACTTCATAAAATTCTAAGTAATTCTAAACTCTAAAGTGGTCACAATTTAGTAGGAAAATTAATATTACTCACAAATGCATAACCCAGCTCTCTGCCCAATTATAAGGGAAAACATACTAGTAAGCTTCGTTAGTACTCGCTTGTCAACATTTCTCACGTTTACTTAGAAAAAAGTTTGAAACATTCAAAAAATCTTTAATTGTTACCAAAACACTTAATTCTCCTAAATACATCGTACCTATTTACACAAAGCAGAGGTTTTCGCACACGGACTTTAGTATTTATGTTCTTACAATTTCAGAATTCTGCATGAGGTGTATCCTTTTAAATTTTAGGAATTCAGAGAGGTCCTCAGGTTCTCTGAAACTAAATCACTTGACTCAACTGGGGCAATCACATCAAGGTAAGTCTTCCTCACTGCAACTGCGCTTCAGGAAAAGCATGCTTTAAAAAGTGACAACAAATCCCCCTCTTTCGCTGGTACATCATATGAAATATTTGTGAATCTAAGAAGGGAAGACCAAGATCTTTCTCTAATTTTACTTTTTAAAATCTTCTGTCCGATTGCTAGTTCGTCTGTCTTGACGTATGCCTTTTATTGTAGCGACATAGGCAAGTATGTCCAGTTCGTTAACAGTACATTTTAATTGCTTGCCATGGGGTAGCTAAACCAGATTTGACACCCAAACTTATATCCTATATACAAAACATCGCAAGGGTACGACTCAACGTAATGCCAAAAAAGAAAAAGTTTCTGAGCAGAACACGTTTGCTGTCACTGAAAGCGATGAAAGAAAGCAACTCCGCAAGGCGACTACACTCATTCTTTGGGCTCCCAAGGCTGAGAAATGGAGAACCAATTGTCCGGTTTGCTCTGTTGCTTCCCCCCAACCCGGCCTTCCTCCGAGTGGCGAGGCAATCCTGCACAAGAGTTTGTAAAGTGCTTAGGAAGCTTGTAGGATGAAAGACGCTATAAATACACCCAATGTTACTAGTTTATGACCACGGAGCATTCCGTGGAACCACTGTCACTGCGTCGGGGGCAGGTTGATGGCATAGCCCTTCCTGGGGAGGGGGGCAGAGAGAGAGGGCAGCCCCTTCATCACCCTAAAAGCTAGGCTGGGTAATTTTTCAAAGTGTAACGAAACCCCACGTGAAAAGTTCCACACACGCCCCACACAGGGAGGACTCCGCGGCTGCTAGCAGCGCCGGAGACTGGGCCTACAACCCCGGCAACGTGGGGAGGCGTGGGGCGGCCGAGGGGCCCCGGCCGCAGCCGACGCCGGCGGAGCGGCTGAAGGAGCAGCTCCCGGACGGGGGCGCGGCGCCAGGCCCGGGCTCCCGGCGCGGGGAACGGCCCGGGAGGGCGGCCGCGCCGGGGCCCCGCGCCGCCCGGTTGCCGGGAAGGCTCGCGTCCCGCGGCTGGCGGGCGTGGGGGAGGGGAGGCCGGGCCTGCGGCCTGTTGGGGGACTTCAGCCCGGGCCTCGCGTGCGGCTCTCGGCCCGGCCCCCGGCCCCGGGGTCCCGGACGCCGTGGAGAGACTCACCGGAAAGGCCCGGATCCGCATCTTGGTGTCCTTCCGGCTGCCCGTGCCTTTGCTCAGATTCGACATGGTGCTCGTCCCCTCCCCGGCGGCGGCTTCAGGTCGCGCTCCGCGACGCCGGTGTCACATTTAAGGCGGGCAGGCAGGCTAGGGGCGACGCTGGGGGCGGCGGCGGCGCGGCCCCCGGGCAGGGCTGGGGAGCTGGCCGGCCCCTGGGCAGCCGCGGCGGCGGCGGGGGCGGCGGCTTGGACTCCGGCGACTCCGATGCGGCTGGAGGGCTGCGCTGGCGCGGCGGCTCCGCGGGGTCCCCCTCACGTCCGGCTCGGCTCCCTTTATCGCGCTCCTCCGCGATGGCGGCGGCGGCGGCGACGGACAAACATCTCACTGCGCAGGCCGAACGTCGTCCTCCTCCTCCTCCTTCTCCTCCTCCGCCTGAGCGAGACGAGATCCGGCCCAGAGGGTGGAGGGGGGAGGAGGGAGGGAGGAGAGCCGGAGAGTGAGAGATGCCGGGGGAGGGAGGTGGGAGGACGGGAGGGGGAGCCCGGCGGCCGCCGCGGGGGACGCTCAGATCTCGCGAGAAGAGGGCGAGCGCGCTGCCCTCTGGTGGGCGGGGCGAAGCCCGGGAGAGGGTGGGCGCCACCGGAGGGGAGGAGGGGAACAGGGAACTGAAGGAAGTGGGAGGGGCCGGCGGGGCGGGGAAGCGGAAAGGGGGCGTGGCTGAGGGCGGGAGGATTAAGCTGCCTTTTTGAAAGTGGAGCGCCAGGTCCCGGGTTCTGGGTGGAGGTGGTTGCTGATTGGTGAAGCTCGGAGCGGCTGTTGGGAGGGTCCTGGTCACATGGTGGGGAGTGGGAGGGGGAAGTTCGGAGAGCGGGAGCGGGATGGTAGTGGGCTGGGCCTCACTGGGCTGGGACAGCAGGATAGTCTTGAGGAGGAGCGTGAGGTGCTAGATGTGTAACTACGTCCCGAACTGGTTCCTGTGTTTTTCTAGGGCATGTGGACTAGGGATGGGTACTTGAGTAGAAGCCAGCAACTTGAAGAGTTTGTGCAGGAGTTAGCTGCAGTGTCGGAAATTAGTGTCCTGTATGCTCAACAAGGTATTCGGACTGGGTGTGCACACCACAGCTCTCAGGACTGGAAGGTGGAAATTTAATCTACAAAGTTCCCTTAAACTGCATAAGCTTCGGGACCTCTTGATTCACTGATATTTTCTGGTGGGCCCAGGGCTTATTCATGTTAAAACCTGTTTTTCATTACCATCAGAATAAACTGACAGCTCCATTAATGAAATGCAGCATTTGGTAAATAATGTTAAGTGGAATGATAGAAACCTATCTTTAACCTACCGGATAAATCATTTCTACCTTTACCAAGAGTATTGTAGATTTTTAAAGCCAAAATTACTGTCTGACTTAGTTGCTCTATATTTGAATAGGTTTTGGCTTTTGGTTTTGGAGGAGAGGCGTTTGGTTGCTTTATAGTCAAAATGTCTAATTTGACTTATCGGTTTTGCTGTCCATTTATTATGAATTGTACTTCCTCATTTACCTACTTGCCCAATTGCTGTTATGTTTGGGTTTCTGACTCTGCAAGGGAATACGTGAGTTCTTATTAAAGTTTGTGTTCTTCCTATTTTAAAGAAGCATATGTTTGGGGGATGGATATCTACATTTAGAAGCTGGAATTTTAATACTTTTAAATAGCAAACTTAATATAAAGTGAAATACACTTATTTGTTGACTGTAAGGTTGAATTTGCCCTAAATTAACTTAATCCTGATGACTAAGCTTATGAGTGTTGTGCTTAAAGCCCCTTCTTGCTTAAAACGCCCCATTGCAAATACCATATTTTCTTGTTTTTTTTTTTTTTGTAGGAGTTTTTTGGTATTGGCTAATTAAAGCAGGAGCTTAAGAAACAAGAATGTTGCTTAAGACAATATCTGTAAATACTGAAGCTAAAAATAGGTTATCAAGAACTGAGTTGATAAACTAAGATTGGGAGAGGCTCTGACTTCAATGTAAGATAATGTCAGCCTTGAATAGGAGTTTATAATCTCTATGCTAATTGAACCTCCATTTCCATAACATTATAATATAATAACAAACAATGTTTTTCTCTTGGTTGTACTCTCATATGGCCCAGTTTCTTTGTAATGTAAGAATATATGTTCAGAATAGGGATCTCTGAGGAACCAAAAAAAGAAATAAAAAAAATATTTTAAAAAAGAATATGTGTTCTTGGAGCCATTGTTTGAATCTCAATTCTGCCACTTTACTAGCTGTGTTTTGCGTCTTTTGGGGCATGGAGTTGACAATCCCCAGAATTCCTCATCTGTAAAACGGAGACAATAACAATACTTCCTCCTTGGGCTACTGTGAAATTTAAACAGATGAATACGTTTTAAAGAGCCCTGAGAACTGGGCATGGAGCAGCAACTTACCACCTGTTGGCTGTTATTAACATGGGCATTAAAGCCAAGGTTATACTACTTCCTTTATTCAATAGGTAGGTTTCTAAACAACAACAACAAAAAACACTTGTATGCTTTTATAAAATGAGTCATATTTTGAAACTAAGCCAGTCCCCGACATTTGGATCTCTCAGACTAATAAAATATTTTCTGATAAGCTAGGGAGTCATTATAGGTTTGGCAACTTTATATTGGCAAGGGTATTAAAAAGGAGCAACTAGCATAGATTATTCCCATCATTTATTGAAAAGTATTTTAACCTCAGAAATGAGGGAAGATCCATTTTTGAATAAAGGACAGTTCCTTGAATTGAACAGCCTCGTAATGAACAATACGTCACACTAATTTTTCTTATTTCACTGTGAACCTAAACCCACTACGTTAAGGTATGTTTCTACTTAATTGTAAAGCATATAGTGAGTATAGTAACTCTAATGTATTTGTGTTGTGAACCCAGATTTTCGTATATTGGTGTTGCTTAACCAAAATTTAGCTGCGTCTAAAAGCATCACTGTGAACTGTGTCTTCCCTTAAGCTTTTAACCACCAAGGATCAGAAAAATGCTTCAAAATGATTTTGTCATTAAGAAGTCTGCTCATTTATTTGTTCAGTTATTCATTTATTCAATAATTATTATTGAATGGCTACTGTATGTCAGGAACTAGGGTGAATGAGACAGATGGGACCTGCCATCACATCCTTTTTCACATCTCACAGTTTGTAAATCACAGACCCATATTGGATTTGGCCCCAACTTTGTATATACTTCAGTCCAGAAATCAGATATTTTCCTTCCTGTGGAAGCAACATCCTCAGAATGTCTATGAAATACTTTCTGAAGCAGCAGTAGATTATTTTTCTGTGCCCAGTCATATTCCCTGACTTGCAAATAGCAAATAAACTTTCAGGATGTTGCTTTTCTGCAAACTGCCACCTGATCTAGCAGAGAAAGCAGCACTGGAATAGGAACTCACTAGATCTTGCATGCCTGGCGATTGGTATTCCTACTCATGCTGACAGTGTCCTGACACAGGAAAACAGTGGCCTCATTTCCATTTATTCTTTCCATTTATGCATATGGAGCACGTGCATTCAGAGAGATCAGGCAGTTGGGTGGGCCAGCCCCTTTTCTACATCCCAGTCTGTGAAAGAGCAATATAAGATGTGAGGAGCTGGTAAAAGGAAGTAATAGCCTCTTCTTGACCATCAGTTTCTAGGTACTCGGGATACCAAGTCACTTTAATCAATGTTTCAGATCTGCTGATTTTATTGTACAGATATTGGTTGTTAAAACAGCTCAAAGCCTACAATTTCAATTTGAAAGACCCGTTCAATGGTTTTGAGTAGACCAAGACTATGTTAAGAGAGAGAAAATGTTTTTAAGTTGGAAGGCAAAGATGTATAGATATTATCAGCTCTTGGAATGGAAGGGCTAGATCTTCTACTTTCTTGTCTCTACCAGGCAACTAATAAGTATTATAGGCCATTAGATATGGAGTTGTATATATTTAGGGTAGTAGCATGTGTATGTGCATTATAAGATGACATTGTCGGCAAATACCCCATTGAGAACATAACCACAGATGGTTAAATATGTGAAAACTGTAGGCCTTCTCCATGCAACTTTTCTACTGTGTCCCTAAAATTTTTCTTATATCATTGAGACAAGAAGCATATGAGACACATAAGCATATGAGACGTTACATCTTAAACTAAAAAATGTTAAATGTCTGATTATATCATAAAAATCCATCTCAGTATTTCATCATATGGTCATACAAAAGAAAATCATCTCCCTGGCAGCTCTGGAAATGTTCTGGTTGGCTTGGACAGTCTGTTTATTCCACATGTACCCAATAAATTAACATTTTGTAAATAAAAATATCTATACAACCAACTAACCCAATTTAACATAATATAGATCCTCAATTTAAAAATATAGGCATGGCTTCTATGTAATTTTATTTCAAAGAAAAAGAATTTCTTCTTATTAATACCATTGTAACAGTAAATGTATCAAGAAACCTCTAGGGGACAGTTATGAGTATGTATTGCTTTCATGCATGACAAGTAAAATATATGTTGAAGTTTGTAACTCATCAGCTCTGTCTTAGTGAAGTAAGTTAATTTTGGAGTTGAGATAAAGCATTGTGCCAAAAGAGCTATAAAAATAATGGTCTAAATTTTATGTTAGATTTAGTAATTGTATGAATTATAAATACTACAGTGGACAAATGTAATAAAATGGCATTATCTTTTTTTTGTTTTTTGAAACGGAGTCTCGCTCTTTTGCCCAGGCTGGAGTGCAGTGGTGGGACCTCAGCTCACTGCAACCTCTGCCTGCTGGGTTCAAACAATTCTCCTGCCTCAGCCTCCCAAGTAGCTGGGATTACAGGCGCCCACCACCATGTCTGGCTCCTTTTTTTGTATTTTTAGTAGAGATGTGGTTTCACCATGCTGGCCAGGCTGGTCTCGAACTCCTGACTTCGTGATCCACCCACCTCAGCCTCCCAAAATGCTGGGATTACAGATGTGAGTCACCGCACCCGGCAATGGCATTATCTTTAAACTTCTTTAATAAGCTCTTTGTCTTCAGTTAGTAATAAAACTATATTCTTAACTCTTATATCTAGAACTGGTAGAAATCAGAATCTGAGAGAAGGAGCCCTCGTAAAGAAAAGAACCTTTAAGAGACTAAAAGATGTAAAAATTCTTGGGGCCAGGCCAGGCGTGGTAGCTCACGCCTGTAGACCCAGCACTTTGGGAGGCCAACGTGGGAGGATACCTGAGGTCAGGAGTTCAAGACCAGCCTGGCCAATGTGGTGAAACCCTGTCTCTACTAAAAATACAAAAAAAATTAGACGGGTATGGTGGCAGGCACCTGTAATCCCAGCTACTCTGGAGGCTGAGGCAGGAGAATTACTTGAAATTCGAGAGGCAGAGGTTGCAGTGAGCCAAGATCGTGCCACTGCACTCCAGCCTGGACGCCAAGAGCAAAACTCCATCTCAAAAACAAAAACAAAAACAAATTGTTGGGGCCTATTTCTAGCCTGAAATTGACAAATGAATTCCTAGAGTAAGTTGATTTTTAAGTTATTGGTCTCTGAGTCCTCTAATTTTTGCATGGCTAGATATTGGGCAAAAAAAAAAACCCTTTAATGGGCAATTCTGAAATAGTGTGACAAGTGGACACCTTGTTAGGATAAAACCAGCAACTTAACATCAAACCTAGTTAAAAACCTTTTAAAGAATTTTCATTTATGAGAAATTGGTTAAAAATGGTATGGAACTTCTCTGTTACTGAAATTCTCATTGAGAAGTGGCTATCTCTACATGAACCTTTGGGGTTTTTTTGGTTTTTTTTTTTTGAGGAAAAAAACTACTTTAGATGCCTGTTGTAAAGGCAGTTTCATATTCTTCCGTTAATTAGTATAGTGATGTTTGTCCTTTCTTGGGGAGGGGAGGAGGTATTTCCTATTAGTACCCTGGTCTCTTGTTTTAACAGAATCACCCACTGGGTGTGGTCTTGGTGGATAGTGGCTTCCACTTCCTACCATGGTAGTCGGAGGGCTCTGATCTTCCCTGTCCTCTGCCCAGTTCGGCCTGGGAGTGGAGGTACAGGGAGACACAGGCAATCAGACCCTCTCCTAGAAGCTCTGACTCTTGAGTGGGAGACACAGGCAATCAGACCCTCTCCTAGAAGCTCTGACTGTTGAGTAGGTGACTGAAGGACACAGGATGGTTGTTGGGTACTCAAGCAGTGGCAGTGGGTGGCCTGGGCTCTTCCCACAGAATGACTTTAGTTGCAATTCCTGCTCCTCGACTTTCCAGCTGTCCTCTGGTTCCTGCTTGTTGTCCAACCCTGGTCCTCCTACCTCCCCTAGTTTTCTGTGACTCCAAACATGCCTTCCCCAGATTCCATTTTTGCTTAAAATAGTCAAAGTTTGTTTCCCCCATGTGTCACTCAGCGTCCTGGCAGGAAACAGATGGCTCACTCCAACAGGGAAATTGAGAAGAGTTTAACTACAGGACTTTCACATGGTATGGGTAGAGATAGAGGGTGATCAAGGGGTGATGAAGCAGCTTAGGACTAGCAACAGCAGGGGGCCTTGCACTGCTTCCAGGCTTGAAGGACAAAAGGGAAGAAGTGGCCACCAGAGATTCTTGCTATTACTGTGGGAGAGAGCTGCCTGACAAACTGAGGCATTAGGGGGAAACCAAAGCTACTGATGCTTTCTGGCACAGTGAGAAGGCTGCCAACAGACAAAATACCCGCCTCACTTTCCTCCTTCCGTGGGATTTCTGACTGGTGCCTCCCATTGTATGAACCTAACTGAAAGCCAGAGCTCAAGGGAGCCATTGATGGGAGCCATTGATGGAGTCCATAAAAGTCACAAGGGTACAACTGTCCAGGGTGGAGGAAGGTGAACATTAGATCTGGAGAGGCTAACAAGGGATGTTCGTGTAGAGAGCTTGTAAACAAGCCCTTAGAGCAGTAACGGTAAAAAACATACATTAATATAAATTATGGTAAAGCCCCTCATAGAGTTATAGAGTCTGTGCACTGTAGGGAGGTGTCTAGCTAAGGAGGCAAATGGAGACTAGTATCCAAGGCCTGTGCCCTGCAAGGGCCGTTATCACCTGGAGGACAGAGCACCTGTTTGCTTGGTCAGAGATGCCACCTCCACTCTAAGCTTTGGAGCTGTGGAGCTGCATTTGTTCTGGAGGTGGGCAGGGCCTTTTGTTTTTTTCTGATTTGCACAAAGCCACCACGTAGATTAGCAGTGGCTCTGTGCATTGCCATGTTAACTCATATATTAAAGTGTAAAACAATAGAGCATCATAGTTAAAAGTGCCAGTTCTGGAGTCAGACTATCTGGGTTCTAATCCGCATTCTGCGGTGTATTAAATGAGCCCCAATTATTCTCATTAGTAAAATTAGGCTAATAATAGTACCAACCTCTAAGACTAGTTTGAGAATTAAGTGAAATAATGTAGATAAAGTATTCAGCACAACACCCCGCACATACTTTGAACTCAATATTAGAAGTTATTTTATGGTTAATTTCTAATCTCATCTTTGTTTTTTCAGTCTAGGTTTGGTAAATGACACAAGCGTCACAAGCGTGTTTACTAGTTTCTGCCTTTTTTTTTTTTTTTTTTTTTTTTGGACACAGTCTTGCTCTGTCTCTCAGGCTGGAGTGCAGCGGTGTGATCTCAGCTCACTCTAACCTCCGCCTTCTGGATCCAAGCAATTCTCATGCCTCAGCCTCCTGAATAGTTGGGACTACAGGCGCAGGCCACCATGCACAGCAAATTTTTTGTATTTTTAATAAAGATGGTTTTTTTGTTTGTTTTTTGTTTGTTTGTTTTTGAGATGGAGTCTCGCTCTGTCGCCCAGGCTGGAGTGCAGTGGCGCGATCTCAGCTCACTGCAAGTTCCACCTCCCGGGTTCATGCCGTTCTCCTGCCTTGGCCTCCCAAGTAGCTGGGACTACAGGCGCCCGCCACCACGCCTAGCTAATTTTTTGTATTTTTAGTAGAGATGGGGTTTCACCGTGTTAGCCAGGATGGTCTAGCTCTCCTGACCTCGTGATCCGCCTGCCTCGGCCTCCCAAAGTGCTGGGATTACAGGCGTGAGCCACCACCCCCGACCAAAGATGGGGTTTTGCCATGTTGCCTAGGCTGGTCTCATACTCCTGAGCTCAGGCAATTTACCCGCCTGCTTGGCCTCCCAAAGTGCTAGGATAACAGGCATGAGCCACTGTGCCTGGCCTGGTTTCTGCATTTATGCAACTACTACCACATCCTGTGTCTCTGTCTCTTCCCTGATGCCCACTTCCATTATTTCTTACACAGTGACCTCTCTTTCATTTATATCTTGTACCTATACTTTCATCCTGTCTCAAGCATATCACTTTCCAATCAGCATTCATCTTCCCTGCAATGTTCATTTCACTAGACCTTTCCACTAGCTGTCTCTTATCTATGAAGGAAATTCCCAGGTTATCTGTCCTTCCAGGGATAGTCAAGAGCAGCAAGGTTCCCAGAAACAATGGAAAAGAAGAAACAGCGATGGGAACTCAGCTTTGAATTTTAAACCAGTTCAAAATCTTCAACAGGCTTTAAATTATTGACACCCTCTCAGTATTTAGATTAAGATTTGGTTCACTACACATCTAGGATGAAAACTTTAAATCTATTATAATGACTTTAAGATGTAACAATGGGCTAAAAATAAACGCACAAAGTAATGTATACTATCACTTCTCATGAGCTTTCTTATACTATGTTCTTTCTAAAACATAAGCATCATAAACTTTGGATTTGTTAACTACATACATGTGGTCCAATTCATCATCATTTGTTCGCCTGCATTCCTTTCCCCACTGAGATGACACATTTATCATGTCCAAAAGGGCAACAATGCTGGACCTTACCTCACTCATTACAAAAACAGAAAAGTTAAGGGACTCATGTTAATCATAACTACATGGCAAATTAAATCACCCTTAATAATTTGATCAAAACTATGATACTATATTTTCCAAAGTCCTTTTTTTTTTTTTATTTGAAATGGAGTCTCACTCTGTCTCCCAGGCTGGATGCAGTGGTGCAATCACAGCTCACTGCAGCTTTGAACTCCTGGGCTCAAGCAATCCTTCCACCTCAGCCTCCAGAGTAGCTGGGACCACAGGTACATGCCACCACGCCTGGCTTTTTTTATTTTTTGTATAAATGAGGTCTTGCTTGTTGCCCAGGCTGGTCTCGAACTCCTAGGCTCAAACTACCCTCCCACCTAGGCCTCCCAAAGTGCTAGGATTACAGGCTGAAGTACTTTTTATGTCTATTGATAAGAAGGCAGTTCTTCCCATAATTATGTCCAGGCTTCTAGAGGTAATTGGAATGGTCCATGTGGCTGTAGTTTGATCAACTCATTCATCATTGGTTTTTGATGAATTTTCATGGCTACTTCCAATGTTACGCTATCCAGTGCTACACGCTAATGAGTGACTGTGGGAGGGATAGGGAAGGATTACAAATTAGTTGAATACAAGCAATATTGCTTTTTATTTTTTTTATTTTTTTTTGTTTTTTGAGACAGTCTCACTCTATTGCCCAGGCTGGAGTGCAGTGGCGTGATCTCGGCTCACTGCAACCTCTGCCTCTGTGGTTCAAGTGATTCTCCTGCCTCAGCCTCCCAAGTAAACTGGGATTACAGGCGCCCGCCACCGTGCCTGGCTAATTTTTGTATTTTTAGTAGAGACAAGGTTTCACCAGGCTAGTCTCGAACTCCTGACCTCAGGTGATCTGCCCACCTCGACCTCCCAAAGTGCTGGGATTACAGGCATGAAATACTGCTTTTTAAAACAAGTCAGCAGACTCTCCTCCATATCAACAACTAATACCTTTGAACCCACAGAATATTAGTAATTATAATTATTTACTCAAAGCAGTAGAGTAGATGAGTAATTGGAGAAATATATGACATTAGATGACTGCTAACAATTAAGTTTGCCCATGGAAATTATAGTGCATCTGCTATGGTTTGGATATGGTTTTTTCGTTTCCATCAAAACTCATGTTGAAATTTGATCCCCAATGTGGCAGTGTTGGAGGTGGGGCCTCGTAGGAGGTGTTTGAATCATGGGGGCAGATCCCCACGAATGACTTGGTGCCATTCTTGCTGTAGTGAGTTCTCCCTCTCACAAGACTGGACTGCTCCAGGAATAGATTCCCTGGCTAAGTGCAGTGGCTCATGCCTGTAATCCCAGCAATTTGGGAGACCAAGGCAGGCGGATCTCTTGAGCTCAGGAGTTTGAGACCAGCCTGGGCAACATGGCGAATATCCGCCTTTGCTAAAAATACACACACACACACGCACACACACAATTACCTGGGTATGGTGATATGTGCTTGTAGTCTCAGCTACTTGAGAGTCTGAGGTGGGAGAATCACCTGAGTCTGAGAAGTCAAGCTGCAGTGAGCCGTGATCCTGCCACTGCACTCCAGCTTGGGTGACAGAGTGAGACGCTGTCTCAAAAAAAAAAAAATTCCTCTGAAAGGAGGTTGCTATAAAGTGAGGTTCCTCCTCCTCTTTGATCTCTTTGCACACATGTTCACTTCCCGTTTGACCCTCATCATGTTTTGACCTAGCTCATGGCCAAGCAGATGCTAGCACCATGCTTCTTGTACTTTCCAGCCTGCAGAACTGTGAGCTAAATAAACCTTGTTTCTTTATAAATTGCCCACTCTCAGGTATTCTGTTATAGCAACAAAACAGACAGCATCTGAATCAGCTAAATTGCTTTCCACTGCAAGTAACAGAAAACCTAACTCCAATTGGCATAATCAAATATATTATGTCATATAGCACAAAGTCCAGAGGCAGGATGGATTCCAGGCATGCTACATCGCAGGGCTCCAGCCCAACGTTGTGACAGTTTTCTTGGCCCTGGCCTCCTACTTGACTTGTGGCAAAGTGGCTACAGTCATTATAGGTATCACAGATACAACAAAGTCCAGACCAGAGGAAGAAGAGAGACTGTCTCCTTCTTATGGGTCTGTACTATGGGTAGGAAACTGTTCCCAGAGGCAGGAGACTCTCTCTCATGGCTCATTAGCCAAGACTAGGTTACATTCCTGTTTTAATCCATTCAGTGCCAAGGGGGATGGGCATAGTTAATACTAGTCATAGAGGTGGAATAGATCTTGGGAGTCAACCACTACCACTTATTAGTACAGAGCCTGTTTGTTTATCTCTTTCTGAAGAGATTTACATGGAGATTAATGAGTTTGAAGGGAAATGTCCAGGAGGTGTGAGTGTGTGTGTGTGTATAATAGTGTATGGCTAATGAAGGTGCATGATCTCAGGCCTCAAACTGCACTGAAGAATAGTTCTCATCCACAATGTTCTCAGATGATGAGAGCAAAGAAAAGTACATCATAGGCAGGGCCCTACGGAAAGGTGAGGCTTGTTGCAAAAGTTACCATGGGCGTGCACATTTTCACAGACACCTGCACTCTCCTGTCAGGGGTTCTGGGCTGCTCTTTCAGAAGCTCTTAGAGAAACCTTATTCACTGTTACCTGCTTTTATGTGATCTATAAACTAGCCACAGGCAAATGAGAACAAGGTGGTTGCCCACACAGTGCAACTTGGGGAGGAAGAGGCCCTTTACCCTCCAAAACTCTCTCCTCCAAAAATAAAGCAAACCAAATGCACAAAATCACAGAAACCAAATTAGCTTCATGCTCAGGTAGACTCAATAGATAACTATGGGACCAGCCTGGGCTACATGGTGAAGCCTCATCTCTACCAAAGGAAAAGAAATTGTTATTTTTTTTTTTAGATGGTGTCTTGCTGTGTTGCTCAGGCTGTAGTGCAGTGGTGCCATCTTGGCTCACTACAACCTCCACCTCCCAGGTTCAAGCCATTCTCTCGCCTCAGCCTCCCAAGTAGAGTCAGGGTATTTTTAGTAGAGACGGGGTTTCACCATGTTGGCCAGGCTGGTCTCGAACTCCTGACCTCGGGTGATCCTCCGGCCTCGGCCTCCCAAAGTGCTTGGATTACAGGTGTGAGCCACTGCACCCAGCCTACAAAAAAAATTTTTTTTCAAGTTAGCCAGATGTGGTGGCGTGTGCTTATAGTCCCAGCTACTCAGGAAGCTGAGGTGGGAGGATCACCTGAGCCCAGGAGGTCAAGGCTGCAGTGAGCTATGATAGCACCACTGCACATCAGCCTGGACGACAGAGTGAGACCCTATCTCAAGAAAAGAAAAAGAAACCGCTTTATCATTTTGCCAAAATTTCTAGTAAGACAGACACATCTGTATAAAACACATGAGAAAATAATGTGACAAAGAGATTCAAGTATGTGTCCTACTTGAGCCAATATATGGGGAAGAAACCATAAATATAGGACTCTCAGGAGAGGGGCCCATGTGGCCCTCTGGGCGCTCCTCTTCTTGTAGTCTGGCTCCTGAGAAGGACGCTGGAATTTGGTTCTTCATTTCCTGCTTGTTGATAAGAAACCGGCACCTTACATTACAAATTAATCAAGACATCGCCAAAGAATAAAGTGTGATCTTGGGTTCATTTTGGACCCTCCTAAGAAGAGTGAGGGGGTATGTGAGAATTTGGTATTGGGATGTTTAGTGCAGAAATGTTTATACTTGACTGATGCAAAAATGTTTTATCAGTCATTGTGGAACCCCTCAAGCGCTTGACCCTGTCTTTACTATTTGGTAGCAAAAGTGCATGTGTCTCCCTAAGATGTGAACAGCTGGCATAACAAGGAAACTTTCCTTTGGGAATAGAAGTTAGTATTTTACGTCAGATCTATTCATAATTTATTGCTTCTTTTGGGGGGAACATTTACTAACCTCCTTTTTTTTTTTTTTTGAGATGGAGTTGCACTCTGTCACCCAGGCTGGAGTGCAGTGGCACATTCTCGGCTCACTGCAACCTCTGCCTCCCGGGTTCAAGTGATTCTCCTGCCTCAGCCTCCCAAGTAGCTGGGATTACAGGTGTGTGCCACCACACCTGGCTAATTTTTTGTATTTTTAGTAGAGACAGGGTTTCACTGTGTTAGCCAAGATGGTCTCGATCTCCTGACCTCATGATCTGCCTGCCTAGGCCTCCCAAAGTGCTGGGATTACACGCATGAACCACCACTCCTGGCCTTTTTCTTTTTTTTTTTTTTCTTGAGATGGAGTCTCGCTGTGTCGCTCAGGATGCAGTGCAGTGGTACAATCTTGGCTCACTGCAACCTCTGCCTCCCACATTGAACCGATTCTCCTGCCTCAGCCTCCCGAGTAGCTGGGATCACAGGTATGCACCACCACACCCAGCTAATTTTTGTATTTTTAGTAGAGATGGGGTTTCACCATGTTGGCCAGGCTAGTCTTGAACTCCTGACCTCAAGTGATCTGCCCACCTTGGCCTCCCAAAGTGCTGGGATTACAGGCATAAGCAACAGCGCCTGGCCTAACTTCCTAAAGTAAGGAAATATCTAAGGTACAATTTCTGGTATTTTCACGGGGGTATGTTCATACTTTCACAACTGAATGGAGGGCTACCACTGATAAAACACCACCTGTGTGCCTGTGTCATGACTGCATTGCTTGTTTCATGCTCACACAGTCCTGTGTGACTATTATTATAATAGTATTGTGACAAAGAGCACTGGGGTCAACTAACTAGCCAAATGCCCTTGGGTGCTCCTTTTTAAAAACATAAAGGAGGGGACAGTAACAGTACCTACCTCACGAAATGGTCGTGAGAATTAAATGAGCTAGGGAATGTTGAGTGTGCTTCACTCAGCACCTTGCAAATAATAAGCACTTAGTAAATATCTGCTTGTGTTTTGTTGTTTTCCTCATTTTACAGGTAAGAAAGTCATATCTTCAAGAGATTAAGTAACTTGTCATATCAGAGACAGGTTAAGTCACTTGCTTAAGGTCACCACATAAGTTAGTCATGAGAGAGGAATTCAAACCCTTTTGTCTAATTTCAGGTTTGTCCAATTCTAGAGTCAGATGTTTCACAACTATGTCATCTTTCTGTTGAATAGTCTATTTCAAACACTTTATTCCAATTATGCAAGATAATGGGATGAAGCTCCTAAAAGTTGGAACGTTAAAATAAATATTTTTTTGTTTTCATCCTGAGTGTTCTGCACTTAGGAGGCATTAAGCAGATGTTGCTGCATGACTGAAAAATGGGGAATCTATGCTTAAGACCTTGATAAACTACCATGTTGCAGTTTTCAGTAATAGACTGAAAATGTAATAATAACTCATACTGGCCGGGCGCGGTGGCTCATGCCGGCAATCCCAGCACTTTGGGAGGCCGAGGTGGGTGGATCACGAGGTCAAGAGATCGAGACCATCTTAGCCAACATGGTGAAACCCCATCTCTACTAAAAATACAAAACTAAGCTGGGTGTGGTGGGACGTGCGTGTAATCCCAGCTACTCGGGAGGCTGAGGCAGGAGAATCAGTTGAACCCGGGAGGCGGAGGTTGCAGTGAGCCAAGATCAGGCCACTGTACTCCAGCCTGGCAACAGAGCGAGACTCCGTCTCAAAAAAAAAAAAAAAAAAAAAAAAACAACCCAAAAAACTCATACCTTAGCAAGGTGAAGAGGTTTGCCTGAGGTTGTAAAGCTAGCAGGTGGCAGAACTCCAGGGGGAAGTGTGCGTGGCTGCATTCCTGACCCATGTTCCTGACTGCCCTGCTGAATTGTCCCCTTGCTTTGAAAAAGCTCCCAGTGTGTTCAGAGTGAATTTTGTACAGTATATAGAAAAACCTTAAGTAACCAGGACCTAAGAATCAGGCTTTGTTGTCTCTGCTCTGGTGAAATAAATGCCATCAAAATAAACACATAAAATCAAAAAAACACAATATGCAAAACCAACAAATAAAGTAGCCAATAAAACAAACACCCTCGTGCTTGGTTTGCGGTGGGTATGGGGTCCCACAAAGTCAGTCAATTTCCATGCCATCTGCAACTTCTCTATTTCTGTCTGTTACTATGATCTTTACTCATGACCACCGTCTTCGAGAAAAGATTTCGTTTTGCTAAGTGTTCTCTCTATGTTAGAGAAAGGAGCTAAAGTTTCAACAAGTTTTGAAGCGAAAAAATTTTCTCAGTTCACCAGAAAATTTATATTTATCTAAATGTCCCAGCTATGGTTAAGAGAATTTTTTTTAAGTAACCGCAGTACAACTTCTTTTATTGCAGTTTATTGTTTTTTGGATATGGGTATACTGTGCGTCAAGTTGCATGTACCCAAATAGATCAACCAACTAAAGAGAAACTTGGTGTGTTTCAGCTGGCCTGTAAGGTGAGGTTTTCCTTTAACACCAAATTTTAAAGCCATTCTGATGCATTGTGTTACAGCAAACATAACTGGTGATTCAATTCTGAATATCTGAATCACCTTAAAATATAAAAATAAATACATACTTTTATTATATGTGAAATTTTAGCTCAAAAGGAAGAAAAAGAACCACAGGCAACTCTTTATTCTAAACTCTGTTTAACAATATGCAGGCTGACATGTTTGGGAATGATGTATACTGATGTTTTCAACTTGATTTGAAGCACATCAAAATAATAAGGATTTTGGATGGATATAGGGATGGGTAGAAAAATAGATGATAATACCACTGCACAGTTCCTTCAACCTTACAATATGTTTGGAAATTTTCAATAAAATGTTGAGAAAAACATGAATGCATGGATTAAATTACTAGTAGTCAGACATTATTTAAAAGAGTCCAGAAAATGCTTGTATGATAGAAAATCTCACATTAAGTGAACTTGATTATGAAAACATAGAATTAATAATGACTTTGGTTGCAATTTATCAGTGCCCAGTAAGTGCCAAGAACTGCACAAAGCACTTAATAAATGTGATCTAATTTAGGCCAGGTGCCATGGCTCATGCCTGTAATCCCAGCACTTTAGGAGGCCAAGGTGGGCGGATCACGAGGTCAGGAGATGGAGACCATCCTGGCTAACACAGTGAAACCCCATCTCTACTAAAAATACAAAAAATTATCCAGGCGTGGTGGCGGGTGCCTGTAGTCCCAGCTACTCGGGAGGCTGAGGCAGGAGAATGGCATGAACCTAGAAGGCAGAGGTTACAGTGAGCCAAGATCATGCCACTGCACTCCAGCCTGGGTGACACAGTGAGACTCCGTCTCAAAAAAATAAATAAATATAAATAAATAAATAAATGTTATCTAATTTAATACAAATGTCTTTTGAAGTATGGGGAATTTTCCTTATTTTACAAGTTAGGAAACAAGCGTAAGAAGGTTATATAACATTCAGAGAGTACACATCCAATAAGCAGCAGATACAGAAACTGTATCTGTCTGGGTCTATAGCCAATGCTGTTAGCCACTGCACTCCAGGAAAGGGAAAACTGAACTGGAAACCTTTAGAGATTATCTAATTCAATGTCCCTACCCCTTGTCACAAATGACACAAATGTTCAGCAGCACTAGAATCTCAGAGTTTCGACTCTGGTTAAGGCTTTCCCACTAGTCACCGTGTGTCACACTAAGTACAGCTGTTTTTGACAAAATGGATTCACTATAGGATTCCTTTAAGTAAAAAATTTCCATAATGCACTTTAATTCTAATTTGATATAGTAGAATTTGATCTATATACTTTTTTTCAGGCATCATATATGTCATAAACAGGGGCACCCTAATGCTACAAACAGTATGTCCAAAAGTGTAACATTTAGCTTGAGCTTTTGAATGAACTGAAATTGTGCAGATTTCCCTGATGGGAAAAAGGCATGAAATTCTGAAATATTTAATACATATATATTGCAGCCATTTGGGTGAAAATGCTGTAATTCTGATAATTCTGGAAATAGTTTCACAGCTCAATTCTAAACCCACAGCTTTTCTGGGCTTTTTTTTTTTTTTTTTTCTGATTTCCATGGTGCAAACCACCTTAAAAAAACAGGAACAGAGGAAAGGAGAGTTGAACATTAAAAAATAAAAAAGACATTTATGTCCTTTCCTCCACTTACAACCTATCCCTTTTTCCCCCGATTTGCCTTCAGTATTATTTTTGAAATCCTGATGTGGATGTGTGGCAGCATTGAAGAAACGAAGAGAGCCACTCAATCTCATCTTAGGTTTTAAGTTCTAGGCAATTGACCATTGATTCTAGCACAATTAGTCAAGTGTCTGGCAGCTTTGGAGTTAGAAGTATTGGGTTTAAGTTTCAGCCCCATCACTCACTAGATGAGTGTCAGTGAAACACCTTATCTTCTGAGTCAGTTTTCCATCAGCTATAAAATACTAACCTGACAGGATTATTATGGGTATCAAATCAAAATGTATTTATGCTTTGAAAACAAAAAAGCAAAGACAGAAAAGAACAATGTGATCAACATTTTTAAAAATTTACCCTTTGTTTTTGCCATTTTCTATCAGGCATAATTATATGTTTTTAGTGTATGATGAAACTATAAACATCTTTCTTGATTTCAGAATATGGAAGTGCTGGAAGACAATTTTCCATTGATCTCTTGCATATCTGCACATCTTGCAAGTGAGGCACTGATTTCCTTTATTACAGACTATTTTTTCAAGGATTTTTATAGAACAGCCTTGAAAGAGATAATGTCTCTTTGTGGAGCAAACAGCAGGCATGCTTACTATTCAGTATAAAAGATTAGGGTTCCCTAACTTTAGGGTTTCTCTACTATTACACTATCAATTTTATGTGTAGCTGTCTATCTGGGCTTGTCCCTGTTGCCCTGTGGGAATTGGGCCTTGGGGTACTGGTGAAAAGGCTGATACTGTGTCCGGAATTGGTGAGTTCTTGATCTCACTGACTTCAAGAATGAAGCCGCGGACCCTCGCAGTGAGTGTTACAGTTCTTAAAGGCGGCGTGTCCAGAGTTTGTTCCTTCTGATGTTCAGATGTGTTCGGAGTTTCTTCCTTCTGGTGGGTTTGTGGTCTCGCTGGCTCAGGAGTGAAGCTGCAGACCTTAGCGGTGAGTATTACAGCTATTAAGGCAGCGCGTCTGGAGTTGTTCCTTCCTCCTGGTGGGCTCGTGGGCTCGCCGGCTTCAGCAGTGAAGCTGCAGACCTTCGCAGTGAGTGTTATAGCTCATAAAAGCAGTGTGGACCCAAAGAGTGAGCAGTAGCAAGATTTATTGCAAAGAACGAAAAAACAAAGCTTCCACAGTGGGGAAGGGGACCCCAGCGGGTTGCCACTGCCAGCTTGGGCAGCCTACTTGTATTCTCTTATCTGGCCCCACCCACATCCTGCTGATTGGTAGAGCCAGAGTGGTCTGTTTTGACAGGGCGCTGATTGGTGCATTTATAATCCCTGAGCTATACACAAAGGTTCTCCAGGTCCCCACCAGATTAGCTAGATACAGTGTCCACACAAAGGTTCTCCAAAGCCCCACCAGAGTAGCTAGATACAGAGTGTCGATTGGTGCATTCACAAAGCCTGAGCTAGACACAGGGTGCTGATTGGTGTGTTTACAAACCTTGAGCCAGATACAGAGTGCCGATTGGTGTATTTACAATCCCTGAGCTAGACATAAACGTTCTCCAAGGCCCCACCAGAGTAGCTAGATACAGAGTGTCCATTGGTGCATTCACAAACCCTGAGTTAGAAACAGGGTGCTGATTGGTGTATTTACAATCCCTGAACTAGACATAAAGGTTCTCCACGTCCCCACCAGATTCAGGAGCCCAGCTGGCTTCACCCAGTGGATTCCGCACTGGGGCTGCAGATGGAGCTGCCTGCCAGTCCCGCGCTGTGCGCCCGCACTCCTCAGCCCATAGGTGGTCCATGGGACTGGGCGCCCTGGAGCAGGGGGTGGCGCTCGTCGAGGAGGCTCCGGCCACACAGGAGCCCACGGAGGGGGTGGGAGGCTCAGGCATGGCGGGCTGCAGGACCCGAGCCCTGCCACGCGGGAAGGCAGGTAAGGCCCGGTGAGAAATCGAGCGCAGCGCCGGTCGGCCGGCACTGCTGGGGGACCCAGTACACCCTCCGCAGCCGCTGGCCCGGGTGCTAAGTCCCTCATTGCCTGGGGCCGGCAGGGCCCGCCGGCTGCTCCGAGTACAGGGACCGCCAAGCCCACACCCACCCGGAACTCCAGCTGGCCCGCAAGCGCGGCGCGCAGCCCCAGTTCCCGCTCGTGCGTCTCCCTCCACACCTCCCTGCAAGCTGAGGGAGCCGGCTCCGACCTTGGCCAGCCCAGAAAGGGGCTCCCAGGGTGCAGCGGTGGGCCGAAGGGCTCCTCAAGTGCCGCCAAAGTGGGAGCCCAGGCAGAGGAGGCGCCAAGAGTGAGCGAGGGCTGTGAGGACTGCCAGCACGTTGTCACCTCTCAATACTCTGTCTACTTCTCTTGCTATGAGTAATAAAGCCTCTTGTGTCTGCCCCAGGAGTCTCGTGTCTTCTAACGATCTTTATCATACTCTGTGGCAGGCTAACTTGTTAGCTGGCAAAAAACAAAATCTCAGGCCCTTCACAATTCTTGACAGGAAGTTGGGATGTAAAATGGGGAATGATTTTTCCTTCTATCATGGCTTGAGACAATTTTTACAAAATATGTGTCAACTTCTTGAGAGTGGGCGGTATATTGTAATGATTAATCTTAGAGATTCTGCAGCCAGGCTCTTTGGGTTCTAATCCTGAATAGTGGTCCCTTTTAGTTTGGGTTCCCAGAAACAGACCCTGAGACACGGATATGAGTGAAACTAGTTTATTTGGAAGGTGATCTTCGGAATCACTGATAGGAACGGAGGAAGTCGGAAAGGAGAGGGAAGGCAGACAATAAATGATGAATTTTCAAGTGAGTTATGACTGCTAGAATTTAATCTTATTTGGGAACTCTTGGTAGCCAATACAGAATATGTGCCTCCGACTTTCCTGCTTGAGGGGTGAGGGAGCAGGATATTATACACTAAATCACATAAGTCCTTGGTTGAGGGACCCTGGAAGAGGGTAGGTTCTGATTCTAGTTCTGGATTTTTTGGTCTGCCTTGCACAATACAAAATAGACTGCCACAGGCCCTGGCAGGTAGATGTGAGATTCGGGTGTGCTTTACATTAATAAGGCCCAAGGGAATGTAGTTGGCACAGCCATAGCTTTTGCTATAGATACCCTCCAGCAGTATAGTCTATGAAGTTACTCAATCTGTTTATGCCCCCGTTTCCTCATCTGTACAATGGGAATAATAGCATCAACCACATAGGGTTGATGAAGATTAAAAATTCAGTCCATGTAAAACACTTAAAATAAGCCATACTATTTCATCAGCACTTATGAAATGTTGTTTATTGTTATAGAAGAACGTGACCTTTTGTATTTATTGACATTTTTTTCTGTCTCATTCTCCAGCATTTTGGGATTGACTTTTATTTCCTTAACATCATGAAATTTTATTTTATTAATACTACATGCCTGTGATTGAGTCTTCTAAATTCGAGGTATATTTATGTTTGACATTTGTCAAGGGGCAACACTGGCTGCCTCACGGGAGGCACCAGAAGGATGTGTTTAAAACTTATTCCTATTTAAATTTCCTTAGAGAATTTATGGGGCTCAGCACTCCTGAACTCTTTAATTTAAAGATTTACTGCTTTGTCAGAGAAACTAATTAAATCTTTTTTGAAGTGTCAGTATCACAGCAGCATTAGACTCAATTTTCTGTTCCTCTATTATGGGAATAGAATATAAAATAGAAGTGTATTTTAAACTCAATTTTTTAGTATTATGTATCATTTATGTCAGACTCCTGCGAATTGGCATCATAGTAACTATGGAATTCGCCAAAACAAAACACTCAAGAATTTTAGTAAGCCTACTTAACTTTTGATTACAGTAAAATTCTACTATTAAGCTAAACAGCGCATATAGGAAATGACAGTTTACTGGGAAAGAGGCCCATATTTATGGAAACCAGCTCCTCAGAGGTCTATAGATTTGCCTATTTCCTACCTTAGTAACATTCCTTTTTATTCTCCCTTTTGTTTTAGTAAGCCAACAGTCCGCTTGGCTTACTCTGTCTTTTCTTTCCTTTTTTGAGATGGAGTCTTGCTCTGTTGCCCAGGCTGGAGTGCAGTGGCTCTATCTCTACTCACTGCAATCTCCACCTCCCAGATTCAAGGGATTCTCCTTCCTCAGCCTCCCAAGTAGCTGGGATTACAGGCATGTGCCACCACGACCAGCTAATTTTTTGTATTTTTAGTAGAGACGGGGTTTCACCGTGGTAGCCAGGATGGTCTCGATCTCCTGACCTTGTGATCTACCCGCCTTGGCCTCCCAAAGTGCTGGGATTACAGGCGTGAGCCACCATGCCTGGCCAGCTTACCCTGTCTTAACTCTTGACCTCTTATTTAAAGATCCCAGTCACTTTTACATATTATCCAAGTCCTTATATTAAGGAAATTGGCTAAAGAAATTTCCCCAAACCCTTCTTTCATTTTTGCAGTTGCTCATATAGGTATTATTTTTTTGTCTAAGGATATCTTAACACAATATATATGTGAATATTTTAAAAGTTAAGAAAATTATAATTTTTCTATAAATATTTTATCAGTGTTTAGGCCAAAATAAAATTAGTCATAATTTTCTGCATTAATTAATTCTCTGCATTAGTCATAATTTTTTGCAATGAAAATTTTAGTAAAATGCTTTTTTTCTAAAAAAAAGTTACTGTATTTTTTCCACTTTAAACATCTTAAATTCAAACTCTATTAAATGGTGTTTAATTTTTATTATGAACCACAAAGAGCTGTAAAAACCTATAAGCTTTCTTTTAATCTATTAGTCAACTTTTAAAAAACTTTTGATGTCTTATTGACCTAAAAATTTTTTCTAAGTAAAAGGTATAATAAAGTTTCCTATAAATTTAATCCATATACACTGTGATGCTATTTTTATTTCTTGAATTTTCCTAGCCATTTTCCTTCCTGCTCAATACCAGCTTAATAAAATATATTAATATATATGAAAGAAATATATATTGCTAGAGATAATATGAACCAAATATTGTTATCTTAAGCAGAATATTCAGGCTATCAGGGAGGAGAAATTAGTGAAATTCAGCTAAATGCTAAACCCAAGTTTTAAAAATAAGTTCAAATCATGCTACAGATTTATGGATGTTAAGAGGTGTTTTAATGTTTTCAAATGTTTTAAATAGTCTTTTAGTGCATATATGTGGTTATAAAATAATCCAATAATAATTGATTGAATTATATCTCTTTGCTCTTCATCAGCTCATTTATGGAAGGTCATCCATTTATTGAGACCAGCCCAAAAGACCCTCAGGAACTTAGAAGACTCCTGCCGACTTTGAAGACCATAGCCCCAAAGCAGGGCTGTGAAATGGAGCAGCAAAGAAGAGAAGCATTGTCAAAGCTCAAGTTCCATCAGAATGACAAAGTAGGCAAAAAGCGTTTTGGTGGGCACCACTGCCTCCTCTTTCTGCATTATCTCCTACCTCCCTTCCCTCCCAAATGCCCAGGGTCCTAGTCCACATCCGAGCTATTTGGGGTTCCTCTGCCGCATCCCACTAAAGCTCATTTTTCATGGGCATATTCTAAAGTGAACCAAATCCTATCTTTCAGCAAAAGTTACTACTCTTTATTCCATTTTTTATGGGCCCCATTTTTTTCCTCGGGAAAGATAATATCCAAAAAAAATCTATGCCTGATAAATTGTTAATGATGAGAATGGATTTAGGATAGTGTCTGGCACAGAAATACTTGCTGAAGATATAAAAGCATCTGGTAATCTAATAATATCTCTAGGTCACATATATATGTTCTAACAGGGACCACTTGGAGACATTTCTTAAACTACAGAAAATGATGTGGTTATAAAATAATTCAATAATAATTGATTGAATTATATCTCTTTGCTCTTCATCAGCTCATTTATGGAAGGTCATCCATTTATTGAGACTGCCCAAAAGACCCTCAGGAACTAAATTTAAAAGCTCCAGACCTATAAGAAAGTTCTATTTGGGAGTATGTCACCCATTTATTAACTTTATAGCTTCATATAATTGATGCATATGGTGAGCCTGGTCTTATGGGTGAAATCTGTTATTATATGAATAGGCATTGAGTTCAAGGTACACTGTTGGAAATTTGAGGCTTGTCAGTGATGCTGACTATTTCTGGGCACTGGTACAAGCCCCACAAAGAAAGATTAGTTACATGTTTTCTTTAGTGATGACACGAATTGAATAATATACTCTCAGATTAAATTTGTCACCTATTCAACACAGAATACTTACAAAAGGCCTCAAAGCAAATATAGTTTGTTAAGTGTAAAAACTGGGGAATGTTGACAGCTGCCAAGCCCACATCGTGTTTACACATTTTATATGCTAAGCAAACATGTCAGTCAGTTTGTCTGACCTAGCTGTGCCTTCTTCCTGAGAACCTGTTCCCATTACTTTTGGTGAATGGGCAGCAAGCCACATGACCCCATCCTCCTGGACACAGTGGATTGGAACAGAGATGAAAGAGACAGAGGAAGAGAGGGAGACACACATAGAGGCAGAGAGAGGAAAAAAGGGCAAAGCCAGCAGGTAGTCAGACAAAGATCAGTGAGAGAGGGAGGAAAAAGGAAAAAGAGAGTACACATTTTTATTTCAGAGATCTTTCCAGTTCCTCCTTGTAGTTCTGTGAGTGGCCCAGATGTATGTTCTATCCTGATTCTATAAGATAGATAATCTGTGTAACAGAGAAACCTAATTTCTATAACAGTATCCAATAGAAATAGAATGCAAGCCACATGTGTAATTTAAAATTTTGTAATAGCTACATTAAGAATATTTTTAAAACAAGTGAAATCAATTTTAATAATATATTTAACCCCATATATATATATAATATTGCTGTTTCAATATGTAATCAATATAAAAATTATTGAGATGTTTACAGTCTTATTTTTATACTAAGTCACTAAATTCTGGTGTGCGTTTTACACTTACAGTGCACCTCAGTTTGGACGAGCCAAATTCCAAGTGCCCAGTAGCCACATAATAGCTACCCTGTTGGACAGTGCAGACACAGAACAGTTACTGGAAGGCAGCTGCGCTAGCAGGAGCTGTTTCCCAGCTGCCTTGCATCTAGGAATGACCAGGTGACTAGTTATTGCCAGACCTAAGAGTAGAAGCTGTGTGTGTCACATCCAAAAACAAGGTGGTTAAGAAGCAGATATAAGCCGGGCCCGGTGGCTCACGCCTGTAATCCCAGCACTTTAGGAGGCTGAGGTGGTGGATCACCAGGTCAGGAGATTGAGACCATCCTGGCTAACATGGTGAAACCTTGTCTACTAAAAATACAAAAAATTAGCCGGGCGTGGTGGCAGAAGCCTGTAGTCCCAGCTACTTGGGAGGCTGAGGGAGGAGAATGGTGTGAACCCGGAAGGTGGAGCTTGGAGTGAGCCGAGATTGCACCACTGCACTCCAGCCTGGGGGACAAAGTGAGACTCCGTCTCAAAAAAAAAAGCACAAGAAGGAAGGAGCATGGGTCTCTGAAGCATCACGTTGAGGAAAGTCTGCTGTCAGTTGGATATATTCATTTTGGATGTTAAGCAAGAAATCAACTTTTTTAATTTGAACTGCTATATATATATATTTTTGGTTTGCTTAGCAGTTTAGCCTATTCTATCGTGTGTGTGTGTGTGTATGTGTGTAGATATACACATATATATTTTATATATAGATTATTTATATAGAGAGATATATTTGTATACTCATGTTCATAGAAGCATTATTTCTGTACTGCTGTTAAAAGCTTTTTCTATTTCTAGTGGCAAGTGATACTCTAAAACGTGTGAGTGCATGCACACACTAACTACCTTTGGGTTTTGTCAATGGGTAATTTATCTGTGTGTATTTTACCCAGCACATGTTTAGGCTGAAGACTTTTTTTTTCTTTGTTTTGTTTTTGAGATGGAGTCTCACTCTGTCGCCAGGCTGGAGTGCAGTGGCACAATCTCGGCCCACTGCAACCTCCACCTCCTGGGTTCAAGCCATTCTCCTGCCTCAGCCTCCTGAGTAGCAGGGACTACAGGTGTCCGCCACCACACCCAGCTAATTTTTGTATTTTTAGTAGAGACAGGGTTTCACCATCTTGGCCAGGATGGTCTCTATCTCTTGACCTCATGATTTGCCTGCCTCGGCCTCCCAGAGTGCTGGGATTACAGGCGTGAACCACCGTGCCCGGCCAGGCTGAAGACTTTATCTGGAAAAATAAAGCTCTAAAAATAAATTGAGAGGAGAATATGAATGAACTATAAAACTCTTACAAGAAAACGTTGGACAAAATCTTCACAACATTCAATTTGGTGATGATTTATTGGATATAACACCAAAAGCACAGGCAACAAAAGGAAAAACAGACAAACTGGACTTGATTAAAATTTAAACATTTTGTGCATCAAAAGACATTAAACAGAGTAAAAGGTAACCCACGGAATGGAGAAAATGCTTGCAAATCATATATCTGATAAAAGATTAATATCTAGAATATATAGGGAACTTCTAAAACTCAACAACAACAAAAACCAAACAACCCAATTCAAAAATGGGCAAAGGACTTGAATAGACAGTTCTCCAAAAAAGACATACAAATGGCCAATAAGCATATGAAAAGATGCGCAACATTAATCTTCAGGGAAATGCAAGTTAAAACCACAGTGAGGTACTACCTCACACCTATTAGGACAGCTACCATAAAAAACAGATAACAAACGAAACAGAAAATAACAATTGTTGGAAAGGATGTGGACAAATTGGAACCCTTGTGCACTGTTGGTGGGATTGTAAAATGGTATAGCCACTGTAAAAAATAGTATGACAGTTTCTTAAAAATGGAATTACTATATGACCAGCAATTCCACTTCTGGGTATATACCCAAAGGAATTGAAAGCAGGATCTTGAAGAGATATTTGTACACCCATGTTCACAGAAGCATTATTCACAATAGCTAAAATGTAGATACACCCTGAATGTCCATTGTGGATCAGTGAATAAGCAAAATGTACATATTTACTTATTTGTGGAGTATTATTTAGCTGTAAAAAGGAATGAACTCCTGACACATGCTGCAACACAGATGAACTTTGAGAACATTATGCTAAAGGAAAGAAGCCAGGCTGGGCGCAGTGGCTCACACCTGTAATCCCAACACTTTGGGAGGCCGAGGTGGGCGGATCACCTGAGGTTAGGAGTTTGAGACCAGCCTGGCCATCATGGTGAAACCCCGTCTCTGCAAAAAATACAAAAATTAGCAGGGCGTGGTGGCGGGTGCCTGTAATCCCAGTTACTAAGGAGGCTGAGGCAGGAGAATCACTTGAACCCAGGAGGCAGAGGTTGCAGTGAGCTGAGATCATGCCATTGCACTCTAGCTTGGGAGACAAGAATGAAACTCTGTCTCAAAAAATATAAAAATTTAAAAATTTTTGCAAAAGGAAATAAGCCAATCGAAAAAAGACTAATACTGTATGATTCCATTTATTTGAGGCACTTAGCGTAGTCAAGATCACAGTGACAGAAAGTAGAATAGTGGTTGCCAGGATTAGGAAGTGGGGAAATGGGGGATTGCTCTTTAATGGGTGTAGGGTTTCAGTTTTGTAAGATGAAAAGAGTTCTGGAGATGGATGGGAGTGATGTTTACTCAACAATATACATATACTTAATACCACTGAACTGTATACTAAAAATCATTAAAATAGTACATTTAATATTATGTATATTTTACCCCTATAAAAATAATTTATTTTAATAATGTTATTTTTAAGAAATCAAGAGGAGTATATGACCAAAGCCTTTAGAATTCTGAAAGGTTGGATTAGTAAACACGGACTTCATCTTTCCCAAGAGTTTTTCCAACCTCAATGTATAGCTAGTATAAGGAAAGGGTTATTAATAGCGTAAGCATTTAACACGTTTATTTTCATTGTGCAAAAATAATTATGACAGAATACTTAAAGTTCCAAAGGCACTGTGTTCAGTCCTATGATATCCTTACAGGAAATATATCTGTATTTTTATGGAGGGAGATTCTGAAACATAAAATTGTTAAAGCACTTGCTCAAAGTCATTTGCCCAGTACTTTAAAATGGGGCTTCTCAACTTCTGCATTATTGACTTTTGGGGCTGGATAATTCTGTTGTTGGGGGCTGCTCTGTGCATTGTACGATGTTTACCAGCATCTCTGGTCTCTACCCACTAGATGTCGGTAGCACCCCTCCCCTTCAAGTTGTGATAAAAGACTTTGTGGAAGTGTGCCCTGGGGGGCAGAATCGCTCCAGGTTGAGAACCACTGCTCTAACACCAGCAGCTTCCCGAGGTTAGGGAGGCCCACCAGAGTCCCCGGCCTTAGAACTGGGGTTTCAGAAAATAACTGGTCAGGTCAAGGTAGGATCAATTTAGGAGGATCTCACATACCAAATTATCAAAGCAAGGGTAGAGGTGGGAGTTTTGTCATAGGAACGAACTAATCTATCTGTTTTAACTTTGATCAGAGTGGTGCTAGGTGATTGAACTAGGCCTTCTCCAATGTCCTTGGAGAGTAAAACATCTATCCCGGGGCTTAGGATAGGGGGTTAAGCCTCTAGGTGGGGAGGCAGTGAACAGAAGGCAGTGAGAACACACAAGCAGGCAGATCATGACAAGATAGCAGAGCAAGGCAAGAATCATCCGAGCTGGGACGATTCAGAAAAGTGTAATGAAAGAATTGTCATCTGAGCAGGGGTATTTTTTTAAAGGCAAAATTCAATGGTTGTAAGGGATGGAAATCCACTCAAATTAGTTCCATCTGAAAGAGAGGTTTATTTTTAGGATATAGTGCACTCACGTAAATGAGACACAGCTGGGAATGGAGCTGCAAATTGAAGAGCTGCTGAGGATCATCATTGCTTTTTCTTTACACGGCTGCATGATCCTTCTTCTATGCCTCGTTTTGCAAGTATGCTCTCTTCTGTTTGGGAAACTTTCTTTCTTTGCTTACTCTTGGTCTCTGATCATCCATAGTTTTGTCTTGCCTATGACTTTGGTTTGACATAGTGTTGACCCATGAACAGACCCTAGATGAGCTTTCACCGAGCTTTCTATGTTGAACTGACTCTGTTAATCTCCAGATTCCCAGGAGAAGAATCTGATTGGTCGAGTTTGGGTCAGCTCTGCACCCAACATGATTAATTCAGCTGAAAGTAGGAGAGGGAACACATGATCAACACATGGTCACCTCTGCCTGTTCCTTTAGCAGCTCTGGGGAGCTGAGGTGAAGGATGGCATTTTCCAGGGAAGGCAGTTTGGGCAAATACATTTCTTATACAGCCTTAATGGGTGGAATATGAAATATGGAAGAAATTAACTTCTGTAAGAGGAAGTGGCACCAACAAAGGCATGAAACAAAGATATTTTATATATATACATATTCAGTAAATTTTCTAGATTAATTAGACTGATGTTCAAGGATCATTACATAGTTGGGATTTATTGTAGCTCAAGATTTACATAGAGGACAATAAGGTAATGAGGCTGGAGATACAGTCTGCTATCATATTGTCAAGGGCATTTAAATGCCAGACAGGCATTTAGATTTTTTAGGGTGTCTCTAATGTCTGAGGATACACCATGGAGGGAAACTGCCAAGTTTTTCTGGAAAATATTCTTTGGTTCTTGGGTAAACCCTAGGATCAAGTCAAGTAGCAGATTAATTTCATTTTACAGGGCATTGAAAGAGAAATCAAGCCACAAATTGAAACAATGTTGAAAGAAGGCAACTAGAATAAGAGTCTACCTAGTAAGTTAGTAAAAAAAAAAAAAAAAAATAGATAATCTGTTATCTCAGCACTTTTAAAATAAAGCTAGTAGATCTCTACAAATGACCTAATTAAAAATCCAAGCCAAGAAGCCAAAAGCCATTCCACAACAACTACAAATAACAATGACAACAACAACAGCAGCGTTTATAAGCCTTCTTCTATGGGCCCACTACTGTTTTAAGCATTTGTGTGAATGGTATAAGGTAAGCGAATGAGTGTTTTATTCGCCTTCTGTTAAACACGTATAATCTTTTTCTTTCATGGCCCAGAATCACTGAATCTTGAGTTGTAAACGATTGTGACCTCTATGCCAGGAGCAGAGTCTCCTCTAGAAATATGTGTTAATCTCTAACAGTTATGAGAGTCTGTCTGGTAATTGGCCTTTTACCTAGAAGCTAACAGATTCCACATTATATAGCCTTATGGTTCCAAAGACTGGACAGGCAGTTTCATGTACAGAGGTACAGCTGACTTGGATACTATATCTTGGGCCTTAAAGTTCACATTAGAATATCAAAGTGTTTTGTAAACTGCATGTCTCTATAGAGAATACAAATCTACTCTAGGATTAAATAAGCCTGCTTCTTGCTTTAAGTTTAATGCTAATGGTAAACTGAAAAAGATTTCTAGTGACAGATAATTAGTGATAATGGTAATTACCGGCCTTTATATGGTCTTTCACCCAAACAGATGGCAAAGCACTTACAAAATGAATGCTTTAAGGCATAATTTCTCCGCCTTCTTAAATAAAAGTTCCTCTAGGGTCAACAATAGTTTGTATTTAACATACTGCATTATGTTACCCATAACTAAACAAACATTTCCAGACAATTCAGTTAGTCTGTTAATTTGCTTAGCAATTAGCTTTGAATGGATTTTTTTGCCCTGAATACATTATAAATGTATGAATGCATGTATGCCTTGCTTATTTTTCTTATTATTTTATTTAACTTTTATAAGCCACTGTGGTAACCATCGCATGGATGATTTCCAGGGAGCGGGAGGCTGGGTCACTTAGCAGGCTTACACAGGCCCTGTCTCCATGAACAGAAGCCAGCCTCTTGTAGATGGAGCCATCCATTCCTGTACATTTGTTTCTGTTTTTGTTTGTTTGTTTTGAGACAAAGTCTCGCTCTGTCACCCAGGCTGGAGTGCAGTGGCACAATTTCAGCTCACTGCAACCTCCATCTCCCAGGTTAAAGCAATTCTCCTGCCTCAGCCTCCCAAGTAGCTGCAACTACAGGAGCATGCCACCATGCCCAGCTAATTTTTGTATTTTTAGTAGAAACAGGGTTTCACCATGTTGACCAGACTGGTCTTGAACTCCTGACCTCAAGCAATCTGGCCGCCTCAGCCTCCCAAAGTGCTGTGATTACAGACATGAGCCACCGTGCCCGGCCCATCCCCACACATTTGATATTTCTGGGTATTCCTGGATTCCTAGGACTGTACATCAGGATTCATTTTCTGGGGGCTATTTTCCCTGTTTCATGTAGAGTTCTAAAGACGACATTAAAAAGGCATCAAAGTTTAATCAAAATGTATCATACATTTATACCATGAAAGGAAACACAGAGACTCTTCTCCATTCTCCCTTTCTTTCCCCATCTCCCTTCTCGGGAAAGATGATTTGGGCCTTGTGTTATGGGATACTTCGTGACGTGATCTGGGAAAAAGTCAGGGCAATGCTTTCTAGACCTAATAAGGTGAGGATACTCGTTCGTAAGAAATAAAGTCAAAGTTATGTTAATGGGAAGAATATGAATTTCTGTTCGTATTCTAGACCCCCACGTGAAATTTCGGAAGGAGATGAGTCTTTGTGTTGCAGGATATGTTTGGTTTTGCAGTGGAGGTGTTGGGGAGGGTAGGTGGAGGGATTGCAGCCTGGGAGAAAGACTCTCACCTCCTCTCCTCTGCTTCTCCCCGTCCCTAATCCTTCCCTCCCTGGGCAGGCCTTCACAGCCTGAGTCAGAATCCAGCTGTCTCTTCTTCAGAGCAGATGATGGCTCTGGATGGCTGGGGGAGAAAGAAGAGGTGATATGGTGGCTGAAAGCCCAGGACAGGAAGTCGGGATCGGAATCTTATGGCACCAGGAATGTCATCCTTTTTATTTGGAGCTTCAGCTTCTTCAAACATAAAATATAATTAATAATTCCCAGCTGGGCAAGGTGGCTCATGCCTGTAATCTCAGCACTTTGGGAGGCCAAGGCAGGCAGATCGCAAGGTCAGGAGATCGAGACCATCCTGACTAACATGGTGAAACCCCGTCTCTACTAAAAATACAAAAAATTAGCCAGGCTTGGTGGCACGTGCCTGTAGTCCTAGCTAGTCAAGAGGCTGAGGCAGGAGAATTACTTGAACCCAGGAGGCGGAGGTTGCAGTGAGCCGAGCTCACGCCACTGCACTCCAGCCTGGGTGACAGAGCGAGACTCTGTCTCAAAATAATGATAATAATAATAATTCCCTTGAGCATCATATAAAACTCTAAAGCACATAGCGCCTGGCATGTAGTATAAACCCCATCCATGTTAACTATTGTTATTGCTGTTGGCATTCCATGCCTGGGATTGTGGAATTGAATTTACTTGATGATTTCTTTAGGGAGGGGTGAAAGTCCTGGGAAAAAATTAGGGAATGGGACAGTAAAGGGGAAAGGGTTGAAAGGAGAGAGAGAAGAGACGGGAAACAAGAGAGATGCAGGCAGAGCTCCCTCCGAAAGCTGGAGATTTGTCCTCATGAGGCTGTTCCCTTCTCCCAGGAAGTGACACATGGAATCCTAGCCACAGTGAAGTTTAAGATAACTGAACAGCAAGATGAGGGGTGCAGTGTTTGATTCTCCCCTCATCTCCCTACTCCCTCTGTTCAGTGCAGCTTGGGAATAAACCCAGAGCCCCAGACGTAAAGACCTGCTTCTGGAGCTGCAAATTCAGATGCCTTCAGGGGCCACAGAAATATTTCAAATGTCAGAGGCAGTCAAGTGTGTATCACCTAAAGGCCTTCAGATTCAAATTAAAAAACATACCCTCCATACCAGTGATTGCTTGCATGTCTTTGGTTTTGTTTGCAAGCTTTGGCTTCACTCTTCAAGCAGTACCATGCATGGGTGCTTTAGCCAAAGGTCTGAGAGGCAGTGTCCGAAGAGGCAGAGACACAGCTATCTATGTCCTCTCTGGTTACATAGAACCCTCACCATGGGCCACTGGGGGCCAGAAGAATCACTCTGCAAGCAATGGATATCTCTCGGAGAGATGGAGAGAAAAAGTCTACCCTATGGGTTACATAACAATTCACTTTTATTGAGAAAAGCACGACTGTTGTCTTGGAACTGTATAGAAGATAGTGAACACAATGAGAAGAATAGCCAAGGAAAGCAGAACATGTAAGAGACATGGATGAAATGTGGTGTGTTGCCATGGCATTGAGTCTTGGCTTCTAAAATTACTGAAGCCTCTAAGTCTCACATTTCTCATCTATAAAATAATTACTATCACTGAATGGAGATGTTGCACGTGTCAAATGAGGCCAATATGCAGTAGAAAAGTACTGTGATTTTTTAAAATGTTCACTCTCCGTTTATTTGCATATGTAAACACTGTCTGCATATGCTCCCTTTAGACTTTATCACCAAATTGTTGTTTTTTCTGAAAGTTTAGGTTCATCTCATGATCTCCTCCTCAAAAATCACCTGTTTCCCAGGTATTTTCAGATGGCTTTGGTTTTTCTCATAAAAGATGAAATAAATTCCTTATTATTTTTTTTGAGACAGGGGTCTCATTCTGTTGCCCAGGCTGGAGTGCAGTGGCCCCATCATAGCTCACTGAAACCTTGAGCTCCTGGGTTCAGGTGATCCTCCTGCCTCAGCCTCCAGAGTAGCTGGGACTACATAAACATGCTACCATGCCCCACTAGTATTTGTGGATCTAAACATTGAAAAGATGCAGTAAAAACATGTTATTATAATCTTATGGGACTATGGTATAGGCAGTCCATCATTGACTGAAACACTGTTGTGGGGCACATGACTGTACTTAAATCTGGACTATTCCTGTGACTTGTTTTGTTTTGTTTTAAGACAGAGTCTTGCTCTTGTAGCCCAGGCTGGAGTGCAATGGAGCGATTTTGGCTCACTGCAACCTCCGCCTCCTGGGTTCAAGTGATTCTCCTGCCTCAGCCTCCCGAGTAGCTGGGATTACAGGCACCTGCCACCATGCCCAGCTAATTTTTGTATTTTTAGTAGAGACGGGGTTTCACCATATTGTTCAGGCTGGTCTCAAACTCCTGACCTCAGGTGATCCACCCGCCTCAGCCTCCCAAAGTGCTGGGATTACAGGCGTGAGCCACCGTGCCTGGCCTGTGACTTTTATCTGTAAAATGTGACAGTTCAGGATGGGTGTAGTGGCTCATGTCTATAATCCCAGCACTTTGAGAGCTTGAGGCAGGAGGATTGCCTGTGCCCAGGAGTTCGAGACCAGCCTGGGCAACATAGTAAGACCCTTATCTCTACAAAAAATGAAAAATTAACCAGGTATGATGCCATGGACCTTTGGTCCCAGCTACTCAGGAGGCTGAGATGAGAGGCTCACTTGAGGCAAGCTTTAGCTTCACTCTTCAAGCAGTACCATGCATGAGTGCTTTTAGCCAAATGTCTGAGAGGCAGTGTCCATAAGAGGCAGAGACACAGTTCTCTATTTCCTCTCTGGTTACATGGAACCCTCAACATGGGCCACTGGGGGCCAGAAGAATCACTCTGTGAGCAATGGCTCTCAGAAAGACAGAGAGAAAAGTCTACCCTATGGGTTACATAACAATTCACTTTTATTGAGAAAAACACAATGACTGTTGTCTTGGAACTGTATAGAAGATAGTGAACACAATGAGAAGAATAGCCAAGGAAAGCAGAACGTTTAAGAGACATGGATGAAAGGTGGTGTGTTGCTGGGAGGCCAAGGCTGCAGTGAGTTGTGATTGTGCCACTGTACTCCATCCTGGAGACAGAAAAAGACTCTGTCTCAAAAATAAACATGGCCAGGTGCAGTGGCTCACACCTGTAATCTCAGTACTTTGGGAGGCCAAGGCAGGCAGATCACTTGAAATCAGGAGTTCAAGATCAGCCTGGCCAACATGGTGAAATCCTGTCTCTACTAAAAATACAAAAATTAGCCAAGCATGGTGGCTGGCACCTGTAATCCCAGCTACTCTGAGAGACTGAGGCAGGAGAATTGCCTGAACCCAGGAGACGGAAGTTGCAATGAGCCGAGATCACGCCACTGCACTCCAGCTTGGGTGACAGAGCGAGACTTCACCTCAATAAAATATAATAAACACATAAAAAATAAAATGTGACAGTTCAGAGACAAGCAGGAGGAATTCTCTCTTTCCTGGGGGAGGGACAGCCTTTTCATTCTATTTAATATTTAGACCTTCTACTGATTGAATGAGGCCTACTCACATTAGAGAGGGCAATCTGCTTTATTCAATATACCTGCTTAAATGTTTATGTTGCCCAGAAACTCCTCCACTGACACAGTCAGAAAAATGTTTGACCAAATATCTGGGCACCTTGTGGCCCAGTCAAATTGCCATATAAAATTAAACATCACATGGTGTAAAATTGAGAGTTCTGAATTTTTTAAGTCTCCAGATTTTTCTTACTTTCAGTGGATCTGCATCAGGAATATATATACTCTCAGCCAGGTGTGGTGGCTCATGTCTGTAATCCCAGCACTTTGGGAGGTTGAGGCGGGCAGATCACAAGGTCAGGAGATCGAGACCATCCTGGCTAACATGGTGAAACCCTCTCTCTACTAAAAATACAAAAAAATTAGCCAGTCATGGTGGCGGGCGCCTGTAGTACCAGCTACTCAGGAGGTTGAGGCAGGAGAGTGGCGTGAACCCCGGAGGCGGAGCTTGCAGTGAACCGAGATCGCGCCACTGCACTCCAGCCTGGGTGACAGAGTGAGACTCCGTCTCAAAAAAAAAAAAAAAAAAAAAAAGGAATATATATACTCTCAAATACATGGTAACAGTTTTGTTATTAATCAGTTCACACATTCAGCAAATCCTGAGTGCCTGATATATACTAGGTGCTGTAGTACTTGTGAGGCAAGTGCCTTCCCTTAAAGATTTGCAATGCAATTGCGGAGAACAGACATAAAACATAATGCAGGCAGAGATGAGATAACATTACTAAAAAGTAACGATACAAATAAATATCAACAAAATACTGTATAATTAAATATGCTTTTCAAATAAAACCACATTAACCTTCTAATTTTGAATATGTATATTTATTCAAAATGTTTGGGAAGGAAGTGTTCTGGTTAATTGATATACACATAAGAATTGGTAACTAACTCTTTATGTATTATATATGTCTGTATATAACAATATATATGTTATATATAATAAATTTCTGTAGAAATACAACATAAAACCTAGCACTTTGGGAGGCTGAGGCAGGAGGATCACCTGAGATCGGGAGTTTGAGACCAGCCTGACCAACATGGAAAAACCCTATCTCTACTAAAAAATACAGAATTAGCCTGGCGTGGTGGTACATGCCTGTAATCCCAGTTAGGAGGCTGAGGCAGGAGAATCACTTGAACCCGGGAGGCGGAGGTTGCAATGAGCTGAGATCGTGCCACTGCACTCCAGCCTGGGCAACAAGAATGAAACTCTGTCTCAAAAAAATAATAATAATAAAAATAAAAAAAGAAATACAACATAAAAAAAGCTTGACATAAAACCATACTGAACTTAATTTACCTTTTCTTTAATGATTTAGAAAACACTTAAGTAACTTGCAATCCTTCTAAGACATCACTATAAATAAAATTTAATTTTAAAATTTATCATATGTAACAGTTGTAGAAAATTAGACTAAATTTTTACAAAGTGTGTGGCACTTTCTAAAAATCTTAGTATTAAAAATGCGTAAGGAAGGGATCCAGTTTCAGCTTTCTACATATGGCTAGCCAGTTTTCCCAGCACCATTTATTAAATAGGGAATCCTTTCCCCATTTCTTGTTTTTGTCAGGTTTATCAAAGATCAGATGGTTGTAGATGTATTATTTCTGAAGGCTCTGTTCTGTTCCATTGGTCTATATCTCTGTTTTGGTACCGGTACCATGCTATTTTGGTTACTGTAGCCTTGTAGGATAGTTTGAAGTCAGGTAGTGTGATGTCTCCAGCTTTGTTCTTTTCGTTTAGGATTGACTTGGCAATGTGGGCTCTTTTTTGGTTCCATATGAACTTTACAGTATTTTTTTCCATTCTGTGAAGAAAGTCATTGGTAGCTTGATGGGGATGGCATTGAATCTATAAATTACCTTGGGCAGTATGGCCATTTTCACAATATTGATTCTTCCTATCCATGAGCATGGAATGTTCTTCCATTTGTTTGTGTCCTCTTTTACTTCGTTGAGCAGTGGTTTGTAGTTCTCCTTGAAGAGGTCCTTCACATCCCTTGTAAGTTGGATTCCTAGGTATTTTATTCTCTTTGAAGCAATTGTGAATGGGAGTTCACTCATGATTTGGCTCTCTGTTTGTCTGTTCTTGGTGTATAACAATGCTTGTGATTTTTGCACATTGATTTTGTATCCTGAGACTTTGCTGAAGTTGCTTATCAGCTTAAGGAGATTTTGGGCTGAGACGATGGGGTTTTCTGAATATACAATCATGTCATCTGCAAACAGGGACAATTTGACTTCCTCTTTTCCTAATTGAATATCCTTTATTTCTTTCTCCTGCCTAATTGCCCTGGCCAGAACTTCCAACACTATGTTGAATAGGAGTGGTGAGAGAGGGCATCCCTGTCTTGTGCCAGTTTTCAGAGGGAATGCTTCCAGTTTTTGCCCATTCAGTATGATATTGGCTGTGGGTTTGTCATAAATAGCTCTTATTATTTTGAGGTACGTACCATCAATACCTAATTTATTGAGAGTTTTTAGCATGAAGGGTTGTTGAATTTTGTCAAAGGCCTTTTCTGCATCTATTGAGTTAATCATGTGGTTTTTGTCGTTGGTTCTGTTTATATGCTGGATTATGTTTATTGATTGCGTATGTTGAACCAGCCTTGAATCCCTTCCTTGGATCCCTTCCTTACACCTTATACAAAAATTAATTCAAGGTGGTTTAAAGACTTAAATGTTAGACCTAAAACCATAAAAACCCTAGAAGAAAACCTAGGCAATACCATTCAGGACATAGGCACGGGCAAGGACTTCATGTCTAAAACACCAAAAGCAATTGCAACAGAAGCCAAATTGACAAATGGGATCTAATTAAACTAAAGAGCTTCTGCACAGCAAAAGAAACTACCGTCAGAGTGAACAGGCAACCTACAGAATGGGAGAAAATTTTTGCAATCTACTCATCTGACAAAGGGCTAATATCCAGACTCTACAAAGAACTCAAACAAATTTACAAGAAAAAAACAACCCCATCAAAAAGTGGGCAAAGGATATGAACAGACACTTCTCAAAAGAAGACGTTTATGCAGCCAACAGACACATGAAAAAATGCTCATCATCACTGGCCGTCAGAGAAATGCAAATCAAAACCGCAATGAGATACCATCTCACACCTAGAATGGCAATCATTAAAAAGTCAGGAAATAATAGGTGCTGGAGAGGATGTGGGGAAATAGGAACACTTTTACACTGTTGGTGGGACTGTAAACTAGTTTAACCATTGTGGAAGACAGTGTGGCAACTCCTCAAGGATCTAGAGCTAGAAATACCATTTGACCCAGCCACCCATTACTGGGTATATACCCAAAGGATTATAAATCATGCTACTTTAAAGACACTGCACACGTATGTTTATTGTGGCACTATTCACAATAGCAAAGACTTGGAACCAACCCAAATGTCCATCAATGATAGACTGGATTAAGCAAATGTGGCACTTATACACCATGTAATACTATGCAGTCATAAAAAAGGATGAGTTCATGTCCTTTGTAGGGACATGGATGAAACTGGAAACCATCATTCTCAGCAAACTATTGCAAGGACAAAAAACCAAACACCGCATGTTCTTACCCATAGGTGGGAATTGAACAATGAGAGCAGGACACAGGAAGGGGAACATCACACAGCAGGGCCTGTCATGGGGTGGGGGGAGGGGGAGGGATAGCATTAGGAGATATACCTAATGTAAATGATGAGTTAATGGGTGCAGCACACCAACATGGCACATGTATACATATGTAACAAACCTGCACATTGTGCACATGTACCCTAGAACTTAAAGTATAATTTAAAAATGCGTAAATATATAACTTGAACAGAATTGAAAGAAATAAACTAAAACACAACATTTGATCTTAACCCTGACTTCCAACCCTACTGTCTCTTTTTTTTTTTCTTTTCTTGGACAAGACTATTGAAGTACCAGCTCTACTTTTCGGAAGTAATTATATTTTCTTTTTCTTTTTTTTTTTTTTTGACATGGAGTCTCGCTCTTGTCACCCAAGCTGGAATGCAATGGTGCCATCTCAGCTCACTGGAACCTCTGCCTCCCAGATTCAAGTGATTCTCTTGCCTCAGCCTCCCGATAGCTGGGATTACAGGCGCCCACCATCACGCCTCGCTAATTTTTTGTATTTTTAGTAGAGATGGGGTTTCACCATGTTGGCCCGGCTGGTCTCAAAGTCCTGACCTCAGGTGATCTGCCTGCCTTGGCCTCCCAAAGTGCTGGGATTACAGGCGTGAGCCACCGTGGCTGGCCAGTAATTATATTTTCTTAAGTGTCCTGCCAGATATTTTTAATGCATATATGTATCTGTATGTATATTACTGTTTTACACATATAGATCCTATAATAACTATTGCTTTATACCTTATATTTTTCACTTAACATATATTGGTGATCTCCCTGAGTTTTTTTAATGAACGCATAATAGTCTATCATTTGGATCTACCCTAATTTAACATAACTAGCTGAGAATTGATGGACATATTGGCTGTGTCCAGTTACTTGCTATTTGCAGCAATGCTTCAGTTAACACAATTGTAAATATAAATTTATGTATTTGTGTGAATATGTAAGTAGGATAAGTTCCTGAATAAATTCTTGATATCAGTTTTGTGTAGTGGCAGTTTATCTGCTAAAAATTTCTGGTTATTTGAGTTTTTCTTTATCTGATGCTAAATAAACGGGAATTTATGTTATGGGTGAGACATGTCCTAATATTTTGAAAGATCAATTTTGGGCAACCAGGTGGTGTCAGGGAAGAGATAAGTCTAAGTGTATTGGATGGTTGGTCTTCTTTATGTTTAATGAATATGTAAGAATCAAATGAAATTACTACATTTGTACATACTATAGACAAATTTACTTTTGTGTTTTCTTTTTTTTTTTTTTGAGACAGAGTCTTGCTCTGTTGCCCAGGCTGGAGTGCAGTGGTGCAATCTCAGCTCACTGCGAGCTCTGCCTCCCGGGTTCACGCCATTCTCCTGCCTCAGCCTCCTGAGTAGCTGGGACTACAGGCGCCCACCACCAGGCCTGGCTAATTTTTTTGTATTTTTAGTTTAGCCAGGATGGTCTCGATCTCCTGACCTCGTGATCTGCCTGCCTTGGCCTCCTAAAGTGCTGGGATTACAGGCGTGAACCACCGCCCCTGGCCTACTTTTGTGTTTTCTACAAAAATATTTTACTAAAGCGAATAACTGTGTAAATAGTAATAGTCTACCTACTTAAGAATAAACTTAACGTCATTTGCTGCTTGCATATAATGTCCTAATTACAAATTATTCTTAAAATCTCATTGTAATGTGATAAAAAAGCATTTCCCTAAATGCATCTTAAATTTAGACTGAGTCGGCCGGGCGCAGTGGCTCACACCTGTAATCCCAGCACTTTAGGAGGCCGAGGCAGGTGGATCACGAGGTCAGGAGATCGAGACCATCCTGGCTAACATGGTGAAACCCCGTCTCTACTAAAAATACAAAAAATTAGCCGGGTGTGGTGGCAGGCGCCTGTAGTCCCAGCTACTCGGGAGGCTGAGGCAGGAGAATGGCGTGAACCCGGGAGGCAGAGCTTGCAGTGAGCCGAGATCGCACCACTGCACTCCAACCTGAGCAAAAGAGCAAGACTCCGTCTCAAAAAAAAAAAAAAAAAAAAAAATTTAGGCTGTCCTTAATGACTACCAAAAAGCTGAAAAATGAAAAATCTAGTCAAATGGTATAAATGACTCGACAAATGTCTATCTTTTGAAGGAGCTCGTTTTGTATGTATCTTGCTTAATCTGATCAAATTGTCCTTGTTTTACTCTGAATATTTTTTTTTTTTTTTGAGATGGAGTCTTGTCTGTTGCCCAGGCTGGAGTGCAGTGGCGCAATCCTGGCTCACTGCAACCTCTGCCTCCCAGGTTCAAGCAATTCTCCTGCCTCAGCCTCCCTAGTAGCTGGGATTACAGGCGCATGCCACCATGGCTGGCTAATTTTTGTATCTATTTATTTTTTTTTAATAGAGACAGGGTTTCACCATGTAGGCCAGGCTGGTCTCAAACTCCTGACCTTGTGATCTGCCCGTGCTGGCCTCCCAAAGTGCTGGGATTACAGGCATGAGCCACCACGCCTGGCTGTTTTATATCGGCTTTCCTAAAATCATGGTGAAGCTAGACTACTTGGGTTGGGGGCGGGGGTGCATCTTTTTGTAAAGTGAATTAAAACAATGACAGTGTTTTTATTTGCGATCAACTTTTATAATAAGACTCCATCTTTTTTTACTTCTTTATTACAGGGAAGTCAGAAAATACACATACACATAAAGAAGTCAAGACCACCCACCCGCCACCCTTTTTGAGACGGCTGCCATTAATAGCCATCCACATCCCCTTCTTTCTATGTTTACACACTGAAGACAACAGAAATGGGAGCATTTTTTGTATGCTGCTTTTTTTTTTTTTTTTTTTGAGAGGGAGTCTCTCTCTCTAGCCTAGGCTGGAGTGCAGTGGTGCGATCTCGGCCTACTGCAACCTCCACCTCCCGGGTCCCGGTTCAAGCAGTTCTCCTGCCCCAGCCTCCCGAGTAGCTGGGATTACAGGAATGCACCACCATGCCCAGCTAATTTTTTTTTTTGAGACGAAGTTTTGCTCTTGTTGCCCATGCTGGAGCACAATGGCGCGATCTCGACTCACTGCAACCTCTGCCTCCCGGGTTCAAGTGATTCTCCTGCCTCAGCCTCCTGAGTAACTGGGATTACAGGCACCCACCACCATGGCCGGCTAATTTTTGTATATTTAGTAGAGACGGGGTTTCACCATGTTGACCAGCCTGGTCTTGAACTTCTGACTTCAGGTGATCCACCTGCCTTGGTCTCCCAAAGTGCTGGGATTACAGGCGTGAGCCACTGCGCCCGGCCAATTTTTGTATTTTTAATAGAGACGGGGTTTCACCGTGTTGGCCAGGCTGATTTTGAACTCCTGACCTCATGATCTGCCTGCCTCGGCCTCCCAAAATGCTGGAATTATAGGCATGAGCCACCGCGCCCGGCCTTGTATGCTGCTCTTTAACCAGTTTTCACTTTTATACCCATACTTAAACTCTTCAAGAAATCATTTAAAATTTCTTTTTAAATTCATCTACTGCTCCATGCTATTCTTGTGGGTGAAAAAGTATAATACTCAGCACAATAAATTAATTCTCTTTGAAACTCATGTTCTCATGTTACCAGAAGTATTTTTTGGTCTGATCTATATTTCTTCTTTGTATAATACCTACAGAATGACCAAACCAAATAAAATTATGTTCCCTATTGTTTGAAAATAGTTTGTAACTAGGAAATAAATATTGTGTTACATTAGGGATGATCACATTGTGTAATTTAGTGAAAATTTTAATATAACACAGTTTGATCCTATATCTTCTGCTGACAGATTATTTTTTAAACCAGTTATTCAGAATGTCTAGAAATGAAGGGAAAACTCTTCTAAAACATGTGATATGGTAAGAATCTGGTGACCTTTAGTGGTATGGAGACAGGAGCAGTGGCCAAATTGTGTTCTGTCTCCACATTTTTCCCTCATATGCAAGCACACACACACACACAGACACAACACTTACACAGACATACATACCCCCAACACACACAGACACACACATCCATCCATCCCCCAACACAGACACATAAACCCATCCCCCACACACGGACACACACTCACACACACACACACACACATACACCCCCCACACAGACACACATACCCACCCACACATACATACCCCCAACACAGACACACACACCCATCCACCCCCCAATGAAGGCACACAGACCCACACACACACACAGTGATACACACACAGACACACACACACACGTTTTTCCCGAGGTGAAATTGGCTCAAAATAAATAGTAAGTGCAACTTTGAGTAAAAAGTGATATGACCACACATCTAGTCCCTGAAGGCATTGTATTAATACAAGGAAATTCTACTTCTTCATGATGTTCATCTGACAGAGGAAGGAGATCTTATTATATGTAGTCATGTTTATAAACTCTATCCGTGCCTCCTACCCCTGCTTTCTTTTAAGTACAAATTGCTTCCTCAGTTATTGTCCAGAAGCCTGGTGGGGCAGCTTTAAGTACATTAGAAAGAAGTTTTTTTGTTGTTGTTGTTTGTTTGTTTCTTTGTTTGTTTGTTTTCAGGTGGAGTCTCACTCTGTGGCTCAGGCTGGAGTGCAGTGGTGTGATCTTGGCTCACTGCAGCCTCTGCCTACCGGGTTCAAGAGATTCTCCTGCCTCAGCCTCCCCAGTAGCTGGGATTACAGGTGCACACCACCACATCCAGCTAATTTTTTTGTATTTTTAGTAGAGACAGGGTTTCACCATGTTGGCCAGGCTGGTCTCAAACTCCTGACCTCAAGTGATCCGCCCGCCTCGGCCTCCCAAAGTGTTGGGATTACAGGTGTGAGCCACCGTGCCCGGCTGCCTAGAGAGAAGTTTTAAGGAAAAAAAAAAAGAACTGTATCATATTCTGAGAGAAGGACTCTTCTTCACCTGGAAATCAAGAGAATCCTAAATGACAATAACAATTAAATATTTGATATTGTATTTGAATAATTTAAAAAACTTAGATATAATTTACATACCATAAATTTATCCTTTTAAAGCGCACAGATCAGTGGTTTGTAAAATATTCATAGAGTTGTATGGCCATCATCTCTAATATCAAAAGTGTTTTCATCACTCCCATATCCATCAGCCCCCAGCCCCCGCCAACCACTAATTTACTTTCTGCAGCTATGAATTTACCTATGCTGGACATTTCATATAAGTGGAATAATATAAATGTGGCTTTTTGTGTCTAGCTCCTTTTACTTAGCAAAATGTGTTCAAAGTTCATCCATGTTGTTAAGAGGTATCAGTACTTTATGCCTTTTCATGGCTGATTAATATTCCATTGCATGGGTATGACACATTTTCTTTATCCATTCATCAGCTGATGGACATTTAAGTTATTTCTACTTTTTATTTTTTTTGTAATAGAGATAAGGTCTTGCTCTGTCACCCAGGCTGGAGTGCAGTAGCCTTGAACTCCTGGGCTCAAGCCATCCTCCCACCTCCGCCTCCCGAGTAGCTAGGACTACAGACCACACCACCATACCTAGATAATTTTTAAATTTTAACTTTTTAATTTTGTGTAGAGACAGGGTCCTGAACTCATGGCCTCAAGCAACCTTCCTGCCGTGGTCTGTCGAAGTGTTGAGATTACAGGTATGACCCACAGCGCTCAACCTCCATTTTTTGACTATTATGAATAATGCTGCTATGAAATTAGTGTACAAGTTTTTGTTCACACATGCTGTTTTAGTATTTATGATGTCCTTTAAGGTTGCTTGTCTCATTGGGCCTCACAAACACTTTGTGAGATAAGACAAATCCTATTTCCATTTTGCCTCTAGGGAAACAGGCTCTCAGAGATAATTGCTTAGTTTGTGCTAGAGTCAGCACTCTAATCCAGTCCTGTTTTTTAAAAAATAGCTTAAAATGTCAAAAGAAGCACAGAATTTTCTGGGAAAGGTGAAATTTGTTGCTTATTTTCAGTTTTGTAAAGATGTGAATATATTTACCCATGCTCATTAGAAAAGCAGTGTCTAGAGTAAGTTACAGATCCAGAAGAAAATGTTGCCATAACAAGTGGTCAAAATTTCCTAAAACAGAGTTAAAACAGAATTATACCCAGGCTGTTGTATAGGAATAGGCACTTCTATTCTTTGTAGTTTTGTGATTTTACTTTCAAGGAAAACGCAGACAGATTGTAGCTGTTCGCAGTTCTAATGGTTCACAGAAAGAAACTGCTTCAGATTATTTTTTTCTCCTAATTATCATGCATCTTAGAGACATGTTTATGACTAGATTTAAATCTTAACACAGTCTATTAATATTTCAGTTTTGGCATCAGGCACATGAAATAGTATTATTCATGCAAACTTTGCCAAAAGCATCCTGAGTCAAAACTTGACTAAATTAATACAGTCCTTTTTTGATATTTGAATCATCATATATAAAAATTTTGCAGGAGACCTTGGAAACGTTTTAATCCAAATACTTACCCAATGTATGCATTCTGATTCATGAATTGAATCCCCACCCCCCGCTACCTACTCTCTTATTCTTATGGCCAAAAGCAGGAACACTAATAATAAAGGACAGAAGCCTAACAACAAACAAAAAAGTCTTGTTCAATTTTCCTTGCTTGGAATATCTTTCCCCACATCGTGTTCCTGGTGAACTCTGACTTACCCTGAGTTAATTACTTTCACCTTGTATCAATACTCATATTCTATTTAGCACACTTTATTGAGATTATTTGTTTAAATATATGTACTCTATCAGGTGATGTGATTTAAAACACATTTTGTTAATCTCCAGCATCCAGTAGAATTCCTGGTATAGTCATGCAGTAAAGATTTGGTTTTTTGTTGTTTTTTTTTGTTTGTTTGTTTGTTTTTTGAGACGGAATCTTGCTCTGTCGCCCGGACTGGAGTTCAGTGGTGCTATCTTGGCTCACTGCAACCTCCGCCTCCTGGGTTCAACTGATTATCCTGCCCCAGCCTCTGGAGTAGCTGGGATTACAGGCATGTGCCACCATGCCCAGCTAATTTTTTGTATTTTTAGTAGAGACAGGTTTTCACCATGTTGGCCAGGCTGGTCTCAAACTTCTGACCTCAGGTGATCCGCCTGCCTTGGCCTTCCAAAGTACTAGGATTACAGGCATGAGCCACCGTGCCCAGCTAAACATTTGCTGATTTTAGCCAGGCTCCGTGGCTCACATCTGTAATCCCAGCACTTAGGGAGGCCAAGGCCAGGCAGATAGCTTGAGCCCAGGAGTTTGGGACCAGCCTGGGCAACACGGTGAAAATCTATCTCTATTAAAAAATACAGAAATTAGCTGGGTGTGGTGGCATGCACCTGCAGCCTAGTCTCAGCTATGCTGGAGGCTGAGGTAAGAGGATCACTTGCCCTGGGAGGCTGAGGCTGCAGTAAGTCCTGATTGTGCCACTGCACTCCAGCCTGGGTGACGAAGCAAGACCCTGTATTAACAAAAAAAAAAAAAAAAAAAAAGATTTGTTCATTTGGATGGACTCAGGATCTCAAGAACTCTGAGTTCTGACTGACTGCTGATTGTGAAGTCACTATCTGCATTACCATTAACTAACACTTACAAAGTCCTCATAGCTAGAAGAACTAAACTGGACCTATAAGACGTATAAAGTATCTTGCACACAGTCCCAGCACTTAGGAAGTTAATGAAGTCTATAAATTCAAAGTAGAAGTCAAGCTCAGCAAATGTAGATTCAATATTAATGTTGAGAAGACTACCAGTGCATACACACGTAATCAATGGGGCGTCAATGTGTGGGATATGTAAAAGGATTAGTGATATTGAGATTGGGCCATGTTATTAGCCAACTTCGCAAGGATCAATCAATCCTTCAACATAAAATTACTGAGCAATTATTTTAAAGGTGGAGCCAATAACATTTCCTGACTGATTGGATGTGGTGTAACAGAGAAAAGGGCCAAGAATGCCTCCAATGTTTTTGACCTGGGCCACTAGATGTATGGAGTTGCCATCCAGTGAGACAGGGGAATCTGTGGTAAGGCAGGTTGGTGGGAGGTGATTAGGAGTTAGTCACTAGGCTCTAGAGAGACATTGGGACACCTTAGTGAACAAGATAAGGAAAGAGCCAAGCCTCTGACATTACACTCTCATGGATGGTAGGGACAAAAGTGTAGTGCATAAGAAAATTATATCTATGTTAAAACAGATCAGAGGTAAGAGAAAACAAACAGCAGGGTGCAGGGATTGGGAGAACTGGGGTGGGAGGTACCTGGGAAAAGTCTGTTTCAAGAGAGGAAATGGTCAGCTCAAATGCCCTAAGGCAGACAGTGCTTGCCAATTCCTCTAGGGAGGATCAGGGAGTACAGAGTGGCTAGAACAGAGTAGCCAGTGAGAGTAAGAGATCTGAGGGTCCAGCGGCCCAGATCATGTAGAGCCTGATGGGCCATTGTAAGTGGCTTGTACTACTGTTGTTTAAACAGGGAGTCTTTGGAAATTTTCCTGCAGAGTGATGACATAATCTGATTTATGAATTCAAAGGATTACTCAGGCTGCTGGGTTGAGAATACACTCTGGGAAGGTAGAACAGACTCAGGTGGAAGCAGGGAGATTTAGAGATGCCATTGCGGTAATCCAGGCAGGGAATCATATGGATTACTGTGCAGGGAGGAGCGGGGGTAGTGAGAAGAACTTGTAGTCTGGATATATCCGAAAAGTAGAGCCAACAGAATTTCCTTACAGATTCAATGTGGAGTGTGAAAGAAAAGGGAACCAAGCACCACTCCAAGTTTTTGCTTTATTTTGTTTTGAGACAGAGTTTCACTCTGTCAACCCAGGCTGGAGTGCAGTGGCACAATCTCGAAATATCGGCTCACTGCAACCTCCACCTCCCGGGTTCAAGTGATTCCCCTGCCTCAGCCTCCCTAGTAGCTGGGACTACAGGCATGCGCCACCATGCCTGGCTAATTGTATTTTTAGTAGAGACGAGGTTTCACCGTGTTGGCCAGGCTTGTCTCAAACTCCTGACCTCAAGTGATCCGCATGCCTCAGCCTCTCAAAGTGCTGGGATTACAGGCACGAGCCACCGTGCCCGGCCTGACTCCAAGGCTTTCAACCTGAGCAACTGGAAAGGATGGAGCTGCCGTCTATAAAATAAGGAATTCTGTGGTGGAGGCATTTTGTGGGGGAAGATCAGGATTCCATTTGGACATGTTAGCTTTGAGATGCTGATTAGACATCCAAGTGATACAAGGGCTATAGGAGAAAAAAGATGATTGGATGAGAGGCTGCAGGGGAAACAGTGTCCTCAGGGGAGAGCCAGGTTATAGTTAGAGCTAGAAAAAAAAAAGCGGTGTGTGTGGGGGGGGTGTATTTAGAGATAGAAAGGGAGGAGGCCGGGCGCAGTAGCTCATGCCTGTAATCTCAGCACTTTGGGAGGCCGAGGTGGGTGGATCACGAGATCAGGAGATCAAGACCACCCTGGCCAACATGGTGAAACCCCTTCTCTACTAAAAATACAAAAATTAGCCGGGTCTGTGGTGCGTGTCTGTAGTCCCAGCTACTCGGGAGGCTGAGGCAGGAGAATCGCTTGAATCTGGGAGGCGGAGGTTATAGTGAGCTGAGATTGCGCCACTGCACTGCTGCCTGGCGACAGAGCAAGACTCTGTCTCAAAAAAAAAAAAAAAGAAGAGAGAGAGAGAGAAAGGTAAAGGGGGGTATTTAGAGATAGCTTGAGGGTACAGGGATTATGATTATGATTATTATTTTTGAGACGGAGTTGAGCACTATTGCCCGGGCTGGAGTGCAACGGCACGATCTCAGCTCACTGCAACCTCTGCCTCCTGGGTTCAAGTGATTCTCCTTCCTCAGCCTCCCGAGTAGCTGGGACTACAGGTGCACATCACCATGACGGGCTAATTTTTTGTATTTTTTAGTATAGACGGGGTTTCACCATATTGGCTAGGCTGGTCTTGAACTCCTGACCTCATGATCTGCCCGCCTCGGCCTCCCAAAGTGCTGGGATTACAGGCGTGAGCCACTGCACCCGGCCTGAGGGTACAGGGATTTTATAAAGGATGGGTCATGAATTGCAGAGGGCAGTGTGGAAAAGGTTCTAAGAGCTGGAGAGGAGTAGAACATAGGGCCAGACAGGGGCTGTGCAGAGCTCTATGGGGGTTCGAGTGAGGAAGATTCCAGATGACCTGAGAATCTGGATCTTATTAGGGTGATTGACACACACAAGATTATGGGACTTGAGATTCATCCTGGGGGATTCATGGCAGTGGTGGTGAGACTTTGCAGGCTGGAGGGTGGAGAAGGAGAGATATTTCAAGCTTTCTTTTGATCTTGTTGGAGGAGAGGAAGTCCAGACAAGAGGCATTTCACTGGCCCCCGTTGATGTGTTTAAGAACTTCTAGGGAAGATGGATGTTGCTCCTTGCAGGCACCATATAGTTACTCCTGTTTGTGTAGAAATGGGAGGCCTAGGGTGTTTGAGACTCAGTTATTAGGTTGGTGAAAAAATTATTGCCACGTAATTGCAAAAACCACAATTACTTTTGCATCAACCTAATACATTTAAAGTTTTAAGAAGCAACGTGGGACAAAGAGAAGTTATGTGGGAATTGTTCTTTAAGTATTTGCTATTATCCTATTAAAATAGAAGCAATCGTTTCATCATAGTCTAAAATCATGACAACCAAAGTTAATAAGTAGCAGAGTCTGTGCCACTTTGATATCGCTCAGATGAATTCCTCCCAGGGGACGGTGTCAGGGATGTTCTTCAGATGACCATGTATCAGTGCATGGAGAAGAATATCTTTTTTTTTTTTGAGATAGAGTCTTGCTCTGTGGCCCAGGCTGGAGTGCAGTGGCGTGATCTCTGCTCACTACAACCTCTGCCTCCCGGGTTCAAGCAGTTCTCCTGTCTCAGCCTCCTGCGTAGCTGGGAGTACAGGCACGTGCCAGCACACCTGGCTGATTTTTTGTGTTTTTAGTAGAGACAGGGTTTCACCGTGTTAGTGCCAGGATGGTCTCGATCTCCTGACCTCGTGATCCGCCTGCCTTGGCCTCCCAAAGTGTTGGGATTACAGGCATGAGCCACCGTGCCCAGCCGAATATCATTTTTAAAGGAACTAAACTAGCCATTCAAAAACCTGAGTTCAAGTTCCACTTTTTAATTAACTAATTGTGAATTTTCATGCTCATTATTCTCTTTTCATTTTATTCATTTATTTACTTTTTTTTTTGAGGTAGAGTCTCACTTTGTCACCCAGGGTGGAGTGCAGTGGCACGATCTCGGCTCACTGCAACCTCTGCCTCCTGGGTTCAAGTGATTCTCCTGCCTCAGCCTCGCAAGTAGCTGGGATTACAGGCGTGTGCCAAGCCACCATACCTGGCTAATTTTTTTGTATTTTTAGTAGAGACAGGGCTTTGCCATGTTGCCCAGGCTGGTCTCCAACTCCTTAACTCAGGCAATCCGCCTGCCTTGGCCTCCCAAAGTGCTAAGATTACAGGTGTGAGCCACCCTGCTTGGCCTCGTTATTCACTTTTAAAATATCAGTATAATGAAGAGTACCTCAGAGATAAATGAAAAATAAAATGTGATATGTATACAAAGAAGCACTGTAAACAAAAAAGTAACACAGAAAAATAAGGTGGTATTATCATAGCGAAAATGTTGTCTATTTTCTATAGTTAATCTATGAATATAATGGAAGTCCCAGAAGCATACTTGAAAATACTCAGCAGATCATGTGCCCCATCACCAGTAGCTAGAGGAACAAGTAGTGGTTCTTTGAAAATGGCAATCTCTACTCAGAAATATAAGAGAAAAATTTTTAAAATACTCAAAATAGAATTATCATCATTTGCTTTAGTCAGTAACAGAGACTGCAAAGAATGAGTAAATTTTTACTTACATTAAAAGTTGATATTGGGCTGGGCATGGTGGCTCACACCTGTAATCCCAGCACTTTGGGAGGCCGAGGAGGGCGGATCACTTGAGGTCAGGAGTTTGAGACCAGCCTGGCCAACATGGCGAAACCTTGTCTCTACTAAAGATGGAAAAACTAGCCAGGCTTGGTGGCACATGCCTATAATCCCAGCTACTTGGGAGACTGAGGCAGGAGAATCGTTTGAACCTGGGAGGCAGAGGTTGCAGTGAGCAGAGATCACACCACTGGACTCCAGCCTGGGCGACAGATTGAGACTCCAGCTGAAAAAGAAAAAAAAAGAAAAAAAGTTGGCGGCTGGGCGCAGTGGCTCACACCTGTAATCCCAGCACTTTGGGAGGCCGAGGCGGGCGGATCACGAGGTCAGGAGATCAAGACCATCCTGGCTAACACGGTGAAACCCCGTCTCTACTAAAAATACAAAAAATTAGCTGGGCGTGGTGGTAGGCGCCTGTAGTCCCAGCTACTCAGGAGGCTGAAGCAGGAGAATGGTGCGAACCCAGGAGGCGGAGCTTGTAGTGAGCCAAGATCATGCCACTGCACTCCAGCCTGGGGACAGAGCGAGACTCCGTCGCAAGAAAAAAAAAATTTAAAAAGTTGGCAAGGCAAGGTGGCTCATGCCTGTAATCCCAGCACTTTGGGAGGCTGAGGCAGGTGGATCACCTAAGGTCAGGAGTTCGAGCCCAGCCTGGCCAACATAACAAAACCCCATCTCTACTAAAGATACAAAAATTAGCTGGGCGTGGTGACGCATGCCTGTAATCCCAGCTACTCTGGAGGCTGAGGAAGGAGAATCACTTGAACCCAGGAGGTGGAGGTTGCAATGAGACGAGATTGAGCCACTGCACTCCACCCTGAACAACGGGAGCAAGATTCCGTCTCAAAAAAAAAAAAAAAAAAGTTGATATTAAAGTATTTTTTCAAAGGAAATAATAAATGTTACAAGGTTTTATCCTTAAATTAATGCATTTTAGTTAAACATTTCAGAAAGGCTTTAAAATATTTTTAATTTTGGGCCAGGCACTGTGGCTCACACCTGTAATCCCAGCACTTTGGGAGGCTGAAGTGGGCGGATCACAAGGTCAGGAGATCAAGACCATCCTGGCTAACACGGTGAAACCCCCTGTCTACTAAAAATACAAAAAATTAGCCAGGCGTGGTGGCGGGTGCCTGTAGTCCCAGCTACTCAGGAGGCTGAGGCAGGGGAATGGCGTGAACCCGGGAGGCAGAGCTTGCAGTGAGCTGAGATCGCGCCACTGCACTCTAGCCCGGGCGACAGAGCAAGACTCCATCTCAAAAAAAAAAAAAAAAAAAAAAAAGATACTTCTACTAAAAAAAAATGTTTTGTGACTGAAAATTGACTTACAGAAACACTCATACTTGGAGAAACTTTCCCATGCCTACTTGACATTTCACATATGGTAGTTTAAGCTAAACTAGGTGGGAATGGGGAAGGGACACTGCAAATACAAGGGCAAAGAGAGAGGAGAAAGTGTCCAAAAGCACCTAGTGTCTTCACTGAGAAACAAAAGCACAGTTCCTGCACATGCCATGGAATGTCTGTGGCATTGCATGTCACTATCGTCTTGGAGAAAAAGTTGGTGCCAACCATGGATCTTCTTATGGGAAGAGCTGTTGGTATAGGCATATCAGCTCATTTTGTCTGCAAGTACAAGGAAACCCAAGTCAAATTACCTTAAATCAGGGGTCCCCAACCCCCAGGCCATGGAACAGTACCAATCCGTGGCCTGTTAGGAAACGGACCACACAGCAGGAGGTGAGTGGCGGGTGAGCGAGCATTACCAGTGAGCTCCGCCTCCTGTCATATCAGCTGCAACATTAGATTCCCATAGAAGCAAGAAGCATGTTGTGAACTGCGCATGTGAGGGATGTAGATTGTGTGCTCCTCATGAGAATCTAATGCCTGATGATCTGATGTGGAACAGTTTCATCCCGAATCCATCTCACCCTCTCCATCCCTCTGTCCTTGGAAAAATTGTCTTCCATGAAACTGGTCCCTGGTGCCAAAAAGATTGGGACCACTGCCTTAAATAATAAAGAAATCCATTGGCCCCCATGACCAGAAGCCCAGACATAGGACAGATTTTCAGTTTTGTTCATCTTTGACTCTGGCTCCGTTTCCCTGTGCCTCTTCCAGCTCGCTCTGTGCTTCTCCATGGGTCAGCTCCATCCTCAGGCCTGTGGTGAATGATACACCAGTTCCAGATGTATAATCTGTGAATGACAGCATCCAGAAGCAGACAAATAAAAGCTTCCAGAAGCTGAGGGTTCTGATTTAGGGGACCCTTACCTAGAGGATGGGGGAAACCTGCAGTACACTTCTCATGACTAGGCAAGAATTTTCACCTGCCCAGTGACGAACAAGAGACAGGGATTTACCCTTCAACCAGAGCTCTGGTAGGCCTAAGGGAGGGATGCCTTCTAGATTAGCAATCGGTAATGCCCACCCCTACTGTTTCCTTCTGCAGGATTTTGCTGAAGGTAGGTACCGTGTTTTACTCATTCTTTTATTTCTCATATCTATTATGGTGGCTGGTACATTGTAATTATTCAATAAATGTCATTGAAAAAATAAATTAATGAGTACCTGGAAAAGTGCCAAGTCTGATCCATATTTGCCCTGTAGTTAAAAAAAAAAAAAAAGTTCAAATAATCCCTGGTTTCCTTGAAATTCAAAAAGAAGGCATTTTGGCCAGGTGCGGTGGCTCACCCCTGTAATCCCAGCACTTTGGGAGGCCGAGGCAGGCGGATCATGAGATCAGGAGATTCAGACCATCCTGGCTAACATGGTGAAACCCCGTCTCTACTCAAAATACAAAAAATTAGCTGGGCGTGGTGGTGGGGGCCTGTAGTCCCAGCTACTCGGGAGGCTGAGGCAGGAGAATGGTGTGAACCCGAGAGGTGGAGCTTGCAGTGAGCCGAGATCGCGCCACTGCACTCCCGCCTGGGCGACAGAGCGAGACTCTGTCTCAAATAAATAAATAAATAATAAAAAAGGGAAGGCATTTTAAAGAACATCCTATCTGGAAGGTGAAGGGGAAGATCCAATAATATAATCAGGACTCAAATTACATAGGATTTTATAATAGACCAGATGTCAACCATTTAAATAACATTTAGCAGTAAATACACATAAGTGCTACATTTTTTTAATGAACAATTTGGATCCTGAATCAAATGAGCTTCTGAATTTCACACAATGGAAGATTCCAGATTTTCAGCTTGCATTAATCGATTTAGAATTATTTTGCTTGGCGATGGGGGGATGGACTCGTGGGCTGGTGGTTTGCAGGCATTTCTTCCAGATTTTAAGATTATATTGGGATTTAGCACTACAGGGCTCAATAGAAACTCAACAGAAAGCAACTGGCACCAGTTAGGAACTACTTCCTGCTGATTGCAAGTTTTTCTCCCTACTTTCTTCACAATTTACCCAGGACAATATAAATGTTACAAATTATCAGCATTGATTGGATTACTGTGAGTAGGAGGAAACAGGATATTAATAAATGTTTTGTAGCAGCCTTTCAGACCTGAATGTGCCCAGCCTCTTGCTGCTGTTTTTTAGGGTTGTAGTCTCTTTCTTTGCATTGGCGATATCCTGTCCCTGTCAAACGCTTTACAATGTAAACACTTCAACAAGTGGGTGTCTTTGGGAGGAGCCCTTAGTCTTTCATAGCAATAAACTTCAGCACTTCCTCATTTTGGCTGCCTCCTCATTCTGATTCTAAAGAAAACAAACAAGCCTGGCTTCCGCCTCAGCCACTGTGCACCTGCAAGAGGTGAACGGTGATGGTACCAGTCTAGGCCCTGATGGTCTAAACAGGGGTCCAGATTGGCAACTAACAATGTTTGGTTGAGCCCGCACGATGTGTTTTTTTTTTCTTTTTACAGTATTTGGATTTGAATGACTTCAGCTGAGACATGCTTTTTCTGTGCATTGTTAAGTCTCACTATCTCTTATTTTACTAATGTGTTTCCATTACGTGCCCAGCTCCTGTAGGCGTTGACCTTGCCTCCCCAGACTAAACCACAGAAGCAAGTCCATAGACATTGAGGCTGAGCTTATTTAGGTTAAGTAGGGAAAAGTACAGAGTTAAGCAGATACCTTTTTTTACCGTCCTAGAGTAAACATAGCCATCAGTATTTTCAATCGTTGCTTCCAGAACTGTGATGAAACTCGGAAGGATCTTCAAAGCTTGGTTACCATTACACCTATGTATATAAAAGTGTGATTTTGGATTGACTTGGCACTCAAAGAAGTTTCCTGGGCCAGGCCAGACACTGTGGCTCACACCTGTAATCCCAGCACTTTGGGAGGCTGAGGTGGGGGGATCACAAGGTAAGGAGATCGAGACTATCCTGGCCAACATGATGAAACCCTGTCTCTACTAAAAATACAAAAATTAGCTGGGCGTGGTGGTAGGCACCTGAAGTCTCAGCTACTCAGGAGGCTGAGGCAGGAGAATCACTTGAACCCTGGAGGGGGAGGTTGCAGTGAGCTGAGATTGTGTGACTGCACTCCAGCCTGGCGAGAGAGCGAGACAACATCTCAAAAAAAAAAAAAAGTTTCCTGGGACTACCTTAAAAACTTAGTTCATCTCAATTGTTTCTACTGTTAATACAATATCTGGTTTTGGAGGAAGAGAAGTGTTTTCTGTATGTACATAAAGCACTATATCACTAAGTGAGAAACACCTTCTTCCCCCCATCTCAATCTTTTTTTTTTTTTTTTAAGTCAGGGTCTCACTCTGTCACCCAGACTGGAGTGCAGTGGTGAGATCTTGGATCACCGCAACCTCCACCTCCCAGGCTGGAGCGATTCTCCTGCCTCAGCCTCCAGAGTAGCCGGGGTTACAAGCACGCGCCACTACTGCCCAGCTAATTTTTGTATTTTGTTTGTCTGTTTGTTTGAGACAGAGTCTTGCTCTGTCACCCAGGCTGGAGTGCAGTGGCATGATCTCATCTCACTGCAAGCTCTGCCTCCCGGGTTCATGCCATTCTCCTGCCTCAGCCTCCCCAGTAGCTGGGACTACAGGCAGCCGCCACCACACCCAGCTAATCTTTTGTATTTTGAGTAGAGACGGGGTTTCATTGTGTTAGCCAGGATGGTCTCAATCTCCTAACCTGGTGACCCACCCGCCTCAGCCTCCCAAAGTGCTCACCGCACCCGGCCAATTTTTGTATTTGTAGTAGAGACGGGGTTTCAGCATGTTGGCTAGGCTGGTCTTGAACTCCTGACCTCAGGTGATCCCCCTGCCTCGGCCTCCCAAAGTGCTGGGATTACAGGCATGAGCCATGGCACCCGGCCATTCTTACATTCTTATATATCTACTCTTAACATTTTTATATTCATGCATCCACTCAGCCAATATTTGGAGCTACTGCTGTGGACTGAGTACTTGCTGAACCATGCTGTACTAACCCTTGCCTAACTGGTTAACTCTGGGTGATAACCTGTGAAAAATGAGGAATGTTGTAAGCTAGTCCTTTAGGGCAACCTTAATTCAGGTCATTTGTGAAGAGATACATCATAAATCCTTATGATACATATAAATTTTAATATTTTAATTAGAGGGTAAGTGATCATCTTTATACCAGCTGTTTCCTAGCTGTCCAAAGTGACTTAAACATGGTATTCTTTTACAGAAATTTTTGTTTTGAAAGTATAAATTCACATGCAGTTGTAACGATAGTACTGAGAGTTCTCTTGTACAAGTCACTCAGGTTCTCCCAATGGTTATATTTTGTATAACTACAGTATAATATCAAAGCTGAGAAACTGACACTGGCAAAATGTATGTGTCTAGTTTAATGCCATTTTATCACATGTGCACACTCATGTAACAACCACCTCTGTCAAGATACAGGGCTATTCTATCACCAGGAAGACTGCCCTCTTCTTACCTCCCCACACCATCCCTCTTGCTACCTGCCCCTCTCCCAACCCCTAAACTCTGGCAACCACAGGTCTATTTTCCATTTGTATAAACTTGTCATTTTGAGATAGTTAAATAAATGGAATCATATGGTATGTGCTCTTTTGAGATTGGGCTTTTCTCACTTAGCATAAGCCTTTGCAATCCTTCCAAGTTATTGCGTGTATCCAAAGTTCATTTCTTTTTATTGCTGGGTAGTATTCCACTGGGCAGATGTGTCATAGTATTTTGGCTATTTCAAATCAAGTTGCTGTGTATAACCATGTACAAGTTTGTGTGGCTTTACGTTTTTATTTCTCTGGGATAAATGCAATTGCTAGGATATGTCGTAAGAGCATGTATAGTCTTTTTTAAGAAACTGCCCAGCTGTTTTTCAGAGGGGTCATATCATTTTACATTCCCAGTGTGCTATTTTTTAATTAAAAAAATAAATTCCTTAATAAATTGATTATTGATAATGGTTCTTCACATGGGAAAGCCAATTTGTGAATTTGTTTATAATCATTATGTGTGACCACATCACGGTCTTTTTCCAACACATCATAATTGATGGGGAAACCTAGGATCCTAGGTCATTGGCTGACTAGACCAGCAAATATAGAAGTTATCTTATACGGATATGAGCAGGAATGGACACATCCATCAACAGGCCTTCCATTGTTGGACTTCACTATATCAGTGTGGACACAATTCGTTCCGGCATTCCAGATAATCAAGAGTCACTTTGTTGTCAAAGATGCTGAAACAATTTTTTAGCGTTATCTTCTTGCCTTGGTCACAATCCTAGGATATAGAGGGCAAGTTCTTTTTTTTTTTTTTTTTTTTTTTTTTTGGGACAGAGTCTTTCTCTGTTGCCCAGGCTGGAGTGCAGTGGCATGATCTCGGCTCACTGCAGCCTCTGCCTCCCAGGTTCATGCAATTCTCCTGCCTCAGCCTCCCGAGTAGCTGGGACTATAGGTGCCCGCCACCATGCCCGGCTAATTTTTTTATTTTTAGTAGAGATGCAGTTTCTCCATGTTGGCTAGCCCCATGCCTGGCCCCAGGGACAAGTTCTTTTTAGCTCCACTTTTTTGTAGGAGAATGTGCAAGGATGGAACGTCATGTCAGTGAATCTCAGAGACAGCAGTCAAAGCCACAGAGCAGTGGGAGGAAAAATAACTCTGGCTTTGGGGTCAGTTCTGTTACTTTCTAGCTGTTTGGCCCGTGTTACTTAAACTCTCAGCCTCAGCTTCCTTTTCTGTAAAATGGGACCACTAGTGTCCACTTCACAGGATCCATGAGAGTATTAAATGCAATTGTGCATGTCAATCAGTGGGCATGTAGTATCAACAAACACAGGTACTGTTTGTTGGGGGCTTAATTTGAGGCACTGTGCTGAGCTCCTTGTAGGTGCTTTAAATAAAATGACAAGTTTTTTTTCCACTCTTTCTAATTTCCTTTTGTTTTCTTACTCTTATCTTCCTAAAGCTAGGAATATGATGGTGAGTTTATCACTTCATTCAAAAAATATATACTGAGCATTGTTTTCTTACTGGTTTTTTTTTAATCGTCCCTAAAGCTAGGAATATGATGGTAAGTTTATAATTTCATTCTTTCATTTAGCAAATATTTATTGAGCAACTATTCTGTGCCAGGCCTGGTTCTAGGTTCTGAGGTCATAGCTCTGAACAACATCTGTGTTCTCATGGAGATTACATTCTAGCAGAAGGCTAACAAGAAACCAGCAAGCAAATATGTATACTAGAGAATTTCAGACAGTTCTCAGTGTGAAGGAAACAAAAAGGAACAGGGCAGTGTGAGATGGCAGAGTCATCAGGGATGAGGCAGGGGAGACAATGAAGAAGGGCTACCTTAGAAATTGTGACTGGGAATGAACCTTTAAGGAGGAGACATCAGAAAAGAAATAGGAGGGAAGAGAGAAAACAGCAATAGAAACATGCAGGAAAACAGAGTTGGAGGCAGAGTGTATGCAAGTGAAATGAACTTGGTGTGGTTTGAGGAGCAGGAAGAAGGTCAGGGTTCCTGGTGCTTGACAAACGAGAGCATTTGTGGAGTAAAGATGAAGAAGGAAATCGGGTCTTCTAGGACATGGCAAGAAATTTGAACTTTATTGTAAATGTGACAGGAGGGTTTTGAACATTGGAACCATGTGATTTGATTTATATTTTATAGGGAGTATTCATTTGGCTGTTTGAAAAGGAGACCGGAGAGGTTAAGGTGGCAAGGGAGCATGCAAAAGAATGAGTGAGAGGGCTAATGCAATACTCCTGGTGAGAGGTGATTGTGGTTTGGCCAATGCTTCTAGCAGCTGAGCTGGAGAGAAGAGGATGGATTTGGGATAAATTTTGGAGAGGAGCTGATAGCATCTATCAGATGGATAAAACACAGGAGTGAAAGAACAGAAGGAATAAAGGATGACTTCAGGCTTTTGGCTGAGCATTTGTTGATGGGAAATCCAGGGCTCTCTTAATGTTCCATTGTGTGTTTTAAAAGGGAGCAGTGTCTTGTATTGTACAAGATGCACTCAGTCCTGTATATGCTATTATCAGTGAGAAACAAGACTGGGCTATAGATTTGTTGGTATTAGAGAAGAGAGGTTGATTACTTCTTGAATCCTCTAGGATTTTTCCTTTATGGATACATGTGTCAGACTACTTTGTAAGTTTTGCTTCAATTATCCTCCAACTGTCCCATTTTCCTACTCTACTCCTGGCTCCCACTTCTGCTGCTTCTGCACCTCAGTAAGAACAGGAGCAGCCTCCCAGGGCATGGCAAGTTCATTTGGCTTGGCATGGGCCCTGGACAATGGGTCTTGCCTTCAGGTGGTGTGACTTCTTGGCTTGGTGAATAGAAAATGCCATCCTAGGCCGGGCGTGGTGGCTGACCCAGTAATTCCAGCGCTTTGGGAGGCCGAGGCTGTCGGATCACCTGAGGTTAGGAGTTCGAGACCAGCCTGGCCAACATGGTGAAACACCATCTCTACTAAAAATACAAAGATTAGCCAGGCATGGCAATGCGCATCTGTAATCTCAGCTACTCGGGAGGCTGAGGCACGAGAATCACTTGAACCCTGGAAGCAGAGGTTGCAGTGAGCCAAGATGGCACTACTGCACTGCAGCCTGGGCGACAGCAAGATTCTGTCTCAAAAAACAAACAAAAAATGCCATCCTGGCTGCCTGTGCTGATCCTGAACAGGGTTTGGGGGCTAGAGCAGAGCAGACCCCTACGCATGTCTCCTTTGGTTTAGGGTCTTTGGGGAAGGGATGCTGCAGCCATTGGTGATTGGTGGTACCGAAACCCCAGCCTAGCGGCTTTGGGCTGACTCTGTGGGAAGCTGGTGTCAACTGTAAAAAGCTTCTCATCTGCAGTGCTTTGACAAGTACTTTCAGGAGAGTTTCTTAATTCTCTGAGCTCTAATTCCCTCATCTGAAAGGCAGAGTAGTAATAATTACGGCTTCTTAGAGTTTTTATGAGAATTGACTTAATTTCAGAGGCAGTAAACAGCCCAGGTAAGCTTGGCTTCGAGTGTGGAGTCAGGCCTTTCAATTCCTTTCCATCTGGAATTTTGGGTGGTGGGACATGGGAACAAGTTTCTTACCCTCTCTGTGCCTCAGTTTCCTTATTCCCAATAAGAGAATAATAATAGTACCTTCTTGTTATGGTTGCTGTGAGAATTGGATGAAATATTTTATGGGAAATGCTTTAAACTGTGACTGGTATTTGATTATAGCACTTAAAAAATAGCTGTTGAGGCCGGGCGCAGTGGCTTACGCCTGTAATCCCAGCACTTTGGGAGGCTGAGGCGGGCAGATCATGAGGTCAGGAGATCAAGACAATCCTGGCTAACATGGTGAAACCCCATCTCTGCTAACAATACCAAAAAAAAAAAAAAATTTAGCCGGGCTTGGTGGCAGGCACCTGTAGTCCCAGCTACTTGGGAGGCTGAGGCAGGAGAATGGTGTGAACCCAGGAGGTGGAGCTTGCAGTGAGCCAAGTACACGCCACTGCACTCCAGCTTGGGTGACAGAGCGAGACTCCATCTCAGAAAAAAAAAAGCTGTTGATAAAAGAGGCCCTTGATGAATGTCTATTATTTAAATAATTACGTCCATGAAAAGTACTTTAACAGCATTAAAAAGTTAGTTATTGTGGGGCTGGGCGTGGTGGCTCACACCTGTAATCCCAGCACCTTGGGAGGCCGAGGCAGGCAGATCACAAGGTCAGGAGTTCGAGACCATCCTGGCCAACATGATGAAACCCCTTCTCTACTAAAAATACAAAAATTAGCCGGGCATGGTGGCGCACGCCTGTAGTCCCAGCTACTTGGGAGGCTGAGGCACAATAATCACTTGAACCCGGGACGCGGAGGTTGCAGTGAGCAAAGATCGCGCCACTACACTCCAGTCTGGTGACAGAGCGAGTGAGATTCAGTCTAAAAGAAAAAAAAGTTATTGTGTTAAATTTTATTACATCCTCCATTATCCTTGCTGATTTTGTGTTCCAGAAATAATTACAACATTATCACACAAATCTAATCTCTGGGATCTAAATGAGAGGATCACACACTCAGATGGCTACAGGGGCGAGACAGGTCACACAAATAAATGAGGGTGCAAGCTCTGGGATGAAGGGTCCACAATCAGAATCAGATCTGTTTAAATAGGCTATGGCCAACTATTTCAATACCAGCAGTATCACTTGCAGATTCTTTCAGAGAAGCTGGAAATCTGAAATTTTTATTAATAGATGAGATTTCTGGGTTTATTAATGTTAGCAGTTTAACCAAAGAGTTTAGAAACACCTTGTTGGCTAAAGAAATGTATGTTTCAGGGGAGTGGCCTTGACCCACAGACCACCAGTTTAGAAATGCTGATCTAGACTACTGCAGATTAGTTTGTGAGACCCGCCAGAAATAGGATCCAGAAAGGTCAATATACATGGGAGAATGGTTAGAGCACCAGGAACCGCTGGAGTGACAGGCTCAGGTGGGTGGATCCTCAGAAGCTGCTCTGGGGCAGGAGAAAGATTGGACTTGGGAGCAAGAAGGATGCTGAAAAGATGAAGCCTGTGACCGAAGGTGACCTGGGCATACTTCACAACCTAATCTAGGGCTGGCCCCAATGCCACAGATGTCTGTACTTTGAATACAGGTTGTTTTTACTTCCTTGGCAATCAGGTTACACAGAGGCAGTATTGTTCAATTCCTATGGCTTCCCGGGACCTGAATTGCACCTGCTGTGCATAATGATGGCATCATCCATAATTAGGCAATGACTTGCTTTTGTCTTGAGGCTTCTATGGGCCTTACCTGATGCAGGCATTCTGGAGGGAGTGTAAGTGGAAAGACTCTAGCAGAGTCAGGTAATATAATTCAGCACACTAAAGTGAACTATGGAACAGGTGCACATACAATGCAATAGCTCAGTTTCACTTTTAATGACTTGCATTATCACACAGCTATTTGGTTATCGTTTTCATAACTCAACAATCTCAAATTAAGACTTTACTATACTTATATAATGGTCTTCTATCCATGGGCAGAGACAAGCAAGGTACAAAATCAGGGGGGAAAATGAAGGCTAAATATGTATTACTAATATTCAAAATGAGAATCAAACATTTATTGTTATTTAAAAGTTATAGGACAATAGCAGTTGATGAGTGGTTCTTAACGGGGGCAATTTTACCACCACCAGGGGACATTCGCAATGTTTGGAGACATTTTTGGTTGTCACAACTGAGGGTAGCGTTTGCTACTGGCATCTAGTGGTAGAGACTGGGGATGTTTCAGAATATCCTACAATGTACAGGAAGACCCCCAACAATGAGCAGCCCCAACATATCAACAGAGACAAGGTCAAAATAGTTCGAAATATGCAATAGTTTGAAAGAAAAAAATTCATCTGCATGTAACTTTAGAAATGAAACTAGGGCGTAAATTAAAGGCTGCCATGCATATGCACGTAAATTAAAAGGTTAAAGGTGTGCATATGTGTGACTGATTACAGCAAATTGCTGTCTCTTCATGAACTCTTAGCTGAATTAATCAAACCAATTATATATGTAGGAAGCAACCTACCTCCTCCGATAACAAGAAAATCATTTTCGCGTGCAGCTTTAAGCACGTGGAAGGCCTCCAAAAGATGAATGTGCTGATGACATGCAGAGCAAAAATCATACGAAGAGGAAAAACTTGAAGAGCAAAACCTAGGGTCCTTGATCCTTCCAAGTGGACCCACCAATTGTGTCTTCTCCACCCACTGCTCCCAGTATGTGGTAGAGTTGATCTCCTTTGACATCTTGCTTTACTAACAGATGCTTTAAATATAAAACAAGTTCAAAGACAGGTAAACAGAAGCTGAGGCTTTCATGCAGTAGAGTGTACTGTGGCTAAGTTATCTGTCAAGTACAATGTTTACTCAGTTGAGATACCTCTCAATTGAAGATGCGGGCCATTATTTCCTAAAGGGGAGTTCTACCCTGAAGTATAGTCTGAGCTGTTAAGGACAGAGGATAACATAAAATAGCTGAAAAGTTTGGGATATTGAGATAAAATGCTGAATTTCATATTGAGATAAAATGCTGAATTTCATGAAGCATCTAATAGAAAAGAAGCAAGATTGAGGGTTTTAGGTTTTGCATTTTTTTTTTTTTTGAGACAGTCATGCTCTGTCACCCAGGCCGGAGTACAGTGGTGCTATAGTGGTGCTATCACTGCAGCCTCTGCATCCTGGGCTCAAGCTATCCTCCCACCTCAGCCTCCCAAGTAGCTGGGACCACAGACACATGCCACCACCCCCAGCTAATTAAAATATTTTTTCTTTTATGGATACGGGGTTCCCCTGTGTTGCTCAGGCTGGTCTCGAATCCCTGGGCTCAAATGATCTTCCCACCTCAGCCCCCAAAGCGCTGGGATTACAGAAATGAGTCACCGCACTCAGGCATTTCGATTTTACTGAAAAGGGGCAGGAGTGTGGGGCCTGGCTTTTAAATGAAATCTGTACACAAACTATTAAGGTAGGTATTCCCGCTTTCCTATAAAGTCTCATTATGTAGCCAGGAAAGTCATATTACCCAAAAGAACCCAACAGAAACCAAATCCAAACTGAAATATTTACACGGTTTTTTTTTTTTTTTTTTTTTGAGATGGAGTCTTGCTCTGTCGCCCAGCTGGAGTGTAGTGGCGCGATCTTGGCTCACTGCAAGCTCTGCCTCCTGGGTTCAAGCCATTCTCCTGCCTCAGCCTTCCCAGTAGCTGGGACTACTGGCACTCGCCACCACGCCCGTTTAATTTTTGTTGTTTTTTTTTTTTTAGTAGAGACAGGGTTTCGCCATGCTAGCCAGGATGGTCTCGATCTACTGACCTCGTGATCCACCCGCCTCGGCCTCCCAAAGTGCTGGGATTACAGGTGTGAGCCACCGCATCCAGTCTTTTTCTTTTTCTTTTTTTTTAACACAGTATCTTGCTCTGTCACCCAGGCTGGAGTGCAGTGGCGTGATTTCAGCTCACTGCAAACTCCACCTCCCAGGTTCAAACAATTCTCATGCCTCAGCCTCCCCAGTAACTGGGATTACAGGTGTGCACCACCACACCCTGCTAATTTCTGTTTTGTTTGTTTCTTTTTTTTAGTAGAGGTGGGGTTTCGTCATGTTGGCCAGGCTGGTCTTGAACTCCTGGCCTCAAGTGATCTGCCCGCCTCGGCCTCCCAAAGTGCTGGAATTACGGGTGTGAACCACTACACCCGGCCTACACGGGGTCTTTAAAAAGTCTTAATTGTTACACTTAATTGAAGTAGACATCCTTACTTTTTTTTCCCAAGTTGGTGATCCTCTTTCATAGTTCCCATTATTAAACCTCTTTCTCTCTTTTGTTTCAGACAAAAATAGGAAGGGTTGGTATTTACTGAGCACTTACCAGCTGTTGTTGTAAGTACTTTACACATGGCTATTTAAGCCTCATCTGTGAAATGTATTTTATTAACCAATTTCCGAATGAGGAAACTGAGGCCCAGAGAATGTAAATAATTGAAAGTAATTTAGCTAGTAAGGGAGGAGTCAAACTTCAAGCTAGGCAATTTAGCCCTAGAATTTTTGACGTATTGTGCAGTCTGAAATCAGGATCTAGAATTTTTCTAAACCACGAGTCAGTTTTTTCGGGGGTGGGGGAATAATTGAGAAAATTGATTTCTTGTTTTTCCTGAGATTCCTTTGAATTATCCTTACTGCCTTTGAAAGAAAGGTGTACAAGTGAAGGAAGGAGTACAAGTGATGCCTTTGATAGCTCAGTTGGTAGAGTGGAGGACTGTAGTGGATGAGAACGGACTACAGAAAGTCCGCACTTGGTGTCGTCAATAGGTTCTTGAAAACTGCAACTTTAAGCAAAATGAGGTATAACAAAACCATTTTGTTCTCATTAATGTTATAACAAAATGATGTTATTTGAAGACCTGCAGTTCATCATTTCGCTTAAAGTTGTAGTTTCCAAGAATCTATTGACGAGGTTAAGTAAGAACTTACTATACTTAAAAGTTTACAGATTTGGAGATGCTTTGGGGGCAGTCTTTGCAGAGCGGCAAGATAGCAGTGGACAAGAAAATGGATTCACTTTGTGTTAGACGGAAGTGACTTGATCTCTAGTTAAATCTACTAACTGAGTGATGTTGAGCAAGTCACTTAATGTCCCTGAGCCTCAGGTTCCTCATTTGTAAAGTGGATAATAACACATCTTTGAATTGTAAGGATTAAGTGATATAATTCAGGTCAAGTGCCTAACACAGTGCCTGGTACAAAGAAAGGGCTTAGTAGATGATAGTTCTTGTTTTGCAGGGAGCTTCGTGGTGGAATTATAGGATGGGGATGGATTAGCAAGCAAATCTCAGATAAACATTTTGAAACTGTGAGATTAAATTCTGTTTCTGCCAATCTAAAATAAGGTGACCCTTGGCAAATGGTTTGGCACTTTGGAAACTTTAATTCATAATGAATTTAATTTAATTTATAACAGAGGCTGGGTGTGATGGTTCAAGCCTGTAAAATCCCAGCACTTTGGGAGGCCAAGGCAGGTGGATTTCTTGAGCTCAAGGAGTTTAAGATCAGCCTGTGCAACATGGCAAAACCCCGTCTCTACCCAAAATTAAAAAATTAGCTGGGTGTGGTGGTGTGCATCTGTGGTCCCAGCTACTTGGGAGGCTGATGTGGGAGGATCCCTTGAGCCCAGGAACTGGAGGCTGCAGTGAGCTGTGATGACAGTGTGAGACCTGGGTGACAGAGTGAGACCCTGTGTCAAAAAAAAAATTTACAAAGGAAATTTTTATTTGTAAATTATGTATTATGTAATGTATGAGTCTATAATTATGTGGATATGGTCACCTTTATAATTTGTTATGTGGCACATGTCTCACATATAAGAGGCAGGACTTGACTCTGGACCAGATTAAAGACTAGTTAAACATGGAAGAATCAACACAAGCATCTCTCCATAAGACATGCCCACCAATGCCATGACAGTTTACCATTGCCATGACAACACGTGGAAGTTACCACCCCTTTCCATGGCAATGACCTGGAAGTTATCACTTCTTTTCTAGAAATTTATGAATAATCTGCCCCTTAATTTGCATATAATTAAAAGTGGGTATAAACATATCCGCAGAGCTGCCTCTGAGCTGCTACTCTGAACGTAACTGCCTAGGGGGTAGCCCTGCTCTGCAGAAGCGGTCACTGAGTTGTTAGCACTGCTGCCTCAATAAAGCCATTTTCTTCTATCACCAGCTCACTCTTGAATTCTTTCCTGAGCAAAACCAAAAAACCTTCCCAGGCTGAGCCCCAGCTTTGGGGCTCAACCGCCCTGAGATCTTTTTAGCTCAACTGCACTAATGATCTTTTTGTTTGTTTGTTTGCATATGGTAAAACGCTTCTACATTACCTCTGTTCTTAAAAGCAAAATTAAGCAAAACAAAACTCAGGAAGAGTAAGCTAGAGACCGGATACCTATTGAGTTAATATTTTGATATACAGCAAACAGCATTTGCTATTTTGGTACCAAGAAACAAAGTCACACAAGGAAGACGATGATACAATTTACACACTTGGAAGGGGCTTTGAGAGATTACCTAGTTTTTCTTGACACTTTCGTTTTATGGATGAAGGAATGAAAAAGAAAAAGGCATAGTGTGAAAAACGAAGACCAGGTGATTGGTATGTCACAGGGAACTTGGAAGCAGTAGTGACAATTTTCCCTCCTGGTGGTTTTCCAAAGAGATTACTTTCTAGTTTGGGATTTGGTTAGTCTCAACTCATTCCTGTAGAATCAGATCCTGCTAAGATTAGGAAGGATCGCCCTCTAGAGGTCAAAATAAGGAGCGTATACCTGCAAAATGGACTAGATTTGGGCAGATGAGGTTCCCTTTCATGAGGATTTTGGAGCTGAAGGAAACTCTTAATTTGAGAGATGAATTTAAAGTTTTGCAGAGGGGAAGGGACTTTATCACGTGGAAATAATTAGTATAATTCAGGTAATTTGACAATCCAGCTTACGTTCCTTCTCAGGCTTCCCCATCACACTAAATACAGCAGCAAATCTTTAATTTGTCAACCTTTTTCATAAGCAGGAGATTCAGGAGCAATAAACGAAAGAAGCAATAATTAATCAGCAGTTGGGGGTATTTCTATTTGTTTACTCCCATCACGGCTGCAAGACTGATTGCTTTAACTTTACCGTAGTTTGATTAATTCGTCAAGACTGGACAGAGTGTATTGAAATGCTAGTTCCACAAAGTTTTGCTTGAACTCTTCTTATACTGTCTGTTTATGAAAGTCCTGAAGTCAGTTACAGAAATGCATGTAGTTAAGGGTAAGAAAGGCAAGGCCCAAGTTCTGGGAACTTGGACAAAAGACAGGAGAAATATTTTTGAAAATGTAATTATAGTAGTAATTAATAAAACATATTTCTGAATGCCTGAACAGGGTTAAAACTGGCATCTAAATTTAAGCAGGATATTTTTATTCAGAATTTACTTCATTATGAAAATGGCATTCACTGAAGATATTTGTATTAGTTCTCTTGGATCACTGAAAATCTAATGCATTCACTTCAATATTAACAATTTTTCAGTACTGGAAGCTAATTTTCAGAGAAATATGATTTATATCTTGTAAACAAGATGGAAAGCAAATGTTTCACTTATTGAATCTTTTTATCTATGCAGATACTTGGTAATAGTTAAGTAATGGAGCTTTGTAGTCGCTGTCACTTAATTTTCTACTGTTTACCATCATCATGTTTAGAAAACTGCATTCAAGAGGAGAAAAAATCACCCTTCTTTTAAGATAGCATATTTCTTTTCTTTTTTTTTTGAGATGGAGTTTCGCTCTTGTTGCCCAGGCTGGAGTGCAATGGCGCGATCCGGCTCACTGCAACCTCCACCTCCTAGGTTCAAGCAATTCTCCTGCCTCAGCCTCCCAAGTAGCTGGGATTATAGGCGTGTGCCACCACGCCCAGCTAATTTTGTATTTTTAGTAGAGATGGGGTTTCACCATGTTGGTCAGGCTGGTCTCGAACTCCTGACCTCAAGTCATCCACCTGCCTCAGCCTCCCAAAGTGCTGGGATTACAGGCATGAGCCACCTCGCCTGGCCAAGATAATGTATTTCTGAATGGTTTTTGGTTCCTGACAGAAAGTGAGCTGAAAGCTGATTGGATCTTAGCTGGGAAGTCTTACAAGATCACAAATTCTAGGAGTAAGGCATAAAATCAGTAAACAAGAGTTACAGCATCCGTGAAGTACAAGTCTGAGAGCCTAAAGGCAGGATGTGAAACTGACGTGAAAAATGTGGCACTTAAAACTCAGGACACAGATATACATAACCAGGAGGAAAAGAGTCTCTTCTTTGGCTAAGCAAAGAAATGGTGGACCACTGACTTGAATTTAACAAGATGCATAGATAAGTATTTTTTACATCAAGGATTTAGACCTGCATATACTTTTAGGGAACAAGATTTGATTAATAGCATGTTGTCAAATATTTTTTCTCCTTTACGTTCCTTAATAGGCCATGTAAATGAAGGACAGTATCATTCAACAATATCCTGGAATTGTCTCTGTTGATATTAAAGAATGTTGGATGAAATGATTATTAACCTGAAATTTGTATATATTATCTTTTTGGTGATAAATTCATGTAGCTTTTGGTAAGCATTTGAAATTATACACAATATGATGAGTTATGTTTGATGTAGTTTTTTGTTGTTGTTGTTTGTTTTTTTTGAGACGGAGTCTCGCACTGTCACCCAGGCTCAAGTGCAGTGGTGCGATCTGGGCTCACTGCAAGCTCCGCCTCCCGGGTTCATGCCATTCTCCTGCCTCAGCCTCCCGAGTAGCTGGGACTACAGGTGCCCGCCACCATGCTTGGCTAATTTTTTTTGTGTTTTTAGTAGAGATGGGTTTCACCGTGTTAGCCAGGATGGTTTTGATCTCCTGACCTTGTGATCCACCCACCTCAGCCTCCCGAAGTGCTGGGATTACAGGCATGAGCCATTGCGCCCAGCCGATGTAGTTACTTTTAAAAAAGAAAGGATAATAGTTATAGATTTAGTTTATGCATTTAATACTTATGAAAGGGCTGGGATACATTTTGTGATAATAGAGCCTAAGAAGCAAACACACATGCACACACACACACACACACACAGACACACACACACTACCCATCTTGTATCATACTGCACATTATATTTTCTCTAAGACTAACTAAACTAATCTCAGTGTGAAATTTACTGGCCAACCAAACAATGGCTTAAGGTAAAACTGCATAATGTCATAAATGTGCATCCTCCAAACTTTTTATCTTTTACTTTATTTTATAAGGTCCACCTTTGGAGGAACCATAAGGTTCTGAAATTGATAAAAACTAAGTACATTCTTATGATTAAAGTAATACTCTACCATAATGGATAGCAGCATTTGTCTAAATCCGGGATACTTAATGTTGCAAAGACCTTGGTCTCACAGGGCAGACTATAGTCAGACCCATAGTTCGATGCAGTGTGATTTTCCTGTTGCTGGCGTTGAACCCAGTGGTCATCAAGTTGCATTTTTCCCCGAGGTTTGTATTCTGCCAAAATTTGGCTGGAAAATTATTTTCTTGTGGATCTGATTTTAAAAGACATTCACAGATAGGTGCAGTGTCCCACGTTTGTAATCCCAGCACTAGGGAGGCCACCCAGGGGGATTGCTTGAGGCCAGGAGTTTGAGACTAGCCTGGGCAGCATAGTAAGACCCTGTCTCTTAAAAAAACAAAACGAAGGTTAGCAGGGCATGGTGGCTCACACTTGTAGTCCCAGCTACTCCAGAAGCTGAGTTAGGAGGATCACTTGAGCCCTGGAGATTAAGGATGCAGTGAACTGTGATGGTGCCATTGCACTCCAGTCTGTGTGACAGAATGAGTCCTTGTCTGTGATTTAAAAAAATCTTTTTAATTAAAAAAACACTAAAGGACACTCACAAGAGCAAACTAACAGCCTTGAGCTTGAAGAGCTCTAATTTGGTATCTACTTATTACCCCTGTAATGTCTTTCCTCTCTTCACTTCTCACAGAGATCAACCATGCCTACTTGTCTCCCTCCATTCAAACCAGATTTATTTAGCAGAAAGCTTTTTGAAAGAAGTCATATGGATTTCAGGTCGGCATGGTGGCTCACGCCTGTAATCCCAGCACTTTGGGAGGCCAAGGTGGGTGGATCACCTGAGGTCAGGAGTTCGAGCCCAGCCTGGCCAACATGGTGAAACTCCATGTCTACTAAAAATACAAAAAATTAGCTGGGTGTGGTCACACACACCTGTAGTCCCAGCTACTCAGGAGGTTGAGGCAGGAGAACCGTTTGAACCCGGGAGGCAGAGGTTGCAGTGAGCCAAGATTGAGCCATTGCACTCCAGCCTGGGTGACAAGAGTGAAACTCCATCTCAAAAAAGAGAGAGAGAGAGAAAAAAAAAAGAAGTCATATGAATTTCTTTCCTTTCCTTATCCCAACTCCCATGGCTATATCTGGCTCTTTCTGAAGTAGAATACGATGCTTGAAAGGTGGCTTTTAACTCAGGCGGAAAGGATATGTTCTTGGGCAAGAGAGAGGAAAATGGTCTTTGACATGGTCAGAGAAGCTCTAGAAATCTGTTAGTAGTTTCATCAGCTCTCATATTTTCAGAGGTTTATAAATTGGTAGTAAAATAATTCCCAGGCTCTGTAACATAAGTTTAAAGAAGGTGAAAAAATCTCTTAAACATTATTTCAGTGGTGGGAACATATGTTGAGGTCAGAAAAGTTTTTTGAAAAATCAATGATCCAGCCAATCTTTAAATGTTATGCCTTGAGAGAGGTGAGGGCCAGGTGCTGTGGCTCATGCCTGTAATCCCAGTGAGAGGTGACAACGTGCTAGCAGCCCTCGCTTGCTCTCAGCACCTCCTCAGCCTTGGCGTCTGCTCTGGCCACGCTTGAGGAGCCCTTCAGCCCACTGCTGCATGGTGGGAGCCCCTCTCTGGGCTGGCCGTGGCCGGAGCCAGCTCCCTCTGCTTGCAGGGAGGTGTGGAGGGAGAGGCGTGGGCGGGAACTGGGGCTGCACGTGGTGCTCGTGGGCCAGCGTGAGTTCCGGGTGTGCGCGGGCTCAGCGGGCCCTGCACTCAGAGCTGCCGGCCGGTGCTGCTGGCCCCAGGCAGTGAGGGGCTTAGCACTGTGGCCAGCAGCTGTGGAGGGGGCGCCGGGTCCCCCAGCACGGCCGGCCGGCCCGCGCGGTGCTCGAATTCTCGCCCGGCCTCAGCCGCCTCTGGAGGGGCAGGGCTGGGGACCTTCAGCCCACCATGCCCAAGCCCCACCCCCCACCCCAGTCATGGGATCCTGCACGGCCTGAGCCTCCCCAACAGACGCCAGCCCCCTGCTCTGTGGCGCCCGGTCCCATAGACCGCCCAAGGGCTGAGGAGTGCAGGTGCAGAGCGTGGGACTGGCGAGCAACTCCGCCCCCAGCCCTGGCACAGATCCACTAGGTGAAGCCAGCTGGGCTCCTGAGTCGGGTGGGGACTTAAAGAACTTTTATGTCTAGCTGGAGGATTGTATATGCACCAGTCAGCACTCTGTGTCTAGCTCGGGGTTCATGGGTGCACCAATCAGCACTTTGTATCTAGCTCATCTGGTGGGGACTTGGAGAACTTTTTTTTTTTTTCTGAGAGGAAGTCTCCCTCTTTCACCCAGGCTGGAGTGCAGTGGCACTATCTATGCTCACTGCAAGCTCCGCCTCACCGGTTCACGCCATTCTTCTGTCTCAGCCTTCTAAGTAGCTGGGACTACAGGTGCCCGCCACTGCACCACCTGGCTAATTTTTTTTGTATTTTTAGTAGAGACGGGGTTTCACCTTGTTATCCAGGATGGTCTCAATCTCCTGACCTCGTGATCCGCTCGCCTTGGCTTCCCAAAGTGCTGGGATTACAGGCGTGAGCCACTGCACCCGGCCAAGACTTGGAGAACTTATATGTCTAGCTAAAGGATTGTAAATGCACCAATCAGCACTCTGTGTCTAGCTCAAGGTTTGTAAACACACCAATCAGCACTCTGTGTCTAGCTCAAGGTTTGTAAATGCACCAATCAGCACCCTGTGTCTAGCTCAAGGTTTGTAAACACACCAATCAGCACTCTGTGTCTAGCTCAAGGTTTGTAAATGCACCAATCAGCACCCTGTGTCTAGCTCAAGGTTTGTAAATGCACCAATCAGTGCTCTGTGTCTAGCTAATCTAGTGGGGACTTGGAGAACTTTTACCTCTAGCTGGAGGATTGTAAATACACCAATCAGGACTCTGTGTCTAGTTCAGTGATTGTAAATGCACCAATCAGCACCCTGTCAAAACGGACCAATCAGCTCTCTGCAAAATGGACCAATCAGCTTTCTGTAAAATGGGCCAATCAGCAGGATGTGGGTGGGGTCAGATAAGGGAATAAAAGCAGGCTGCCAGAGCCAGCAGCAGCAGCCGGCTTGGGTCCCCTTCAAGACTGTGGAAGATTTGTTGTTTTGCTCTTTGCAATAAATGTTGGTGCTGCTCACTCTTTGGATCTGCACTGCCTTTATGAGCTGTAACACTCACTGCAAAGGTCTGCAGCTTCACTCCTGAGGCCAGCAAGGCCATGAACCCACAGGGAGGAATGACTAACTCCAGACGGGAGGAATGAACAGCTCCAGACGCGCAGCCTTAAGAGCTGTAACACTCAGCGAGAAGGTCTGCAGCTTCACTCGTGAAGCCAGCGAGACCATGAACCCACCAGAAGGAACAAACTCCGAATGTGTCTGAACATCAGAAGGAACAAACTCCGGACACACCATCTTTAAGAACTGTAACACCCACCGAGAGGGTGTGCGGCTTTATTCTTGAAGTGAGTGAGACCACGAACCCACCAATTCTGGACACACCAGCACTATCGTAGGTTGAGGCAGGTGCATTGCTTGACCCCAGGAGTTCAAGACCAGTTTGGGCAACACAGTGAAACCCCATCTCTACTAAAAATACAAAAATAAGCCAGGTATGGTGGTGTGTGCCTGTAGTCCCAGCTATTCAGGGGGCTAAGGTGGGAGGATCACGTGAGTCCGGAAGGTCAAGGCTGCAGTGAGAGGTAATTGTGCCAGTGCACTGCAGCCTGGGATACAGAATGAGACCCTGTCTTGGGGGGGGGAGAAAAAAAGGACACTACATGGCAGGGTCGTGGATCCAACCAGACCAGACTCCAGCATCACCCCATGGCTGGATCCATCAGATCATGCATGTGGGCATCACCTCATTGCAAGATCCAATCAGATCACACCTCATTACCTCATGCTTATAAAACTCAACCCAGCCCTCAGCTCTGGGAGACAGATTTGAGCATTTCCTCTTATCACCTTGTCAGTATAGTCATAACAAACCTTTCTTGCTGCACAAACCCGTGTTTTGGTGTTTGGCTGTGCATTGAGTGAGGGCAAATGATCTCAGTTTGGACACATATGAATGTGTCCACATATACATGTTAGCATCAACTAAACTGTTCTGGATAACCTTGGGCCAGGTAAGGGTTCAGGCTAACTTGGCAGATTTTTTCATTAAAAGGCCAAATAGCAATATTTTAGACTTTGCTGGCTACGGAAGGTCTCTGTCACATATTTTTTGTTGTTGTTGTTGTTTTTTTACAACCCTTTAAAACTTGGATGAGCTTCAAAAGCATGCTAAGTGAAAGATACCATACACAAAAGGTCACATACTGTGTGATTCAATTTATATATATATCCAGAATAGGCAAGTCTGTGGAGACAGCAGATTGGTGGTTGCCAGGAGCTAGGGGAGGAGGAAAGGAGTGACTGTTTAATGGGCATGATTACTCTTTTTGGGGTGATGAAATGTTTTGGAACTGGATAGGTGAGGTTGCACAACATTGTAAATGTACTAAATGAAATTATTTCACTTAAACATGGCATTGTTAAATTTAAAATGTTTCAGTTTCTGTGATATGAATTTCTGTTATGTGAATTTCAATTTATTTATTTATTTATTTATTTTGAGACGGAGTCTCGCTCTTTCACCCAGGCTGGACTGCAGTGGCGCTACCTCGGCTCACTGCAAGCTCCGCCTCCCGGGGTTCACGCCATTCTCCTGCCTCAGCCTCCTGAGTAGCTGGGACTACAGGTGCCCACCACCAGGCCCGGCTAATTTTTTTTGTATTTTTAGTAGAGACGGGGTTTCACTTTGTTAGCAAGGATGGTCTCGATCTCCTGACGTCGTGATCCGCCCGCCTCAGCCTCCCAAAGTGCTGGGATTACAGGCGTGAGCCACAGCGCCCGGCCATGAATTTCAATATAAAATGGTTCAATTTCAGTTTTGTGAATTTCACCTCAAGGAAAACAAACAAATACCTTAAAGAACATTCTTAGCTCAAAAGCCTTAAAAAAACAGGCTAGAGGATGAACTTGGCTGCAGGGTCATCATTTGTGGGCTCTTGGGCTAAAGGCAGGGCTAATTTCTTTTGTCAGAAGTAAGGAGTATATAATGATAAGTTCTCTGGAGCATAAATTTTGTGTTAGTCATATTTATTAATTCATTCCACAGAGCATTACCCAGGGGGACATATGCCTGGTGCCCTAGTTACAGCAGTGGGCAAGGCAGACATTTTGCCACCCTCATGGAGCTTAGTCCTTTACTTATTTTTACTTCCTCAGGATTCAGACAACAAGCAGAGGCCAATTTATGGGGCTGCATGAGAGTTTATTGCATTTGAGCATTTTTCTAATTTGGGTCTCTTATTACAACAAAGGCCAATGTGTGTTTGTGTGTGAATGTTTTGCAACTAGACAGATGTGAAGGTTACCCAACATTGTGAATGTGCTGAATGGAATTGTTCTATTCAAACATGGCATTATTTGTTTTAAAATTCATTATGTGAGTTTCAAGTTATGTGAATTTCACCTCAACAGAAACAAACAATGTAAAAAAACCATTCTCAGCTTGAAGGCCTTAATATCCTTATGGAGATATAATTCATATAACCATACAACTCCTCCATGTAAAGTGTGCAATTCAATGGGTTTTGTATATTCATAGAGTTGTGCAACTATCACCATAATAAGTTTTGAAACATTTTCTTCTCCCTAAGAAAGCCCTGTGCCCCTTAGTTGTTGCTATGGACTGAATTCTATATCCCTCTCCCCATAATTTATATGCTGAATCCCTAATCTCCAATGTAATGGTATTTGGAGGTGGGGCCTTTGGAAGATAATAGGTTTAGATGAGGTCAGGAGATTGGGACCCTCATGATAGGATTAGGGCCCTTATAATAAGAGACCCCAGAGAACTTGCTTGTTTTCTCTTCTCTCACCATAGAAGAAAGCCTCCACCAGAGACAGGCACTATTGGTACCTTGATCTTAGACTTCCAGCGTCTTTAATTACGAGAAAATAAATTTCTTTCATTTAAGTTACCTAGTATGTGGTATGTTGTTATGGTAGCCTGAACTGATTAAGACAGCTATCATTCCCCTATGTGTCCTTCTCTGCCCACCTCCCACCTCCATTCCCCCAGCCCCAGGCAACCACTAGTCAACTTTCTGTCCCTGTGGGTTCGCCTATTCTGGACATTTTACATACATGGAATTGAGGCAGGAGAATAGGGGCTGGAGGCTGGGAACCTAAGGACTCCCTAGAACTAAATCAAACAGAAACACTTCAGTGATGAAAGGAAATATCCTCTTCATTTACATAGGGCATACACTGAGTGACTTTGTAACTTCTCTTTAGTGTCTTCATTTACATAGCACATACTCCAAGTAACCATTGGAACCCTCTAGAGGCTATTTAAACCCCAGAAAATTCTGTAACGAGGTTCTTGAGCCCCTATGCTCGGACCACTTCCACCCTGTGGAGTGCACTTTCATTTTCAATAAATCTCTGCTTTTGTTGCTTCATTCTGTCCTTGCTTTGTTTGTACGTTTTGTCAATTCTTTGTTCAAGATGCCAAGATCCTGGACACCTTCCATTGGTAACAGAATCATACGATATGTAGCCTCTTTCACTTAGCATAGTGTTTTCGAGGTTCATCTACATTGTAGCATGTATCAGTATAATCATTATATCATTTCTTCTTTCCTTTTTTTTTTTTTTTTTGAGACGGAGTATCGCTCTGTCGCCCAGGCTGGAGTGCAGTGGTGCAATCTCAGCTCACTGCAACCTCTGCCTCCAGGTTCACGCGATTCTCCTGCCTCAGCCTCCTGAGTAGCTGGGATTACAGGTGCGTGCCACCATGCCCGACTAATTTTTTGTATTTTTAGTAGAGATGGGGTTTCACCGTGATAGCCAGGATGGTCTCGATCTCCTGACCTCGTGATCCACCCACCTTGGCCCCTCAAAGTGCTGGGATTAGAGGCGTGAACCACCACACCCGGTCCCCCAACCCCCACTTCTTTTTTGAGACAGGGTCTCACTCTGTTGTTCAGGCTGGAGTGCCATGGTAAGATCATAGCTCACTGAAGCCTCCAACTCCTGTGCTTGAGCAATCCTTCCTTCTCAGCCTCTCAAGCAGCTGGACGACAGGCGCATGCCACCATGCCTGGCTAATGAATTTTTTTTTTTTTTTTTGTAGTGACAGGGTCTTGATTTCTTGCCTAGGCTAGTCTCCAACTCCTAGCTTCAAATACTCTCCTCATTTTAGCCTTCCAAAGTGCTGAGATTATAGATATGAGCCACCATGCCCACCCAACATTTATTTTTATTGCAGAATAATACTTCAGAGTATGGTATTTATATAGCTGTAAGTTTTTGTGGCTACAGTTTGTGCTGGGTAGAGTTTGTCTCTGTTGTAGAAAAGGACAGTCCTGGTAGGTGGAATGTCTAGATAAGCCCATCCTAGAGAGAGGGTGTATTAGTCCGTTTTCATGCTGCTGATAAAGACATACCTGAGACTGGGAAGGAGAAGAGGTTTAATTGGACTTACAGTTCCACATGGCTATGGAGGCTTCAGAATCATAACAGGAGGTGAAAGGTACTTCTTTGTTTGTTTTTTGAGACGGAGTCTCATTCTGTCACCAGGTTGGAGTGCAGTGGTGTGATCTTGGCTCACTGCAACCTGTGCCTCCTGGGTTCAATCGATTCTCCTGCCTCAGCCTCCCAAGTAGCTGGGATTATAGGCGCCTGTGACTATGCCTGGCTAATTTTTGTATTTTTAGTAGAGTCGGGGTTTCAGCATGTTGGCCAGGATGGTCTCAATCTCTTGACCTCGTTATCTGCCTGCCTCAGCCTCCCAAAGTACTGGGATTATAGGCATGAGCCACCGTGCCTGGCCGTGAAAGGCACTTCTTACATGGCGGCAGCAAGAGAAAATGAGGTAGAAGCAAAAGTGGAAACCCTTGATAAACCCATTGGTTATCACAAGACTTACTCATTATCATGAGAATAGCATGGGAAAGACCAGCCCCCATGATTCAATTACCTCCCACTGGGTTCCTCCCACAACATGTGGGAATTCTGGGAGCTACAATTCAAGTTGAGATTTGAATGGGGACACAGCCAAACCATATCATTCCACACCTGGCCCCTCCAAATCTCATGTCCTCACATTTCAAAACCAATCATGCCTTACCAACAGTCTGCCAAAATCTTAACTCATTTCAGCATTAACCCGAAAGTCCACAGTCCAAAGTCTCATCTGAGACAAGGGAAGTCCCTTCCACCTACGAGCCTGTAAAATCAAAAGCAAGCTAGTTACTTCCTAGATACAATAATGGCACAAGCGTTGGGTAAATACAGCCATTCCAAATGGGAGAAATTGGCCAAAACGAAGTAGTCACAGGGCTTATGCAAGTCCAAAATCCAGTGGGGAAGTCCAATTCCAAAATGATCTCCTTTGACTCCAGGTCTTACATCCAGTTCACGCTGATGCAAAATGTGGGTTCTCATGGTCTTGGGCAGCTCTGCCCCTGTGGCTTTGCAGGGTACTGCCTCCCTCCTGGCTTCTCCCTCCCACCTACCAGGACTGTCCTTTTCTACAACAGGCACAAACTCTAGCCAGCACAAATTGTAGCCACAAAAACTTACAGCTGTATAAATATCATACAATGAAACATTATTCCACAATAAAAAGAAATGACAGGTGGGCATGGTGGCTTATACCTGTAATCTCAGGACTTTGGGAGGCTAAAGTGAGGAGATTATTTGAAGCTAGGAGATGGAGACCAGCCTGGGGAAGAAATCAAGACCCTGTCTTTAACAAAAAAAAAAAAAAAATTTTTTTTTCATGGGCCAGCATTGAGTGCCTGTGGCTTTTCCAGGTGCATGGAGCAAGCTGTTGGTGGATCTACCATTCTGGGGTTTGGAGGATGATGGCCCTCTTCTCAAAGCTCCACTAGGCAGTGCCCCAGTAGGGACTCTGTGTGGGGGCTCTGACCCCACATTTCCCTTCTGCACTGCCCTAGAAGAGGTTCTTCATGAGGGCCCTGCCCCTGCAGCAAACTTTTGCCTGGGCATCCAGGCATTTCCATACATCTTCTGAAATCTAGGTGGAGGTTCCCAAACCTCAATTCTTGACTTCTGTGCACCTGCAGACTTAACCACATGGAAGCTGCCAAGGCTTGGGGCTTCCATCCTCTGAAGCTACAGCCTGAACTGTACATTGGCCCCTTTCAGCCATGGCTGGAGTGGCTGGGACATGGGGCACCAAGTCCCTAGGCTGCATACAGCATGAGGACCCTGGGCCTGGCCCACAAAACCACTTTTTCCTCCTGGGCCTCTGGGCCTGTGATGGTAGGGGCTGCTGTGAAGGTCTCTCACATACCCTGGAGACATTTTTCCCATGGTCTTGGGGATTAACATTAGACTCCTTGCTACTTATGCAAATTTCTGCAGCTGGCTTGAATTTCTTCTCAAAAAATGGATTGTTCTTTTAACTGCATCATCAGGCTGCAAGTTTTCCAAACTTTTATGATCTGTTTCCCTCTTAAAATGGAATGCTTTTAATAGTACCCAACTCACCTCTTGAATGCTTTTCTGCTTAGAAATTTCTTCTGCCAGATACCTAAATCATGTCTCTCAAGTTCAAAGTTCCACAGATCTCTAGGGCAGGGGCAAAATGCTGCCAGTCTCTTTGATAAAATGTAACAAGAGTCACTTTTGCTTCAGTTGCCAACAAGTTCCTTATCTCCATCTGAGACCACCTCAGCCTGGACCTTATTGTTCATATCACTATTAGCATTTTTGTCAAAGCCATTCAACAAATCTCTGGGAAGTTCCAAACTTTCCCACATTTTCCTGTTTTCTTCTGAGCCCTCCAAACTGCGCCAACCTCTGCCTGTTACCCAGTTCCAAAGTTGCTTTCACATTTTTTGCATATCTTTTCAGCAACACCCTGCTCCTGGTACTAATTTACTGTATTAGTCCGTTTTCATACTGCTGATAAAAGACATACCTGAGACTGGGAAGAAAAAGAGGTTTAATTGGACTTACAGTTCCACATGGCTGGGAGGCCTCAGAATCATGGCAGGAGGCAAAAGACACTTCTTACATGGTGGTGGCAAGAGAAAATGAGGAAGAAGCAAAAGTGGAAACCCCTGATAAACCCATCAGATCTCTTGAGACTTATTCATTATCATGAGAATATCATGGGAAAGGCCAGCCCCCATGATTCAATTACCTCCCCCAGGTGCCTCCCACAACACGTGGGAATTCTGGGAGATACAATTCAAGTTGAGATTTGAATGGGGACACACCCAAACCATAATAGAGGGAGCTGTTTTCCAGAACAGAGTCCTCTTTTCCTTTCTCTGGACCTTTAATTGTTGCTTCCTCTGTGGGCCTGCTCTGAATACTGTGAGGTCTGGGGCAGGAGTCCAAATGGAAGCCATTGTGCCATATGTGCAAATATGTAAAAGTTATAAATCAAGGCACCAAACTGTTATATAAGACATATTGTGTCCTCATCTTCACAATGATTAGAAGGCTTGTTTCAATTTAATTTAATGTATTTATTTGTTTTTGAGAAAGGGTGTCTCTCTGTCACCCAGGTTGGAGTGCAGTGGCATCATGATCATGGCTCCCTGCTGCCTCCATCTCATGGGCTCAAGTGATCCTCCTACCTCAGCCTCCTGAGTAGCTGGGAATACAGAAGCATGCCACCACTCTTGGCTAATTAAAAAAAATATTTAAAAGTTTTTTTTATAGAGTTGTGTCTCACTATGTTGCCCAGGCTGGTCTTGAACTCCTGGGCTCAAGTAATCCTCCCACCTTGGCCTCTCAAAGTGCTGGGATTACAGGCATAAGCCACTGCATGCAGCCCTGGTTTCAGTTTTAGAATTATTGGGATCCTTGGACGTCCCTGCCTCTATGCATCTGTGACTTTCCTTTTCCCATCTGAGCTCCATCTTGCCCTGCAAGAAACCTTCTGCAATGGTTCTCCCCACATCTCACATACATGACTGCTTTTTGGCCACTCTGGTCTCAGTATGAGGAACCTGGGAAGAGCTTAGGCTCTGGAATCAGGTGTGGGGCTCTTTGGGCAGAAGATTCTGAGGTTCTGTATATGTGGATCATGGTTCAGAAGAAGGAAGTGTGGGATCCAGGGGAGTATGTCCACTGGGCTTGTAGACTCCTTGGTCTGTGGGGAGAGCCAGTAGCCAGATGAAGGCCAGAGTGGGTTCCTCTAATGTGTGAGGTTCAGTTTTGCAGCCCTTGTTGCTTGAGACCAAAGGCAGTACTGTTTCTGTGGTTCCCAGGTAATGGAGACTTGATTTCCAGCAATCAGAAAAGCCTCACCAAGCTTGCTTATCCTTTCCTACCTGGAGTGAGACCCACACCGTCTCAAAGACAAGGTGAGAAACCATTATATTTGCTTCACCGAGATGGATTTTAGAAAGCCTAAACCATCACTTAACCTCATTTGATCCAGAATGTCCCCTCTGAGAAACACTGTGTGTGTGTGCTCTTGAACTCCTGGGCTCAAGTAATCCTCTGACACACATTGGTATGTCCATGCTAACTTAAAGGCTGAGCAGATGCCACCAAATCTTGATGTTCTTTTGTGTCTGCTGATTGCAGTTTCCAATTAGGTGCTCAGGATACTTTTGCCTTGCCCTCCCAAACTGCTGTGGTTATAGGCATGAGCCACTGTGCCTGGCCTAGAATTTTTAACTATATTCAGTAAGGACTATTTTAGTATCAAGTAACAGAAATAGTACTTAAACTGGACGAAAAAGAATATATATTTCTCTTTTCTCCAGAAAAGAGAAATACATATTGCCCACTTATCTGGAAAGTCAAGCAGTAGTGTTGCAGGCACAGCTTCACCAATAATATGGGGCCCAACGTCACCAATAATATGTCCCTCTCAATTCCCGATTCTGTTTCTCTTCATGTTGGCTTCATTTTTGGGCAAGTTCTCCCTTGTGGTGACGAAGAAGGCATCATGCAAGGTTAGCATCTTCAGGAAAAGCTCATCTTTCACAACAGTTATAATAAAAGGACCAGATTCAATTCTTTTTGAAACATCATGGGTCATGTGCCCCACCCTGAATCAGTCAATGTGGCCAGGGAAATGGGATGCACCTACTGGCTAATTTGAATCACATGCTTCTCTTTAGAGCCAGGAGGTTTGTGGGTATGAGGTCGACTCATCTAATCCTGTAACCTAAGTGTTGGGAAAGGGGTAGTTCCTTGAAAGACCAGGCACTGACTTCTAGAGGGTGGCTGGATGTTGGCCAGGCCAAAACAGTAGTTATCTCCTACAAGACTGCAAAATCTAATGGGCTTTAGAGTCTGCCTTTAAAAGTGGGGACAATAAAATGTGCCTTACCTTACTTCACAGGATCAAATTCAATCCCTCAAATGAATTCTAAAAATTATAAAGGATTTTACAAAGGCAAGGTAATGTTATGTTACCTTTCACAGGTGATTTAACTAAAGGAATATGTAGAAAGACATTACTAGGGGCGGGCACGATGACTCACACTTGTAATCCCAACACTTTGGGAGACTGAGGCGGGCGGATCACGAGGTCAGGAGATGGAGACCATGCTGGTTAACATGGTGAAACCCCATCTCTACTAAAAATACAAAAATTAGCCGGGCGTAGTGGCAGGTGCCTTTAATCCCAGCTACTCAGGAGGCTGAGGTAGGAGAGTCACTGAAACCCAGGAGGTGGAGGTTGCAGTGACCCGAGATCGTGCCACTGCACTCTAGCCTAGGTGACAGATTGAGACTTCGTCTCAAAAAAAAAAAAAAAAGAAAAAAAAGAAAGACATTGCTGAAGTGTAAAGCATACCCAGTTTTCTTTATCTTACCATATATTGACCGCAATGTAATTTTGAAGGAGTTTGGAGAATATTTCTTTGAGTTTTACAAAAGGTCAGACTCTGATCATATGCTGATGACCCTAACTAGAAATTTCTACAACTTTATAGAAAACTTGCATGCATTACATATGCATGCATAGTTAGATGCATATATAGTTCCTTAACTGCATTAGTCAGAGTTCTCCGGAGAAAGAGCACCAGTAATATACATATGGATATATATATATACTTTTTTTTTTTTTTTTTTTTGTGAGACAGAGTCTCGCTCTGTCACCTAGGCATTGGTTCATGAGAAATTGGTTCATGCAATTATGGAGCCTGAGAAGTCCCACAATCTGCCATCTGTAAATTGGAGACCCAGGAAAGCCAGTGGTACAATTCAGTCAGAAGGACTGAAAACAGAAGAAATAATTATGTAAATCACGTTCTGAGGGCCAAGAAGCTGAAATGAGGTGTCCGAGCTCAGCAGAGCAGGGCAAATTTCTCCTTTCTCCACTTTTTCTTTTATTTAGGCTCTCAATTGATCAGATGATGCCCATATACACGGGAAGGGCAGTCTACTTCAATGAGTCCACTGATTCAAATGCTAATCGCATCTGGAAATACCCTCCCAGATACACTCAAAAACAATGTCTAATCTGGGCACCCCATGGCCAGTCAAGTTGATACATAAAATTAACCATGACACCTGTCTTTGTCATATTTGGTTGATCAGCCAGCCAAGAAATGACATATTTTGAGAGCTTTCAGAGTTGCAGAGTCACTAGAGGGTTAATGGTAATGCAAGTACCTTAGCTTTCACATCCTGTCTTTGATAAGAGTTTACGTTTTTAGCAAATAATCTGTGAAGTGGCTAATTTGCTGGGGGATAATGAGAATAGATAGTTACTCTGAAAATTGCTCTTACGCAATTCTACTTACTTTTTAATGGTGTCTCTTTTCTTTGTAAGGAGTGCCATATTTTGGGACAACATGGGGAATTTAATCATTAAGTTAAACAATAAACCCTTTAAACTACCTTAATTTCTTTTTTTTTTTTTTTTTTAGATGGACTCACTCTGTCACCCAGGCTGTAGTGCAGTGGCACAATATTGGCTCACTGCAGCCTCCGTCTCCCGGGTTCAAGCAATTCTTGTGCCTCAGCCTTCTGAGTAGTTGGGATTACAGGCATAAGCCACCATGCGTGGCTAATTTTTGTATTTTTAGTAGAGATGGGGTCTCGCCAGGCTGGTCTGGAACTCTTGACCTCAGGTAATTCACCCACCTTGGCCTCCCAAAGTGCTGGGATTATAGGCATGAGCCACTGCACCCGGCAAACTACCTTAACTTCTAAGAGAGTCAACAATTCTATTAGTTGAATTATACGTAAGTAAATAAAACCTTGAAACAATGGAAAAACCCTTATACAAAAGGCAAACAATTAGAAAAGACTCAGTACCCTGGGGCCTAAGTAATATAATTAAAAGCAGGATTTTAAAAAATAAGTTTCTTTCTAAAAGCAGAGAAAGCACCAAGGTGATTGCTTTGTTTCCCACAGCTTTCAGACCCTGAGTGCATTGGTAAGGTTTTCCTAATTGCTATATTTCTTATATTTTGTAAAATAAAGAAAACACAGATCGTTTATCTTTCTAGTATACAAGAACCATTTTGAAAGGGCCATTTCTCTTGTTTAAATGATAATTATATGTCATAACCTATAGTAAAGGTAGAAAGGAGGCTCACACTCCCAGTGTTTCAGGAGACAATGGAATAAAACTAGTTAAGATGTCATTGTTAAGACATAATAGTAATCAATTAAGATGAGGTCATACTAAAGTAGGGTAGGCCTCTAATCCAACATGATTGTTGTCCTTATAAAAGGGGGAATTTGGACACGGACAGTCTCATGGGGAGAACACCATGTGAAGATGAAGGCAGAAATCTACAAACCAAGGAGTGTCAAAGACTGCTAGCAAACCACCCAAAGCTCGGAGAGAGGCATGGAACAGATTCTCCCTCACAGCCCCCAGCAAGAACCAACCCTGGCAACCTCTTGATCTCAGACTTGTAGTTCTAGAATTGTGAGATAATAAATTTAGTTTGTGGTACTTTGTTATGTCAGCCGAACAAAGTAATTATGGTCCTCATTTTATAAGTGAAGATTCTGAGGCTCATAAAGATAAACTTGTCTGACGTCAAGCAGCCAGGACAGAGCTGGGGCTGGACTCAGGTTACTCCAAACATTGTGTTTTAAACCCCTGCATCGTTTTCCAAAAACTGATCCAAGGACCTCTTGCATAAAAATCACCCGGGATGCTTATTAAAAATGCAGATTCAAGCCGGGTGCGGTGGCTCTTGCATGTAATCCCAGCACTTTGGGAGGCCGAGATGGGTGGATCACCTGAAGTCAGGAGTTCGAGACCAGCCTGGTCAACATGGTGAAACCCTGTCTCTACTAAGAATACAAAAATTAGCCCAGCGTGGTGGCACATGCCTGTAATCCCAGCTGCAAGGGAAACTGAAGCAGAAGAATTGCTTGAACCCACGAGGCAGAGGTTGCAGTGGGCCGGGATCACACCACTGCATTCCAGTATGGGCAACAGAGCGAGACTTCATCTCAGGAAAAAAAAAAAAAAAAAAAAAAAAAGCAGGTTCAGGGATTCAACTCAGACCCACTGAATATGAAACTGGGGAAAGGTGGCAAGAGACTGAATTCTAAAAAAGAAACAACTCTAAATGAAAACCGTTAACACTTATTTTGCTTCTGAATTAGAGTCCCTCAACCCCCTCACTATGGTCTGCTGAAATTGAGGTGATTCTAGCACTAAATGAGAAATATTTATGTGTTCATCAGTTAGAATTTGGGCAAATTTTTGTCTGGACTTCAAATTTTGCTATTTTTTTCCCCCAGTGAGGATAATAAAATATACTGTATCTTATCTCCCATAATCAAATTAAATCTTTTGAAAATGAAAGTTAAAACTTATAAACGTTTTAGAAATGCAAGGGAATATTATGAAGTATCTTTATTCAGATCATCTAATTAACAGACTATGGAGGAAGATATTAATTCAATGTAATTCCTACCCATTTCTCTTGAAAAATAAACGCTGAGTTATCAGTGGTTTTGTTCTGGAAAGCTTTGCTTTGTTTCTACCACAACTAATGCTCTGCCTGTGTGGTGGGGCAATTCCTAGCATCCTCCTCTCTGTTGAATCATCTTCTTCTCTTACATGATCATGCATTGTACTTCTATGCAAGCTTTGCTCATATTTTCCAAGTGTAAGGAGAACCTGATAATGCAGAGGGCTCATTTTCTTGATTATATCATTGTTGTTGACTCCTTCAGATGGAGAATAATTAATGGTGTATACATATATATAATTTATATCACCACTATATATATAAATATAATTTATATATAATTTATATCACCATTATATATATTTATATAAAATATATATAATATATAAAAATATATTATATTTAAATATATAAAAATATATTATTTAAATATATAAATATATAACATATATAAAGATTTATATATAAATATATTAAAATATATCATATATTTATATGTAAATATATAAAATATATGTAAATGTATAATATGAAAATATATATTTACATATAAATATATCAAAATATATTATATGTTTACATATAAATATATCAAAATATATGTTTACATATAAATATATCAAAATGTATGTTTACCTATAAATACATCAAAATATATGTTTACACATAAATATATCAAAATATATTATATATTTACATATAAATATATCAAAATATATATAATGGTTATATTTATATATAAATATATATAAAGGTGATATAAATTATATATGTATACAATTTTTATACAATTTTTTACAAGTTTTTAAAAATTAGGAATTAACCCACTTCCTCTTAGTAGGGAAGAGTAAGGATGGGCCAATGTATTGCACCATTACTCAATGATGTGAGCTCTGCTGTATTATTGCAGGCGCTGCTGACTGTGAGGTACTATCACATTATTACTTCTGTCCTGTTATAGAACTCAGAGTCCTTCCTTATCAAGATTAATTGAAACATACAGCATGGCTGTATAACTTAATTATTGCTACTGAACAAAGCACCCAAAATGTAGTGGCTTAAAAACAATGACTTATTATTTCTCATGTTTCCAAGGATTGACTTGGCAGGTTCTTCACTGGGTTTGCTTAGGTGCATTCATGCAATGGCCTTCAGCTGGAGGTCCCCGGGGCTTGAACTCCAGGATGGCCTCCCTCACACATCTGGGCAGTTGGTGCTGGCTGAGGTGCCTCAGTTCTCCTTCATGGTCTGGCATCCTCCACTAGGCTAGACCACCTCTCTCACTTGGCTATTCCAGGACAGTTTTCCAAAAGACAAATGTGGAAGCTGCAAAGTCTCTTGAGACTGAGGGGCTGAGACTTGCATCACATCACTTCCAGCACATTCTATTGATTAAAGCAAGTTACAAACCCAGCTCAGATTCAGGAAGGTTGACGAATAGACTCTAATTCTGGATGAGAGAATCAGCAAAGTCACACTGCAAAGGATGCAACGTCAGATGGGTGGAATTTCTGGCTTTTAAACGGTCTACCACAATGATGATACGATAGGTAGCATTATTCTTCACCAAACACCAAAGACCATTGCTAGAGTTGTGTGAAAGGTTTACTTGGAACAAACAAATAAAAAGTCCAAATCTCAATAGAATCTAGTTTCAGCAATAACCATTTAAGCTACTTCATAGAGCAAATAAAAGGGGGACTCACAGGTTATTGCTTTTGAAGGATATGTTGTGTAATGCCTGCATATTATCTTTTAACAAGGGTAAAAGAGAAAAGGTGTACTCTCTTATGCAAACTCTTTTTGTATCTAATGTAGATTAAGACAGTCTTATTATGTGGTCCAGGGATGAGCAGCATCAGCATCACCTTACAGATTGTTAGACATAAAATTTTCAGGCTCCATCCAAGACCTACTGAATTACAATCTCTGGTGGTGGGGCCCAGAATCTGTATTTTTAAAAAGTTTCCCAGGTAATTCTTACATGTACTAAAATTTGAGGAGTACTGATTCAGATCAGACACCCCTCCCCATTAGATAAATGTGCAAGATTAGAGATACTTTTCCCCAATCTCTTCCTTTCTTCATACATTTAGAGTAAATCCAATAATTGATAAAATTGAATTCATGGTGTAGTCAGTTTTTCAAGAGGTTTGAATTCAAATAAATTATTGGTAATTGTTTTTAATATATTCTTATTTCTACTATATATTTGAGAAACCCATAATCAGAGATGATAACAATGTTTGTACTGATTTGGGATCAGGGACATCCCACAGGATTATTCCAACAGGATAGCTTAAAAACAGCCAGGAGTATGAGCTTTATGAACATATGGAGAGCTCTTCCTTTTCAAAGGCAAAATAAATATAACCTGGCAAAGCCCAACGAAACAGCATTATGCTTTTGAAAGGAACTTCACGGCAGGCAGCTGTTTGTATTCATTTTCTAAAGGAAAGGATTTAGGCTTACTCATAAAAATAAACATGGTATTATTATCTAGAGTCTTTGTGTATTTTTTTGTAAGTAATGAAGAGTTCACTTATTAGAATAGGAGAGATTCATCACACATCGCCAATGACGTTCTTTTTTTTTTTTTTTTTTTTTGAGACAGAATCTCACTCTGTTGCCTAGACTGGAGTGCAGTGGCACGATCTCGGCTCACTGCAACCTCTGCTTCTCAGGTTCAAGCGATTCTCCTGCCTCAGCCTCCCAAGTAGCTGGGATTACAGGCATGCGTCACCATGCCCTGCTAATTTTTGTATTTTTAGTAGAGACAGGGTTTCACCATGTTGGTCAGGCTGGTCTCCAACTCCTGACCTCAGGTGATCCACCCGCCTCGGCCTCCCAAAGTGCTGGGATTACAGGCATGAGCCCATGCGCCCAGCCCTGCCAATGACGTTCTTAGAAAAAATCATTTTTGCAAAGATAGATAATTATAAATAGCTTTAATGGTAATGGTGAATTTTATCAGAAAACTCTTCAAGGATTTTTCGATAATCAAGGTATGAGTATCCCCATTGTTAAAATGAGGCAGTTTTCTCAGATTTATACTAACTTTCCTAGAAATCATTGCAAGTTCCTGTGATGTTCATAGTAAGTTTCATCCCCAAACCTAGCATGATCTCGTAATTTTTCACTATTATCCAAAATTTGTAGGCTACTTTTACTCAAACTTGGAATTGTTGACAATTGTACCAGGTAGTGTACAGTTAATTTCCCTTCAGCAAACTGATAGTGTTTGAAAATAATTTTTGATTGTAACAAAGCAGAGGGCTTTGGTAAATTATAAAACCCTGCCTCAAGATGTTATAGTTTCTCCTATCAAGGGGTGGAGCTCATGTCATCCTCCCTTGATTCTAGTTGGGCCTTGAGACTTGCTTTATGCCAATAAAATATAATGGAAGTGACGTTGTGTGAGTTCTGATGCCTAAACCTCCAGAGGCCTTGACCCTGAATCCTTACGTTCTTGGAACACTGTTCTAAGACTGCTCTGTAGGAAAGTAGTTCTACTCTTTTGGAGAGGGAGAGGCCATAGAAAAAAGTAAAGTGGTGGCCTAGCAAGCAGCCATGCTTGCCACCAGAGATGTGTGTGAGGTCATCTAGGATCTTCTAGCCCAGCCAGCTTTTCAGCCGAGCATACAGCATGAACGAGACCAGGCAAAACCTCAGGAGAACCATACAGCCGTCTCAGCACTGTGAGAAATAATACATGACTGCTATTTTAAGCCACATGCTTTGGGATGGTTTGTTATGCAGCAATAGGTAACTGCCACACTTTTTTTTTTTTTTTTTTAAATGTAGTAGGCTGGGAGCAGTGGCTCACACCTGTAATCCCAGCACTTTGGGAGGCAGAGACGGGTGGATCACCTGAGGTCAGGAGTTCGAGACCAGCCTGGCCAACATGGCGAAACCCTGCCTTTACTAAAAATACAAAAAATTAGCTGAGTGTGGTGGCGGGCACCTGTAATCACAGCTACTAGGGAGGCTGAGGCAGGAGAATCACTTGAACCCAGGAGGTGGAGGTTGCAGTGAGCCGAGATCGTGCCACTGCACTCCAACCTGGGCAACAGAGACTCTGTCTCAAAATAATAATAATAATAATAATAAATAAAAAAGGTAGGAAAAAACACATATCGTAAAATATACTGTCTTAACCATTTTTAAGTGCATATTTCAGTAGTCGTAAGTATATTTACATTATTGTGAAACAGATCTCCAGAACATTTTCTTCTTGGAGAATTAAAACTCTCTACTTGTTAAACAATAACTCCCCTTTGCCTTCTCCTCCTAGCCCCTGGTAACCAACACTCTCCTTTCTATGTCTGTGAATTTGACTACTTTAGATAACCTCATAGAGCTGGAATCATAGAGTATGTGTTCTTTTGTGAGTAGCTTATTTCACTTAGCATAGTGTGTTCAAGGTTCATTTGTGTTGTAGCATGTAACAACATGCTTCCTTCCTTTTAAAGACTAAATAATATTCCAAAAAGATGAAAGAACAGGGAAAAGGGCTGGCCCAGCTTTGTGGTCTGATTGTAACTATATTAATCCGAGATCTCAGCTGGGCCTGCAGTGTCCAAGATGTGCTGCTCTCCTCCTCCAGGGCCCCTTTCCACGTGGTATCTCATGATTCAAGTCTAGCCCAGCCTTCTTTGTAGCATGGTAGATAGCTTCCAAGGAGGAGCTTTCCAAGCGGTCAAGTCCCAGTGTCCAAGCACTTATCAAACTCTGTTTGCATCATGCTTGATAATTTCCCATTGGATAAAGCAAGTCATATCACCAAGGCTTGAGGTGACATGGAAGGGACAAACTACAGAAAGGCATGAACACCATTAGGTAAGGATCCTTGGGGGCTACCAATGTAGCAATGAACTACACCTACTCTGTTCCTTCTTTTTCCACAGCTCTTATCACTTAACAACTTTTATTGAATTTTTAAATTTTTTTGTAGAGACGGGGTCTCACCATGTTGCCCAGCCTGGTCTCAAACTCTTGGCCTCAAGCGATTGTCCTGCCTTGCCCTCCCAAAATGCTGGGATTACAGACATGAGCCACCATGCCCAGCCCACCTACCACTTTTTAATGTGCTCTGTACTTTACTTCTTTTTTTTGTCTGATATCCGTTGTCTGACTCATCATTAGAATATAAGTTTCAGGGCTGAGCTCGGTGGCTCACATCTGTAATTTCAATGCCTTGGGAGGCTGAAGTGGAAGGATCACTTGAGGCTAGGAGTTTGAGGCCAGCCTGGGCAACATGGTGACATCCAAGTTCTACCATCCCCCTCAAAATTAGCCAGGTGTGGTGTTGTGTACCTGTAGTCCCAGCTACTTGGGAGGCTGAGGTAGGAGTGTTGCTTAAGTCCAGGAGTTGGTTGCTGCAGTGAGCTATGATCACACCTCTGCACTCCAGTCTGGACAACAGAGTAAGACCCTATTTCTGAGAAAAAAAAAAGAATATAAGTCTCAAGAGAACATAGAACTTTGTTTTGTTTAGTATTTTTTAATGAATGCATGTTTGAAAAGATTATAAAATTGACATAAAATAAGAATGAACAAATTCACTCACAGCATAATATAACTTTTCCTATTAATAAGTCAAAGTATATTAAAAAGAATAGGCCAAATACTGGGTTAATCCTCCCTCCTGTTAGATAATAACAATCATCTTGTTTGGAAATCATGCATCCTTCATCCATCTAGTATTTGTTGAGTGCTCTTAGGTCCCAGGAAACAGGGAAAGAGTGGAGAACAGGATGGACACGGTGCCTGCTCTCTTGGGGCTTAGGTACTACTGGTGAAGGCAGAGAAAAACAGGTGAGCAGATCAAATGATTATGAATTAGGAAAAGAGTTACAAAGTAAATAAGAAAAATGGTGGGAGGTACTCACTTCATATAGGTTGCTTGGGGCCAGCTTGCCTGATAAAGTGGCATTTAAGCTGAGATCTAAAAGGTAGGAATAAATTAGTGTATTAGTCCATTCTTACACTGCTAATAAGAACATCTCCTGAGACTGGATAATTTATAAAGGAAAGAGGTTTAATTGACTCACAGTTCGGCATGGCTGGGGAGGACTCAGGAAACTTACGATCATGGCAGAAGGGGAAACAAACATGTCCTTCTTCACATGATGGCAGCAAGGAGAAGTGCAGAGTGAATGGAGAGCAAGGAGAAGGCAGAGGGTAAGCCCCTTATAAAATAATTAGATCTCATAAGAACTCACTCACCATCATGAGAATAGCATGGATGTAACGGCCCCCATGATTCGATTACCTCCCACTGGGTCCCTCCCATGACACGTGGAGATTATGGGAACTATAGTTCAAGATGAGATTTGGGTGGGGACACAGCTAAACCATATTAACTAGCTACCTGAAAAGTGGAGGAGGAGAGTTCCCAGCAGAGGGAAAAGCTTGTATGAAGACTAAGGCAAGAACAAACTTGGAGTATTCAGTGGGAGAGGAAGCGTGTTGGTTCTGGACATAGACCCAGCCTATCTGGCCCCGTGATCCCTAAAGGCACCATGATCCCCCAACCAGGTAAATGTCATCATCATTCATCCAGTTCTTAAAGCCAGAAACCTAAGAGTCCTTGTGATGCCCATCTAGCTATCAGCAGGTATTGTCAATTCTGTGTTCAAATCTACCTTCGCCTCTTACCTGGACTCCTTCCTACCTGGTCTACCTGCCTTCAGACTTACTTTTTCTCATTCCTTTCTATATAGTAGCAAAAAAAAAAAAAATCTTTGAAAATATAAAACAAAAGATTTTTTAAAAAATCATTTGAAAGGCTTCCCACTATACTTTGAGGGGAACAAAAGCCCAATTTTTTTTCATATTCTGTGGCCTATTAAGTCCTATGCGTGTTATAACCTCTACCTGCCCTCAAATTCAGGTAGTTCCCCTATTTTACAGGTAGCTAAACTGTGGAACAAAGAGGTCAAGACACTCACCACAGGTAAGATAGCTAGGGAGTAGCAGAGGCAGGATTGAAGTCTGGTAATGATTCCAGACTTTAGGAGTACAACTAAAGTTTCATTCCTCTTTATATGAGAAAGAATATTTAAACGCTGCCCTCAATGAGCCTAGCATTGTTTAATGGCTTAATAGACAGTAACTCTTTCAATCCTCAGAACAACCTTCTGAGGTAGGTATTACTATCATTACCATTTTACAGAAGAGAAAAGCTATGTTCTCTATGTTTACAGAAGAGAAAAGCAATAAAAAGGAGAAACTGAGTTAGGCTCCAGGAAGTCTCACTCCAGAGGCCACACTCTTAACCAATAAATTACCTATGTTGGTTGTATTACTAAATAAAGTGTAGGGAACAGTTTTGACTTTTTAATGGATATTTTTTAAATGAAAAGACAACACGTATAAAAGAAAGTGTAAAAGGCTGGGCGCGGTGGCTTACGCCTGTAATCCCAGCCCTTTGGGAGGCTGAGGCAGGCAGATCGCTTGAGCCCAGAGTTCGAGCCCATCCTGGCCAACATGGTGAAACCCCATCTCTACTAAAAATTACAAAAATTAGCCAGGCGTGGTGGCGCATGTTTGTAATCCCAGCTGCTTGAGAGGCTGAGGCACGAGAATCTCTTGAGCCCAGGAGGCAGAGGTTGCAGTGAGCTGAGATGGCGCCACTTCACTGCAGCCTGGGTGATGGAGCGAGACTCTGTTTCAAAAAAGAAAAAAAAAAAAAAAAGAAGGTGTAAAAATCAAGAGTGGACAGATTGATGACTTATCAAAGTGGACAAATTCATGAGCACTGCTCTGGTCAAGCAGTAGAACGTTATAGAGCCCAGCAGCCCACCCCATGCCCCTCCTAGTCACTGCCCCTCCCTCCTGCTCACAGGTAATCACTCTCCCGACTTCTAAAACTGTAGCCGAGTTTTGTCTGTTTTTGACTTACTATAAATGGAAAGATAAAATTTGCCTTTTTTTTTTTTTTGAGACGGCGTCTGGCTTTGCCACCCAGGCTGGAGTGAGTGGCACGATCTCGGCTCACTGCAGGCTCCGCCTCCTGGGTTCCCATCATTCTCCTGCCTCAGCCTCCGGAGTAGCTGGGACTACAGGCGCCCATCACCACGCCCAGCTAATTTTTTGTATTTTTAGTAGAGATGGGGTTTCACAATGTTAGACAGGATGGTCTCGATCTGCTGACCTCGTGGCCTCCCAAGTGATGGGATTACAGGCGTCAGCCACCACGCCCGGGCCAAAATTTTCCTTTTTTTAGGACAAAAGTGTGTCCTGGCTGGGCGCGGTGGCTCACACCTGTAATCCCAGCACTTTGGGAGGCCGAGGCAGGTGGATCACGAGGTCACGAGGTCGAGACCATCCTGGCTAACATGGTGAAACCCCGTCTCTACTAAAAAAAAAAAATACAAAAAATGAGCCGGGCATGGTGGCGGGCGCCTGTAGTCCCAGGTACTCGGGAGGCTGAGGCAGGAGAATGGCGTGAACCCGGAGGCGGAGCTTGCAGTGAGCCGAGATCGCGCCACTGCACTCCAGCCTGGGAGACAGAACCAGACTCCGTCTCAAAAAAAAAAAAAAAAAGAAAGTGTATCCTAATTTGGAACACATGGGTCATTCAGTGGGAATTAGAACAACCTAGTGGAAATTGCCTCTAAATGCTGAGGAGAAACCACTGTGCCCGTGCAGTGTACTATAGGGCTGAGCTTGGAATAAACTTCCCTGGATTTGCCAGTGACAGGTGGTACAGTCAGCCTGGAAAGTAAATGAAAATGAGGTAAAAATGAAATTTTGAAGGAGGCATCTCGAGAATGCATGAACAGAACTGGAAAAAAATGCCACATGGAATTAATAATGTGGAAAAATGAGAGGTTAACTCTCTACCAAGGACAAATTGTAATGAGCAATTGCAAGGTAAGACATTTATGGAAAGATCACTTGTTTACTTGTGATGTTTGGGAAGTGAGGAACCATTTGGAGTGGCTCCGTCTTTTATCCATTTGCAGAAACCACAGGGGTAAGCTCTTAAAAGCCAATAATATGAAAGAGAAACTATATAATATAGCATGGCTTACGTGATGCAATAAAAAAGATTAAGGGGTTGTACAAGCTTGCAATTGTCAGTTAATCACTAGCTGCATGAGTGATGAAAGGGACTTTATAATCCAACGCCTGCAGTTTATAGAGACCCAGCCTTGTTAAGTGAACAGAGGCACAGTTAACCAGGGCACGCCCTGAGAAGGGACAGGGTTGGGGCTACAGCCTTGGTATTGGGAAGATTCAGTTCTTCACCCTATATTGAACTTTCTTATGAGGTCAAGATGTGTAGATGAAGGTTCTGGTCTGAGATCTTAAAAAGGTAAGCTAAAATCTTATTCTGGGGTGATTTTGCCTACTATTTATTCTCCCTCGTGAAAGATCAAGGGGCCCTGGTAGTAGGAAAATAGCTTCTGTGGGTTTGGGGATGGGATGACTACTTGCACCTGGAATGTAAATTATTCTTCCATTTCCCTGTAGACTTTACTCTCGGTTCTTTGAAAATTGCCTCCATCTCACCCTTCAACCTTTCCTAAAACTGGACCTAATTTTTCTCCACTTAGCACTTAATGGATTTTTTTCCTCAAAACTTATTACAGTAGTATTTGTGTGTGTGTGTGTGTGTGTGTGTGTGTGTGTTTATAGACAGAGTCTCACTCTGTCACCCAGGATGGAGTGCAGTGGCACAATCTTGGCTCATTGCAAACTCTGCCTTCCAGGTTCAAGTGATTCTCGGGCCTCAAGCAATTCTCGTGCTTCAGCCTCCTGAGTAGCTGGGATTACAGGCATGTGCTAAAACACCTGGCTAACGTTTTTGTATTTTTAGTAGAGATGGGGTTTCGCCATGTTGCCCAGGCTGGTCTCGAATTCCTGGCCTCAAGGGATCCACCCACCTTGGCCTCCCAAAGTGCTGGGATTGCAGGCATGAGCCACCGTGCCCAGTATTTATGTGTTTTTTGTTTGTTTGTTTCTGTTTGTTTTTAAATCTCTTGCTTCGTTAGGAAATCTCTTTGTCTGTGTCCCCAGCTATACTCTAAAATCCAGCCAGTCAGGGACCAGTCTGTCCAGTTCACTGCAGTAATCCCTGTGTGGCTGCAGCACTTCACCCATAGTGAGTGCTAAATTAAGATTTCCTGGGGCCAGGCACAGTGACTCACATGTGTAATTCTAGCATTTTGGAAGGCCAAGGTGGGAGGATCACTTGAGCCCAGGAGTTCAAGACCAGCTTGGGCAACAAAGTGAGACACCTTCTCTACAAAAAAATTTAAAAATTAGCTGGGTGTGATGGTGCACACCTGTAGTCCCAGCTACTTGAGAGGCTGAGGTGGGTGGATCTCTTGAGCCTAGGAGGTTGAGGCTGCAGTTAGCTATGGTAACTCCACAGCACACCAGCTTGCGTGGCAGAGCAAGACCCTGCCTTGAAAAAAAAAAAAAAAAAAGAAAAAAGATTTCCTGAATAAATGAAATGGCCTTTCTGAAAAGGTTAGGTGACCACCATATGTCCCTGAATGTCTGGCTCTAGTACAGGCAAATTGCTGTTAAAATAAGGCTGTAGGCCAGGCGTGGTGGCTCACTCCTGTAATCCCAGCACTTTGGGAGGCTGAGGAGGGTGGATCACCTGAGGTCGGGAGTTCAAGACCAGTCTGGCCAACATGGTGAAACCCCGTCTCTACAAAAATACAGAAATTAGCCGGGCATGATGGCGGGTGCGTGTAATCCCAGCTACTCAGGAGGCTGAGGTGGGATAATTGCTTGAACCTGGGAGGCAGAGGTTGCAGTGAGCCGAGATCGCGCTGTTGCACTCCAGCCTGGGTGACAGAGCAAGACTCTGTCTCAAAAATGAATGAATGAATGAATAAATAAATAAATAAATAAGGCTGTAACATACATTTGGGCTTTCAAAAGCTATGTTTCTATTGTATCAGCAGTTTTGAGTATTCTTGGTACTTTTAGCTATCTGTATATGGCCCCTCAGTTTGGAAAGCAAGAGAAGCTGTGGAGGATAACACACCTGAGTCCTCTCATTGAATCCTTCTTAAAATCTGTCTAGTCCCAAAAGTGTAGGTTCTTCCAATGTGTTCAAAATCTGGCATGTTTTGCTGAGTGGGTTCATCTTGGGGAAACTTAGTGGTCCACTTCAGTGGAATTTTGTTTGTATTTCCTGGGATTTTGTTTTTATTTTTTGAATCAAAGTGAACTTGAGATGCCTCTAGAGCTTCCTCACTGGCCTGGAAATTCTTGGGGACACATGCAATTATTGAGGATCCTCCAACCTAGAGTCAGTCTGCAATTAGATCTTCTATAGCAGATATCATCAAGCCCAGAGAGCCCTGTGCTCTCTCCTCCTTGTCCAGACCAATGTGTGGAGAATGGAGGAAGAATTATTTTAAGATGGATACATGTATGGCCATGATTTTTGTGGCTTGGGAGGCAGCATCAAATAGTGGCTAGTTCCACAGGAGTCAGACTGCCTGAATTCAAACCCTGTCTGTGTTACTTAGTGTCAGTATGACTTTGGGAAAGTGATTGCTGTGATCAGAATGTTTGTGTCTCCCTCTAAATTATTATTATTTTTTTAAGACAGAGTCTCGCTCTTGTTGCCCAGGCTGGAGTGCTGGAGTGCAATGGCACAATCCAGGCTCACTATAACCTCCACCTCCTGGGTTCAAGTCATTCTCCTGCCTCAGCCTACCGAGTAGCTGGGACTGCCCGCCACCACACCCAGCGAATTTTTGTATTTTTAGTAGAGACAAGGTTTCCCCATGTTGGCCAGGCTGGTCTTGAACTCCTGACCTCAGGTGATCCACCCGCCTTGGCCTCCCAAAGTGCTGGGATTACAGGCATGAGCCACCATGTCTGGCCCCCTCTAAATTCATATATTGAAATCCTAACCCCCAAAGTGATGGTATTAGGGGGTGGGATATAAGGAGGTAGTCCATTTCTGCTGCTACAAGAGAATACCTGTGACTGGGCAATTTATAATGAACAGCAATTAATTTCTTAACAGTTTTCAAGGCTGGGAATTCCAAGATCCAGGGCTTGGTCTCCAGCAAGGGTCTTCTTGCTGCATCATCCCACGGTAGAAGGTGTAAGATCCAAGACAGCGAGAGAGAGAGAGAGAGAGACAAAAGGGGCCAAACTCATTCTTTTATAAGGAACCCACTCCCATGACAACAAAGCCATACCCTAATAATGGCATTAATCCATTCACGAAAATAGACCCTCATGGCCTAATTACCTCTTAAAGGTCTCACCTCATAATACTGTTAAGATAGTAATTAAATTTCAACATGAGTTTGGGAGGGGACATTCAAACTATAGAGTGGGGCCTTTAGGAGGTGACTAGGGCATAAGAATGGAGTCCTCATGAATAGAATTGTGCCCTTATTGTGCCCTTAAAGAGACCTCAGAGAGACCTTGGCCTCTTCTGCCATGTGAGGCCACAGCAAGAAGTACCATCTATGAGCCAGAGATGGGCCCTCACCAGACATTGAATGTGCCTGGATCTTGGACTTTCCAGCCTCCAGAATGGAGAGAAATAAATTCTGTTGTTTGTAAGCTACCCAGATTATGGCACTTTGTTATAACAGCTTAAATGAATTGAGACATTGACTTTTCCTATCTGAGAATTGCCTATCAATATTGGTGTTTGGATTTTTATTTCCTGGGGTTAAATTTCCTGCCCTTAAAAGTCCCTTCCTACCCAAATTTCTAAGACCAAAATGCATTTCTGTTGCTCAAATGTGGTGAGAAGTTGCCTGGCAAACAGTATACATGGATAGTGTCCTTAGCTGGAAAACTCCTATGTTCTGGTTTAGCATGGCTTATAGTCATCAAAGAAGCAATATTGCCTCTAGTGAAAGATATTTGGCACAATATCCAGCCCCAGGGGTATGCTACAACCAAGATGGCTGAGATCTCTAGCAGGACAGCAGGTGCACATGCAGGCAAGCAGGATTACTCTGAAATAGGGCTAGAGGCATAATTTTTCATTTTATATTATTTTCTGAGCTTAATCCACAGAGTTATTTCTCCTCAAGGGAATGTGATAATACACACTGGCAAAATAGTACAAATGTAACTGAGACCATATGGTGGAGTATTTATTTTCTTATTAGGCAAATACGACTAATCTATTATACATAGTAAGTATCTGTTGTGAATATATTTTAATGTGAACAAAGCAATAGCTAAACTACCATTAAAAATAAGGTTGACACCATTTTTTGCATCTATTTTCATTTATTTTACCACCATCTAATATTTTTGCATTTTAAAAACATTTAAATCTAATGAACTTTTCAATTCAATTGCAATTTTTGGCTGAAATATCAATATAAAAACCTTCAAGCTTGAGATAATGATTTATGTCTTGGCTCATTTATCCAATTAAAAGTCAAAGTGAGGTACAAATTAAATGATCCATATTATCAAATAACAGTTAACAGTCTCTGGGACGAGATATGAGAAGGGACATGAGACAATCACAGATTAATTGGTTCTTAGGCAGCTTAACATTTTTACGTATTGAATTACACTTTATGTAGATTTTGCATATGTCCTTCAACTCAATCAAAACATAAGTTGGGGAAGTTGATTTACTCCTAAAGGAACTGGTTTTTTATGTTAGACTACTGAGTGAGCTATGAATTAACTTTTAATAGTTTGAATTCTGTTTGGCTTCTGTTTTGATGAATTACTTCATCAAGCTTGACATTCTGAGGGTTTTTATGAAGATTTCTGCCTGGTATTTTTCTTTTCTCTTTGAAAAGCTTTATTTTTTTGTTGAGGTATAATTTACACAGAGTAAAATGCATATATCTTAAGCACTGTGCTAGGCAGAATAATGTACTACCAAAGATTTCCACATCTGAATTCCTGAAACCTATGAATATGCTACTTTATATGACAAAAGGAAATTTGAAGATGTGCTTAAATCTCCTTGAGATAGGGAGATTATTCTGGATTATTTGTGTGGACTCAGTGTAATCACAAAGGTTCTTAAAAGCAGGAGAGACAGGCAAAAGGGAGATCAGAATTACGTAATGTAAGACCTCCACCCATTACTGACTTTGAACATAGAGGAAGGAGGCTGTGAGTTAAGGAATGTGGATGACTTCTAGAAGCAGGAAAAAGCAAGACAATGAATTCTCCACAGTCTTTATTTATTTTATTTTATTTCTTGAGACAGAGTCTCACTCTGTCACCCCAGGCTGGAGTGCAGTGGCACCATCTTGGCTCACTGCAATCTCCTGGGTTCAAGCCATTCTTGTGCCTCAGCCTCCCAAGTAGCTGGGATTACAGACATCTGCCACCACACCCAGCTAATTTTTTGTATTTTTAGTAGAGACAGGGTTTCACCATGTTGGCCAGGCTGGTCTTGAACTCCTGACCTCAGGTGATCCACCTGCCTTGGCCTCCCAAAGTGCTGGGATTACAGGTGTGAGCCACCACACCCAGCTACTCTTTATTTATTTATTTATTTTGAGACAGAATCTTGGTCTGTTTCCTAGGTTGGAGTGTAGTGGCACAATCTTGGCTCACTGCAACCTTTGCCTCCCAGGCTCAGGCGATACTCCCACCTCAGTCTCCCGGGTAGCTGGGACCACAGACTCACACCACCATACCCAGCTAATTTTTTGTATTTTTTCGTAGCTAAGGAGTTTTGCTATGTTGCCCAGGCTGGTCTTGAACTACTGGACTCAAGCCGTCAGCCCACCTCAGCCTCCCAAAGCTCCCCGTCTTTAGAAAGGAACGCAACCCTGCCAAAACCTTGATTTTTGCCAAGGGAAACCTTTGTTGGATTTTTGGCCTTACAGAACAGTAAGATAGTAAATTTGTATTGTTTTAAGCTACTAAGTTTGTGGTGATTTGTTATGGCAGCAATAGAAACCCAATACAACAGCAAAATAAATTTTTTGGGTGAGAGGGACAGATCCCTCATGAATGGCTCGGTACCCTCCTCACAGTAATGAGTTAGTTCTCACCCTGAGTTCACACGAGAGCTGGTTGTTTAAAGGGGCCTGGCACTTCCTCCTTGCTCTTTTGCTTCTTCCCTCTCCATGTCGTACCCTGGCTCTCCTTTTGCCTTCCGCTATGAGTGGAAACTTCCTGAGGCTCTCACCAGAAACCAAAGAGATGTTGGTGCCATGCTTGTACAGCCTGTGGAAACATAAGCCAAAATAAACCTCTTTTTTTAATTCATTACCCAGTCTTAGGTATTCCTTTATAGCAATGCAATCAGATTTATATCATGTAAAACATTTTAACCACCCTAGAAAGTTCTCTTATGCCTTTTCCCAGTCAATATCACCCATTAGAGGTAACCATTATTCTGACTTCTGTCTTCATAGATTAGTCTCGCCTCTACCTGATCTTCTTATAAATAGAATCATACCGTATGCTCTTTTGTATCTGGCTTCTTTCTTTTCACATAATGTTTTTGAAATTCATCTATCAACATCATTTTTATTGCTATGTGGTATTCCATTGTATGGATATATCACAATTTATTTGTTTGCTCTATTTCTTTGTTTCTAGCTTTGTCTATTACTAATAATGCTCTTTGAACATTCTTACGCAAGGCTTTTTATGGACACATGCACTTAACTTCTCTTGGAGATGTACTAGGCATAGAATTGCTTGGTCATAGATAGGTTTATATTTAGTAAAAAGTGCCAAGGTTCTTTCAAGTGGTTGTAATATTGCAGAACAATTTTGCAAAGCTTTGACCCAGATGTACAAAATCTTTGTGGAAGGACTTAAAAATGTTCTGTAGTGGGCTCCCTTCTCTCATGATTATTGATGAAAAGGGTGTGTTTTGTGGCACCATATTGTACAAGGCTTATTACCAGGTGCTTGGAGAAGAGCAAAGAGCTAGCTGAGACAGTGGCTGGGACTCTGTGCTTTGGACTTTAATCTGCCACTTCAAGTACATATTCAACTCTGTTCCATTAACCTGTCAGCATCAAAAGCTGATGTTATGAAACTTAACTTAGCACTATTACTATGTTAATAATTATTTGGGGAAAAAATTGAAGGACAGATGTGAAAGAGACCAAAGGAAGAAGAGAAAAAAAATGCTTTGGGGCTGGGATTTTGTCGAATTATTTCACAGCATCATATAAAATAAATATAGTGACCTTTGGAGTTAGACAGTACAGGGATCCTATTAGAAATAACAAGTGCCGGCTGGGCGCGGTGGCTCACGCCTGTAATCCCAGCACTTTGTGAGGCTGAGTTGGGTGGATCACCTGAGGTCAGGAGTTCGAGACCAGCTTGGCTAATGTGGTGAAACACCGTCTCTACTCAAAATACGAAAAACTAGCTGGGCATGGTGGTGGGTGCCTGTAATCCCAGCTACTCCAGAGGCTGAGGCAGGAGAATCGCTTGAACCTAGGAGGCAGAGGTTGCTGTGAGCTGAGATCGCGCCATTGCACTCCAGCCTGGGAGACAGAGTGAGACTCCATATCAAAAAAAAAAAAAAAAAAAAAAAGAAAGAAATGACAAGTGCCGATTCCTGGAGATACTGAAGAGACAACATATATTGAATGATCACTCTGCATCTACTTTTCAAAAATTTTAAAGTTCATAAATACTGTAGTCCCCAGCCTCCCATCATCCTTGTCATTTATGTTTCTGTTGATGATGAGATGACAAATGCAGTTGATCCTTATTGTTCATGGATTTTGTTGTTGTGAATTCACCTACTCACTAAAATTTATTTTAACCCCCAAAATCAATACTTGTTGTGCTTTCGTAGTCATTTGTGGACGCATGCAGCGTGGTGAAAAATTTGAGTCTTCCTAAAACTGATGCTCTGCCTTCTGCATTCTTCTTTTACTTTTTTTGTTTACAAATCCACTTATTTAGGTTTATGAAAACCATTGATGACAATGATTTTTAGTTTTCGATGGATAGATTTTCTTTTCTTTTTCTTTTTCTTCTTTTTTTTTTGAGATGGAGTCTTCCTCTGTCACCCAGCATAGTTTTTCTTTTTATAACTTTTAAAAATTGGCCAGGCACAGTGGCTCACATCTGTAATCCCAGCACTTTGGGAGGCCGAGGTGGATGGATCACCTGAGGTCAGGTGTTTGAGACCATCCTGGCCAACATGATGAAACCCTGTCCCTGCTAAAAATACAAAAATTAGCCTGGCATGGTGGTGGGCACCTGTAATCCCAGCTACTCAGGAGGCTGAGGCAGGAGAATCACTTGAACCCAGTAAGCGGAGGTTGTAGTGAGCCGAGATTGTGCCATTGCACTCCAGCCTGGGCAGCAGAATGGGACTCCATCTCAAAAACAAACAAACAAACAAACAAAAACTTTTAAAAATTAACAGATACAAAATGTATATATTTATACACAAAGCACCACATGGTGTTTTGATATATGTGTTCATTGTAGAATGGCTAAATCAAGCTAATTAATATATTCATTGCCTTGTATACTTTTTTTTTTGTCATGAAAACACAAAATCTACTCTTTCGGCAATTTTGTTTCAGCTCTCTTGTTGCAAACAAGTGTTGTTCTCACCGTCTTAGTACCACATTTTTTTTTTTTTTTGGAATTTTTCTTCTTTTTGTTGGTGATTTTGCCCTTTAAAATGGCCGCAGCCATAGGGATGAAGGGCTGTCTAGTGTTTCTAAGTGAAAGAGAGCTGTGACATACCTGCCGGAGAAAATACAAGTGTTTGATAAGCTTCTTTCAGACATGAGTTATAATGTTGTTGTCAGTGAGTTTAATGTTAATGAATCCCAATATATATTAAATAAAGTGCTTTTAAGCAGAAGCACACATACAACAAGCTTCTCTATGGATCAGTTGATGAAATGGATACCAGAGGCTCACAGGATCCTAACCCTGTGTTTCCCTCAAGCTGATGGTTCAGTATTCACTAATTCATTGTTCACAGTGGCTTTATAGAACATAACCAGAGTTAATAACGAGAACCAGCTGTCTGTGGAACATCATCCCTCACTTCCACTGACATCCCTGAGAAATTCCCGATGGTAAATCCATTAAACCAACATAGAAACCTGTTGGGAGTTCCCACTGATCTTCTAAGGGGATTTTTGTAGGTTCATAGCCAAGTTTCATGCGAGCCCATCCTGATCTCTTTTAGGTTCTAGACATACAGCTTCATATTTACTCTTATATCTGTCTTTTCTGCTAAAATAGATAACAAGTTTGTAGCAACAGTTATAGACTTATAGAATGTCAGTGACGAGAAGTCCCTCAGTTGTAGCAGTCCACATCCCTCTTTCACAGATGGGAAATTTGAGGCCCAGCCAGGTGAAGGGATTGCCATGACCTGGAATTCTGTTCATTCTGCTGTCTTCTATTTAATAAATATGAGTTGATCTGAGGAGAGAAGATGGCAATAATAACAATATGTGAAATCTATTAGAAATTAACATAGGCCAGTGTGGTGACTCACACCTGTAACCCCAGCACTTTGGGGGCACTGAGGTGGATGGATCGCTTAAGCCTGGGCAACATGGTGAAATTCGCTCTCTACAAAAAATACAAATACTAGTTGGGCATGGTGGCGTGTACCTGTGGTCCCAGCTACTCGAGAAGCTGAGGCATGGGGCTCAATTGAGCCCAGGAGGTCGAGGCTGCAGTGAGCTGTGATCACGCCACTGCATTTCAGCCTGGGCAACAGAATGAGACCCTTCTCAAAAAAAAAAAAAAATATATATATATATTCGTATATATATATTTGTGTGTATATATATGTATATATATAAATAAACATAGTAATAAATTCTATATTATCAGCCTCATATATATTTTAGTGATAACCATAAATTAAAAAAAATTGTTTCTCAGATAACTTAGAACTCTGTCATTGCAAGTCGAGGTTCCAACTAAGTGGTAGTGTCATACTATAGAGAAATCTTTTAACTAGAAGATAGTCAAATCACGATGTCTCCGTGTGACACTGAATTTTTGAAAAGTTGTTATATACAGTGTAGCTAAAGGAACACTTGTGGGAAGCGAAACTCTGTTTACTGACGTGATGAACACGGAACTGAATTCTTTTGTCACCTGTCCAGAGTGAGGCAGACATCCTGAAGTAATTTCCTCTGTATCTGAAATTCAGAGGTTTGTTAATTGCCAATATTTTAATTTATATTATATGTATATGATAACACTATATATACACATTTTGTTTGTTTGTTTGTTTTTGTTTTTGAGATGGAGTCTTGTTCTGTCACCCAGGCTGGCCCAGGCTGGAGTGCAGTGAGGGGATCCTGGCTCACTGGAGCTTCTGCATCCCAGGTTCAAGCCATCCTCCCACCTCAGCCTCCCGAGTAGCTTGGACTACAAGCGTGCACCACCTGCCTGGCTAATTTTTTGTATTTTTGGTAGAGATGGGGTTTCGCCATGTTGCCCAGGCTGGTCTCCAACTCCTGGCCTCAAGTGATCTGCCCACCTTGGCCTCCCAAAGTGTTGGGATTACAGGCGTGAGCCATGATGCCTGGCCAATAACATTATATATATATATTTATATATATATTATATAAGATCGTATATATACACATCTATAACATATATAATATAATGTATCATATATACGTATATAATTTTTTTTACTGAGATAAAGACAATATGTGTGCGTGTGTGTGTGTGTGTCCATTTTTTTTTTTTTTTTTTTTTTACTGAGAGAAGGTTGATGCTAGAGTCTGGAGAGAAGCAACCCAGCCCCCAGCCAAAACTGAGAGTCCCTGGAGTGTGTGACCTCTGTAGCTATTCACGCATGAAGATGATGCCACCGGCTTGCTCTGTCAGCACATCAGAAGCTCTGAGTTGTTTTTCTGTGAAATCAGTAACATTCCCCACTGATTATAAAAGTTCACTATGGAAAATCTTGGAGATAAAGAAAAGGGTGAAGAAGACAATAATTTACTTATAATTCTACCTTTCAGAGATGAGCACTTTGGGGATTCGATCTTTTTATCCTTTGTGCATATATACTCATAGACATTAGTTGTGTTTTTTAGAATAACAAAATAGTGTTACATGCTTTACTTTGTACCATTTCAGTTTAATATGTCATGTGAACATTTCCATGTATTTCCACATATTCATGAAATATTCTCCAAAAACTATAAAATCATACCCCCAAATTTTTGGGCAGGAAGGCTACATTTTTGCTCTTGTAAAATAACACCACAATGAGCATCTGTGTACATTTTTTTTTTCCCTTTTGCATAGCTCTGATTGCCGCCTCAGGATAGATTCCTAGACCTGTAATTACAGGGTTAAAGGGTGTGGGGAATTTTTCTGGTATTGGCAGAGGTTTCTCTGGGCCCATTATAATCGTAGGGCCTTTTGTTGTGGATGACTGGAGGGAAGGGAAGTTGTCCCCGCTGTGGTGATGGCTACTGAATTAAAGGCTCTGAATCTATCACTGGGGTCAAGTCCAATATCCAGCTTTGATAGAATAGCTTCTGTCTCTAGCCATTCTCCTGGAAGTGGGTACCTGGAGTTAAAATTTTGCCTTTTAAATTGAATCTGCCAATCATGACTTTTTATGACTAAAGCTGATATTTTGATGAAAAAAGATAACATTGTCCAGAAAAACTGTTTGAATATTTAAAATGAGAACAATACATTTTTGAGATTGTTTCTCTTTTAAGATTTTCTCAAAGCCAGAAAATTCAAGCATATAGAGACTAAGCCCAGTTTCCTTTCAGGATATTTTTAACAGTATTTACAAGGGGATCAGGCACACTGGCCTTAAAAGACCTTTAAGCCACCGGGCGCAGTGGCTCATGCCTGTAATCCCAGCACTTTGGGAGGCTGAAGAGGGCGGATCACGAGGTCAAGAGATCGAGACCATCCTGGCTAACATGGTGAAACGTCATCTCTACTAAAAATACAAAAAATTAGCCAGGCATGGTGGCAGGCGCCTGTAGTCCCAGCTACGCAGGAGGCTGAGGCAGGAGAATGGCGTGAACCCAGGAGGTGGATCTTGCAGTGAGCCGAGATTGCGCCACTGCACTCCAGCCTGGGCGATAGAGCGAGACTCTGTCAAAAAAAAAAAAAAAAGAACAATTATTACTCCCACCTCCTAAAACCCTGTATATATAAATATTATGTAGGCCAAGCATAGTGGCTCATGTCTATAATTCCCACACTTTGGGAGGCCAAGGCTGGCAGATGACTTGAGGTCAGGAATTTGAGATCACCCTAGCCAACATGGTGAAACCCCATCTCCACTCAAAATACAAAAATTAGCTGTGTGGTGGCATGAGCCTATAGTCCCAGCTACTCGGGAGGCTGAGGCAGGATCACTTGAACCTGGGAGGTGGAGGTTGCAGTCAGCCGAGATTGCACCACTGCACTCCAGCCTGGGCAACTGAGCAAGTCTCCATCTCAAAAAAAAAACAAACCAAAAAAAGACAAAAAAAGATTACCCTATAAATATTACATAGAGAAGTGATTCGGCTTTTTTCTGTGTGTGTGTGTGTGTGTGTGTGTGTGTGTTCCAAGTAAACCTTTCACACATTTCTAACAATAGTCTTCAACTTAAAAAACGCCCAGATTGTCTAAAGAATAATGGCAACAAACATGTGTGGGAAATCACCTTCAATCTGGCCAGTGCCCTTTGTTCTTTGTATACCTATTTTATATCTGAAACAGCCCTTTTTTTCTTCAATATTTATTTAACAGAGGAGGAAACAGCCTCAGAGAAATCAAGGCACTTTCCTCAAATCTGACGTTACATGAAGAGCTTGGTCTGTCCAATTTCAAAGTTTTACATTCACTATAACACTCGGCCTCCCTTAGAGTTCTTACAATGGTTTCTTATTCCAAATCAAGTGACTACTCTGCATCCCCACCACTATTTCAACCATTAATTCACTCATTTGTTTAACATGTATTCACTCATTTATTTAACATGTATTGAGCAAATGCCCTGAATTAACATGTATTGAGCAAGTACCCTGAATAAGGTTTTAGGAGTAGAAAAATGACCAGACATCTCATCATCCTAGATGGCTTTGGGAGGAAGACATGGAAATGAGCGACATAATATACTGTGATGGGTATGAAAAGAGGAGTTGTGAAATCTTACGAAGTATCTGATCTTGACTAGGGGCATTGACCTTGAGGCCTGCCCTGATTTTCAGTCATTAATGTTCTCTCACATCTAAATTCAACCTCACACATGTTTACCCACTCTTGTGTATCCCCTTACACACTCTCATACAATTCACTCAGGTTAGAGTGTGCTCAGAAAAGTGAAATGTAATTTAAAAATGGCCCAATGTTTTTTGTTTATGATAGAAGCAAAACTATGCGTGTTTCTCTATCAACATTGTCTATGAGTCACTTGAGGGACACATAGATTGTAAAATACTCCTAGATTACAAGTTGTTAACTTGCCAACTGAAAACTATTTATTCAACACTTCTATATGCAAGACACTGGGCTAACTGGGATAGAAGATTCAAAGCAATAATAATGATATAAAAATGATTCCTGCCACCTGGCAGTAAATAAGTGCTAAACACTGGCACAGACCACAGTGCTGAATGAAATCAGAGGGTGCTACCATTCATAAACAGGAGAGATTCAAGGTAATTCTTTCACTTTAGACAATAACAATCCAAGTGCTTTATATAATCTGGATAATAACGAAGAACAAATTTGCAGTTGCAAAAATGTGGAACCAGCCCAAATGCCCATCAATTAATGAGTGGATAAAGAAACTGTGGCACATATACATACATATATATATAATTATTATATATAATAGAATACTACTCAGCCATGAAAATGAATGAATTAATGGCATTTGCAGCAACCTGGATGGGATTTGAGACTATTATTCTAAGTGAAGTAACTCAGGAATGGAAAACCAAACATCATATGTTCCCACTCATAAGTGGGAGCTAAGCTGTGAGGATGCAAAGGCATAAGAATGATATAATGGACTTTGGGGACTCAGGAGGAAAGGGTGGGAAGCAGGTGAGGGATAAAAAACTACAAATTGGATTCAGTGTATACTGCTTGGGTGATAGGTGTACCAAAATTCAGAAATCACCATTAAAGAAGTTACTCATGTAACCAAACACCACCTGTTCCCCAAAAACCTGTGGGAAAAAAAAAAAAAAGAGTGTGCCAGCTTTATCAATAAACTTCAATAAAGACCAAATATTAGGGACTGCACAGCAGCAATTGATCCACTATAGAGCTTTCTGTGGTGCAATATGACTGGACGCTGGAACCGAGCATGCTAATCATCTTAGCTGTTATACTATGATGGGTACCGAATGTGTGAGTCTTTTTAAATACATGATTTGAGTCTTGTGAAAATAAAAGTAGGGTAAATAAAAGTACAGAAAAAGTCAGGTAATTTTCCTTCTTCCTATACCCTTACACTTGCATGTTTTTTCCCCCTTTTCTTCCCCATAGTTGCATTTAGGTAAAGTAGCTGTGGCTTTTTCTGCTCTGATAAAGTTTAAACTTACCTCAAGTAAAGTAGCTGCAGTTTTCTTTGTTATGATAAACTTTAAACTTGCTTATTTTTTTTTTCTTCTGGAATTATTGATGTTCTATTTTTTTAGACATGAGCTGTCTTTTCTAGCATTAAAAAATAGCTCTATTGAGATTATTTCTTTTCACTTGTGAGACTTCTGTATTTACTATAAACAGTCTTTTCTCACAAAGATTCTACATTTTATTTTTCTCTTTACAGGGAGAAGTCTAATATCACCCACACATTCCTGTCTTCTTTCCTTCAACTGTGCCCTCATACTGGCTCCTTGATCTGAGTTATATCTATCCTATTCAAGTAGGAGCCTCTGAAACTCTCTCTCAATCCCTGGACAAGATCGTAAGTAAAAATAACATTGCATCCTAGGAGGCATGGAGAGATTAGAGCCACCCTTAAGGATACAATGGATGCGGAGCTGGTGGTCCCCATCATGTCTCCATTCAGTTCACCAACATAGACCCCAAAGAAAGTCAAGGGATCCTGGAGGATAGCTATAAATGACAGAAAGTAAGATAAGGTATTTTTGCCGGAACAAATTATTAAATAATTTGACCTCAAGTTTCTGATAAGTGGCCATGGATTTGGCAAATGCATTTCTTTGCAGCCCAATTACAAAAGACTGTATCTCTGTCATGATGAAGACCAGGAACAATTTTCATTCACATGGAAGAGACATCAATATTTGCTCTCTGTCACGACACAATCTGAAGAAATCCACCCTGCCTTGATATCTCTGGAAGGCTGAATATTGATCCCCCTTCCCCACTCAAAGGTGTCCATGTCCTAATCCCTGAAACCTGTGTCTATGTCACCTTCCAAGGCAAGAGAATTTTACAAATGTGATCAAGCTAAGGCTCTTGAGATGGGAAGACTATCCTGGGTGATCTGAGTGGGCCTGATGCAATCACAAAGATCCTTGTAAGTCAAAGAGGGAGATAAAGGAGTCAGAGTCAGAGAAGATGTAATGATGGAAGCGTGTGTGTGTGTGTGTGTGTATGTGTGCGTGTGTGTGTGTGTAAGAGAGAGAGATAGAGATTGAGATTTGAAGATGTTATGTTGCTGGCTTAAAGATAGAGGTAGGAGCCATGAGCCAAGGACCGCAGGCAGCCTTTAGAAGCTGGCAAGGGCAAGGAAACAGATTCTCTCCTGAAGCTTCCAGAAGCAACACAGCCCTGAAGACACCTTGATTTCAGGACATCTGGCCTCCAGAACTGTAAGATAACACATATGTATGGCTTTATGCCACTAAGTTTGTGGTGATTTGTTGTAACAACAACAGAAAACTGATGAAGATTTCCCAGAGAACATCAGAGTGATGGTAGGAGGTAGGATGTTTTTATGGGTTAGTGAATTCAGCAGCTCAATGACATATTCAAAATCCCAGGTTCTTTAACAGTTTTCTCTTTGACATCCTCAGTGTGGTTTTTGCTTTTGTTTGCAGACTAATTTCCTCATGGTGACATGATTGCTGCCTGGTTCCAAGCATCACATCTCACATGTCACCAGTCAGGAAGGGGGGATGGGCGTTGTGTTTATTTACAGTAATAAGTAACACTTTATCATAACAGTAGAATATATTTTGTCCCGTGTGTCCTCCATTCTTTATATTGAACTGCAAATCAGGATAACTAAAGGAGACATTGCAAAGGGTTGTATAGATGTTGAGACATAATGTTGAACAGGCAAGTGACCTTTGAATCTCTGACTATTCTTGTCACGTTTGATAAAGATAAGAGTTGGCATACAGGGTAATCTAACTGGAGTGTTTTTTGAGAAGAGGTATATTGAGTATTTGAAGACACAGTTAATAAAGAATCTTGCATAGAGAGTCATAGGATTCCAAGCAAAATTCAGTCCAAGTACTTATCAGTGAGTAGTTATGAAAATGCCCGTTGCTTTAAAGGCCTGTAATCTTCTTTGGAAAGCTCTGAATGCAAACCTCCTTCTAAAATGACCAAATATACTTATTTGCCAATAAGCAATACTTTCTCAGAGTAATTTTTGTTCTCTAATATAGATTTCATTAACCTGTTCAATTTATCAGCTTATTCAGTTAATTACACAGTTTTGCTCTGGGCCCTGGCAGCAGCAAAATGATGCCATGGTTCGCCAGCATGGGGGAGCATGTGTAGGGATTGGGTTGGAAATCTTCACAAGGGTGGTTGCTACTCTACCAAGATTTCCACTGCAGTTCAGTGGCTCTATAATTGACACTGCTGTCTTGGGGAGGTCCTTTGCAGTAGGAATGCAACTGATGAGAAATGGCTTGGAGTTAATTGAAACCTTTTGAAGTTGCTCCAGTCTTCAAACAAACAAACAAACACAAAAATAAATTCTTAAGTGTTATATTTACAGCATAGATTTATAACAATATTTCTTATGGGAAGGAACTTTGGGGCCATGTTCATTCTCATGTACTGCATACATCTTCTGCAGCCACTGAACAGTAACACGAGGGCTGAATTCACTGAGGGCCGAAGTGTGATGCCATGGGAAGGGCATCGGACCATGAGTCAGGACATGGGGTTTCTGGGGCAAGTTCTGCCACTAACTCCCTTGCAGGACGTGGGATCAAAATGAACGCCCACTTTAATTTTCTTTGAAGGCAAAAACCATGTCTTATATACAATGTTAATACTACTACTGCTACTACTACTACTATTACTACTACTAATACTATTACTACTACTGCTACTATTACTATTACTACTACTACTACTACTACTACTACTACTATTTCTTTTCTTTTTCCTTTTTTTTTTTTTTTTTTGGGACGGAGTCTCGCTCTGTCGCCCAGGCTGGAGTGCAATGGTGCGATCCCGGCTCACTGCAACCTCTGCCTCCCAGGTTCAAGCGATTCTCCTGCCTCAGCCTCCCGAGTAGCTGGGACTATAGGCGTGTGCCACCATACCTGGCTAATTTTTTGTATTTTTAGTAGAGACAGGGTTTCACCATGTTAGCCAGGATGGTCTCAATCTCCTGACCTTGTGATCTGCCCGCCTTGGCCTCCCAAAATGCTGGGATTACAGGCGTGAACCACCATGCCTGGCCTATTACTACTATTTCTCGAGTGCTTACTGGGAACTAAGTATATCATAGTAAGTGCTTTGCATCATTTACCTCATTAAATTTTTATGTCAGAGAATGTCAGTATATCTCCTCTTAACAGATGAGAGGACGAGACTTAAAGAGGCCCGGTCATGTTGCTTAAGGTCACATGGGTGTGTAGGACCGTCTGATTTCAAGGCCTATGCACTTCCTGCTTTAAGATGGATAACAAGCAGGGCTGATGTTAGTAACCCCTCAGCTTTACAAGAGTGATTCTCAGCCTGCGTGTACATTGGCATCATAGTGGGTGAAGGGGAACTTTAAAGGACACTGATGCCAAGCTCCACCCCAAGGGATGCTGATGTAAGTTGTCTTGGTTACAGCCTGGGCAGTGGGATTTTTTTAGTTCTCCCCAATTTGTTTTATTTCGCAGCCAAGATTGAGAACCGCAGCTTTATGTGAAGTTTCAGAGATTGAGAAGAGAAAGCTGGGAGGGTTGAGGTACTTTCTGGTCATGGAGCTCCAGTGTTCAGAGAGCTAGTTTTTCTTAGAAGAGTTTCTTGAAGAGGTTCTTTAAATGCTAAATTCTTGGGATTTGGACTAATCATCAATGCAGCTCTAAAAGTGTAAAGCACTTGTGGAAGGGAAGGAGCAAGTATTTGGGAGGAACACTTGAATTAGTTGGTTTCAGAGAGCAGATTTGATATGAGGGGAGTTCCTGTTCTAACAGAAAAAGGGCCGAGCGCGGTGGCTCATGCCTGTAATCCCAGCACTTTGGGCGGCCGAGGTGGGTGGACCACGAGGTCAGGAGATGGAGACCATCCTGGCTAACACAGTGAAACCCTGTCTCTACTGAAAAAAAAAAAAAAAAAAATACAAAAAATTAGCTGGGCGTAGTGGCAGGAGCCTGTAGTCCCAGTTACTCAGGAGGCTGAGGCAGGAGAATGGTGTGAACCCGGGAAGCAGAGCTTGCAGTGAGCCGAGATCGTGCCACTGCACTCCAGCCTGGGCGATAGAGCGAGACTCCGTCTCAAAAAAAAAAAAAAAAAAAAGAAAAAAAAAGAGAAAAAGAAGATTCTATGTGTGATGATGTAGTGACAAGTTCTCACATAATTAATCCAGTCAGGCCTATAACTAAAGGTCATGGCAGAGATGAAAAGGGTCACAGTTTGGGTGGACAGTGTAATATCATCCACATAGTAGATAAGATGATGTAATTAAGAAGGGAGTGATTCGTTTACTTCTTGTGTGCCCATTTAACTGTTACATGTGACCATGAGCCATTGAGCAAATTACATTTTCTAGTATATTAAATGGTGTAACAACTGAACCAAAGAGTTATCTGCTTCTGGGTTATTTACTCACCTTCCTACTCTGCAATGCTGAATGCTCTTTTATATTAAATAACTGGATTTGTTGGACAAAATGTGCTTCAAAATCAAAGGGTCTTCTGGATATTTTGGAGAGTGAAGTTTTCTCCTTCTTAGCAAGTCTTGGTTGTTCCGTCATCTTTCCATCAGCAGTGAGTTCCTGGTTGGAAGTAACTGTGTATAAATTAAAACTCCTCAAGGCCAGGGAAGAAGAGGAAGAAAGAAGTGTGTGGGCTTGAGAATTAATTCTGAGTAGAACTGGGGACAATCTTCATGAATGAGTGAAACCATGAGTGATAATTGTGTTCCTTAAAGAAGAGGGTTGCTCTGTTTCTTGGGATGCTCTTAACAAAAGTGAATGTGTACGTGGTTTTCCCAAAAGGGCATTGAGCAAATGACAGGAGGAATTTAGCATTGTTAGGTACGGACTTTTCATTGGTTCTTAGATATAGACATACCCAGTATAAGAATTCTGAAGTGACTGAAAGAGGAGATATTCTAGTGAAAGAAAAAGGAAGAATGAGCTGCTATTTCCTGACTGAAAATCTGACTTCCACAGAGAATTACCTTTTAGGAAAACCCAGATGGGAACAAGTTTAATCTTTCTCTGAGTTGAGGGTGAATGGGGTTTCCAGTTCAATTTTTAAGGTAGTTTTAATCATGCCAAACTATTAAATGTGTATGTATGAGATTGGATTAACTCAGTCCTTCTTGTGTCACTTTTTAGAAAAGGAATTGTTAGCAGATGATTGTAGTCATGAAATATTTTGACTGTCTGGCAGCACTAATGTTAAAGATAGAAACCATAAAAAAAGCCAAAACAGGTCTTTTATTCATTCTTGTATGAAAAAGCATATTCTCCAACTATATATGCTTTTTGAAAAATTTTATTTTTCCATAAGTTATTGGGGTACAGGTGGTATTTGGTTACATGAGTAAGCTCTTTAGTGGAGATTTGTGACATCCTGGTGCACCCATCACCCGAGCAGTGTACACTGCACCATATTTGTTGTCTTTTATCCCTTGCCTCCTCCCACTCTTCCCCCCAAGTCCCTAAAGTCTATTTTATCATTCTTATGCCTTTGTGTCCTCATAGCTTAGCTCCCACATATCAGTGAGAACATATGATGTTTGGATTTCCATTCCTGAGTTACTTCACTTAGAATAATAGTCTCTAATCTCATCCAGGTCATTCCAAATGCTGTTAATATGCTTTTAAAAACATAGCTTGATTAAATGAACATTCTCCTGCATTGATATTTAAAAATTAAGTATTGCAGCAGGTGGCAGAACTCAAGTCTTTTGAGAAAGGAATATGATTGAAGATTGTTGACTGGAATAACATACCTTTTCTTTCCCAGATGGTTTTATTGTCCTTTAAGTTCTGTGAATGGTGTTTTCCATAATCAGCAGGTACTACTGTATTTTGCCTTTAATTTTGGTGGCTAAAACTATCAAGCTCAATGTTTGTGCCTTCCAGGATTCTTAGAGGTTACAAAGATTTATTTTCTAGAGGATAAACTAGAATTTGGACCTAGAAATAAAATGAACTCCATTATGTTTCACACTGTCCCTGTACACAGCTGTCTCTGGTTAAGTTTATTGTAGGTTCTAACTGTAGAGAGCAGATGTAGCTCAAGGCAATGAGAACAGACAGAACTGGGGTGCTAGAAAAATTGCCAGAGCTTGCCAGTTAGTCCTGAACACATTGTTTAGGCCTCCTTTGTATCAGTATGCTCATTTGTTCAAGGAAATTTGCTGGAGGCCATATTTATGAAAGCAGATAGCGGTGGCAGACAGTGTTGTACTTGACAATAAATAGTTGGATGTATTTGCTAACCCCTAGTTTTCATCTCCCACAGGATTATTAATTTGTACCATTATTGGTAGTGTTTTTGACCATCAAGAGTTCATCATGGAGTCTTCCTCCCCCTTCTTCTTTGTCTTTTTCTTTTCTATCTTACTCTTCTTTACAGGTGAAGCTCTTGACCCAGCACTAGGGAAGTGTCTTGCTGTCCAACTATTAGCTGATCACTCTTCAGTTCAACCTAGAGAAAATCAAAAGCTAGAAAAAAACAACAGCTAGAAATTTCACATCTAAATTTTATCAATTTAACACCTTGACTTAAATTAGGCATATGTTGGGAGTCTATGTTTTGAATGGAACAAAATAACAGTATCTTGCATTTATTTAGTGCTTTATGCAACATATTGACCTTCATGATCTTATTTGATCTTTAAATACCCCTGATACGGTTTGGCTCTGTGTCCCCACCCGAATCTCATCTCGAATTATAATCCCCACGTGTCAAGGGAGGGACCTGTAATTCCCACTAGTTGAAGGAGGGCAGTGATTGGATCATGGGGGCAGTTTCCCCTCTGTTGTTCTCATGATAGTGAGTGAGTTCTCTTGACAGCTGATGGTTTTATAAGTGTTTGGAAGTTCCTCCTTCTCTTTTCTCTCCTGCCACCATGTGAAGAAGGTCTTTGCTTCCCCTTCACCTTCTGCCATGATTGTAGGTTGCCTGAGGCCTCCCCAGCCATGTGGAACTGTGAGTCAATTAAACCTCTTTCCTTTATAAATTACCTAGTCGGGTATTTCTTTATAGCAATGTGAAAACAAATGAATACAACCACCCCAGACATTGAGAACATTGAGATCATCTTCACTTTTGAGAATGCCTCAAATTACAAACATTTAAATTTGATAACTCACTTAGTGTCATACATTTAGGGGACAGCATGGAACTCTTACAGAAGGAATCAGGAAATATAAGCTCCAGTTTTGGCTGTGCTACAAACTAACGATGTCAAGTTAGTGGCACAACCACCGTGAGCTATTCTTAGTCTATGAAATTATGGCCTGGAACTAGAATTTTGCAGGAATATTTTATGATTTTTTGATTTTGGAATCTCCTTTCCCCATCAAAAGGAAGAAAAATCAGCTGGGCATGGTGGCTCATGCCGGTAATCCCAGCACTTTGGGAGGCCGAGGTCAGCGGTTCACCTGAGGTCAGGAGTTCTAAACTAGCCTGGCCAACATGGCAAAACCCCACTAAAAATACAAAAATTAGCTGGGTGTGGTGGTGGGCACCTGTAACCCCAGCTACTTGGGAGGCTGAGGCAGGAGAATCACTTGAACCCGGGAGGCAGAGGTTGCAGTGAGCTGAGATTGTGCCACTGCACTCCAGTCTGGGTGATAGAGTGAGACTGTCTCAAAAAAAAAAAAAAGAAGAAGAAAAATCTGCCAGAGTGATTGTTTTTGTTTATGTATTGTTTTCCTTGCAAGATAACTGTACAAGTGAAAACCATAAAGTAGACAAAAATATATTTTGAAAAAAGTTTTAAAACAAAATATGCTCATACTTTCTAACATTATGTTTTAGTTCTGTGGCAAATATGTCTTGACTCTGGGTTAGGCTACATTTTCGTGAAGATGTGGAACTTTAGCCTTTTTATCCACGTAGATGTCACTTCTTATATGACCCTCTTATTCTCTTTTCCCATCCTCAGACTTCCTCTTCCCTTTTTCATTTTCCAGAGTGTAACTTTCCACATCCCCTTTCTTGTTCTGGATCTCTATGTTTAGGAAATTGCGTTTAAGTCAGAGATCAAAATCTGGTATCTTAGGGCAGGGGTCCCCAACCTCTAGGCCACTGACTGGTACTGGTCTGTGGCCTTTTAGGAACCTGACTGCACAGCAGGAGGTGAGCAGCAGGTGAGTGAGCATTACTGCCTAAGCTCCGCCTCCTGTCAGATCAGCAGCAGCATTAGATTCTCATAGGACCACTGGAAGTGCAAATGTAAGGGATCTAGGCTGCATGCTCCTTATGAGAATCTAATGTCTGATGATCTGAGGTGGAACAATTTCATCCCCAAACCAACCCCTCTACCTGTCTCCGCCATCCATGGAAAAATTGTCTTCCATGAAACTGGTCCCTGGTGCCAAAAATGTTGGGGACCCTTGTGCTAGGGGCTAGATCTGGCCCCTAGATACATTGTGTTTGGTTTTCACAGTGTTTAAAAAACTGAGCACATTGCCAATATTTATGAATCAGGAAATTTTGCATAAAAACCCAGATATTAATGTATCTTGAAAAATAGACCATATGGCAATACTATGTCTGCTTTGCCATATGGCACTATGAAGGTGGGTAACAATGGCTCTTCTTAGATGGAGCATATACATGTCTGTTCTCCAGAATCTTCACTCGTTGTTACTTTCCTGTCACTGCTAGGCATTTGAGTTCCTGACTTAGTTTCATACATACCAGTGGAAGTTTTGGGCGTAGAAGAAGACAAATATAACTAGTTGATCAGAGCATGACCAAGATGCATTTCATGTTCTTTGTAATTCATTATGTTTAAAAATATGCTCCGAGGGCTTATTATTAAGCACTATACCCAGCTGGGGAACAGAGATAGAGCTTTGTTTCTTTTTCTTTTCTTTTTTTTTTTTTTTTTTGAGACAGAGTCTTGCTGTGTCACCCAGGCTGGAGTGCAATGGCATGATCTCAGCTCACTGCAAGCTCCGCCTCCTGGGTTCATGCCATTCTCCTGCCTCAGCCTCCCGAGTAGCTGGGACTACAGGCGCACGCCACCACGCCTGGCTAATTTTTTGTGTTTTTAGTAGAGATGGGGTTTCACCGTGTTAGCCAGGATGGTCTTGATCTCCTGACCTCATGATCCACCTGCCTCGGTCTCCCAAAGTTCTGGGATTACAGGCGTGAGCCACCGCACCTGGCCTATTTCTTTAATCCTATGTTAAATGATTTAATTTTAAAGCTTAACATTTTATAGTGTGGTGGTTTTTTTACTGGAAACTGATAGATTCATGTAACTGTTCAGCTCATCGAACATGGATCAAATGTCAGTTACATACTCATTGAGCTTAGCGTTGGGGATATTTGTCATATTAGCTTGGCCAGTTACAACATTACAACTTGCATAGTTGTCATGTATTGCTTTAAAAAAGTTTTACTCTTTGGGGAATGTTTCTTTTTAACTGAGGTTAAGGTGAAATTCCCAATTTTATAGATATGCAAAGAATATAATTGTGCATAAACTAAAAATGCCAACTATCTCATAGGTAATAGCTTAATTATCTACTCAGTGTGGGTCTTTATTCCCAGAGGAGTGTATTTTCACATCCAGTTTTCATCTTTCCCCTCCAGTTGTAACCTTGCCCTATTGTATATCTGTTATAATGTTAGGAATCTTGTTAATATTCAATGAATGCCATAAATAAAAGAAGCATTTAATTTTATTACATGACTTTTACCACAGGGTGTTGGTTGCTTTATTTCTGTCTTTTCTAGAAGCCTGTGACTATTACAATTTATTCTTAGAAATGGTATGAACCATTCCTATCCTTTCTTTGCTTCACTGCTTCTACTTGGTGCAGGATCGGAGGGCCCTGGACCATGTTTCTTGGTATTTACAACAGTAGATCACAAGCACAGCTGTATGGCGGGAGTCACCTTGGAAAGCTCATTTAAAACGTGAATTTCACTTCTTCTTTCTGCCTTCCCCAGCTCCCCCAATCAATCCAATAGGTCTGGGGTGAGGCCCAGGAATCTGCATTTTAATAATCTGGATATTCTAATACAATACGATCTTTGTTTAAGAAGGGTATTTGTATCAGAAACTCAATTGCTATAAACAGGAAGAGGAGCTATTCTGTTAACTAGAAGTTCAGGAATTGGGGGAGTTCTGAGAACTTCCATTCCTTGAGTAGTGATGAGCAGAACCATTTTTTCTCTCCTTCCAATCAGGTTTAGTGTGCTTGCCCTTAATCAGCTCGCAGTTGCTCTGAGTCCACAATGTAAACTATGGATGTTGCTGTGTTTCAGCTCACACACCTATGACACAGGCTCTTAAAGAACAAATGAGCTAGTGTCAGTGAAATATCAACACACAGTGAACTAAAAGGAGAATCACACTTATGTCACAGAAAACAAAGGATAGTTGCTTTTATGCCACTAGTCAAAACCAGAACTTTTCTTCTAGGCTTGTTCTAGCTTCATCTGGAAAGTGAACAGAAGGATTTCTTGATGGCATAGTACAGACACTGACACTTAGCATATAATCACATTTAATTACTCACATGTCATATAGTCTACAATAGCCACTGCACACATACCAGTCATTAGTGCTCAGCAATGACAAAAAATAATTGCTTCCACTCCTTGGCCAAACAGATCTATGGACCCAATACCAAATATTTTGTGTGTCTTACTGGACATCTTGCCAGACTTCTTTATAGGGAAAGACACTGACCCAGCTAGACCTTGGTGCTGCCATCTCTTGAGAATCAACTGTTTCTTACATTTAATCACTTCACATATCCTATTCTGCAATGATACTTAGCTGGTTTGTGGCCTGATTTGGTGAGTGTTTCAAAGAACTTGAATTTTTGGAATATGAAGACATGTCCATGGGTAACAGGAAACTGACTGCCTTTGTCTTGTCCCTACAGGAAGCAAAATAAAGGGAAGAAAAAGACTTTTTAGTGAGACTTTATATAGAACATTGATGATTTTTCCCCCCAATCACCAAATACTACCTACAGTGTTAAAAGTTCACTTAAAAATATATCATGATATTTTTTGTTAAGTTGTTCAACAATGATGTAAGGATATATATTGGAATGACCTTTTCATTAAACCCAAGGAATAGTGTGGATAAAACAAAAACTTAAAACTACTGAGGGAGAGACTATATGGCTGAGGAATGATTATTAGTTTGATGTTCAAAGTGGAAGAATATCTCATTCTTAGGCAAAGAGTCTCTTGCGTCAAATCTCTTCAGCTCATGAAATGAAGCAGAAACTTGAGGCAATTATTTTATAGTCCAGATAAATCTGCTCCTTTTCACTGTGAATTAACTGAATACCCATCATGCCTGAAGAGTAAAGGGGGTAAGAGCAATAGCCCCATGTTATCTGAGGGATTATATCTTTTCATTTTGCCTACTTCTCCTTTTACCTCTAAAATATTACATAGAATTTAGACATTAACCAGGAGAAACTGCTCTTAGGAATAAATCTAAAGAACAGTGTTTAAAATGACTGCCTTTTCTTCATTTTTGTTGTCTTTTGTGGGAACAAAGAGGGTAGATAAGGCCGTAATTTCACTGAATGACATTTGGTGGCCTGCGTCTCAGAAAACACAGCTGCACCTTTTTTTTTTTCTTTTCTTTTCTTTCTTTCTTTTTTTTTTTTTGAGACAGAGTCTCATTCTGTCGCCCAGGCTGGAATGCAGTGGCATGATCTCAGCTCAGTGCAACCTCCTCTTCCCAGGTTCAAGCTATTCTTCTGCCTCAGCCTCCCCAGTAGCTGGGATTACAGGTGCACGTCACCATGCCGGCTAATTTTTGTGTTTTAAGTAGAGACGAGTTTTCGCCATGTTGGCCAGGCTCATCTTGAACTCTTGACTTCAAGTGATCTGCGTGCCTTGACCTCCCGAAATGCTGGGATTTCAGGCATGAGCCACCATTCCCAGCCAGGCCAGCTGCACCCTCTTTTGGGAGGTAGGCAGGCCAGTGCTTCCAAGCACTGGAATTAATAAAATAATAACAACCACTGCCACTTGGTGAGCAGTCACTCAACCACCTCATTTACTCTTCACAAAAACTATGAGGTATCTGCCTTTAAGATTCCCTTTTTACAGAAGAATTAACTGCGACACAGGACAAACTAGTAACTTTCTCCAAGGCCACATTGTTTGTAAATGATGATGGAGGTGGAATTTTGGTCATCTGATTCTGGAAGCTGCCTCCTTAAACTGCTTTCTGGATTTGGAAAAGGAGAGAATATATTTATTGTAATGAATCTGGTTTATCCTATCAGTAAACTGAATAACATAGCATTTCTAATTTTAACTGTTTATATGGGCCCTTGTCCCTAAGCTTGTGAACTGAAATTTGTTTTTCTAAAACACAGGAAGAAAAGATTGAATTTCTCTGTCAAAATTAAGAAAAAATTAAAATCCTGTCTTTAGTTTCTGGAAAGTTTTGATTCTTAGAAATATTGACATTGGCATTATGTTGTAAAATATTTTCGTGGTATAATAATGGAAAAGTTCACAAGCAAATTGGGTATGATATCTGATATGATTCAAAAGTCAGTGCAAACAAATTGGTTCTTGATAAATATTTGTAAAATGCTTTGAAAGCTATTAGTGAAGAAACTAATTTCCCAAATAATCAGAGGAATAATATAATGACATTTTACTTTACTAGTTAATTCCTGAGAATATAAAAGACACATTTAAAAAGGACTACAATAAAAAAAAAATGCTCAGTTCCTACTCAATAGTTCTAGTGGATTTCATGCCAATCCAGTTGTTGATTTTAAGCCAATACTGGCTTTCTTCCTTTAATACAACCTTGCAATTGGCTCAATCTTTCAAATTAACTTTTACATTAGAAATGGGTTGTATTCTAAATAGTTCATTAGTTGGCAGCTTGGAAGTTGGAAAACATTTTACTTTAGAAAAATAATACCTCATAAATGTTGGTTAGGTTCCCATACTATCATAGAAAATAATATAAATTGAAATGGAAAAACTAATAGTACTATAATTCTCAGCATTATATGTCTGTGAGAATGGTTTAAGTGCAAAAAATAAAACATTATGATATATACACTGTATAATTTCAACATATGTGAACACAAGCTATCCATCTCAATGGTAGTTATTCAGATAGTGGGATTATGAAGAGTTTTGTTTTTAAACATTTTTACTTTGTATATTGCCTCTGTATTTTGTAACTTTTTTTTTTTTTTTTTTTTTTGAGACAGAGTCTTGCTCTGTTGCCAGGCTGGAGTGCAATGGCGTGATCTCGGTTCACTGCAAACTCTGCCTCCCAGGTTCAAGCGATTCTCCTGCCTCAGCCTCCCAAGTAGCTGAGATTACAGGTGCCCACCACCACGCCTGGCTAATTTTTGTATTTTAGTAGAGATAGGGTTTCACCATGTTGGTCAGGCTGGTCTCGAACTCCTGACCTCAGGTGATCCGCCCACCTCAGCCTCCCAAAGTGCTGGGATTACAGGCGTGAGCCACCGCGACCGACACCTGGCTGTAACTTTTTTTATGATAAACATTTAGTGCTGCTATAGAACTGGATATATATATATATATGTATATGTGTGTGTGTATATATATATATATATATATATATACACCTACACACGCATTTTTTTTTTAAGGAAAAGGACATATCTCTGCCATTCTTCTGTTTTCCTTCTTTGAAGACACATGACCAATGGAACCCAATGATTGAGTATTCATTTCTTGTTTCCATATCCCACATTTGATCTATAAATAAATCTTGTTGGCTCCACCTTTGATGCACATCTAGAAATCACGTCCACTGTTAGCACACTTGGCAAAGAAATGATCCCCTCTTGCCTAGATTATTTTATAGCCTTCGGTCTGGTCTCCTTGTTTTCGATATTGTTCTCTTAAAATTTTTCACAATAGGGTTTCTAACCCAAGAACTTTTTACAAAATGAAAAGAACATGTTATCCACACAAATTTATTTACAATAAATCCAGAGTCACTGGAATCGGGTGGAAGGCCACCCTTGGCTCTCTGCCTACCTGTCCTTCTGCACACCAGCTTGCTCACTTGTCACACCAGGCTCCTGGCCTATCCTTGAACACACTGGTAATGCTCCTACCCAGGGCTTCTGCATTTGCTCTTCTCAATGCCTAGAGAGTTCTCTCTTTAGCCTTGATCAGGACTCACTCTCTCTCTCCCTTCTTTACTCAGATGGAAAGGCATTCTTTGGCCATGGTATCAAACATTTCATTATGCTCCTCTAACCCTTCTTTATTCGCTTTATTTTTTGCTTTGGTACTTAACACCGTCTAACATAATATACACTTTATGTATTTGCATGTTTACTGATTATCATGTTGCAAAGAAATAAGCTCCACATGGGCAGGGGTTTTTGACAATTCGGTTTCCTGCTGTATCTGCAGGGCAGAGAATCCTGCCCAACATGCAGCACACCCTCAGGATATATTTATTGAATGAATGAATGTAATAAAGTATAAAAACCTAGACTGAAAAGATAAAAACTAAACTCATGATGACATTTGCCCCTGGGAGGACAAGGGAAAAGTTATATAAGACTTTCTTTATTGGTAACTTTCTTTCTTTCTCTCCTTCCTTCCTTCCTTTTCTTTCTTCCTTCCTTTCTTCTTTTCTTCTTTTCTTCTCTTTCCCTCCCTCCCTTCCTTCCTTCCTTCCTTCCTTCCTTCCTTCCTTCCTTCCTTCCTTCCTTCCTTCCTTCTTAGAGGCAAGGTCTCACTATGTTGCCCAGGCTGGTCTCGAACTCCTGGGCTCAAGGGATTTGCCCACCTCAGCCTCCAAAAGTGCTGGAATTACTGGCTTGAGCCACCGCACCTAGCCACATTTTATTTCTTTTACATATAAAAGCATCTGAAGAAAATATGATAAAACTTTTTGAATCTATTGGTGCATGTAACATTAATTTCTGAATATTTACAGAAATATTTTGGAATATTTTGGAAAATATTTACAGAATATTTTGGAAGTTTTCATAAGACATTTATTCTGGCTTTCCAATAATTTCACGATAAAGCATATATTCCTTAGCATTCCACGAGTGGCCTTTAATGATGAATCCTTCTCACTTCTCCATCCTCATTTATTTTACTACTTTTAGTTTCTCTCAATGGCATGGCTTCTTCTATCCTCATGTCTGTTTCGTTCTACTTGGGATGACCTTTCCATTTTTCTTTGGCTAAATCTAGTAGTCCTTGGTGACTCCAGTTAATCTCCCTGCTCCTATGATAGAACCTTCTGCAAGGGAAACACAATTTTCATCCTGTCTTTGGAAATCCAAATAAAGCTGATTCAACCTTTGTATCCCATATCCTGTGGGAAGTCCAGTGCCCTTTCCAATATTTATGAGAATTCCTACAGGCCTCTTGCTTATGGTTATCTCTTGATTTGCTTTCCTGCCACTGCTGAGTTCGATGGTGCTCTGGGTCTCTCAACAATCATATTTTTTGCATTTTCTCTTTCCCGTGATAAGCTAATAATCATGAGACCCAGGTCCCCTCCTCTTGATTTTCCTCCTTCTACTCACACAAGACAAAGACAAGTAGAGATCTTGCTGAAGAGTTAGGGCCTCACTGGGAGTTGGAAGGTAGGGATGCAGAGTGTGGGAGAGAGGGGGCAGTGCATGCTCCTGCACACTTGTGCAGATAAATTAGGCTTGGTGTTAGAGGACTTGACTCTACCACTTCAGGAGCCACTGGCCAAGTTTCCTCTAACAGACCCTGGCTTCTTTTTCTTTTTCTTTTCTTTCTTTCTTTTCTTTTCTTTTGTCTTTTTTTTTTTTTTTTTTTTTTGAGATGGAGTCTCACTCTGTCCCCCAGGCTGGAGTGCAGTGGTACTATCTCGGCTCACTGCAACCTCTGCCTCCCAGGTTCAAGTGATTCTCCTGCCTCAGACTCCCAAGTAGCTGAGGTTACAGGTGCAGGCCACCATGCCTGGCTAATTTTTGTATTTTTAGTAGAGACAGGGTTTTGCCATGTTGGCCAGGCTGGCCTTGAACTCCTGACCTCAAGTGATCCAGCCCGCCTTGGCCTCCCAAAGTGCTTTCTTGACTGTTGTCTCACATCCCTCCCATTCTCAGGCTGTTCCAGCTCTCTAAATACCAATTCACATATTTTGGAGAGCAAATTGGTTGTCTCTTTGTCTCTTGGCCCTTATGAGTTATGCCTAAATAATTTTTTAAAACAATTTCCCCTAACGCCCACTAAGGCACCTGCCTCCACCAGAACAGCTGTTCTCTGAGAGGAGTTCTGCATTCAGCTCTTAAAGTAACTGTGCCTACTCCCTGAGATGCACTTTATTGCAGTAGATAGTTTACTTGTGTGCCTTTGTCACTAAATGAGAGTTTTGAATGTAATGGCTTACTTTTGCTGAATCTTGTATCACCAGTGCCTGGCTTAGGATATGATCACTAATGCTTAATGAATAAATGAATACTAAGTTGTCCAGTTGTTAGAGGCATCTATTAGAGGGTGCCATTTAACCTCAAATAAATTTGTTACTTTAAATTCCCAAAATGGACATAGGTGATATGGAAATTATTTATATGCTATTTGGTTTTGTTTCCTCCACTAGATAAGACTTCATTTATCCAGGGGGAAGTCTCAGTAACCAACTCAGCATGGGCCTATTCACCAGCTTGAAGTGTATTGTACATTACCTGCAACCACAAACATGCTCAGGAGAAGCTCTTTGGCTGGTCCTATTGCTGGTGAAAGAATCTGTGGCAAACACCTTTTCTTCCATGTCTTGCTTCTTAATTGGAGAACATGCCAGTGACTTCAGTGTTCTCTGAGCTTCTAGAATTCCGCTCTTTGGGTGACTTTTCCCAGATTTCCAGGGATCATTTACAGCAGATGAGCAAACTGATGATGAAATGGAATAGCATCTAACAATCATGACATTGCCTGTACAAAAGACACAAAATTCAACTTTAAAAATTCTACCCTAATGACACTCACAAATGAAAAATGATAGAATTTTATTGAAACTAACTAGACAGAACTATTGTTTCTCATTACTTTTTTGGCATAAAAGATATCCATTTGGCCTGGCGCGGTGGCTCACGCCTGTAATCCCAGCACTTTGGGAGGCCAAGGTGGGTGGATCACAAGGTCAGGTGATGGTGACCATCCTGGCCAGCATGAAACCCTGTATCTACTAAAAATACAGAAATTAGCCAGGCGTGGTGGCGGGCACCTGTAGTCCCAGCTACTCAGGAGGTTGAGGCAGGAGAATTGCTTGAATCCGGGAGGCAGAGGTTGCAGTGAGCCAAGATCATGCCACTGCACTCCAGCCTGGGTGACAAGAGGGAAACTTCGTCTCAAACAATCAAACAAACAAAAAGCATTCATTGATTTATTTTACAAATATTAATTGAGTGCCAACCATATTGCCAGGATCTTTTTTAAAAGATGGGAATGTGGTAGAGAACAACATAAAATTCCAGAGTTCACCTTCTTATGTGGAAGACAGACAGTAAACAATAGATGATAGAATTCACATAGTAATACATTCTAGGAAGGCAAATAAGGCTGATGAGGACACGGGGATAGAGACAGATGCAGGAAGGTGTTCGGAGGCTATTTCAATTGTGTGGCCAGGGAAGACCTTTCTGAGAATACAGCATTAGAACAGGGGCTTGACATACATAGATAATAAAAATAGACCTTAAAATTGGGAGAACATGAATCTCCCAGACATGCCAATTCTTGATGGCCTTCTTACTCCTGATTCTAGAAGAACAGGCTTATCCACAGTGTCTGATCACCTGAATGGCCACAGGAATTTAACAGGTTGTTGCTAACTGGCCTATGATTGCATGTCTTGGCCTTAGTTGGGACAGTCGTTAAGAGGATGTCTATTGAGTGAGAGACAAACGCAAAGGAGACACATGGCAAAGAGCAAAGTTGCATGGTGTGGGAAATTGGAGAGCCCCTGAAAGAGATGGAGAGATTTGTGGCTTTAGTTTCCAGGGACTTCCAATTCAGTTTCTATTCATAGAGTCTCCCAATAAACTCTTTCCTTGAGGTAAATCAAATCTTCCCTGTTTTTTTTTTTTTTTAATAATGAAAACATGTTGATTAAAAGGGCTTTATTTTAGAGGCTCTTGGTATGTCTGAACGCCAGCTCTTACACTGCATTAACTCTGTGATCTGGAGCTGGTCTTAAGCTCTACTTGGAGGTCTGGTGATTATCCAACATCTACTTGCGTGTCCAGTGTTGTCCATGTGGCTTACAACACTGATCTCATGGGTTGGTTTTCATTTTCTGGAGCACTTTATGAGTGATTGTGGAATCTTCATTCTTTCTCACTGCAGCTTTGCCATGAACGAGCATGAAAGCGTAAAAAACCACTGCATTATGGGTAGGCTTTGTGAGTGCCAGAAGCACAATTATTTTTTATTTATGTTTGCTGACTGCTTCTGGAAAAAGCAGACAGAAAATCATTATGGTTATTTCAAAAGGTGGAGGCTGTTTCGGCTTTTTGTAGAACAGAAGACTGAATTGTAGGAGAGGTCTAGGGAGAGTTTAAGTTCAAATCTGTTTGAAGTGATTAACTACAAATATTATTCATAAATTATCTTTAAATGCTCCCCTTGGTCATGATATGTAACTTCCATAATTATCTAAAAACAGATCTGTGACTACTTACAAACATAAACGTTTTTATTTAGAAGGATTATAAAACAATCCCTTGATACTGAATCGTAGGAAAACACAACAGGAAATTATGCTGATGATAGCAAAATTACGTTTGTTTTTACTTGGGACCTACAGTTAATTTGGGAGTGATTAGCATATAGGCTTATTGTTCATCTCCATGGGTCACAAAGGGTCTGTGTCCTTCAGTTTCTTATTAACAAAAAAGATATTCAGCACAGCATCACAGGCTCATTAGAACATTTTCAAAGATCACAGCCAAATGCAGTTTATTTGCCAGCAAAGGATGTGAGCAGAGAATCAGAGGTCCAGCAATGCTGTAAAGGGTTGTTTCTTTTATCTTTACAGCGGCAAATTGCTTCAAGTTTCCACAGGGCAAGAGGGGCCGGGAAACATCTCTGAAAGCACTGGCTAGATTTCATATCTACCAAATATTTATGCACTATTACAGATGTTTCCATGAGCATTTACCCAGCAAGGATTCATTCCGAGCAGGCACTCTGCATTCTCAGTATATTTTATCACCACACAGCTGTGTCTGGGCTGTAGCGTAGCTCTGCGTCCTCGGGTGACTTCAGGGGAAGTAGGGTTCTCCACTCACAGAGAGCCTCACTTTATCTCACCACACATACCAAGGAACACACGGAGGAACTTTTAGCTCTAAGTGATCCACTTCCAGGTCCTCTTTAATTATTCCCTTTCTTAAAGTGAGACTCATATTTCTGATTTCACATTATTCTTTCTGAAAGAATAGGTTTATGTATTTTTGTTTCCAAAAAAGGATTGGAGAAGTTGGGTAAGATAATCTCTATGAGGCTTATATTTTCAACTGCAAATAAGGAAATTTTTACTGGATGATCTCTTCCCTCCCTCCCTCCCTCCCTCCCTCCCTTCCTTCCCTCCTTCCTTTTTGATGGAGTCTTGCACTGTTGCCCAGGCCAGAGTGCAGTGGTGCAATCTCAGCTCACTGCAACTTCTGCCTCCCGGGTTCAAGCGGTTCTCCTGCCTCAACCTTCCGAGTAGCTAGGACTACAGGCATGTGCCACCATGCCCAGCTAATTTTTGTATTTTTAGTAGAGATGGGGTTTCACCATGTTGGCCAGGATGGTCTCGATCTCCTGACCTCGTGATCCACCCACCTTGGCCTCCCAAAGTGCTGAGATTTCAGGAGTGAGCCACTGTGCCTGGCCTCTAACATTCCTTTCTAGTAACAGATTTCTATGATTCAATTAATTGTAAGTATGAATTTCAATTGACGTTGGCAATTACTATTAAAACTACTGATAAAAACTTATGCTCAAGTCAAATAATAATATTTTTCTGACATGTCCAATGATATTATGACAACTATTACTTAGTAATTTACATTGAATCTTACTTACACTATCTTTACTCCTCTCAACAGCCCTGTGAGGTAGATTCCATCATTACCTCCATTTTACAGATGAAGAGAGTGATCATAAAAAGCTCTACATCACTCTGTATTCATAGAATCACAGGATTTTGCAGTTGGAATAGGACTTGGAAGACATTTAGCCCAATCCACTTATTTTTACATGAGGATGCTAAGATCAGAAAGTTTATGTGACCTGCCCAGTGTTGAACAACTAGGAATTCAACCCGGGTGTCTTCATGCTCAGGACAATGTTCTTCCTACTTACATTACTTGCTATTATAATAGCACATAACATTTAAGAAACAGATAAACATCATTTAAAGTAACTCAACAGGACTCCCAAGTGCAAATCTAAATCACATTTCTTTCTGTGTTTTATTTGTGCAATAAGCAAGGTTTCCTACAATTTTATCAAATATTTTTCACCAGTATTTTTTTTTTTTTTTTTTTTTTGAGACAAGGTCTCACTCTTGTCACCCAGGCTGGAGTACAGTGGTGCACCCTTAGCTCACTGCAGCCTCAAACTTCTGGGCTCAAGGAATCCTCCCATCTCAGCCTCTCAAGCTCTCAAGTAGCTCAGTTTATAGATGTATGCCATCATGCCTGGCTAATTTTTTCCTGGCTAATCCTTTTCTTTTCTTTTCTATTCTTTTCTTTAATTCGTAGAGATGGCGGTCTCACTATGATGCCTAGGCCAATCTCGAACTCCTGTCCTTAAGTGATCCTCCTGCCTTCGCCTCCCAAAGCGCTGGGATTACAGGCATGAGCCACCATGCTTGGCCTCACCAATCCTTTTCAAAGTTAATGCTAACATTCTTATTGGAAATTACCACCCATATGCTGAAGAAGTATGATATCAATTATGCGTTTAACTCTTATGAATATGTTCTGACCTCCTCTAAGATTGATGATGTTTAGACCCTGAGAATTTAAAGGGCAATACTCTGTTCTTTGAACTGTGTTAATACATGTTTTAAAATAGGACAGTTAGTTCTAAGATGCAACTTACTTTTCTGTTAGGATAAGTCCCACAGAGAATAGACTTGAAGGATTGTTGTTTATTTTTGGAGCAAGGCGGTGGTTTTCAATGGTGGTTGGGGTGCGATTTTGTTCCCAAGGCAACATTTGGCAATGCCTGGAGACATTATTGATGGTCATAACTGGAAGGGGAAGTGTGAGTACTCCAGCATCTAGTGGTTAGAGGCCAGGGAAGCTGATAAACACCCTACCATGCTTGAGATGACCTCCACAGTAATTATTCAGTCTCAAATGTCAGTAATACAGAGGTTGAGAAACCCTCAACTAAGCAAATATTATAAATGTCCACATCCTTTTTTTTTTCCAGCAAGAGAATGTCTAACCTCCTATAGGTTACTCTTTCACAGTTTTATTAAATAACCAGTAGACAGTTACTCAATCCAGAGTTGTACTTATGAAAAAGGAAAAAGACCTGGATTGGAATCTGTTTTCAGCTTTCAAATATAGGGTCTCATTAGAGAGACACATCTCTAACTGTGAGAACCAACTGGCAAATATGACCTGTTCCATTGTCAACCTGTTCAGAGCTTCTTTTTTTCCCTTTTTTTCTTTTTGAGATGGAATCTCACTCTGTCGCCAGGCTGGAGTGCAGTGGCAAGATCTTAGCTCACTACAACCTCCGCCTCCCAGGTTCAAGTGATTCTCCTGCCTCAGCCTCCCCAGTAGCTGAGATTACAGGTGTGCGCCACCACGCCTGACTAATTTTTGTATTTTTAGTAGAGACAGGGTTTCACCATGTTGGCCAGGAAGGTCTCAATCTCTTGACCTCATCACCCATCCACCTTGGCTTCCCAAAGTGCTTCTAATTGGCAGTGCCTGAAGCTTTTGACAGAGGATTTTAAGAGTTTTGAGTATTTAATTATGTATATGAATTATTTTCTTTCAATATGGTGTGTGTAGGCAGGTATTGACAATTTTAATGTAGAGTATATTCCTCACTCTGCTGATTTCTGACCCCATGTGTAATCTTCACAGTCAAAATATATCTCATAAAATGTGAGAGATTTGATTTTTAGAATATATCAAACATCGACTCTGTATCTTGAAGTCTTCAATCTGTATAGCAGGCTGAATTATGTGCAGTATTCATTCATACAGGACAATAAAGTTATTAGTAAAACATGGATAGGAAATAGTATCTGCCATTTGTTGTGCCTTGGCCAGGTGCAATACTAAGCATTTAGTTCATATTACTGTAGTTAATCCTCACAACCTTGTGAGATAGGTACTATAACACTTCCAGATGAAGAAAACAAAGATTAAAGAGGTCTAATCACTGGCTTAGAGTCAAGTGGCTGAAGTGGTCAATTGGCAACCATATTTGTTGACTTTGACATCCATTCCCTTATCTGGTGTGCAGTACTGTTCCAGCCTTATAAGTGTGCGTGCCGTTTGACATACACACATTCAATGTGCTATTATGCAGCATTTAAATGGCTGAAGTTAAAGAGGAAAAAGACCACATTGTTCCTAGTGTGACTGATTTCCACAAACCTGTCTCTCTTATCTTTCCCAGCAAATATGGAAGTAATTTTAGTGTTGCTATAATGTGTTGCTTGAAGATGCTAAAGCCATTTTTGTCTAGGGATTCACAGGTAATCTACTAGGAGGAAAGGGATGAAACCCACCACCGTTATTACCAAACTATACAGTTATCTGATCAGCACAATACACTTAACTATTTCACGATATTTGCAAAATGGGCACAGCCCACAAGAGCTCAGAATGTTTGGGTACCTTGGTGTTCCTGCGCTGCTGGTGCTGCATCAGTGGAAACGGCACCCTGAAGGGTTGCTGGAGATTGTCCTGGCGCTTCCTCCTCCCTTTTGTCTCCTGATTCTCTCCCTGAGCCTGAGGCTCTCTGACTACTTGCAGTGAGTTTCATCCGGAGGGCTTGATTCTCTTTCTCCAGTTTGTGGATCTCTGCCCGCATTTCCTGGATAAGTCTCATGAGCTGGATATCAGCTTCCATTGTCTCTTCTCATGTCGCTCTAGTTGGCTTCTTTGGGAGAGTCAGGTGGACTTTTCCTCATGAGCCCAAAACACAATCTACTCAGTGGGTCTGGCTGATCCTGCTCATAAACCTTTCCAAACAATAGCTGTCACTCTTCTCTGTGCCATCTTTCAGCACCTGGGGGGTTAGGCTGTCAAGGGAGGTAAAAGATCTTCCATGAAGTATTCATTCTGGGTTTTGTTTTTCAAAACAGAGATTTTCTTTCTATCTTTCATTTCATGTCAATCCACAGTTCTAGAATATTGCTTTGTGTGGGAGGAGAATAGAACACTCCACAAATTTCCAGTGAAGAACAGTTTCTTGTTTCCATCATGAACTTACCATCACAACAGCCACTCAGTCTTTTCTCTATTGCCACTTCTGGGATCAAATGTATCTCAGGATCACCAGCTGCCACAAGTGCATCAAAATGGACATAGAAGAATTATGCCATGTCTTCTCTGTCTAATGTGCCATAGTTCTGCATTTTTTGGTAAATTATTAATTTTGACACTTACTAAGGAAGGGTAACATTAATCACAAGGGGTCATATGAACTGCAGGGATATTATTTAAATATGACGTTGGTAATTAATACCTAAATCCCTCAAGATAGGCCAAGGAAGGACAGATATTATCACTCCTCAGTAAGTTTCTATCTTAGAAGCATTTTGCCATTATTTACTTCTAGGATGTTTGCCTGGGCAAAGGCTGCCAGGGGTATTTTGGGAATGTAAGAAGATACAGGCTAAACATTAATCTTGAATGAGAGAGACATGTGACAATAACAGCTTTTGTTACCTATTTCCTGAAGAGGTTTCTTTGTGGGGAAATGAAAAGTACAAATCTTAAATAGCATATGCCCTGATAGCAATATCTGTTTGGAAATTCAATTAATGTTTAAACATAAATGATCTTTTGCAATATGGTGAAAATAATTAGAAAACTTTTTATGGGGATAGATTTTCTTTCACATTCATTTTTGTTTTCTTTGCGTGTGCCCGTGTATGTGTGTGTGTGTGTGTATTTGCCCATCCTAATACATATTTGTTGATTGATCCAAGGCTGTTTAGATGGAAGGAATGATTGAAGAAAGTATTACTCCTTTTTTATTCATACAAATTTATTTTATATGTTTGAATTTTATGTTCACTAAAAAGTCAGTATATAAAAATGATGAGGGCATTTTCATATACTATTTATATTTGTATTTAAATGAATTTAAGTAAACATGTGCCACTCCAGAGGCTGTAGAAGTAGCTTGTAGAAATATGGACTGTGGAGCAAAATGGGACTGGAAAGGTCATCCAATCTCACCACCTACTGGATGTTCAGATCTGTTCCACAGTATCTCTGCAACGGATCATTGACCCTATATGTGAGTATTTCTTTTGTAGGAGAGTTTCCTTCCTGCGATTTTCTTTTTGAGAAAATTTACTCATAAACGAGATAGGCAGTATTATCATCCCCATTTTACAGCAAAGGAAATGGGCATAGAAAGTTGAAGACACTTGGCCTAGGTCAGGGATACTAAATGCAGGCAATGTGACTCAGGAGTTTACATACTCAATAATTATCTGTACTTGCCCCTTAGAATTGTGCCCACCTCATCAGATATTCTTTAAATTATTTTTATTTTTAATTATTATTGATGCATAACAGTTGTACACATTTTTGGGGTACATGTGATTTTTTTTTTTTTTTTTTTTTTTTGAGACGGAGTCTCGCTCTGTCGCCCAGGCTGGAGTGCAGTGGTGTGATCTCGGCTCACTGCAAGCCCCGCCTCCCGGGTTCACGCCATTCTCCTGCCTCAGCCTCCTAAGTAGCTGGGACTACAGGCGCCGGCCACCACGCCTGGCTATTTTTTTTGTATTTTTAGTACAGACAGGGTTTCACTGTGTTAGCCAGGATGGTCTGGATCTCCTGACCTCGTGATCCGCCCGCCTCAGCCTCCCAAAGTGCTGGGATTACAGGCGTGAGCCACCGTGCCTGGCCCCCATGTGATATTTTGATAAAGCACACAATGTATAATGAGCAAATCAGGGTAACTGGTGTATCCGCCACCTCAAGCATTTATCATTTATTTGTGTTGCTTTTTAACTAAAATTATTTCCATTGACCAAAAATTGGTCTCCATTCAGCTCGTTCTTAGCTCTTCTCTTTGGAGACATTATGCAATATGTCTAATCTTTGCTTTAATAAAAATTATTGTTCCATCATGTTCCAGTGAGTTTCTACACTCTAGAAAAAACAGCCTCAATATTTTTAGCTGTTGTTTTAATCTAATGTGTTTTCCAGGGCCTGGAGTGCATCTTGGACTCTCTTTTGAACATGTTTCAATTTGTTGATAGGTTTCTTGAACTAGGATATCCAGGTCTAAAGGCATTCTCCTGAATGCATCTGACTAGAATAGGACAAACTGCCTCAGCTTCCATAAAGTATTTTGTGGTATATTCCACAAAAATGGGCCGTAAAATTCATGCTTGAAATTGAACTCAGTGTTGAAATTGTATTTGCTTCTTAAAATTGCATTCAGCAACAAAGCAGAATGTGAAAATAACTTGTACTGTTATTGGAAATGATAAGATTATATCATTATGTATAGACAATTTGATTATATATCTAGAAAGCCCAAGAAAATAAATCTGGGTGGGTGCAGTGGCTCACACCTGTAGTCCCAGAAATTTGGGAGGCCGAGGTGAGTGGATTTCTTGAGCTCAGGAATTCGAGACTGGCCCGGGCAACATGGTGAAACCCTGTCACTACAAAAAATACAAAAATTAGCCAGTCATGGTGACACGTGCCTGTGGTCCTAGCTACTCAGGAGGCTGAGGTGGGAGGATCGCTTGAGCCAGGGAGGTCAAGGCTGCTGAGATTGTGCCACTGTACTCCCAACCTGGGTAACAGAGCAAGCCCCTGTGTCAAAAACAAAACAAAACAAAGCAAAACAAAACCCACAAATGAAAAAAGTCCAAAATTTTATTTTGTAATCTACTCCTATGTTACAAAATAGGCACTTAAAAATCAATAGTTTTTCAAAGTACTATCAATGACCAGTAGAAAAAAAATGAAAAATACTCCACTGACAATAGGTCTCTGCATATAAAATGCCCAGGAATTTTTTTTGTTTGTAAGGTTTATAATTAAAAAAAAAACCTAACATTTTGCTGAGATATAAAAGAAAACTTAGGAAAATGGAAACTATTTTCCTGGCAAGAAGACTGAATATTTTAAAAGAAGTCTTAATTGAATTTCTTTTCCTTACTTTTTTTTGTTTTTTTGAGATGGAGTCTTGCCCTGTCACGCAGGCTGGAGTGTAGTGGCATGATCTCGGCTCACTGCAACCTCTGCCTCCCGGGTTCAAGCGATTCTCCTGCCTCAGCCTCCTGAGTAGCTGGGATTACAGATGCGTGCCACCACGCCCAGCTAATTTTTGTATTTTTAGTAGAGATGGGGTTTCACCATGTTGGTCAGGCTGGTCTTGAACTCCTGACCTAATGATCCATCCACCTTGGCCTCCCAAAGTGCTGGGATTACAGGTGTGAGACACTGCGCCAGGCCATCTTAGTTGAATTTCTAATAAAAATCTCAATGGGACTTTTAAAAAAAGAAATTGATGAAATCGTTTTAAAGGTCATCTGGAAACAATTGTTATGAAGTATGTGAAAATGAAGAGTAATTATTGGGGACTTGCTTTATTCAATTTTTCAATATAAAATGAAGTTACGATGATGAAAACAGCAAATATTGGAGAATTTGCAGGCAGGACAAAGTTACAGACATTTCCTAGAAGAACAGCAAATGGCAAAACATGAGGAAAAAAGCTCAACTTCATCAGTAATTTTGCAAATTAAATTACTGAAATTTTTGTTGAGGGGTCGAAGAAGTTAGCAAAGATTTTGAAAATAAAAAAAGTTAATGCAAATACTATTAATAACTGACAAGTCTTTCAGATAAGCAATTTAACAATAAGTATCAAGGATATTTAACAAGTGCTTAACTATAAGCCTTTAAATTCCACCTTCTAGACTCTACCTAAGAAAGTAATTGCATGTAAAGATTCTTATAAAATGATGCATGCTGCACATTGATAGCAAAATGCTGGAAATAACCTAACTGCCCAAAAGAGGAAGATGAATAAATAGAATATGGTATAGCCATAAAACAGAATAATACTCTGAACCTGAAAATGTTGTGTGGAAAAATTAGTATACCCAACTGATATGGTTTGACTCTGTGTCCCCACCCAAATCTCATGATGAATTGTGATTCTGAGTGTTGGAGATGGGGCCTGGTGGGAGGTGTTTTGATCATGGGGGTGGTTTCTAATGGTTTAGCACCATTCCTCTAGTGCTGTCTCATGAGTGAGTTCTCATGAGATCCGGTTATTTAAAAGTGTATAGCATTTCCCCCTTCTCCCTCTCTCTCCTGCCATCATGTGAAAATATGCTTGCTTCCCCTTCACCATTTTGCCATGATTATAAGTTTCCTGAGGTCTCCCCAGCCATGCCTCCTGTACAGCCTGTGGAACTCTGAGTCAATTAAACCTCTTTTCTTTATAAATTGAGAAACCTTGTCTCTACTAAAAATACAAAATTAGCCCGGCGCGTTGGTGTATGCCTGTAATCCCAGCTACTTGGGTGGCTGAGGCAGGAGAATCGCATGAACCCGGGAGGTGGAGGTTGTGGTGAGCCAATATCATACCATTGCACTCCAGCCTGGGCAACAAGAGCAAGACTCCATGTCAAAAAAAAAAAAAATTACCCAGTCTTACATAGTTATTTATAGCAATGTGAGAATGGACCAATACACCTGCTGTATATAAAACATTATCTAAACTATGTTAAAAATGGAAAGAAATATCCCAAAGGAAAAACAGTTTCTAAGTTTGTGTGGTAAGATTTTTGATGATTTTTAGTTACCCGTGTATGTTATCTGCATTTTAAAAAATTCTGTAATTGGCTGGGCCCAGTGGCTCAAGCCTGTAATCCCAGCGCTTTGGGAGGCTGAGGGGGGCGGAACACGAGGTCGAGATTGAGACCATCCTGGCCAACGTGGTGAAACCCCGTCTCTACTAAAAATACAAAAAATTAGCTGGGCATAGTGGCGGGCACCTGTAGTCCCAGCAACTCGGGAGGCTGAGGCAGGAGAATGGTGTGAGCCCAGGAGGCGGAGCTTGCAGTGAGCCAAGATCGTGCCACTGCACTCCAGCCTGGCGACAGAGCGAGACTCCGTCTAAAAAAAAAAAATCTGTAATTATGTGAATGGCTTCTATAATAAAAAAAAGTGATGAAAATAGAATAAATAATATGAAAGAAATTTAATAAAATGAAGTGATATTACTTTTTTTGGAATTTTTGGTGGACTTTTGAAGTCAGATGACTAGTGAAAACTGGAATTTTCTTATCAAAGTTGTTGTAGTCTGTAATAGTTGTCATAAAAATTTGAAATTTTGATATATAGTGAAAGCTGTTTAGAATTAGTAAATTTTCATACGAATGCAAGAACCAATTTTTTTTTTTTTTTGAGTCAGAGTCTCACTCTGTCACCCAGGCTGGAGTGCAGTGGTGTGATCTCGGCTCACTGCGACCTGTGCCTTCCAGGTTCAAGCAATTTTCAAACCTCAGCCTCCCGAGTAGCTGGGATTGTAGGCACCCGCCACAACATCCAGCTAATTTTTGTATTTTTTGTAGAGATGGGGTTTCACCATGTTGGCCAGGCTGGTCTCGAACTCCTGGCCTCAAGTGATCCACCTGCCTCAGCCTCCCGAAGTGCTAGGATTACAAGCATGAGCCACCACGCCCGGCTGGTTTTTTATATAGATGCATACATATATATACACACACAAACATGTATATATTGTAAAGCATATGGATGTCTTATGTAGTGGAATAAGCCAAGGTTTCCCTAGGCATCTACATAGCTAATTTCCTCATCTCCTGCCTCAGCTAGTAAGCACCATACCTCCAGCCCCCAGCCTCCAGCATGAGTCAGTGCTGTGGGAATTGAGTAGGCCTTTGGCTCTTCTCAGGTCTGAGGGCAACATTTTAGAAAAAAAGATTAGCCACATTAGGCTGTCTGCTTTTCAGACACTGGAAACCTGGCAAATACCTTCCTTCCACCCTGCTCAAACAAAGACCACAACATTTGCCTTTTCTAGACATAACATCATCTTGCTGGGATATGGTATGGAGGGGTGATATGTGGCTTCCTTACCTGTCAGAACCTTCCATTTTAGTCGATGACAAAGGATGAGCAAGGTCAGAATAAAAAGAAGGGATTTTGACTGGATCATCAGCACTTGATCATATTTCCTTCTGTGCAGAGATATCCAATTGCCTTACCCTCTGTGACATAATAGGAAAATGTCACTTACATGAAATCTTATGTCTTACTTTTCAAGCAGACATACATCCTGCTGTTATAAATTATTTAAACAGCTACCGAGAAATTCTACTTTTGCAGCATTTGCCAAGAATTTACTTTGACCTTGAACTTGATATGCAGCTATTGTCACAGTGATTTCCCAGGTGACCAGAAGCAGCTGGTGTTTCTATGAGCCCAGACTCAGCGGCAGATTTGACAGTCTGCCATTTTGCTGTTGTTTTGACATTTGAGTATCACACAGTATCAGAGTAGTTGTGTGGAAAGGAAAGAGATGAAAAGTTTTTGATGGTCATGACATACATGAAATGCTGATGAGTCTGTGAGAGGGATGTTTACGGATGCCCTGGGTCAACTCACATGAAAGAGATTAGCTGCCTCCTTGTGCAGCGAGACGTGAGATGATCATGGCTTGGTTAGGTTCGTGTGAATGCAGGGACTTCCTTGGAGACAGGTATGGGAAGGAACATCTACCATTTGATAAGCTGCCACTGGCCTATGGGGAGTTTCCAATGAGAATAGGAATTTCAAAGCCCCCTTGACTGGCATGTGTGCAAACAATTTGAACTGATATAATGGACAGGGTGAAGATCCCAGGTCCTAACTTCTGCTCTGTCATTAACTCATTATTACATCTTAATCATAAAATATAGACATTGCAAAAATCATAAATAAATGTCTTACAGAGTGAGTCAGGTAAAATAAATGACTAGAGATGCAGAGGTTGGCAACTACTCAGCTCCAGCCATTTGCTGCCATAAAGGATTGTAATTGCAGTGTTTCCAGTTCTTTTGACTGTCAACCTCAAGTAACAACAGACAGAGTGGCTCTCAAAATAAATGAATTTGTTCCAGAATGAGCAGGGGATCATAATTTAGGATATGCATGCTATGGCGGATCATAGGCATATCCAAAGAGGTTAGGATAAGGGGAAACTTTTAAAGGCAAAAAGCAGAAGTTCACACAAGCTGTCCTGAAACTAACTTCATTAGTCACAGAGGCTCACTGCAGGAGTTGTTGATTACTCATTGGCAATGCTGATCATTGTTGGAAAGACGTCTTCATAGAAGCATCTTATCTAGAATTTTTTGTGGTGTCAGAGAGTTCTTGAAATAGTTCTTATCATAGCCATATGTGAATAAGGACCTTCAGAGAGTCTTTAAAATAGTTCCAATCTCAAACATACATGCATGAGGTCCCCTCCCTCATGACCTCTTGGCCCTGCTTTGGTTTGGGTCTGACATAAGTGACTCCATCTTGGCTTCAGCAGCTTTCACAAGGCTTTCCAAAAGAAGCTGGGAATTCAGATTTTATATGAGATATTCACTTTTTATAAGTTTTTTTTGGTGTATTCTTTACTGATATATCAGAATTGTACATATTTTGGGGGTGCATGTGATATTTTGATACACATATACAATGTATAATGAGCAAATCAGGTTAATTGGGATATCTATCACCTCTGACATTTATCTTTTCTTTGCGTTGGGAATATTACAATTCTTCTCTTCCAGCTATTTTGAAATATACAGTAAATTACTAACTATAATATCAAACACTAGAATGTATTCCCTCTATCAAACTATTTTTGTACCCGTTAACGAACTTCTGTCTATCCTTTCCTTTCACCTTCCCTTTTCAGCCTCTGGTTACCATCATTGTACTCTTTACTTTCATGAGATCTAGTTTTTTAGCTCCTGCATGTGAGTGAGAACATGTGCTCCTTGTCTTTCTGAGCCTGCCAAATTTCACTTAACATAATGACTTCCAGCTCTATCCATGCTGCTGCAAATGACAGGACATTTTTAAAAAATCCATTTGTCTGTTGATAGGCATTTAGGTTGATTCCATATTTTGGCTGTTGTGAATAGTGCTGCAATAAACAAGGGAGTGCAGGTTTCTCCTCAATATAATAATCACCTTTCTTTTTTTCTTTTCCTTTTTTTTTGAGACAGAGTCTTGCTCTGTCGCCTAGGCTGGAGTGAAGTGGCGCGATCTTGGCTCACTGCAAGCTCCGCCTCCCGGGTTCACGCCATTTTCCTGCCTCAGCCTCCCAAGTAGCTGGGACTACAGGCGACTGCCACCATGCCTGGCTAATTTTTTGTATTTTTAGCAGCGATAGGGTTTCACCGTGTTAGCCAGATGGTCTCGATCTCCTGACCTCGTGATCTGCCCGCCTCGGCCTCCCAAAGTGCTGGGATTACAGGTGTGTGCCACCACACCTGGCTAATTTTTTGTATTTTTAGTAGAGACGGAGTTTCATCATGTTGGCCAGGCTGGTCTCGAACTCCTGACCTCAGGTAATCCATCTGCCTCAGCCTCCCAAAGTGCTGGGATTACAGGTGTGAACTACCACACCTGGCCAGTAGTTCTATTTTTAGTGCTTTGAGAAACCTCTATACTGTTTTCTGTGATGGCTCTACTACTTTACATTTCTACTAGCAGTGGACCAGTGTTCCCCTTTCTCTGCATCCTTGCTAGTTTTTTTTTTTTTAATAGCCATTCTAAGTGGGGTGAGATAGTATCTCATTGTGGTTAATTCACATTTCCCTTGTATACCTGCTGGCCATTTGTATGTCATCTTCTGGGAAATGTCTATTCAGGTCTTTTGCCCATTTTTAAATTAGATTATTTATTTATTTGCTACTGAGGTGTTTGCTTTCCCTATATATGCTGGTTATTAATCTCTTTTTGGATGGATAATTTGCAAATATTTTTCCCATTCTGTAGGTTGTCTCTTCATTTTTAGCTTGATGTAATCCCATTTGCCTATTTTGGCTTTTGTTGCCTGTGCTTTTGAGGTCTTGCCCAGAAAACTTTGCCCAAACCACTGTTCTGAAGTGTTTCCCAGTGTTTTCTTCTAGTCATTTCATGGTTTCAGGCCTTACATTTAAGTCTTTAATCCATTTTAATTTGATTTTTGTATATGGTGAAAGATGGGGATGTAGTGTTACTCTTCTGCGTATGGTTATCCAGTTTCCCCAATTCCATTTATTATAGAGGCTGTCTTTTCCCCAATGCATGTTCCTGGCATCTTTGTTGAAAATGGGTTGTCTCTAAGTGTGTGAATTTATTTCTCGGTTTTCTGTGCTGTTCCATTGGTCTATGTGTCTGTTTTGATGCCAATATCATGCTGTTTTGTCTACTATAGCCTTGTAGTATAATATGAGATCAGGTAGTGTGATGCCTCCGGTTTTGTTCTTTTTGCTCAAGATTGAGATTGCTTTAAGCTATTCGAGGTCTTCTGTAATTTTATACAAATTTTGCAATTGTTTTTCTTATTTCGGTGGGGAATGTCATTGGTATTTTGATAGGGATTGCATTGAATCTGTAGATTGCTTTGGGTAGTATGGACATTTTAACAATATTGATTCTTCCAACCAGTGGGCATGGAATATCTGTCCATTTTTTGCGTCCATTTCCATTTCATTCATCAGTGTTTTGTAGTTTTCCTTGTAGAGATATTTCACTTCTTGGTTAAATTGATTTCTAGGTATTTTATTTTCATTGTAGCTATTGTAGATGGGATTGATTTCTTTTTCAGATTGATCACTATTGGCATATATAAATGCTACTGAATTTTGTATGTTAATTTTGTATCCTGCAATTTTACTGAATTTATTATCAGTTGTAAGAGTTTTTTGGTAGAGCTATTAGGATTTTTGAAACATAAGATCATGTCATCTGCAAACAAAGATAATTTGACTTTTTCCTTGCCAACTTAGATGCCTTTTTTAAAAAAAACTTCTCTTGCCTAATTGCTCTTGTTAGGACTTTAATACTGTTTTGAATAAAAGATAAAAGTGGTGATAGAGGTCATCCTTGTCTTGTTCCAGATTTTAGTGGAAGGCTTTCAATTTTTCCCCATTCGGTATGTTAGCTGTGGGTTTGTCATACATGGCTTTCATCATGCTGAGCTATGCTCCTTACATACCCAATTTGTTGAGGGTTTTTTGTCATGAAAGGATGTTGAATTTTATTGAATGCTTTTTCAGCATCTATTGAAAAGATCATGTGGGTTTTGTCCTTGAATCTGTTAATGTGATGTATCATGTTTATTGATTTGCATATGTTGAACCATCTTTGCATCTCTGGGATGAATCTCACTTAATCATGGTAAATGATCTTTTTAGTGTTGATATATTTTGTATATCTGTCCCTGAACAAATCTCATGTTGAATTGTAATCCCTAATGCTAAAGATGGGGCCTGGTGGGAGGTGTTTGGATCATGGGGGTGGATCCCTCGTGGTTTCATACTGTCTTTGCAATAGTGAGTTCTTGTGAGATCTTGTCATTTAAAGGTTTGTGGCATCTCCTCCACCACTTTCTCTCTCCCATTGCTCCTGTTCCCACCATGTGAAACACCTGCTTCCACATCACCTTCTGCCTTTAGTTAAAGCTCCCTGAGGCCTCCCCAGGAGCTGAGCAGATGCCAGCACCATGTTTGCACAGCCTGCAGAACTGTCAGCCAATTAAATATCATTTATTTATAAATTACGCAGCCTCCAATATTTCTTTATAGCAATGCAGGAATGGCTTAATACAAAAGCATTATTGAATTCTGTTTGCTAGTATTTCATTTAGGATTTTTGCATCTATGTTCATCAAGGATATTGGTCTGTAGTTTTCTTTTTTTTGGGTCTTTGCTTGGTTTTAGTATAAGGGTAATGCTGGCCTCATAGAATGAATTTGGAAGTATTCCTGCCTCTTTGATATTTTGAAATCATTTGAGTAGAATTGGTATTAGTTCTTTTATAAGTGTTTGGTAGAATTCAACAGGGAATCCATCAGGTCTTTTCTTTGATTGAGATTCTTTATTACTGCTTCCCTTTACTTGTTATTGTTATTGTTATTACTGCTTCCCTTTACTTGCTATTGTTATGTTTAGGTTTTCAGTTTCTTCATGGTTCAATCTTGGTAGGTTGTATTTGCCTAGAAATGAATCTACTTCCTGTAGGTTTTCCAATTTGTTGGAGCATAGTTGCTCATAGTATTTCTAATGATTATTTGTACTTTTGTGATATCAGTTGTAATGTTTCCTTTTTCATTGCTGATTTTTAAAATGTGGGCTTCTTTTTTCCTTGGTGTAGCTTACGGTTTGTTGATTTTGTTTAGGATTGTTAGAACTCAGAAAGCTTATCACTCACAAGCTTTGGAAAGATTTCTAAAGAATATATTGTAGCAAGTGAAAATTGAATCAGAGAAAGCATAAGGCCTAAGATATAAGAAACTGATAGGTAAATGAGCCTTTAAAGGGTAGAATTATCTTATTAATCTTTGATATATAATATAGAAGAAAATTTATAGTAACTTTTCTGGAGCTAAATTTCTGTAGCTTATAATATAAAATACTGTTGAAATAGTAAAGTGATAAAGTGATAAATTTCCTTTATTCGCTAAGGAAATGTATAGATATTGATTCATTTAATATAATTATAGAAGAATACAGATTTAGATAAGTCTGTTAAAAATGTAAAGGATAGTACTAGAAAAAGAGAAATAGAATGCATGTCTTCTGAACCACTAGAGATAAAAATTGATACCACCACAAACAAAATACTTGCTGATAAACAGAAAATATAAAATAACCAAAAAGGAATAGATGTAAACATATAAACATTACCCTTATTATGAATGGATTAGTTTCATAGAGGTACTTGGATTGGGGTTTTTGTGTGGGGTACTATAATTTTGCTAAATGTTGGCTGCAATAGCAGCATTAGTACACACAAAATGACAATGGAAGAAAAGGAAATCTGGTGCCAGTCCTTCTAGTTCAATATAGCAGACTGAACATATGCTTTATTTCCATTCCCTCTCAAAACCCCACTACAGAGAAGGAAAAAGGAAGCATGGCTCCAGAAGGACAAAGAAGACACAATGGCAATAAATTTTTGAAGCTAGAAATTAGACACAAAAGTGGTAACTGACTTGGCAGCTCATGGAAAGCACACATAGGAAGCAAGATTGAAAGCCTGGATAGTGTCCTTGAAATAGCTAATTCATCATGCAGAACCTGAGATTTTGGAAACATCAGGTGATGATCAATGTGCAGATGTGGGAAGGTCCAAAACAAGGAGAATTGGTTGAAGCAGTTAGATCTCTAGATGCCCTCTTCACCCCACATAGACAATCAACTACCTGAGCATTAATATAAAACAGGAGATTTATTTTCCAGAGGGGATGAAGCAAAGGGACTCTGAACTGGGAACACCAAGTTGAAAGTGTGAATCCTATACTGAAAACAGGATTAAGTGATGAAGTGATGCTCTTCCTGCTAATGATGAAAATGCTAGAACCAGTTTTGGCCAAACAGGTTTATAATCCTCTTTTTTTTTTTTTTTAGATGGAGTCTCACTCTGTCACCCAGGCTGGAGTGCAGTGGCGCGATCTTGGCTCACTGCTCCGCCTCCCGGGTTCACGCCATTCTCCTGCCTCAGCCTCCCAAGTAGCTGGGACTACAAGCGCCCACCACAATGCCTGGCTAATTTTTGTATTTTTAGTAGAGATGGGGTTTCACCATGTTAGCCAGGACGGTCTCGATCTCCTGACCTCGTGATCCACCCGCCTCGGCCTCCCAAAGTGCTGGGACTACAGGCGTGAGCCACTGCACCCGGCCTAGGTTTATAATCCTTAGTGATTCTCTGATTTCTGGGACACTGACCAGCCCAATAAGAAAGATCTATAGATACTGTCAGTGGATAGCTCCCTAAGTTAATGCCCAATCTGGTCTGGTCACTCAACAATGAAGCCCAGTAATAGAAAGGTGTTCTATTTCTTGCATGCATACGTGTATACACATTTGCACATTCACTTAGTTTAATGTCAACTAGTAGTGCCTCACTTTGAGTATGGATGGGTAGTAAATCATTAACAAATTGAGGAAATCATCTAACATAACAGACAAAGGCCAAAACAAACAGAAAAAAGTACTTGTAGGAAACAGAGATAATGTAAGAAGAAAATTCAAACAAGTAACTACAATTAGTATTCCTGGAAACTATGTGAAGATTCGTGTTAATGGAACAAAAACAGAATGCACATAAAAAGAGAACCTTTAGAGAAATAAGGAGCCTCTAGAAATTAAAAATAAGGTGGCAGAAATGTATGGGTCACATTTTCTGAAGATAGTTAATATATGCAAGAGGAGAGATCTCTTATTTCCATCCCTAAGAGACTGACCAAATATGTCACTGAAAGTAATCGCAAAAACCAAAATTACTTTTGCACCGAACTAATAGAAATTTAAAAACAGCCATGTATTAATAAGGAAATTAAAATAATTAAAAATGAATGGAAAATCTCTGAGATCCACTATAACCATCTTCAGAAGAAAATTTAATATTTGAAGTGAATTTATTTAATGCATTTACCAAATTTGTTTTATTTTTCTTCCTGGCTTGTGGATAAACGACACTACCTGCAGATAGTTGGGACCATGTGACTAAATTCTGGCCAATGGAATGTGGGCAGAAGTAACTATGCTACTTCCAGGCCTGACCTCTGAAATGCCCATTCTCTAGAAGTTCTGCTTTCAGTCTCAGATTTTTTCCCCCATTGGCTGGTCAAATAAAGGGACTCAATCTAGGTGCATCACAAATCTCCAGTAAACATTACCCATGCTTTTCTGCTACTGCCGAGCCTGTTCTCTCCTTCCAAGGGTGAAGGGAAGGTATCATTTATCCCTAGTTATCCAGTGTTTTAAAATCCAGGCTGATGGGATACCTAAGAGCTTACTTAGCATGAATCAAACAACATATTTGAAGTTCTTAACTCAGTGATACAATAGTTTGGAAAAGTTCCTTTACTACAAGCCTGACATCTGTGTATGTTCGGGGTGGGGTGAGAGAGAGAGGGAGAGAGAGAGAGACAGAGCACGAAAGAGAGAGAGACACTATTTGAGAGGTTGAAAAAGTTCATTCATTTATTTGTTTGTTCATTCATGTATATATTCAGCAAATACTTATTAAGCATCTATCTATCTAATGCACTATCCTGGGCACTGGAAACAACAAAGTAAATACATAAAATAATCAAAACATAGATTGTGGTTTGTTCATGATTAGTATTAGAAAGAAACCACCAAGGACAATTTTCTTTAGGAAGAATATCAGGGAGACCTCTCTATGTCACAAAGGAGTAGAACTTGAGAGTCCCACAAAAAATTCAGCCAGCTTATAAAAGGCCTTGCAGACCACATGGTGAAATTTGGCTTTTATTTTAAGTTTTTAAGCCTTAAAAAGATCCTTTGGGCTATTCAGTGAAGAATGGATTAAGTGATAATAAGTAACTGGTAATAAATCCTGGTGAGGAGATCAGGTGATTTATGAGAAAATATTTTTAAAATTCATTAAATACTGCAATGTCATTTAAGGAATTCTTCCTATCCATGGTCTTTTGGTAAAATAATTTTCAATCCCCAGCTTGACAACAATGATCTTGTTACGATCTGTCTGCAAAAGTCCTGCTTTCTGGGTGACTGCATTGTTTGTGGTGGAGAAAAACATTTTATTTTTAAGAAATATTATTTAAACATGTCTGATTATTTTAAATGGCAAGACATCCTTGGATTTATCTGATGATCAATTGTCTAAAGTTTGCGATTGAACTTCTGGGGTGGTGAATAAATCTTATTTCAAAGAGAAGAGACAAACTATTACTTTTTGTTCTCTTACTGGTTTATACTAGAGACTGTTCCAAATGAACTGTGGTATTTTGACTACTGCCATTATAGTAGAACAAACAGCATTCTTTATTCCTTATGCTATTAGGGTGTGTTTGGTAAAGGAAGAAATGGATAGCAGTTTTCTCTGAATATATTTAAAAAATACATAGAAGGTACTCTGCCAATAGAATGAGCACTAAAATGCCTACTCATTTAGTTGTTCAACAAATGGCTGGTGTCATTATAAATGAGCCTATGCCTGGGACTTCTTTAAGTATGAATAATGCAAATGATGAGACTATCTGGCTCTGGATTAAATCTCTGTGAAGTCATTGGCATGTGTTGCATGCAGTCTAGCTGGGTTGGAGGTCCTGAAATAGGGTTCCCATGCCTCTTTCCACTCTCAACTCCTCTGCCATGATGAATGGAGATGGGAACTCTTATTCAGAGCAATAATTCATGCTGTGGCAGAAACAAGCCAGCCTATGGAAATGGTTTCACAGGGCAAAGGAGTCATCTGACCGTGGGGCCATTACACAAATTGATGGAGAGCTGAGTTCTTTTCCTGAACTAGCCATAATGACAACCTGATGAAAATGGGTTGAATTTTGATTCACCTCTGGTTTTCCCTTTTCATGAGATTTATATTAGATTTAGTTCACTGGTTTTTATATTGAACTTGGTTAGTGAGTATAAAAACATATAGGTTAAAGTTAACAAACAAAATATACAGACTTCATTTGCATTTGCGATTTTGCTAAAATTTTTTTCCATCAAATATTTTACAGTTTATTCTCGTTTGGGTTCAATTAAAATTCTTGGTCTCTGGAAATGCTTATAAATTAAGAAAATGGCCATCTGGTTTTCTTTTTTTTCTTTTTTTTTTTAGATAGCTATTCATCTGCCTAATGGAAGTGTTGAGGTCATCTCTAGCTCTAAGGTTTTGTGATTCAAACAGGAAAATATGTTATTCTTGTTTAAAGACCTGGCCACCATCTGTGATTTTTGGCATGTTGCCACATAGAGAATAGCAGTGTATCAGAAGGTGGGCTTAAAAAAGGATCAGCGGAATGAAAGGATATGAATAATTTTTTTTTTTTTTTAAGGCAGAGTCTCACTCTGTCGCCCAGGCTGGAGTGCAGTGGCATGACCTTGGCTCACTGCAAGCTCCGCCTCCCGGGTTCACACCATTCTCCTGCCTCAGCCTCCCAAGTAGCTGGGACTACAGGCGCCCACCACCACACTCGGCTAACTTTTTGTATTTTGAGTAGAGACGGGGTTTCACCATGTTACCCAGGATGGTCTCGATCTCCTCACCTCGTGATCCACCCGCCTCAGCCTCCCAAAGTGCTGCGATTACAGGCATGAGTCACCGTGTCTGGCCTAATAAATTTTTTAAAATTAGAGTTTCTGTGTTTGTATAGCCATTACCATTTTTTTCCGACTATTTTGATCTAAGTAGTTAATCAAATTATGTTTTTGGAATTGAGTTTTTGGGTCCTCTATTCTTCCTAACAGATTTTCTTAGCATACGGCATTTTGATATTAAAATCCTGCTTCTTTTGTGTATCTCATATCTTTTCTATGCATTGCCTTTTTACATCTAAAAGCAATGGTTTAGAGATATTGGACAGTGATGATGTGACACAGAAACTGGAAATCTTGCTAGGCTATTATTTATTACCTTTTTTTCTTTAATGCAGAGGGCATTCATGTCTGTAATCCTAACACTTTGGGAGGCCAAGGTGTGTGGATTACTTGAGGTCAGGAGTTTGAGACCAGCCTGGCCAACATGGTGAAACCCCGTCTCTACTAAAAATACAAAAATTAGCCAGATGTGGTGGCGGGCACCTGTAATCCCAGCTACTCGGGAGGCTGAGGCAGGAGAATCACTTGAACCCAGGAGGCAAAGGTTGCAGTGAGCCTAGATCTCGCCACTGCACTCCATCCTGTGTGACAGAGCGAGACTCCATCTCAAAAAAAAAAAAGCAGAGGGCAAATAAGTATTGGGAAACATATAGCTATAATTGTAAATGCAAATCGATCACAGATACCAACCTTTTTTTTGAAAAAAGAAAATAAACATGTTGTTTTCTAACCATCAAGAATAGCTCTGTTACACATTATTGGAAATATGCTTTTATTATTTTTTTCTATCACTCTTCTGAGTGGAAAAAACTCAAAACTATGCTTTTTTTTTTCTATTCACTCACTCAAATAACAATCAATACAGAAGGCTTCTGTGACCAAATGCGTGGGTTTTTTTCTCCCACACACTAAGCAAGCAATTGGTTCTGTAGTGGACACCAGCTGGATGGCACTATTTACTTGGAGATAGCATCAGGTCCTATAGGTTGAGGGCTCAGTCTTGAAGACTGTTCCCCAAGTTTCAATACCAACTGCAAGCCCTTGGTTGTTTTACCTGTGCTTCTGACTGACCAGCTATAAATTGGGGTTCCCATGATCACCTTCCGGGATTCAATTAATTTGCTAGAGCACCTCATAGAACTCAGGGAAACACTTACTTTGGTTTACTGGTTTATTATAAAGGATGTTACAAAGGATACAGGTGAAGAGATGCATAGGGTAAGGTATGAAGGAAGGGGCACGAAGCTTCCATGCCCTTCCCAGGCATGCCACTCTCCAAGAACCTCCAGGTGTTGGGCTATCCAGAAGCTCCTTGAACCCAGTCTTTTTGTGCTTTTAGGGATCCCTCATTACATGGGCATGATTGATTAAATCATTGGCATTGGTGATCAACTTAACTTTCAGCCTCTCTCCCCTTCCCAGAATTCAAGGGGGGGCACATTGAAAACCCTAACTCTCTAATGCTGCTTTGGTTTTTCTGTTGACCAACCCCCATCTTGAAGCTACCTTAGGGCTCCAGCCATCAGTCAATCATTAGCAACAAAAATACATCAATTTGGGGAATCTAAGAATTTTAGGAATTGTATGCCAGGAAACAAGGTCAAAGACCACATATATATTTCACAAAATCACACACTCCATTTTCTATCTGTTCTTAGGTTTATGTGACTATTGTGTGTTTATAGGTTATTACTTAGGTTTATCCAAAGAAACAGAACAAAAGGATGTGTGTGTGTGTGTGTGTGTGTGTGTGCATGCACGTGTGTGTGTGTGTATATATATATATGGAGGACCAACAAGAGATGTATAAACATACACACATATGTTTATATACATATACATATATATATATTTATGTATGCATACCCACACATATATATATAAAGAGAGAACCTACAGGAGCTGTAGATACACACACACACACACACACACACACATACACACACACATATATACATATATATACTCATTCACTACCACAAGAACAGCAAGGGGAAATCTGCCCCCGTGATTCAATCACCCCCCACCAGGCACCTCCTCCAGTTCAATATGGGATTTGGGTAGGGACACAAGTTCTAAAGATATCAACAGGACTTCTCAGCCTCCATAATTATGTAAAGCAACTCCTCATAATAAATCCCTCTCTGTATGTATATATACATATATATATATATGTGTGTGTGTGTGTGTGTGTGTATATATATACTGTATGTATATATACATACAGATATTGGGAGGTGATTGAATCATGGGGGCAGATTTCCCCTTGCTGTTCCTGTGATAGTGAATGAGTTCTCATGAGATCTCATGGTTTAAAAGTACATGGCACTTCCCCTTTCACTGTCTCTCTCTTGCTCTGCCACAGTAAGACATGCTTGCTTCCCCTTTACCTTATGCCATGATTGTAAGTTTCATGAGGCCTTCTAGCCATGCTTCCTGAAAGAAAGAAGCTATCCTGTACAGCCTGCAGAACTGTGAGTTAATTAAACCTCTTTTCTTCATGAATTACCCAGTCTCAGGTAGTTCTTTATAGCAGTGTGAGAATGAACTCATACAGAAAGTTGATACCAGGAGAGTGGGGTTCTGCTATAAAGATACCTGAAAATGTGTAGGTGACTTTGGAACTGGTCATGGGCAGAGGTTGGAACAGTTTGAAGGGGTCAGAAGAAGAAAGGAGGATGTGGGAAGGTTTGGAACTTCATAGAGACTTGTTGAATGGTTTGACCAAAATGCTGATAGTGATATGGACAATGATGTTTAGCCTGAGGTGGTCTCAGATGGAGATGAAGAACTTATTGGGAACTGGAATAAAGGTCATCCTTGCTATCCTTTAGCAAAGAAACTGGAGGCATTTTTCCCCTGCCCTGGTAATCTGTGGAACTTTGAGATGAGTTAGGGTATTTAGCAGAAGAAATTTCTAAGCAGCAAAGCATTCAAGAGCTAACCTGACTGTTTCTAAAAGTGTATGCTTATACATGTGAACAAAGAGATTATCTGAAACTGGAACTTATATTTAAAAGGGAAGCAGAGCATAAAAGTTTGGAAAATTTGCAGCCTGGCCATGTGGTAGAAAAGAAAAACCCATTTTCTGGGGAGAAATTCAAGCCTGCTGCAGAAATTTGCATAAGTAAAGAGGAGCCAAAAATTTTTTTTTTTTTTTTTGAGATGGAGTCTCGCTCTGTCACCCAGGCTGGAGTGCAGTGGTGCAATCTTGGCTCACTGCAACCTTCGCCTCCTGGGTTCACGCCATTCTCCTGCCTCAGCCTCCTGAGTAGCTGGGACTACAGGTGCCCACCACCAAACCCGGCTAATTTTTTTGTATTTTTAGTAGAGACAGGGTTTCACCATGTTAGCCAGGGTGGTCTTGATCTCCTGACCTCGTGATCCGCCCGCCTCGGCCTCCCAAAGTGCTGGGATTACAGGCGTGAGCCACCATGCCCGGCAAGAGCCAAATGTTAATAGCCAATACAATGAGGAAAATATCAGAGACCAGGGCATTTCAGAGACCTTCACAGCAACCCTTCCCATTACAGGTCCAGAGGCCTAGGAGGAAAAAATGGTTTTGTGTGTCAGGCTGAGGGCCCAGCTGCTCTGTGCAGCCTTGGGATATGGTGCCCTGTGTCTAAGCTGCTCCAATTCCAGCTGTGGCTAAAAGGGGAGGACATACAGCTCAGGCTGTTGCTTCAGAGGGTGCAAGCCCCAAGCCTCAGAGGCTTCCACATGGCCTTGCGCCTGTGGGTGCACAGAAGGCAAGAGTTGAGCTTTGGGAGCCTCTGCCTGGATTTCAGAGGATGTATGGGAATGCCTGGATGTCCAGGCAGAAGTCTGCTGTGAGGCAGAGCCCTCATGGAGAACCTCTACTAGGGAAGTGCAGATGGGAAATGTGGGGTTGGAGCCCCCACACAGAGTCCCCACTAGGGCATTGCTTAGTGGAGTTGTGACACGAAGGCTACTATCCTCCAGACCCCGGAATGGTAGATCCACTGAGAGCTTGCACTGTGCACCTAGAAAAGCCGCAAGCACTCAATGCCAGCCCATGAAAGCAGCCACAAGAGCTGTACATACCCTACAGAGCCACAGGGGTGGAGCTGCCCAACGCCTTTGGAGCCCACCCCTTGCATCAGTATGCTGTGGATGTGAGACACGGAGTCAAAGGAGATCATTTTGGAGCTTTAATAGTTAATGACTGTCCTGCTGGGTTTTGGACTTGCATGGGGCCTCTAGCCCCTTTGTTTTGGACAGTTTCTCCCTTTTGGAGTGAAAGCATTTACCTGATGCCTGTATGTCTATATTATCTTGGAAATAACTTGTTTTTGATTTTACAGGCTCATAAGTGGAAGGGACTTGCCTTGTCTCAGATGAGACTTTGGATTTGGACTTTCGATTTAATGCTGGAATGAGTTAAGACTTTGGGGAATTGTTGGGAAAGCATGATTGATTTTCAAATGTGAGAAGGACATGAGATTTGGGAGGGGCCGGGGCAGAATGATAAGGTTTAGATTTGTGTCCTGTCAAATCTCATGTTGAATTGGAGGTGGGGCCTGGCGGGAGGTGATTGGATCATGGGGATGGATCTCCCTCTTGCTGTTCTCATGTTGGTAAGTGAGTTTTCGTGAGATCTCATGGTTTAAAAGTGTGTTGCACTTCCCTCTTCGCTCTCTCTCTCCTGCTCTGCCATGGTAAGATGTGCTTGCTTCCCCTTTCTCTTCTGCCGTGATTGTAAGTTTCTTGAGGCCTTCTACCCATGCTACTGGTACAGCCTGAGGAACTTTGAGTCAATTAAACCTCTTTCCTTCATAAATTACCCAGTCTCAGGTGGCTCTTTATAGCAGTGTGAGAATGGACTAATGCACCTGTGATCTACCTTTTGCAGACTGAAGACCTAGATTAGTCCAAAGGCCTAAGAACCAGGGGCACAATGGTGTAAATCTCTGTTACCAGACCAAACTGGGATCTGCTCACCCTGTGCCATAGGCCAAACATCTATATGAAAGTTTGCAGAGGGAGAAAGGAGGGGCCCAAGCATGAAGAATTGGGCAGCTTACGCTTGAGACATGACCCCTCTGATGGCTTGTGAGTGTTATTTAAAGGTGGGGGTAAATTTTAGGAAAGTTGAAGTTATAGTAAAAATTGTAAATCAATACATGGAGATTACACATTGATTTGGCCCCAAAAGGTTGGATATCTTAAGGCAGGGGATTATAGGTCATAGGTATATTCAAAGACTTTCTGATTTGCAATTAGTGAAGGAAGAGAATCTCTGTTTAAAAATGTGGGGTTAGCAAAAAAGAATGTTAGCTCTGGCTCATGGGCATGATTTCCTCCAGACCCCTCAGGAAGAACTTTACAATAAAGAACTGCAGAGTTCTTTCCTCAGTTTTCCCTTATCTGAGGTCTACATGCCAGCATGTTTATTTGATGGGGATCCAGGTTTCTGAAAACAGCTCAGGCACATAGGTTAAGATGTTGTCTTTAGTTTCTATAGGGAACACCAAACATCCTTTAACTCTAACTTCCTTGGCTATTGTTTTAAGCTACCATTCCTTCTTACTTTTTGAGTTGCTCATTTACTTCTCAGGGCTAGCTAGGTGCCTGGAATTTCCCTTGAAGGAACCAAATATTTTCTTTTATTTTCATCGTATGGGGTGCCCACAGGCCTCTCAGACGGTCCCTGCTTTGTCTCAAGTCCAAGGACAGGCAAAGACTGATGTCCCAGTTCATGCAGACAGGAAGAAAGCAAAGGACAAATTCCCCCTTCCTTTGCCATTTTTTTTCTATTCAGTCCCTTGATTGGATGATGCCCACACACATTTGAGAAGGCCATCTGCTTTACTCAGCCCACCAATTCAAATGCCAATCTCATCTGGAAAAAAACCTCAGTGACACATTCAAAAATAATGTTTAATTTGGGAACCCTATGGTGTAGTCAAGTTGGCATATAAAGTTAACTGTTACAGGCCGGGTGTGGTGGCTTACACCTATAATCCCAGCACTTTGGGAGGCTGAGACAGGTGGATCACCTGAGGTCAGGAGTTCGAGACCAGCCTGGCCAATATGGTGAAGCCTCGTCTCTACTAAAAATACAACAATTAGCTGGGTGTGGTGGAACACGCCTGTAGTCCCAGCTACTCAGGAGGCTAAGGCAGGAGAACTGCTTGAATCCAGGAGGTGGAGGATTCAGTGAGCCAAGATCGTGTCATCGCACTCCAACCTGGGCAATAGAGTGAAACTCTGTCTGAAAAAAAAAAAAAGGGTTAACTGTTACAACAGGTTTTCCATACACGGGTTAAGACATTAAGGATAGTGTTCTCCCCTGGCCACTGACCTTTTGCGTCCAATCTCAGATTGGTTCAAGATCTTGTCATTTACAAGGTCATGCTACCATCACTGCAATCTAATTCCAAAATATTTTCATCGCCCCCAAAAGAAACTCCTTACCCATCCACAGTCACTCCTCATGCCTGCCCCCACCCAACACCTGCAACCATTAATCTACTTTTATCTCTGTGGATTTTCCTGTTTTGATATCTCATATAAGTAGAATCATAAAGCATGTGGTCTTTTGTGTCACTTAGCATAATGTGTGATAAAGAAAATATGGAAACTGTTTATTGTAGAACCTAGGCAGGAGCATATGGGTGGTTCATTCTCAAATTATTTTTGTATATCAAGTTCTACCTTTCTATCAAATGGGAACCATATCAAGTTCATGAAACCCTTCTTGACACCTACATCACCTTGGTCTTTTCCTCCTCCGAATTCTTTTTCTTTTTCTAGAGACAGGGTCTTGCACTGTTGTCCAGGCTGTAGTGCAGTGGCCCCATCATAACTCACTGTAGCCTCAACCTCCTGGGTTTAAGTGACCCTCTTGCTTCAGTTTACCAAGTAGCTAGGACGATAGGGATGCATCACCACCACACCTGGCTAATTAAAATTTTATTTATTTATTTATTTATTTATTAGAGACAAGGTCTCACTATGTTGTCCAAGTTGGTCTCAAACTCCTAGTCTCAAGTGATTCCCACACCTTAGCCTCACAAAGAGCTGAAATTTACAGGCAGAAGCCATCATGCACAGCCTTCCTCTGAATTCTTTTAATAAAAGTATAAGTAATCACAAATTTTAATAGTTGATTATAGACTGTCATGCATTTTCTGGAATCACGTAAATAGCATTTATCTCCTTGACTAAGATACAAACTTCTTAAGAGCAAAGACTAGTCTCATTGCTTTATTTCCTCTCTCCTTATGCCCCTTCCTCATCACTCACAGAATTCATGAGAGTATTGTTGCCTAGTGATAATGTTTGTTGGTGCAACTAAGCTTCAAGACACAGGTAATAACTGTGACTTCTTCATCATTTTTCTCACAAATTTTTAATTGGCATTTCGAGGATGGCCTAGCCTTAGAGTACTAGACTAATCTGTTCCCTGGGCAGATTCCAGTTTCCATTCCATAGGCCTGGACATCACTGTTTACAGCTGAATAGAATCATTCATTCAGCTCCTCTCTGTCAATGTCTCTTATAGACACTCTTCTATATAGAACCAGGAGCACAATGGTTATAGACTGTCTGTAAGAAACATTGACAGAGAGGAGCTGAATGAAACGTCTCCAGTGAACCAAAGCCAGCCCATTGAGTTGCTTTTGGGGCACCTGGGAGTGTGGTGCTTTCCTTGACAGTCTTTAGAGATGAGGAGACAGTGTGGAAAGCTGTTCAGACAAAATGATATGCATGCTGGTGGCTTACAGATCCCTTATTCAATAGACAAATATAGGTCAACAATGATAAAATCTTCAGAGGGTGGTTTGCATTAGAACTGCCTTCTGGGACATTGACACTGATCTCACGTTTTCTCAGTGATTGATGACCCAGTGGATACGCAACTATTACATTGTGAGCTACCAATATTGTCCTTGATGTTAATTTCAGGAACAACGATCTCTAGGATTAGTGAATAGAGGTGATTAATCTATATTGAGAAAATTATTAAAATCTAAAAACTAGATTATTTATCCCAAATATAAGGATGGGTTAAATATTATAAAGCATATTTTCTATTCTCCACATATCTGAATTTTCTTAATTATAGCAATGGAATTTCTCAATTTTTTACACATTATGTTTTTAGAGTAAGTTTGAAACATATTAAATACAAACTTTTTTTTTTTTTTTTCCCCTGAGATGGAGCCTCACTCTGTCACCCAGGTTGGAGTGCAGTGGTGTGATCACAGCTCACTGCAGCTCCGCCTCCTGGGTTCATGCCATTCTCCTGCCTCGGCCTCCCAAAGTGCTGGGATTACAGGCTTAAGCCACCACGCCCGGCCTAAATACAAACATTTTTACTGTAGTTTTTGGAGTGAGGTGAAATCTAATATAAAAATTTATTAGTTCCAGCTCTAGACAACATTCTGTAATTTGTCATTTCAATAAAATCTTTTTAAAGTCTGACTTTGTTTTTGAACTTGCTTACCTATGTTCATGTACATGGAAGATCTCTCCCAGAAGTATACAGAATGTTCAGTTAGCCTCAGCAGGATGAGACATATCTGCTTTCTATTTCATCTTTGGATTCCACATTCTGACCTGTGAAATAATTACACCAGATTTAAAAAAATTCTAGTAGACTTAACTAAGAAATTCTTTTTAAAAATTATTTTTTATTATGATAAAAAGGATATAACATTAAATTTACCATCTTAACCATTTTTAAGCATGCAATTCAGTAGTGTTAAACATATTTACATTGTTGTGCAAATGATCTCCAGAACTATTTCATCTTGCAAAAGTGAAACTCTATGTTCGTTAAACAATAACTCCTCATTTATCCCTCCCCCAGCCCCCAGCAATGACCATGCTTCTTTCTTTTTCTACAAATTTGACTATTTTAAATAACTCATAGGAATGGAACTGTACAGTATTTATCTTTTTGTGTCTGACTTATTTCACTTAACATAATGCGCTCAAGGTTTATTTAGGTTGTGGCATATGTCAAAATTTCCTTCCTTTTGAAGGCTGAATAATATTCCATACACACACTCACACACACCACATTGTAGGATTCTGTTCATCTGTTAATGGACAGGCAAATTTAGGTTGTTTCTATCTTGGCTATTGGGAATGGTGTTGCTATGAAAATGACTGTACAAATAATGTCTCTGTGATCCTGCTTTCAATTCTTTTGGATATATACCCAGAAGTAGAATTGCTGGATTGTATGGTAATTTTCTTTTTACTTTTTGTTGAGCAACTGCCATACTGTTTTTTATAATGGTGAAACCAACCCAATTGTCCCATAGAACTAATATTTTTCATTTCTTTTGAATAAACATAGAAATTGACTCTCTCAGTTTTAAAACTTGAAAAAATTACATTTGTCTTACCTGAGTACCTTTCTTAAGAAACCAACCATCGGCAGGGTGCGGTGGCTCACGACTATAATCCCAGTACTTTGGGAGGCCGAGATGGGCAGATCATGAGGTCAGGAGATCAAGACCATTCTGGCTAACATGGTAAAACCCCGTGTCTACTAAAAATACAAAAAATTATCTGGGCATGGCGGCAGGCACCTGTAATCCCAGCTACTCAGGAGGCTGAGACAGGAGAATGGCGTGAACTCCGGAGGCGGAGCTTGCAGTGAGCCGAGATATTGCGCCACTGCACTCCAGCCTGGGTGACAGTGCCAGACTCTGTCTCAAAAAAAAAAAAAAGAAAGAAACCAACCATCAGGCCTCCCAGATAGTACCAATGAACTGAAATTTACCAGATCACTGCATCTGGATAATGAGACACCAGACTCCTCACCCATCATGATTGCCTAATTCATCACCTGCTTCCTGTTGACCAACTTCTCTTGCTTACCCCTCCCTAATTCCTGTTTTCCCACATGTGGTTACATTTCTTCCATGCTATATAAACCCCTAATTTCAGTTGGTTAGGGAGATGGATTTGAGGCTGATCTCCTTGGCAGCATCACCTGATTAATGCCTTTTTTCTTGGCAACACTTATTGTCTCAGTTATTGGCTTTCTGTGCAGTGAGCAGCAGGACCTAAACCCTGGTGTCTTGGTAACAGTGGCTGCACCATTTTATATTTTCACTAATAGAGCACAAAGATCACAATTTTTCTACATCCTCTCAAACACTTGTCATTTTCTGTGTTTTTTGATAGTAGCCATTCTAATGGGTATAAGGTATAATAAATCACTTTTAAACAGAAAAAACCCATCACTTTCTAGCCAAAGGAATTAAAACTATCTAAGGTACCTAATCCAAATAAGATTCATTTCACATTAAACTTGTGGTCTATCATTCTTACATTGTTCATGGATTTGTTCTTCTTTGGATTTCTGAAATAAGCTATATACTGATTTTATCACCTATCTCAGTATGACTGAGCAGGATTTCTTTATTTATTTACTTACTTACTTTTGAGACATGGTCATGCTCCGTTGCCCGGGCTGGAGTGCAGTAGTACAATCATAGCTCACTGCAACCTTGAGCTCCCCGGCTCAAGCAATTCTCCCACCTCAGCCTCCCAAGTAGCTAGGACTACACACATGCGCCACCATACTTGGCTAATTTTTAAAATTTTTAATAGAGACAAGATCTCACTATGTTGCCCAGGCTAGTCTCAAACTCCTGGTTTCAAGCAATCCTTCTGTCTTGGCCTCCCAAAGTGCTAGGATTATAGGTGTGAGCCACTGAGCGTGGCCGAATGAGCAGACTTTTTTTTGGTTTTTTTGGAGCAGAGTCTTGCTCTGTCACCTAGGCTGGAGTGCAGTGGTGTGATCTCAGCTCATCTCAACCTCTGCCTCCCAGGTTCAAGCAGTTCTGTCTCAGCCTCCCATGTAGCTGGGACTACAGGTATGCGCCACCATGCCTGGCTAATTTTTGTATTTTAGTAGAGATGGGGTTTCACCATGTTGGCCAGGCTGGTCTCGAACTCCTGGCCTCAGGTGATCCCCCCACCTCGGCCTCCAAAGTGCTGGGATTACAAGTGTGAGCCACCGTGCCCAGCTCCAAATGAGTAGAATTTAAAAGGTAAACTTTGCAATTCTCTTATTTATGGTAAAAAATTTGTCTGTTACGGAAACTATATTCTAAAAATGGGAAAAATTGGCAATGCAGACTTGGTCTGCCCCTGAGAGATGATGTAAATTAAAGTTGGTCATCACCGTGGACCTCAGTATTCTCAGTGGTCAAACAGGGGAGTTGGTCTAGATGAGAGGCAGCCAACCTAAATGCCTACGGAACCACAGCAGGCCCTGGAGACAAGTGAAGAGATCTGGTTGTAAAATCACAGTGCTGCAGTGTCCTCATCAAACTGAAGAGTAGGAGTAAGAGCTCCTTCAAATGGCTCATGCCTGTAATCCCAGCACTTTGGGAGGTCGAGAAGGGCAGATCACAAGCTCAAGAGATTGAGACCATTCTGGCCAACATGGTGAAACCCTGTCTCTACTAAAAATATAAAAATTAGCTGGGCTTGGTGGCGTGCACCTGTAGTCCCAGCTACTCGGAAGGCTGAGGCAGGAGAATCGCTTGAACCCGTGAAGCAGAGGTTGCAGTGAGCCCAGATCGCACCAGCCTGGTGACAGAGCTAGAATCCGTCTAAAAAAGACAAAAAAGGAGGAGGGTGGTAGCATTCACCTCCCACTTAACATGCTGTGAGGGAATATAGACTTTTTAAAAAAAAATTTATTATAATACTTTAAGTTTTAGCGTACATGTGCACAATGTGCAGGTTTGTTACATATGTATACATGTGCCATGTTGGTGTGCTGCACCCATTAACTCGTCATTTAGCATTAGGTATATCTCCTAATGTTATCCCTCCCTCTTTCCCCCACCCCACAACAGTCCCCGGTGTGTGATGTTCCCCTTCCTGTGTCCATGTGTTTTCATTGTTCAATCCCCACCTGTGAGTGAGAACGTGCGGTGTTTGGTTTTTTGTCCTTGCAATAGTTTGCTGAGAATGATGGTTTCCAGTTTCATCCATGTCCCTACAAAGGACATGAACTCATCATTTTGTATGGCTGCATAGTATTCCATGGTGTATATGTGCCACATTTTCTTAATCCAGTCTATCGTTGTTGAACATTTGGGTTGCTTCCAAGTCTTTGCTATTGTGAATAGTGCCGCAGTAAACATACTTGTGCATGTGTCTTTATAGCAGCATGATTTATAATCCTTTGGGTATATACCCAGTAATGGGATGGCTGGGTCAAATGGTATTTCTAGTTCTAGATCCCTGAGGAATCACCACACTGACTTCCACAATGGTTGAACTAGTTTCCAGTCCCACCAACAGTGTAAAAGTGTTCCTATTTCTCCGCATCCTCTCCAGCATCTGTTGTTTCCTGACTTTTTAATGATTGCCATTCTAACTGGTGTGGGATGGTATCTCATTGTGGTTTTGATTTGTATTTCTCTGATGGCCAGTGATGATGAGCATTTTTTCATGTGGAATATAGACTTTTGCCTATAATGTGTTGCACCAGATCTTCAAACTCATTTAAAAAGTTGAAAAATTTAAAATATGGCAAAAATGTTAATTAACATAAAAACACTCCTGTACAGGGCAAATAAAACACCTTTTGAGGTGAAATGTGGTCCATTGTCTGGTGGTTTGCAATACCTGGGCTAGATGATTTCTAAGGTCCTTTGAGTTCTAAAATTCTTTGATTTCTAGATTCTAAGAACAGATTAAAAATAACAGCAATAGTCAGGGGCTGTGATTCTATTTTTTATCTTGGATCATTCAAAACTATAGGCTGCTGTCTTGATTTCACTAGTATGGATCAAAATGACTCAATTGTTTGATATATAGACATTATCTCCTTAAGCACTATATTTATCTTCAGTGAATTGTACTAAGAAAGATTTATGTGACAATTCATATCACATTGGAAAATGATACATGGCTCTCTCTAGCAAAAACTGCCATCTTTTATTTGATTCCTGAGCTCTGTTTTGAATTTTGGCAAAATTGAAGAGACAAAAAAAATCAGTTCATGTCTCAATCAATTTCACAAACTGAATGACAGATGAGATTTCTCTTTTCACTCCAGATTCCCCTGTCCCTACAGAATTGTTGGAGAATATTTGTGGTTGTCAGAATGTTTTTATTTTAATGAGAATGGAGTCTTGATTGACATTTGCTCCCTGGCCAGCATCCTTCTTCTTTTGTTTCTTTCTTCTTTTATTAACAGATGCTGATTTTCCAATAGGGAATTATTCCTGCCACACCCATAGCCTACAACAGAGGTTCTCAAATGGGTGGTCCCTAGACCAGGAGCATCAGCATCACCTATGGGCTTGTCAGAAATGTCCACTCTTAGACTCTGTTCCCTAGTTCAGGTAATTCTGGTGCCACTGAGCCATCCTACAGCTCCAGGCCTGAATCCTTAGGCACTGAGATTGGTTTAAGGATGGGCATATAACCTAAGTCAGTGGGTGTCAAACTTGATAGGAAATCAGAATCACTTGGACCACTTGTTAAAACAAAAATCGTTGGTCCCTTACTTCAGAGTGTATAGTTCTGTAGGTCTGGGGTGAGACCTGATCACTTTTAACAAGTTCCCAGGCAATGCCGATGATCATCCTTAAGAACTACTGACCTGAGCTAATGAGATTAAACAATTTTGGTGGAATTTCACCTGCATCAATCAGCTGTTGCCTCACATAAGCTGTGTGAGAAACCGTTCCAAATCTCAGTTGAAAACTATTTATTTATTTTTTACACATGGTAAGATGGGCTGGGCTTGGCTCCAATTTTGCCCCATGTGTCCTTCATCCTCCCTGGGCCAGTAGCTACTCAACTCAAAGCATAGTCCTCTAATGATGAAAGCAAAGTGTAAAAGACCATGTCCCACTGTGCAAGCCTATTTCAGCCAAACTCATGTCACATCGACTAATATTCCGTTGGCCAAAGCAAATTGTGTGACCAATATTGACATCAAAGGCTCTCATGAAAGTTGAGGGGGAGATAATGGATACTTGCTGAATGATAATCTAGTATATCACATCTGGGAAAAAGTGCCTTCTTTCCACTGTTTATTTTTTTTTCTTTTGAGACAAAGTCTCACTCTTGTCCCCCAGGCTGGAATGCAGTGGTGTGATCTTGGCCCACTGCAACCTCTGCCTCATGGGTTCAAGGAATTCTCTTGCCTTAGCCTCCTGAGTAGCTGGGATTACAGGCATTTGCCACCATGCCCGGCTAATTTTTGTATTTTTAGTAGAGACGGGGTTTCACCATGTTGGCCAGGCTGGTCTCGAACTCCTGACCTCAGGTGATCCGCCCGCCTCAGCCTCCAAAAGTGCTGGGATTACAGGCGTGAGCCACCACACCTGGCCTTTCCACTGTTTTTTTAAGCTGGTAAACTATAGTCTTGGACTGGTTAGTGGTTGACTTTGCAGCCATATAGAAAGAGCCTGCCTCAGAATAAAACCAATAAAAAGAAAATCACAGCTGAGAGCGGAAGAGAGACAGATTCCTGAAGATCCAGCCATGTTGGAAAGTGGGTCTATTATTGCACTTTTTTGTTAGGTAAACCAATACTTTGTTTTTCCTAAGCTAGTTCTTGCAACCCAAGGTCCATAGCCATGACCCAGTATTTAATATTTTTCAGTATATAGATCATCATCAGCCCTTGAGACAATGAATATTTTAAAAAATATGGTGTTTAAGTTGCTGTATTGAAATTTTATTTGCCAGTTTTTGTAGTACTGTGGTATTATAGAAGTTTGATTCAAAGTTAAATTTACTGTCATAGGATTTGTCTTTAATCAGACTTTTAATACCTTAGAACATTTCACCTGGTCATATCCCGAAGTATTAGATGAAAATTAAGTATCTTTCGTCTATCTGTAGTTTCCAGAAAGGAACTCCATATCCTCAGGGGAGTCCAGGAAGATTGCATTTATTAACAATTGTGTAAAGATACTAGTAACAACATTAGAAGCAACACAGGCTTAAGCGAGATGAGTTCTTAAGTTTCCTTTTTTCTCTCCAGAAATAGGCAGTGTAAGACTGGCATAGCACTCCACTGTTATCTTGGACCTGGTATCCTGTCTGTTCTGCCACTTGCAATGTGTGACTGACAATCTTTCCTCTGGTCCAACATGGCTAGCAGGGCTCAGGCTCACGCGCCTGGCAGGAGGAATGAAGTGAGGAAGAACAAAAAGGGCCTGGGCCAGCTGTCTGGCGCTCTGTCAAGGAGCATTTCTAGAAGTGTCACCTGACATTTCCACTTATATGTCATTGATCAGACTTTAATCACATAGACACAGCAAGGTTGGATGAGAAATACAGTCTTTTGTCTCAGCAGTTTCATCCCTTGAATAAAATCATGGTTGCGTTACTGGAAAAGAAGAGCAAAACAGATATTGGGAAGGCAGCTAGCCATCTCTGGCATAAATGCCAATTTCAGAAGTAAGTAAGAATGAAGTACGTCTGATGGAAATAAACATAAAATCAAAGATCAACAGGAGACAAACTAAAATGGCTACCAAAATGAATGTGAACACATCCCAGAAGAGAATTGGAAAACAAAATGTAAGTAGCTATGTACTGAGAATGAAAATCAAAATGGTCAATAGATTTCTAAGAAAAAGGAAGTCGGAGAAAAATATTTTTTCTCAAGGTTTACTGTATGCGGTTCTTGGAATAGAGGAAAATGTGAGCAATTCCGTTTATAGAAAGGCATACCATTGAAAGGGAACACAAATTTTCTTTTCAAATAAAATAAGTCAAAATGTTTTTCAATAGGCTTTAGCAGACTTGGCTTGAATGAAGTATCTTTTAAAATATCTATGTCCAGTATAGTAACTTTAAGTTCATTATTAGCCCTCCAGTGACAAATTTACCTTCCAGAGTAGACTTCAAGTTTACTCAGAAGAGATTTTTCATTGTAAAAAACTCTGGGTTTTGGCATTTAGGGTGAAAAACATCATTATGTGAATTTGCTTAGAGTGAAACGGGTAGGCAACAGCGTCTCCTTAACCTCATGTGGAATCAGGGATGTCCTTTGCAGGATGGGGAATGCCCTCAGGAAGGGTACCTGATGACATAGTGGGTGATGGTGAAATGGTCACTGCAGGTGGGTTGCTGTTGACCTGTTGAGGAATCTGGTTTAGGGTCAACCAAGTGCAGGCATCTGGTAAGTTGCAGAACAGCAGTGGGCAGGCAGAGAGAACTGAGAATAATCTTGTTCTGTCACTTATTATACTGTGATATTGAACCAATTTCTTCACTTCCCTGGACCTCCATTTCCTGAGCCATGAAATGAGGCTAAGGATACCTATTCACAGTGGAGTTGAGAGGATTAATGAGACCATTTAGGTAAAATTGCTTGGCATGGTGTAAATGGTGGGCACTCAAGGAATCCATCCCCTACTTCTACCCTGTACTCTGCCCTTCTCTTTTTTACCTTTCCTCTCTCTCTCCATTCTTCTTTCCCCCAATCCCTCAAAATTTCCTAAAGTACCACCAGAGGGCACAACCTAGACCAACCTTCTGTCAAAGTGTAATAGATTCCATGCAGCTTATGGAGTCCTCAGAGATGATTCCCAAGTTATACTGGAATGTCTGGAGTGTGGTAAAAAGCCTTTTGGCTGGAAGTTCTGCCATTCTTCTGCAAGTACGTGCAACACTATATGGCATCAAGTTATTTACTCCAATTTGTTTAATCTAAAATCCAACAAGTACAATGTAACTAGGTTGGAGCAGTCTGTCATTTTTGTATTCATTTCTTCTATTTTACACTCATTGTGATGGCATAAAGTCTTGCTCTCTAGTCAAAATTGTCATACTATCCCTGCATGTGGATGTGCATGGGTTGGTCTTTGGAATAAACTAGTAAATGAATAGTTTTTTTGTTTGTTTGTTTTTGTTTTTGTTTTTTTTGAGACAGAGTCTCACTCTGTTGCCCAGGCTGGAGTGCAATGCAATGGCGTGATCTGGGCTCACTGCAACCTCCGCCTTCCGGGTCAAACCATTCTCCTGCCTCAGCCTCCCAAGTAACTGGGACTACAGGCATGAGCCACCATGCCTGGCTAATTTTTGTATTTTAGTAGAGACAGGGTTTCATCATATTGGCCAGGCTGGTCTCAAACTCCTGACTTCAAGTGATCTGCCCACCTTGGCCTCCCAAACTACTGGGATTACAGGCATGAGCCACCGCGCCTGGACTAAATGAATAGTTTACTTTAGGTTTCCTTTCTGCTTGCTCCCCCATGTCCTAATCGTCTCCATTTGAATTTTGTCTTATATTTCTTTCAGAGTAATACATGTATACATATATGTATTTCTACTTAGTTATTTCACAGCATTGCTCTGAAAAGCTATAAATTCCATCTTTGAGCTGTTTTGGGGGTGTTAATTACAGCAAATGATTGCTGAGAACATTAATCCATTCAATCGGTCTCCAATATCAACATTATTTCATTTATTTATTTTTAAATTTACTCTCCAGCTCAAAGGATTCAATCTCAACTTTTAATGCAAGTGGCAGGTCAGGATTATACATTTTCTTGTTTTTACATATCTTCTAGGAATTTTAAAATACCACAAAACCTTACATCTTCCGAATTTTTTTGTCACTAAGAAAGATCAAGTTGACCTCCTAGCAGAGAAGTCAAATCTTAAATTATTTTTGACGTCATTGACTAAAAAAAGGAAACGTCTTTACACAAATGACTGTCTTATCCAGCTGGACCTGAGAAAGCATGCCTGTGGAGACTAAAGCAACTCCATCTTGGATGCTAGTCACCATGTTGACTTCTGATTAACCCCAGTTCTGGGAATGCCTCTAAGATTTCTATTTTATCTACTGTTCCTTGTATAAGAGCATATGCTTAGAGTAAATCTGTCCTTAGGTCAAAACAACTTTGACCATAAATACTGCCCTTAGTGAGAGTCACATGACATTCATGCCTTTCTTTGATTTCAATTGTCCTATACATTCCTACCCTATCATATAGAAGCCCTGGGTCTGGGGGATAATGGTGCCAGGATCCACCATCTTGCCTCATCACCACCGGAAACTATGGCTTTTATTCGTAAGTCACTATTAAATGTTTCTTTCTGAGAAACTGGATTTGTCAGCCTCTTTCTTTGGCCTCTTAACTTCCTTGGCCTTTGTGGCTGGGTTTACATAGGTCTGCCTACCACAGAGCAATGTCTTTTTTGTGTTCATTTTCTTTGTCAGAAATTCTACTTTAATCTTTTATGGACAATCTCAGAGGGCTTATCCAAGGCAAAAAATAGTAGCTAGCATCTTTCCTTAGGGACGTTTACAGATAATGAGTAATGTTTCTGTGCTTTGAACACTTCCCAAGTGCCCACAATGCAGTGTGCACTCTGCTAGTCTCTGAGTAGATGTGTTTCCGCCCTGAGAAATCTGGCAGATAAGAAAACTACCCCAGGTTTACCAGCTGGCACTAGGTTGTTCATTGGAGGCTACGTAAGGAGACAACATGAGTTACCCATTTCCTAGTTTATGCATTCATTATTATTCATTTATTTGTATCATTATTATTATTATTGTTTTTGAGACAGAGTCTTGCTCTGTTGCCCAGGCTGGAGTGCAGTGGCCTGATCTTGGCTCACTGCAACCTCCGCCTCCCAGGTTCAAGCAATTATCCTGCCTCAGCCTCCCGAGTAGCTGGGACTACAGGTGTGTGCCACAGTGCCCGGTTAATTTTTTGTATTTTTAGTAGAGATGGGGTTTCACTATGTTAGCCAGGATGGTCTTGATCTGACCTCGTGATCTGCCCACTTCGGCCTCCCAAAGTGCTGGGATTACAGGCGTGAGCCACCGCGCCCGGCCCGTATAGTTCTTTTAATAAACATAATTAGAAAAACAATTAAAAGTCATAACCCTGAGCTTCTCACCTGGGCTCTGTTTGGTACCATCTTCATAATTATATCTCAATTATGAGTGATCTCACAAATATTGAATGCTTACTGTTGTATGGCTTTATGCTAAGGACTTTACGTTTTTTATTTCATTTAATCCTCTTAATAACCTGGTGAAACTGTTGCCAAATACCAGGGGTTCAACCAAGGTCCTGTTGCTCACTATACAGAAAGCCAGTCCTTGAGCCAATGAGTATTGCCAGGGAAGAAAGGCTTCTTAATGCAGTTGACATCAGCTGGGAGATGGGGGGTAGGTTTCAAATTGGGCTCCCCAACCGACTTAAATTAGGTGTTTATATAGTGGGGAAGGAATGTAACTATGTGTGGGAAAACAGGAATTAGGGAGGGGTAAGGAAGAGGATTGGTCAGTAGGAAGCAGGTGGTCAGTTAGGGAATTATGATGGATGAGGGGTCTCATTGTCTGCATGTTTCAGTTCTGGTAAGTTTCAGTTCCTTGATACTATCTGGGAGGCCTGTGAATCTGTTTTCTGAGAAGGGAACTCAGAGAAGACAGATGTAACTTTCAGCTTTAAGACCAAGAGGGTCAATTTTTATATTTACTGAAAAAACCCATTAGTTCTATGGAAAAATTGGGCCAATTTCAAAATTTGTGTATTTATTATTACCATTTTACAGATAATGAAACTGAAGCTCACTGAGGAGACTCACTTAGGGCCACACAGGCAATTAGCAACGGAGCTGGAGTCCTCCATCTGTGCAACCCTGCTCCACAGCCAGAGTGGTGCTCCACAGCCAGAGTGGTGCTCCACACTGCTATGTCATTCTAATTTAGAACGTTCCACCTTCAACAGTATGAGTAGGGAAACCAAAAAGAGTCACTAGTCGGTATGAAATTGCTCAAGGAACTCTAACCTTGATGATTTCTTTTTGATTCATTTATTCATTCATTCACCTATGTGTTTGGAAAGTGTTAATTGAAATCTTCTCTGTGCTAGGCACTTTGCTAGGCCTCTGACAGACACAAACAAGACACAATCTTTGCCTCTCACGAGTTACTTGCTTGGATTCAATTATTTCTTTTCTGTCTCCTTCATAGATTACTCTTTTCATTACCCTTGTGCCATGTAACATCTTAGCTGTGTGAGACCAGGAGAAGGTGTTGGTCGCCTACCCTTGGCAGTAGGAAGTCTTTCAGATCTGATATTAATTGTGTATTCAAATGTCAAGGTATCCTAGTACAGAAAATATCAGTGGGTTATTCTGATAAGGAAAATACTATTTGCTAATTTTAGAAAAGAGAATATGCTAAAAGTTACACCTCAGAGGGAATATCATTTGATATGGTGAACAGGAAACCCAAGAAGTTGTGAATTCCATTCAAAAGATGAAACTGCTTAGAAGATAATGTAAGGTTCTCACCCAACATGAGCACTGCACTCAAGGCCATTTCTAGGATGAAAGGGTGGGATGATTATCTATGATTCCAGCCATGAATTATTTCTGTGGCCTCCAGAAGATGCAACTGAATTGTAGCTATGTGTCCAGAATCGGTTCCTTCTGGTGGGTTCTTGGTCTCGCTGACTTCAAGAATGAAGCTGTGGACCCTCGCAGTGAGTGTTGCAGTTCTTAAAGATGGTGTGTCTGGAGTTTGTTCCTTCAGATATTCAGATGTGTCCGGAGTTTCTTTCTTCTGGTGGGTTTGTGGTCTTGCTGACTTCAGGAGTGAAGCAGCAGACTTTTGCAGTGAGTGTTATAGCTCTTAAAGATGACGCATCCAGAGTTGTTGGTTCCTCCTGGTGGGTTCGTGGTCTCGCTGACTTCAGGAGTGAAGCTACAGACCATCGTGGTGAGTGTTACGGTTCATAAAGGTAGTGTGGACCCAAAGAGTGAGCTGCAGCAAGATTTATTGTGAAGAGTGAAAGAACAAAGCTTCCACAGCGTGGAAGGGGACCCAAGCGGGTTGCTGCTGCTGGCTGGGGTGGCCGGCTTTTATTCCCTTATTTGGCCCTGCCATGTCCTGCTGATTGGTCCATTTTACAGAGTGCTGATTGGTCCATTTTTACAGAGTGCTCACTGGTGCATTTACAAACCTTTAGCTAGACACAGAGCACTGATTGGTGTTTACAATCCTTTAGCTAGACAGAAAAGTTCTCCAAGTCCCCACTCGACCCAGGAAGTCCATCTGGCTTCACCTCTCAGCTACACAGTCCTCCATGGGCCCTGCATTTTTACCAAAGTCGTTATCAGTTTATGTTGAATAGAGTAGGAAAGCTGCACTTGAGGAGAGTGGAAAAATCAGTGGTAACTCAAAGCCATGTTGAAAACTATTATTCAAATTTAAGGCATCCTGTTGTTATTTTTTTGACAATTTGATTTGAAAATATAACTTTTAATGCTGTACATATGAATAAGGCCAAATAAGGTATAAAATAATGTTGCCATGTTATCCATCAGAAACAAACAGATGTCTCAACATGTGGGAGCTTCTGTAAATGGGAAACTTCAGATCCTCCAGGGCCAGTGACTTGCCCTGGAGTCAGGGAATTGTTGGCTGACTTTGCTGGGCTAGAATTCATTTGTGTTTCATGCATTTTTTAAGACAACCCTTTCGTTCTTGCCAAATGTATGATGTTAGGAAATCCCCATTACTGGGGTGTGGTACCTACCCATCCCCTCTTGGGATTCTGACTCATTCCAAGCAGGAGCAATAGTGAGATAGGAAAGGAAAATGGGCAAAAGAATTAGACTCTGTTAGCACAGTTATATGCCCAAGTTATGCTATAAAAGCCAGTGAACACTGGTTTGGAAAGAGCTGTTATTTTTTCATTCTCAACTTTTCCCAGTAGTCTCTATAAATAACATAACATGTGAACCTAGGTCCCTTGAGGAAAAGAGTAATGATTGTCTTGCATCATTATCTGCAACTCTTGGGCTTAAAGTCCTAAGGAAAACAGTTTCTTTCTGGTAAGGACTTCTATTTTCAGCTCTTCTAAATGTTAACAGCAAAGTAAGGGGTCATATACTCCATAAATTCTTTAACTCAGGAAGAGTCAGTTCAATAAACCTAAGGGAGTTGATGTCTTTTTGCTCAACTATTCAGAAGAAGAAAGACACGCAAATTTGAAACCACTCAGTAGAACGTGATGGGCCTATTTGACTGCAGGATTTTAAAGGAGTGTTTTTGAAGGGAGGCAGTGAAAGCCCTATTCCCTGGGCTTGGGGGTTGCTCCTTGGAAATGTTTGCATAGAACCACCCAGAGCCTTTTGGGCTAAATTTTCAGTTCAGATTACTCTTGTTAAATAGTAAAAATTTATCATTTTTTGGATTTAAATTATTATACAACTTTGTTATTCTTATTTCTTTAAAAAATCACTCTTCTAAAGGGAAAAGTCACATTGCAGAAGACAGGTTCCTTAAAATCCAAGGGAACTCACTAATCTCCATGCAAGTGTTATTAAACAAACTTACTTTCTCAGTCCATGGGCCACACTGTTCAATAAAAAATCCTACAAGTACCACTGTCTTATTTATAACAACAACAACAACAGCAACACCACCACCACCACCACCACCAACACCAACACCTTACCCACCATAGGTTTAGTAGTTACAGTTGCACTACTTTTGATGACATTCAAGAAAAGTTGGCAGGGCACAGTGGCTCACGCCTTATAATCCCAGCACTTTGGGAGGCCAAGGTGGGCAGATCACAAGGTCAGGAGATTGAGACCATCCTGGCTAACACTGTAAAACCCTGTCTCTACTAAAAATACAAAAAATTAGCTGGGCGTGGTGGCATGCATCTGTAGTCCCAGCTACTTGGGAGGCTGAGGCAGGAGAATCACTTGAAACCGGGAGGTGGAGGTTGCAGTGAACCCAGATTGTGCCACTGTACTCCAGCCTGGGTGACAGAGAGAGACTCCGTCTCAAAAACAAAAACAAAACAAAGAAACCAAACAAAACAAAACAAAAAGAAAAGTCATCAACCTAAAAAATACCCTTTATGAATTAGAAATATATCCAAGAAGGCCAGGCGTGGTGGCTCACGCCTGTAATCCCAGCACTTTGGGAGGCCAAGGTGGGCAGATCACGAGGTCAGGAGATCGTAGCCATCCTGGCTAACATGGTGAAACCCCGTCTCTACTAAAAATGCAAAAAGAAATTGGGCGTGGTGGTGGGCATCTGTAGTCCCAGCTACTCTGGAGGCTGAGGCAGAAGAACGGTGTGAACCCAGGAGGCGGAGCTTGCAGTGAGTTGAGATTGCGCCACTGCACTCCAGCCGGGCGACAGAGCAAGACTCCATCTCAAAAAAAAAATACACATATATATATATATATATGTATATATATATCCAAGAAACAATGTTGTTATAGTTAGTATATTAATATTGGCCAGGCGTGGTGGCTCACGCCTGTAATTCCAGTACTTTGGGAGGCCAAGGTAGGTGGATCACCTGAGGTCAGGAGTTCGAGACCAGTCTGGCCAAGATGGTGAAACCCCATCTCTACTAAAAATACAAAAATTAGCTGGGCATGGTGGCATGCACCTGTAGTCCCAGCTACTCAGGAGGCTGAGGCAGGAGAATTGCTTGAACCCGGGAAGTGGAGGTTGCAGTGAGCCAAGATTGTGCCATTGCACTCCAGCCTGGAGTGAGACTCTGTCTCAAAAAAAAAAAAAAAAAAAAAAAGAAAACTGCAAACAGATTCCTCTGGAGAATCCTTCATGTTATTGTCATTTAAAGCTATTCTTTGTAAACCTTGCTTAATTATTCAGACTCAATCACCATTACCTTCTCCAAAAGACTTGGAGAAGCTAACAGTGTAAATTATTTGGTGAAATAATGGTGATTGAGCCATATGGGAAAGTTTTGATCTCTCTCTCACTACTTATTGCTCTAAGATCAACCCTGTGTGCTCATTGTAGTGTCTCTCTTGAGTCTTGTGACTTATGATCTCTTCATCAAGTTAGTCTTCTCATATATCCCATCCCCCACCACATGCTGCCTATTACAATAATAACAAGGGGTAAGGGGAAGACAAGGGAGTTTAGAACTTTTATGAGATTTTTTTTTTTTTTTTGGCTGACATTCCTCATCCCCACAATTTACCTGGAACATTATAATCACCCATATTCTGAGCCCAAACATGTTTATCTGCCCCATATTCATAGCGGATCCTCTTGTTTGCCCACAGGTTAATCAACTCTTCTTAAATTTTTAAAATTGATACATAATATTTATATATATTTATGGGGTGCAAGTGATATTTTGTTACATGCTGATATGGTTTGGTTATGTCCCCACCAAATCTCATCTTGAATTTTAACTTCCACAAATCCCACATGTCCTGGGAGGAACCCAGTGAGAGGTGTTTGAATTATGGGGGTGAGTCTTTCCTGTGCTGTTTGTTCTTGTGGTAGTGAATGAGTCTCACGAGTTCTGATGGTTTTAAAAATGGGAGTTTCCCTACACATGCTCTCTCTTCTCTTGTCTGCCGCCATGTGAGATGTGCCTTTCACCTTCTGCCATGATTGTGAGGCCTCCCCAGCCACGTCAAACTGTGAGTCCAATAAACCTCTTTCTTTTGTAAATTTCCCAGTCTCAGGTATGTCTTTATTAGCAGCATGAAAATGGACTAATACAGTAAATTGGTACCAGTAGAGTGGGGCACTGCTGAAAAGATACCTGAACATGTGGAAGCAACTTTGGAACTGGGTGACAGGCAGAGGTTGGAATAGTTTGGAGGACTCAGAAGAAGACAGGAAAATGTGCGAAAGTTTGGAACTTCCTAGAGACTTGTTGAATGGCTTTGACAAAAATGCTGATAGTGATGTGAACAATAAGGTCCAGGCTGAGGTAGTCTCAGATGGAGATGAAAAACTTGTTGGGAACTGGAGCAAAGGTGACTCTTGTTATGTTTTAGCAAAGAGACTGGTGGCATTTTGCTCTTACCCTAAAGATTTGTGGAACTTTGAACTTGAGAGAGATGTTTTAGGATATCTGGCAGAAGAATTTTCTAAGCTGCAAAGCATTCAAGAGGTGACTTGGGTGTTGTTAAAGGCATTCGGTTTTAAAAGGGAAACAGAGCATAAAAGTTTGGAAAATTTGCAGCTTGACAATGTAATAGAAAAGAAAATCCCATTTTCTGAGGAGAAATTTGAGCCAGTTGCAGAAATTTGCATAAGTAATGAGGAGCCGAACATTGTCACCAAGACCATGGGGAAAATGTCTCCAGGACATGTCAGAGGTCTTCATGGTAGCCCCTCCTATCACAGGCCTGGAGGCCTAGGAGGAAAAAATGGTTTTGTGGGCCAGGCCCAGAGTCCATGTGTTGCGTGCAGTCTAGACTTGGTGCTGTGCATCCCAGCTGCTCCAGGCATGACTAAAAGGGGTCAAGTTACAGCTCAGGCCATGGCTTCAGAGGGTGCAAGCCTCAAGCCTTGACACCTTCCATGTGGTCTTGAGCCTGCCAGTGAACCAAAGTCAAGAACTGAGGTTTGGGAACTTCTGCCTAGATTTCAGAGGATGTGTGGAAATGCCTGGATGTCTAGGCAGAAGTTTGGCCCTGATGGTGGCAACTGGGAGCAGTAGTGACTGTGGGCAGGAAAGCCTGACCTCAAGGTGCATGGAAATGCATGGTAGTTCCTCTGCTGGGTGGGGAATTGCAGGGGTGGTGCTTGCTCCCAGTGGCTCTTGCCAGTTTGCAGTCAGTTGTAGCAGCAGTAGCAGGTGGGAGATGTCAATGGGGCCAAAGGGGTCTAGAGATATAGGGTCTGTTGGGACCCAAAGCAGAATGCCTTCTGGTGAGGGCTGGGTTTCCAGAATGGTGATGTGCTGTAGCTGCTTAGAACTAGGGGTGTGTGGGACCCAGTGTGAGCTCCATCTCTGGATCAGTGCTATCAAGCAATATCCAGGTATCTGCTATGTTAGCCTGAGGGCCCATGAGTGTCAAGCGGCTCTCCTGTGGCTAGGATTGCAGAAGTCTGTGGTGGGAATGTGGACCACTGGGGGTCTCTCACTTACTGTTTGCCCACATTAGGGAGCTTCTCCAGGCTTCTTTGCCTTCCATGTTCGCTGTCACTTCTCTGCTGACTTCTGCTGTTCTGTCTTAAATTATGTATTCAAAGTGTGATTATCTACTCACTATTTTGATTCTTCTTTGTGGAGGAGGTGAATACCAGATGCTTCTAGTTATCTTGAAGCCCCTTCCAGATTGGCCTTTTAAAACCTGATTTTTATCATGCTCCATCTCAGGCAGATGACCTCCTGGTCAGGATGGGGCTGTGTTCTTTAAGTAGTCCCTGGATCTTCTAGTGAAGCCTCAGGACATGGGTCAGTGGATGTGCAGAGGACTGGTTCTCAGATGCCAGCTCTTGTCATTCCTTACACTTCTCTCCATCTGCTTAAAAAGTCGTGATCCTACATAAAATTTCTTACATTTTAAAACTTCTTTTATTAGTATTACTCACATGCAGCTCTCTCAGTAGCTCTCAGACCTTGAATATTGTCTGAGCATCAGGTCTCATTGATGTCAGTTGCTTTGTAATGATGTAAGAAGATAGAATGAGTAGCTTGGATGGCTGATTGGAACTTGTCAATTCAGGACTATCATATGACATATGTATATACCACTCTACAAAGTACCCACATGTCCTCCTGCCTTTTTTTCTAACAACTCATTCAGTAGCTATTATACTCCCCTCTTAGAGATGAGGTTTAAAGAGTTTAAGTGATTGACCCAAGGACATACTGATTTGAGCCCTCAGACCATTATCAGGTATGGTTCTTCGTAACTTAATATGCCACCTAGATTTAAGTGAATATGTTTAGGGCTGGCTTTAGGCCTAGATACAGGAGATGATTGCTCATGCAGTGAGATGGTGAAGAGGGGGTGTGGGTGGAGAAGAAGTTCTGTGGTAGAATATCTGAAAACTTAATATCCCCCAAATCAGAAATTCATTCTCTTTGGTTAAAGATTGTACTTTGAAGGTATTAATTTCTCACAGGAAACCATAGCTCTTTTCCCTGTAATCGGCCATTTGCATTCTAGTTTGAGCCGAATTAGTGTTAGTCTTGAGTGGGGTTCACAGGAGTGGCAAAGACACAGAAAATGGGCTGCCATTCCTAAAGCCAGTGCCCAGTACCTCATGAGATGCTCAAACCTCCCAGGGGTGGAGGTGGCCTCACATATTCCTTCTCAACCCAGTATTTGAGGAAACAATTTCCTTTTGATTGGAGTTGACATTTGAATTGGAGTTCCTTTGGAAACAAAAAAGGCATGGAGTGAGAAGGGGAGGGGGTTCTGTTTAACCAAGGTGGGCCTGGGCGTAGGCTGAGAAAGGACTGTGACAAGGTAAGAGTAGGTAGCAGGTGACAGGAGAGGACAAGAATCTAATGGAGCTTGGAGCAAAGAGGACTTGGGAAACTTCCAAATAAAAAGATCATGTTGTTAACAATTTTGCCTAAGTTTGCTCCTGCAGGTAAACATATCCAGTATCAAATACTTCAGTGGCAAAACCCTGCTCAGGCTGAGAACTGAAAAGAAGCCAAAATCCAGTAAACTCTGATACTGTCAAAATACTCCCTTATAAAAGAGATTCAAGGACACTCATTCCTACAATGAAGTCTGGGCCCCCAGTCCATCTTCCTCCACTCCCCATTCCCTGCCCTAGCATTTTCTCTGGAATGACTCCATCCAACAGAACTTTGAGAATTTGACTCCAAAACTCTGAAGGGCAGGTCAATAGGTCGAACCGCCAAGATTACAAAGATGAAGACAAAATCTGCCTTCAGGGACGCCATGACAGGATTGGAAGAAAACACAGATAATGACATGATAACTGATGGCATAACTGAGGAGAAGAGGGAGATGGGTGATGCAGGCAACACTTGCCAGTCATGGGCAGAGGATGGAAAATCCAGACATGCTAGAAACACAAGCAAAGCCTCAGGAAAACCTACTGACTTAGCCCACTCCTCAAAAGACAGACTCTGAGGTGGAGATTTATATGCAAGACGTTTACAAAGCAATTCCCAATGCTTCTTGGGAATTTGCTTAGAGGGAGGAGTTGAACTGTGAAGCAGTTGCAAGAGGCCTTTTAGTAGGAGCTGGGGAACCAGGATGGCCTTTAGAGTCGGGGCAATGAGCGCCTTTGTGCTTCTCATCCTCAACCAGTCATTGAAGTGAGCTTCTGCTGGGCTGGCGATGTGACCTGGAGCAAGAGGGACTCAGTTAAGAGCCACTGGGAGTCCAAGTAGCTGGGGAAATGGGGACCTCAGTCCTGAGGGAGGATCTAGGTATGATTTCACTGCATCCACTGTACATATGAATTAAGCTGGGTCCTGATGTGTGTGGGTTAGATTTGAGTGGTTGGAGAAAAGGGAGAAAGGGACAGGAACTTTTTTTTTTTTTTTTGGAGACAGAGTCCCGCTCTGTTGCCCAGGCTGGAGTGCAGTGGCGTGATCTTGGCTCACTGCAAGCTCCGCCTCCCGGCTTCACACCATTCTCCTGCTTCAGCCTCCCGAGTAGCTGGGACTACAAGCGCCCGCCACCACGCCCGGCTAATTTTTTGTAATTTTAGTAGAGACGGGGTTTCACCTTGTTAGCCAGGATGGTCTCGATCTCCTGACCTCGTGATCTGCCTGCCTCCGCCTCCCAAAGTGCTGGGATTACAGGCGTGAGCCACTGCGCCCGGACTGTTTTTTTTTTGTTTTTTTGTTTTTGTTTTTTTTTTTTAAAGTGAGCAGAACATTGCGGCTCTAGTGAAGGTTACGCATAGGCAAGCAGACGGGATATGAAATTAGGAGGAAGGCAAGGGGCTCCCTGCAGAGAATCTTGAAGGCCAGTCATGCCTGCACTTTGTCATTTTCTCAACAAAATATATTAACATATAACATTTAATATATGGTATATAGTTTTTCACTGCTATAAGTGTAGGGGTGGAGGATATGGGGGCCACTTGTAATATGAGCAAATAATAACTTTGATTTAGTATCATTTTGTCACATTTGTTCTCAAATATTTCTTATTTCTTAACTGCTCATGGGAGTACTGAAATCCTATAATATATGTATTTTTGGCTTTCTGGGGTTTGACTAATATAAGATGATAAATCATCCACCTGCAAACATGGTGGACCTCTTCTGCAGAGAGACCAACATTCAGGGTTCTAAAAGCCAAGCCTTCTCAGCAATGTTCTCTCCATCTCCCTGTGACTACATCCCACAGAAAGCTGTCATTAGGAAGGAAACATGGTGTTTGGACCATTTGTACTGGTTTCTAAGTGAGTGTTAACACAGGAATACAGATGTACTATGTGAGGTTTGGATAATGGACACTCATTTATAAGGTAATTGTCACCAAAAATAGGGGATTATGTTAATTTTTTATAGTCTGGGCATTTTGCACTTTGAAATGAGAATGAAAAAAGAAGTAGCTACTGAGTGGGATGATGAATGAATGAGGGGACAGAGCCAGGGCTGACATCCCAAGTATTAGATCCACGTATTCTGTGTTGGATCTTTTCCAGGGTAAATTATAGAGGAAAATGCCATTTGTTTTATTTTCATCCTTCCATCTGTAGAACCGGAAGAGTTACTACCATTTTTTATTGAGCTTGTTTTGAGGAGTATTTAACTTTATACAAAGATGAAAAAGAATGTAAAATAAGAATTTGGTTTCTTGGCAATTTGAAATGAGGTCACTGTTTTACAAGGCCTTATCATCCGTACAGTCATTTTTTTAAGGGTAGCTAATTAGCGGAGGACCCAGTGGAGTTTTTATACCCAGTATGTCTAAGAATCATGTGGGCTTGGGTACTGGACTCCACTCCAGGGGGTTCTATTTCAGAAGTTCTTATGGCACAGAGAAGTATGCACTTGAACAGGTGTTTTGTCTGATTCTGAAGCAAGTAGTCTTCTGTCCATGAGTGATTACTACAGTGAGATAGATAATAAAAGTTTGTTTGAACTGGGGTCTACACATGCCTATGGGATCTAGGCAGGAAATATAAATAGGGGCTGCCTGGTAGAAGCTGATTAGGGCTTGGTGCCTATTGCTGCAAGCTGGAAAACACATGTAAATGGGGCAACAGTGTCTCAATTTTCACTTATTGTTGTGATGGGGGAGTGCGATTCCAATACTGCTAAATGGCCTGAGCATTCAACAGATACCAGAAAGCTGGAAATCTATACAAAGTCTCCTAATATTTAACTGTTGACACCTAATTGAAATAAAATAAAGACTACGTGTTTGGCAGATAAAATACGTATGCTGGATTCCATCTCTGAGCAGCCAGTCTGATGTGTCTGGTCTAGAGAAAGGAAGAAATAAAAGGTGTTGGGATTGTGCAGGGTGAGTTTCAATGCTGTTAAGGCAGAGTGGTCTTAGGTGATTCTTTTTAGAGAAGTTGTATTTAAACTTCTTGTTCTATGAACAGTGTCAGGGGCAAAACGGTGACATTATCAAAGATATTGTGGTTTGTGATGCAAAAATAGAATATTTGGCACCTAACACAAGCACAAAGATCTATTATTTTCAATTACTTCCTTAGATTTTTTTTGGAAGATTTATTTTCAGATTTGGAGGTAACCCATTGCCAGCCATGTCCTGGGGGCATGGGAGATGGGTGGATTGGCATGGGCAAGAGGACTTGAGCCTACAGGTGGGAGTTAGGTGGGAGATGATATTGGAGGCAGCATCTTCCTGGGTGCCTGGAATAGTAATGTCTAAGGTGGCCTAAAGCTACACATGGGGAAATTAAAAGAAAAGACCTGAGATGCTGACCCAGACAGTCAGGAACCAAGAGAACTGGAGCCAGAATGAAGCTGGGAATAATGCTTTGGGCCAGAGCTCATCAAAGGGCAATCTTTTCTATAAAGAAGTGAGCTCTATTTGAGAAAAGAATAGTTAAATGTGTCTTGAGGCCAGGCGTGGTGGCTCATGCCTGTAATCCCAGCACTTTGGGAGGCTGAGGCGGGCAGATCACGAGGTCAGGAGATCGAGACCATCCTGGCCAACATGGTGAAACCCCGTCTCTACTAAAAATACAAAAATTAGCCAGGCATGGTGGTGCATGCCAGTAATCCCAGCTACTCGGGAGGCTGAGACAGGAGAATCACTTGAACCCGGGAGGTGGAGGCTGCAGGGAGCCGAGATTGCGCACTGCACTCCAGCCTGGGCAACAGAGTGAGACTCTGTCTCAAAAAAAAAAAAAAAAAAAGTGTCTCGAGGGATCCGAGTTCTCACCCAAAATATCTTTCTATCCCTTCTGTGTACTCAAAATGTAAATACGTATTCCAACCCCTTACCTCCCTCCTCACCATCATGTACTGACATGGCCAATGGCCTTGCATAGCAGAAAGATGAGCTCAGCTGAAGTCTCCTTTTTTAAGTCTGGGGCTTTGGAATGGCTGCTGAAGGTGAGTATGAAATTAGATTCTCTAGCTTGCCTTCTGCACCTAGAAGCAGCTCAGTTCGGGTCCATGGCAGCCAGTATTCACTAGTGGAGGGAAGTGGGCCAGAGAGTGGAAAATGTCAGTGGTTCCCAAACGTAGGTCAGCACCTATCGGTCATTGCTCTGATAAGCTCATAACATGGTAGCAAACAATCCTGAATCGTAACACAGCAAAATGGTATTTCTCACTCAAGACCAATAGCGTTAGCAGGGAGTGTGTGTGTGTGTGTCTTGCTCATTGTAGTTTCCTGGGTACTGAGGCTGAAACAATATGTCAAAGGTAAGTAAATCAGGGCTTCAGGTACATCAAAGATAAGTACATCAGGGGAAGAGGCTGGGAAGAACTACTTACTGGCTTTGAAGCCTCTGCCTGAAAGTAACACATGTTACTTCTGCCTACATTTCAGTGGTTATAGCAAGTCACGTGGTCATGCTTGCCTTCAAAAGAGGCAGGAAAGTGCAATCCTACCACAAGATTAGAGCAGAGAAATGGAACATTTGTGATCTCTCTGAGAACCTCCACAGACCTCAAGATTCGGATTCATTAGATTTTCCCCAAGTCATTCTAAGTCTCTCCTACATTTGGAAACCTCTGATCTACCCAGTTCATCTTTGGAGGAACTTCTTAGCTGAGATTTGAGTCCTTTGTTGGTTTCTTGGCAAGGCATCCTAAGTATTGAGTATAGATTTGCATTCAGAAGATATTCAATGAACCATTTTTCTCAGTAACTCACCCACTCTTCAACAGGAAACCAAATGCAAAGTAACTGTATTTTTTATTTCTATGAACAATAAAATACTTTCATAATTTCACATCCCATTGCTTTTAAGAGCACATATATTACAAATAAAGGAACTCCACAAACTTTAAAGATTAGTATTTATCAACGCTTTTGTACACATACACAAATATTTTAATATAATGGTATCTGAAATGTTATTCATATATTTTTAGTACTGTCATAGTATTAACTAAAAAGGATCTTTTAAATTTGGTAAAAACCGTATATTTTACAATCTTTTATTTACATCTGAAATATGCTGAAATGTTACAAAAACATTCACTTTAACCTTTAAAATATGTGTACTAGGACTGGGGTACTGACCATACAATAACTGACAGCAAACTTAGGGTTTGCATTTGAGCTACACATTCACTGGAATTTCATGGCAAATATTCAACTTGGCTTGATCAACACTGCTCAAAGAAAAAAAAAGTTATACAAAATGTGCAAATTCAGAGGTTGGCAAAATTCTGAAGCTAGCGAGGTAAACAAAAATATTAACACCATGAAAACTTCAAATAAATTAAACCTATCTTTCTCTTCCCCGAGATTAGCTGCAAATTCAGAAAGTTCTCTTAGAGGTGGGTCTGATGCTGCAGAGACCTCAGACTTCAGCACTAGGTGAGATGGAGACCGTGGGTAGGGCCGGAGTTGCTTTGCTAATTACTCGAGTGCAGGTTTGGTCCACTCCGCGCTTTGACAGGTCGTCCCTGCCCGTAATCTTAAAACAGGAAAAAACACAACACAACGGAATGCAGAGGTTAATGTTAATATCCCAAACACAAAATTAAAACCCAGAATAGAGGTTTTCATTCCCCACAGGGTAATTTATTCAAATTATAAAAAGACACATATCAAAGTGGATCTAAAGAATTTTCCCCCAAGACCATGTGCTAGCTTTAACTTTTGGTGAAAGTTAAAATATTTTCACAATCCTCTTCCGCTATCTGACATAAATTTATAAATGTTTGGATGAAACTTACAAATATATCTGAGTAATTCCAGGATTTTATTCTATTCTAAAAGTTTATAATTTATATTGTCAGCATCTGCCAAAAAAGGGAAACATTAGAAATTTTATTTAAATGTTTGCATAAAAGGAAATATAGTAAAAAAGTCTTGACCTGATTTTAATCTTGAAAATAATGTTAGTGTGCCTAAAAAATACTTTATCAGATTGATTCAAACAATGACGTGTAAGCATAATAACAGAAACTCCAGACACTTTTAAAATATATTTTTGTACAGAAGAGATTTCTGTACAAAGAATTGTGAAGATTTTCCCACCAACTTCACACATTATCCCACTGTGCCATGACCTTCATCTCTACTCTTCCAAGATAGAATCGCTACTTCAGTAAGTGCCCCAAAGAGCACTCAGCTGAGAGCATCCTATACTACCAATAAATTCTCCTTATGATCAATATCACGAAGCTCTGAATAAATAATCTGGCTGATGATGTGTTCAAAGAGTAGACTCCAGGTGCAGTATACCTATGCTTGGCATCACACCAGATTCGGTCTGTTCCTTTCTCTGTATTTTGTATTGGATACCCATCATCACAGTTGACTTCACTATGCTGTTATTCTTACTGAATGTTGAAACAGACTCCAAATGGGCATCTTATACTGATGCTTAAACTGAATGCTTATATGCATTACTTTGGCTTCAAAGAAGGCTTTTATGTTTTTTGCTATTTATTATAAACAGTATGGAATTTTGGCACCTATAAAAGCAATTATTACCTGCTGGTCAGTGACAACTCAAACTACTTTACCTCAACATCTCCATTTTACACAGTAGCATCCACTTTATCTTGTCTTGTCTCTTTCCTTATACTGAAGGTTCCTTCATTAACTAGATGTCTTCAAAATACTCCTCTAGCTAATACTTTTCTAGACACTTTTGGAGTGAATTGCATATGTAGCTGAAACAGCAGAAGGACGAACATAACTACATTTTTTAGTTTTAATCATGGGGCCTTTACCCATTCCTGAATGTAGGCTGGGATCACTTTGGAGCACTGATGTAATCTGAAAAAACAGCAATCATGTGGTTTTTTTTTAGACGGAGTCTCACTTTGTCACCCAGGTTGGAGTGCAGTGGCATGATATCAGCTCACTGCAACCTCCGCCTCCTGGATTCAAGCAACTCTCCTGCCTCAGCCTCCCAAATAGCTGGGATTACAGGCACCTGCCATTACACCCAGCTAATTTTTGTATTTTTAGTAGAGACGGGAATTCACCATGTTGGCCAGGCTGGTCTCGAACTCCTGACCTCAGGCAATCTGCCCACCTCGGCCTCCCAAAGTGCTAGGATTACAGGTGTGAGCCACTGCACCCGGCCTCATGTAGTTTTTAAAACTAATCCTGGGATTAAAGAAGTATGTAGACAACTTCTATGTTTTTTTAAAGACTATGTTTTTTTAAAGATTTATAGGAGCATTGTGACCTGACCAGGACAAAGAAGTTTGCAACCTCCTCAGACCTTTGCTCATGCCCAGATATCTGTGGTCATCAGACACTTCTTGATTTCAACCCCCTTCTTTTCTCCCTGCCCTTAACATAAAAAGAGCCTACAATGTGTACTGAGTTAAGATGGTACTTTAGGATGCTGGATCACCATCTTCATGTTTGCTGGCTCTTTGAATAAACCTGCTTTTCCTCCCATCAACTCTCACTTCTAGTGTTCGGCTATTGAGCAGACAGCAGCCAAATCTGGGTTTGCTTACACATAATTAATTCTATTTTTCTATTTCCTTTTTATATTTTGATGTGTATCTATCCATTCTAATTGTTTCTTTTTTTTTTTTTTAAGACACAGTTTTGCTCTTGTCTCCCAGGCTGGAGTGCAGTGGTGTGATCTTGGTTTACTGCAACCTCTGCCTCCTGAGTTCAAGCGATTCTCCTGCTTCAGCCTCCCGAGTAGCTGGGATTGTAGGAGTGTGCCACCACACAGGCTAATTTTTTTTTGTATTTTTAGTAGTGACGGGGTTTCACCATGTTGGCCAAACTGGTCTCGCACTCCTGACCTCAGGTGATCCACTGGCCTCAGCCTCCCAAATTGTTGGGATTACAGCATGAGCCACCGTGCCCGGCCTGTTTCTATTTTTAAGTGTTCAATAGAATTTTTTTCCTTCGTTGTAATTTTGTATGTACCTGTTTTCAGAATATGTGCATGAATAGATAGGTATGTGAAGGTATTCCTATAGATGGAGACCTAGGTGACAAATCCCCATTGAAGTTCAGAACCAGGAGAAGGTGTATATTTCCTGTGGACAGATCTTTTTATAGATCTATTTCTATAACAAGGCCTGTGCAATCCATCAGTTTCTTTTCTTTGTGTCAGTTTCCATGAGGCATAGAGTCAAGTTTTGCTTCTTTTAGCAAAGGTTTCCTGGAAAAGAGATGATTTTTCTCCCCCCTTAATCACCTGGTCCTTGTCTTTATATTTTTGTTTTAGCAGTTTTAGGTACAGCATATCTTTGTTTTGGAAACAAATCAGCTCAAATGTATTTTAGAAGTTGGAGTATGAGTTTTCATTTTAAAAGCTACGTTGTTAACTTCAGTTTAAATCATGAGGCTTTTCCCCCCATTGACCTACCTTGAAATGGAAATGGAGTTGTTCTAATTAAATAAAAACTTAGAGAGCACTAGCTACTAGGGAGATGACTAGAGAGACTGAATGGCTAGGAAGAGAGGGGTACACCAGAAGGCCACAAAGGACAGAGTAGACGTAAAGAAAGAAAAACATACCACTTTTGCTTACAGTACTGAGGGAAATACTAGACACAGAGGAACAGAAGCTGTATAAACACGGACCTCGACAGAGCTGCCAGGAAAAAAGAGAAAAGCATTTTTGTCCAAAGTTTCTAGGTCAGATGTGATTTACAGTTGGAGACAAGCATTCCTTCACCACCTTCCTGAACTTTCAGATCCATCATTTGTTCTTTTTATTTCACTCCCGGATTTATGATTTTCCCCATTCTATCAAGTCATCTCTCCTGAGTACTTAATTCCTGTCACCCCTCAAATAGCCTAAACCAATACTACCTCCACAAGGAATCCTATCTACGGCAATTCATTTTCTCCAATATAACTCAGTCAACCATTTCTTTCTCTAGCTACAATGGAGAGTTAAAAATCAGGATGGAAGAAGATGGAAAAAATGAAAAGAAGCAAGATGGGAAATGCAATTAGAAAAAACAGATTCATACAACACACTTCATGGTTTGTGAGTTGTATTAACAGTGCCAGGCCATTTAAGGAAAACAAAGGAAATGCATCTTCAGTGGGTGGCTACCATGTATGAAGCACTGCTGGGAGACTAATTCAAGTTCTGCCCCTCAATTTTTCTGTAGAGAACACATCTAACTCCTGGAGGGGAGCACGGGTGATGAGATGTGCAGGTAGAGTGTGGGGGTATGGATTCTAGGAAGTAGGCCAGGAAGCAACACTTGGCTTTCAACCAGTTGATTTTTAGCCACCCAAAAAGTACTGAGATGACTGAATGCCCACATTTTGTGTGCAGCCTTACAGAACATGCTGTACACATCCCAGACGTCACGGATGACTTGCTTGTGGGGTGGGTGGTTGAGTTTTATCTGAATTCTGCACATCTGCAGGAGGCCCAGCCTCCGTAAAGGCAGTCTTGGTGGTAAACAGCCATGACTGGTCTTAGGGTTCATCGTGAGTATAGTGTAGAGACCCCCTCAACTGTGGACTCCACATCATGGCCTCAGGGTTGTGAGGTCCTCAACTAGGGATGGCAGAGGGTGGCAGCAAACCCTCATGGGAATGCCACCCAGTGTTCCTCAGCATTTAATGGGACTCACATAGTCTAGAAAACCCAGGGTTCATGTGGACTGTGGGAAGTATCTAGGTTCTAATAATCTTTTCCTACAGAGTTTTCCCCCAGCCTGATCTCTGCTTTGGGGCACGAGGTGGTGTGCACGGGAGAGAGAACAGATCAGCAACATGGTGCTGATGCAGTGATTTCTGCAGCAAGAAAAGGGCCTCTTTCCTGTCCTTCTGGCATTGGGAGCAAAAGGGACTTTCTGTCCACTGATAGCGCGTGTGCACCAAGGAGCGCTCACCTGCTCATTCATGATTGTGGAGAGTTCGCTGAGCATGTCCTTGTAGTGGGACCTCAGTTCTTCCTGGTACTCCAGCTGGTCCTCTTTGATGAGGCGCTCATTCACGTCAAGGGCCTGCCCACATGCATCTGCAAATTGCCTTTAGCGACAGCATTAAACAAATTAAAAACCAGCCCTCGGAAGTGGCATTGAGCTCAGTGACTGTGAGTTCAGAGTCAGGCTGCTGATGGACTCTGCCACCTCAGTGAGTTTTGGTGTGATGGATTCTTGGGGGATTGAGGACTCCCTGTCTGAGGAAGTTCAAGGAAGAACATCCCAACAGGGAGAAGCTTACCTGAAGATCTCCTTCAAAAGCTTTACTTGGTTGTCAGGGTACTTCTTTGCATTGGTTTCTTCAAGAAAAGCTCGTGCATAGGCCATTGGCCCGGCATTAACCTGTTGAGAAGAAAATTGGTGAAGGATGATCTACCTTCTGCATGGAGTCTTTTCCACCGCTGGAAGAGGAGCAACTGTGCACCAATTGTGTGGTACCCCGATCTCACACCCTGCCTTCTAGTCCACTCATTTGTATACCTGACTTAGCTGCTGTCCTCCAACTTGTCAATAGAGCATGAGTCTGAGCTCCACCTTTCACTAACAAACTTCCCAAACTTCAGTCCTTTGCCAACCCCTTCACATTTTTTTTTTTTTTTTGGCCATATCTGTACATTGCTTGAACTACTATTTTTTTTCTTTCTTTTTTTCTTTGTTAGAGACAGGGTCTCACTCTGTTGCCCAGGCTAGAGTGCAGTGGCATGATCACTGCAGCTTCAAACTATTGGGCTCAAGTAATCCTCTCGCCTCAGCCTCTCAAGTAGCTGGGACTACAATGTTTACTACCATGCCTGGCTAATTTTTTAAAGAAAGTTTTTGTAGAGACGGGGGAAGGGGGGCGGTCTCACTACATTGTCCCGGCTAGTCTGGAACTCTTGGCCTCAAGCAATCCATCCGTCTTGGCCTCCCGAAGTGCTGGGATTACAGGCATGAACCACCCACCGAATCTGCTGTTTTCTTAACAGCTTTTAAAACTAGACTCACTTCTATTAACTCCAATATATTTATTTAAATTGAACATTTGTGAAATCAAATGTTTGAAGTGCTAGTTTTTCTTTTCTATTAACACTCAAATAAACACATACTATTATGAAGGGATAATTCACAGTGGTAGTGTTGTGGGCACTGCCCTAGAATCACTGTTTCACTGGGTTCCATTTGATGGTCTGGCTTAGATTCTGGCTCAAGGAGGCATTTATCAGATTTGCTGAATGAATGCACAGTACTGGGTTCAATTCATGCTCATGCTCATGCACATGGATGGCCTCACTTGTGCAGGAGTTCATATCCCTTAGTGCATAGAAGCCTTTAATGTGGCTGTCAGGCTTGGGAAGGAAAAAGGTAAAAGAAGAAGAAGCTGACTTCAGGGGCCTGTGACCAGCAGGCATGGCCAGTGTGGCAGATGCAGTCACTGGTACTGGGTGTACCATCTTTTGCTTCTCCAGATCCAATCTCCACTTCCCTTCACTCAGCTATGTGCCTAGGGAAGTCATCCTATATGGGATAGGACAATGGCTCTCTTGCTTTCTGGCCTTCTCAGCCCATGGGGGACACAGACAAGGGAGGTAGGGAACGGGAGAGTGTGGTCAGTGTCAGGATCAGTAGCATTAATTTTTTCTTTGTTTTTTTTTTTTTTTTTTTTTTTTTTTTTTGAGATGGAGTCTTGCTCTGTCACCGAGGCTGGAGTGCAATGGCATGATCTCAGCTCACTGCAACCTCCACCTCCCAGGTTCAAGCAATTATCCTGCCTCAGCCTCCCAAGTAGCTGGGATTACAGGCATGTGCCACCACGCCCTGCTAATTTTTGTATTTTTAGTAGAGGTGGGGTTTCACCTTGTTGGCCAGGCTGGTCTCGAACTCTTGACCTCAAGTGATCCATCCACCTCGGCCTCCCAAAGTGTTGGGATTACAGGCGTGAGCTACTGCGTCTGGCCTTCTTTGGCTTTTAGGGCCCAATATAGCTGTGCAGGGCGCCACTACTGATCTTCCTTTATTTTAAAATTTAATACTTTATTCCTTACAAATACTTAGCATCAATTTATTAATATAATAAATAAAAATTAATGCCTTATTCCTGAGTTGCTTGGAGCTCCCTTTAATTTTGTGCCCAAGGTGAGTGCCTTACTCACCTCACCTGCCTGGCCCTGGTCAGAGTACTAAGCCCCAGGGCTTCCTCCTTGCAGAAGCCTCCCTATCGCTAGCTGAAGTCACTCCTGTCTACTTGTCTGTCATCAGACGGACCTCTCAGCTCCCCTGTATGCTTCCACTAACCCTCCTCTCCTTGCATCTTCAGGTCTAGGGTGGTCACACCGCCTGAGTGCTGCCAGCCCCTGTGCCAGCCCTTTCTGGCTTTCCCAAATGCTGCACACACTTTTGGGAACAGTTTATTTACTCTATCCTCCTCAATCACTCACTGAGCATGCCATCTGCTTCCTGTCACAACTCTGCCAGACAGATAAACATGCATGCACCTTTTATGAACTAGTAATCATTCTTTTTTGGATTTGTTTCAAAACAATTTTTTAAGGCTCTTAATGACAGATATGTACAAGAATGTGGTGTTTCTTCATTAGTTAATTCATTTGTTAGTATACAGATATAGAACACAGTTATCCATAGAAGATGGGATAGCAAGGTGGAGGAAGAATACATTTTATTTCAGCTAAACTTAAGAAAGGCCTATCTACAGGTGTTGAGTAACATCAATGCACATTGACAACTAAAAGCCATTTTAAAGACCCAGATAAAGGTGTTCTATTCTCATAAAAGGGAAAATGTTTCTTATATTCTTTGTAAACAAAGTTCTCAGGGCATTTTACACCTGGTTTCATTGGCCATGTGCATCTCAGCCCTGGGCAATGCTTACTCACCTTCACGCTGACACTTCCTTGCAGTTTGAGCTGCAGTCTGATCATGTCCACTTCTTCCATTGTGCAAAGCTGATTAAGCTCAGAAACCTTCTTGGACATCTCGTCAATTGCCACTTCAATTGGATTCAGTTCTGTGCTTGATTGGCTAATTACTTGTATTCTCTTCTTCACGTAGGGGAACAGGTGACTCGCTGTACAAAAGCCATACAAAGGGATTTCAAGGTTGAGGATTAGTGAAGAGTCAAGGGTTTCCCTGAAGGACCAGAGGATCATGTATCATTTCACGGCACATGGCACCTTCCATTCTGCATGCTTTTCATGCATGGGAGTTACTTTTTCTGCTAGGTGCCATCCTCTCTAATACCTCTTAGCTTGTGCCCAAGCTCCTTTGACCTGTGTGCCCTTCTGCCTTCACTGCTAACAGGCCCTCATTCTCAGGGCTGTTTTAGGCCTTTAGAATTTTTTTCTTTTTTCTTTCTATCTTTTTTTTTTTTTTTTGAAATGAGTCTCGCTCTGTAGCCAGGCTGGAGTGCAGTGGCGCGATCTCGGCTCACTGCAGTCTCCGCCTTCTGGGTTCAAGTGATTCTCCTGCCTCAGCCTCTCGAGTAGCTGGGACTACAGGTGCGCGCCACCATGCTCAGCTAATTTTTGTATTTTTAGTAGAGACGGGGTTTCACCATGTTGGCCAGGATGGTCTTGATCTCTTGACCTCATGATCCGCCCGCCTCCGCCTCCCATGTGCTGGGATTACAGGCGTGAGCCACCGCACCCGGCCAGCCTTTAGAATTTCTAAACACTGAAAAGATTAAAGCTTCCACAGCAACTTGTAATTCAAATAAAAACTACACTAACCCACAATACAGAATGCCTAAATATATACCAAGTAGTATATACTGATATAGCTTTGTTGTGGCTTTTTTATTTCAAAAGTTTTGGATACATTTACTGAAGGCAGACGCTTGTCACAGTTTAGACATCAGTGCTACTGATAGGCTGTAGCCTAATCCAGGATGGCCCAGCTCTCAAAGCGGGTTACTGATCAATTCCTCCAGAATGCCCTTGCTCACCTCCCCTGCAGCCAGCCTTAGGAGCCCCCACTGGGTGCTCTTGTTTCATTTCTCCTGCTCCGCTCATCTGAAATTCTTGCCTTACTTGGCTCTTTCTCCTACAAGACTGTGAGCACCTTGAGGGCAAGAATCATGTTTCATTTGCATTGCCAGTACCCAGAACAGTGCCCAGCCCCTAGCAGGGCCTCACTAAAGGTGTGTTGAGGAAATGAAAGGATGACTAGCTCACAGCATAGATCTAGAGAGCACATCGAGGGATATTGGAGACCGACATCTGCATTCGTTTTACAGATGAAGAATATGAATCCCAGAGTGGTTTAGAATCTTGCCCCAAAGCACACGATAAGAGCTGTTAACCCTGAAACAATTGAAGGTAGACTCAGAGAGGAAAGTTCAGAGTGCCTTGTGCCTTTCGCAAGGCACTGACCCCATGACCCTTCACACTTACAACCTTAAGGGAATAGGTATGCAAAGCAACTCTTTTGACAATTTCTCCTCTGGTTGACTTCTGTTAATGGAGAATAAAGAGATGGAAATCTCTTCTTGGCAAACATTTCCCAGTTAGCACATGTTGGGTACTTCTCTGCAGGACTGAAATAACTCTTGATTCCTACTGATCCAGCCCTATAAAGGGGCCTGTGCTGGAACAGGTGCCACACGTGTGGCCCGGCTACCTGCACCTACTTGTCAGGATCGTCCGCCGCTTGCACTGCTCCGCCACCCCACCGTGCTTCTTGCCCGACAGCGTGAAGGGTGTCTCAAAGACAAAGCGGTTGATGTTGTGGTGCATTTCGAAATCTGTCTTCCGGTCTTCGATTTCCTTTTCCTCAAAGAATGGCGTCACATAGGTCACCTGGATGTAGGCATATTTGGGGTCCAAATCCTTGGGGTTTACCTGTGTTAACAGATTATGGGCAAAGTGAGTGGTGTGCCCTGGAGCGCTCTGAAAGCGGGAAGCTCCCATTCCCTCAGCTTGCATCCAGAGGAGGCTGTGCCTCTCCCCTTGGAGAAAAATGGGCAGTCACATCATTTCAGAGCTGGGCAGGATCACAGAGAGAGTAAAGGCTGGACTGCAGCTGAGCAGCCAGGTCTGTAGGGGTGGAATTAGAGCCAGCACACCAAGTAGGTGAGGCTCTTCCAGACGTGCCTGGCTGTGGCATGTTATTTAGTCTTTTATTTTCTCTCTTCTCTGTAATGAATGTTCAATTGCCTTTGTCTGGAATGCAAACTTCTTTTATTTTTCATTTTATTTATATTATTATTATTATTTTTTGAGACAGGGTCTTGCTCTGTCTCCTAGGCTGGAGTGCAGTGGCACGATCTCGGCTCACTGCAACCTCCGCCTCCTGGGTTCAAGTGATTTTCCTGCCTCAGCTTCTCTAGTAGCTGAGATTACAGGCATGTGCCACCACACCTAGCTAATTTTTGTAGTTTTAGTAGAGAGAGGGTTATGCTCTGTTGGCCAGGCTGGTCTCAAACTCCTGGCCTCAAGAGATCTGTCCTCTTGGCCTCCCAAAGTGCTGGGATTACAGCCATGGGCCACTGCACCCAGCCCTAGAATGCAAGCTTCTTGACAGTAATTCAAATGAAAACTTTTAAAAAATATCTTTTGGTCCCTCTATGATTTTACCCATGTATCTAGACTGAGGCCATTGGCTTTGGGCTTGTGCCGAGGAGGGAGATTCCTTGTTTAATTTAGCAGATTAGCTGATAAGCCTATTACATGATTGCAAAATTTTATAGTTTTAATGTCAGGTTCCTTCTCTTATCTGTAACAAGTCATCCCATGCATTTTTTTTTTTTTTAAACAAACTGCTTTGGTGAGTGAGTTTGACAAATAGCAAGGAAGACAGGCTGGGGGTACTAAGAAAATCCAGGAAATTGCACTTGCTCTCCCTTGGAGTTGGAAGAGCTGGAGTTCTCAGCTTTTCTAATGAAACCTCAAAGAATTTTAAAACTTCTTCCAATTTTCTCCATCTGTCTACCCATCCACTGCCTATCCAGTCCCAGAGATTTGAGGGACCTCCTGAATTTATTTTGTAATGCTACTACTAATTACACTGTAAGGTGGGTATAATTGTAACCATTTTACATCAAAAATAGAGGTTTCGAGTGACCAGCTAATTTCTCTAAGATCATCAGCTGATAAGTGGTGGGATGGTGGAATGAATTCTCAAGTTGTTCTGATACCAAATTTGGCATTTTCTCATCCCCCCATGGTGCCCCAGGAACTCTGTGTATACTTTCTACCTAGGAGAGCCACTAATAAAGTAGTTCCAGCTGCCTGCCTTTCTGGGGAAGGTGACTATAGCCATCAAGCTAAGAAGGAGAATGATGAACACATTCACAGAAATTTCTGCCCAGACTCAAGGATTTCATGCCCAGATGCCTCCAAATTTGAGCTTGTAAAAGAGGACAGAAAAAAAAAAAAAAAAGACCTCTTCTGTAGCCCAATAGAACTGTATGCCATTGGGCACAAACCATCTTTTCCAGCTGCATCTTCTGCCACACTCTTCTATCCAACCTGTGTTTCAAAGACCTGCCATTCTCTAAACATATCTCCCTCTTTCATTCCTCCCCATCATTGCATGTGCTGGGCTTCTCAGCATGCCCTTTGCTTCCAGAAAACTAACTCAAACATCATCCCTTCTATGTAATGCTGCCCAACTAAGAATGAGCTGTTAAGGGAGGTCTCTGCCCTGAGCTTTCCTTGTACAACTTGGACTTTGACTCTGTGGTGACACTTTATTGTAATCTATTTAATTGGCTGTTTGCACAGGTCCTTCTCTTCTTAGCCCCATGTGAACTGTGAGCTCCAGAAGGAAGAGACCCTGTGCGCCTCATCTCTCAGTTCTGGGCTTGGCATTCAGCAGGCATTTGATAGAGGTTGGCTAACTGAACGACAGTGTGTAAGAAGATGCTGAGTAATCTAAAAGAAGAGGTAAGTATTTGCTTTCTGGAGCCAAGAGGAGGGTAACTGAATGTTCAAAGGTTAATGTAATGTAACTGGCAAGTCTGCCTCTATTATAGGGGACAGCTTTCAAAATTAGTATGGCGTAGTGTGAAGGTTAATATTAAATGTCAACCTGATTGGATTGAAGGATGCAAAGTATTGTTCCCGGGTGTGTCCGTGAGGGTGTCGCTAAAGGAGATTAACATTTGAGTCAGTGAACTGGGAGAGGCAGACCCGCCCTCAATCTGGGTGGGCACCATCAAATCAGCTGCCAGTACAGCTAGGATAAAAGTAGGCAGAGGAATGTGGAAGGATTAGACTGGCTAAGACCCTGGCCTCCATCTTTCTCCTGTGCTGGATGCCTCCTGCCTTCTAACATCAGACTCCAAGTTCTTCAGCTTTTGGACTCTTGGACTTACACCAGTGATCTGCCAGGGGCTCTTGGGCCTTCAGCCACAGATTGAAGGCTGCACTGTCAACTTCCCTACTTTTGATGTTTTGGGACACAAAACTGGTTTCCTTGCTCCTCAGCTTGCAGACAGCCTATTGTGGGACTTCACCCTGTGATCGTGTGAGTCAATACTCCTTAATAAACTCCCTTTCATATATGCATCTATTCTATTAGTCCTGTTCCTCTAGAGAACCCTGACTAATACACCTAGGAAGACTTCCTTAACTGAATACATATTTTCAACTTGCTGTTTTCTCCAATTCCACCACTGAGCCCAATTACTTTCAGGCTTTGATTGCTATTCAAATGCAAATAACCAATGGAGACGTAGAGAATTTACTAAGCTCTTTTTAAAAGTTACCCAAATAAACACATATAATGTTTTTGACCCTCCTCCCCTCAAATTACCAACCAACAGGCAAACAAGCAAAACATCTAAAATCGTTTTTGTAGTTTACTTTGCATCGTCAGGCAGAAAATGAAAACTTAATGTAGTTAAAGAATAAAAAACTCAGTCAATTCTTAGCACTTGCATGAATACTGATTTTCCTCTACCTTGTTGGAATCCTGGATTATCTTCACATTGTCTGCTCCAAATTTATCTGCATAGAGCTTGAGTAATCTTTGGGAAATCTCGGACAGACCTGTCAGCTTAGGCTCTTTATAAATATACTCTTTACCTTCTTCTTCTTCAAAAAAGCCCTATGGAACATAATGAACCACCAATTTTATTAGACAATGCTAATCATAAATCAAAAGCAAAACAAAAAGCCATTTACTTAAAAAACATATACAGTTTTTGGTTGTCATCTAATCCATTGGTTAACACCCTATAAAATTCAAAATCGGAGAAGAAAACACAGTGAGAAAATAAAATATCATCTTATAATCAGACATTAATGTAAATATTTCCTAGCCAGGCCAAAGAAACTCATGAAATATCTTACAAATATTATTTTCTCTATTTGTAGAACTCAACGGTACTACCTACTTGCATATATTTTGGGAGAAGAATGCCCTCTTGTGGCAGCTTGGGGTAGAACACGAAATATGGAGCAATTTTTGGCAGCATTCAAAGAGCAGTCAGTATCATTTTTAATAAGATCTCCTGTAAGTCTTTGAAACTAACATAAGAAATGGTGTATGGCATGTAAAGCTATTTAAATGGGCTGACGTGCATCCCACATAATCTTAGATGAAAAATCACAACACTTTATGTAGTTGTCGTAACAGAAATTACATGTGTTATGCTCCCAAGTGCTGCTATTTAAAAAATAACTTTACATCAACATGACTTCAGGGACCTCCTGAAACTTACCTATATGTAACTTAATCATGCAATTCACCTTACTAAGAGATCTTTTACATTCTTGAAAAGGAAGACATTATAGGATTAAAAATAGCAACCATATCATCATTTTTATTCCACAAGAGCAAGTAGGTTTTAGCCTCTATTAATTTATTTGTCTGGTTTGAAGCAGGGGGAAGGGAAGATTCTATTAGCTGCAGATAACTAAGTGAAGCAATCTTTATAATTCCTTCTCTTTGAAGAGACACAGAAGCATATTTCCTGTGGAATACATGTGGCCTCAGAATACTAGATTAAGTTCGGAGTTAAGAACCCAAGGATATCTGGTTTCTTTTTTTTTTTTTTTTGGCAGAGTCTTGCTCTGTTGCCCAGGCTGGAGTGCAGAGGTGTGACCTTGGCTCACTGCAACCTCCGCCTCCTGGGTTCAAGCGATTCTCCTACTTTGGCCTCCCAAGTAGCTGGGACTACAGATGTGTGCCACCACGCCCAGCTAATTTTTGTGTTTTTAATTGAGGTGGAGTTTTGCCATGTTGGCCAGGCTGGTCTCAAACTCTTGACCTCAGATGATCCACCCACCTCGGCCTCCTAAAGTGCTGGGATTACAGGCTATATCTGGTTTCTTCTAATTGTAGAGTTGACCCATAAGGAAATGCCTTTTGAGGTCTGGGTGAAGACACTGGATGTCAAAAGGAAACTTACCCATATTAAAAAATCAGTTTTGACTATTTAAAAATATTAATTGTTAAAAAAAGCATAGGCAAAGTGTTCCAGTGCTATTATTTTTTCATGGTGAGACAATATAAGAATATTGATTAAACTCACATCTGTATGATGCTTTATACTTCAAAAGCACTTTCATACATGTAAATAGGATCATCTTTAACAGGGTAATTTGTATTCTAAGTGGGCTGTGGCTGTACCTTTGCAGAAGCCAATGAACAAGGTCTACTCCATAGCAGAATTCTTGGCAATCAGGTAATCACCTGCTTCCTTGCACATCTCCCTAATTGACTTTGGGCTTTCTAAAGGCGGGAAGTGTGTCTTCAACATTGCATGCCCAGTGTTTAGCACAATGCCTGGTCTTTAGGAGGAGGTCACTCTATTTGTTGAACAAGCAGATGAATGAAAGAGTTCTTAAAGGGCACACATCTTAAAAAGGCGTATGTGTACCAGGCATAACTGGAAAATAGTCCATGGCTTTAAATAAAGATGTTTCTATTGAACAATTTCTTCGAGAAATGTTCAAGACAAAATGCAAGTAATTATAAATGCCTTGACCCCAAACTGCTACAAAGTGTCATATGATGTTGAAAGCACGTAAAGCAGCTCCTGTCATTCCTGTAGACTTTGTAGGGGTAGTGAGGTCTGACTCCACTCCCACATGACTTCCAGCCTGCTATGTTTTTTTTCTGTTGCTGTCTTTGTGGAGTTTTGTCTGATTCAAGGTCAGGAGTTAGTGGCTACAATTGACAGACTGACACATCAGAGAAATAAGGCTTCTGAAGCTTTCAGGCAGAATCCTCATGGGGCTAAAGCTGGAGCAACATTTGCAACTTCAATTTCAAGTAGAAAAATGTCTCTAAGGTTCAGGAAAAGATTTTTTCTTTTTCACCATAGTGTGAAAACTAGTACAAAGACACATTTTCACTGTAAAATTCTTCCCCTGACAAATTTCCGAATCTAGAGTCAGCAGAAAATGAGTGGTGGGAGGCAGGTAAAAATTGTCATCATCGGCTGGGTGCGGTGGTTCACGCCTGTAATCCCATCACTTTGGGAGTCCGAGGTGGGCGGATCACAAGGTACAAGAGATCGAGACCATCCTGGCCAACACAGTGAAACTCCGTCTCTCTAAAAATACAAAAATTAGCTGGGCATGGTGACACACGCCTGTAGTCCCAGCTACTCAGGAGGCTGAGGCAGGAGAATCGCTTGAATCCAGGAGGCGGAGGTTGCAGTGAGCCAAGTTCGAGCCACTGCACTCCAGCCTGGGTGACACAGTGAGACTCTGTCTAAAAAAAAAAAATTGTCATCATCATGACCTTTGCGGCCTTGTTCATAACCTGTGACTTTCTTTCATCCCTCCTCCTTGGGCTGTGGGATGGGAAAATTCAGACTCAGCAACCTACTTACTGGGAGGCTGTAAGGACCGCGCTTGGTAAACAGATGGCCTTTGGTGAGTGCTAGCTATGTTGAGGATGGTAATGATCATGACGCTGGTGGTGATGACAACAATGATGAAAAAACTCTGTATCTATAAAGCAATTTGAGTTCTGGCTTTTATGCAGCTTAACTCAGTTTTCAGTGCTTGAAAATACATACTTTCAGCTTCTCTTGCCTAGGCAACGGAGTTTTTCTTATTATAAAAGGTCTATTGAAGCTCATTTCAATATTTTGGCAAGTGATCAATTGGTGATTGGAACCTTTTTCTAAAGAGCTTGGAAATGTAAAACTGTTTTCTAAAATGAATAAGAAGGAGATGGAGGAGCAGAATAAAGCATTTAATCTGCTGTCCACTGGGGTTTCTGTAGAGTTTTGAAGCCAGACAAATGGCAGCTCTGAAAATGTTTGGAATGCATGCTTACCTTATACCCAGGGAAACTATCAAAGCAAAGCCCACTGAGCTACAGACACTATCTGAAGGAAGGCTTGAATTTCAGCTCTGTCTATGATATAAATGATTTACAAACAGGGACACAGAGTTATGAAAACCAGGGTCAGTTTCTCTTTTGCTTGAGCCCCAAGGTTATAAGCTGACTGCATTTCAAGACAATGGGAAATGTGATCTCTGCACTTCCCTTGCTAGTTTGATTTCTAAAATGTCATTTTGCAATGCAGTAAACACCTTCATCTGCTCTGGTCAAGAAAGAACACACACTAGTTAAACGAGGACTGCATGAATTATGAAACTTTAAGGCAATACATTATGGTAAAAATGTACTTCAATAAACTGACAACTAAAAGCATTGACTCCTCCTCAGATGCTTTTGCAGGTACTTCAGAATCTTGCAATGTCCCTGGATCATCACTGTGTTGTCAAATATTAGGGCCCCTGGTATTTTATTAGACTCATTCAAAGTTCACAAAGAAAAGAATGTATTTGAGGAGGAATCTAGTATACAAAAGACAGGCCAGAAAATGTCAATACTAGGCTAAATGCTAAGAGAAGAGAAGCTACATGAATGAATTTCTCTGCATTCATGTAGCTTCTCTTAGCATATAAATCTGAACTCAATTATGACATTTAGTTATACAGTATAGATATGTGGCCTAGATCAGCGACTTTCCTATAAGTGGAGAGCTATATCATGTCCCAAAGTGGAGATGATGGTTTTCCATACTATACCTGCACCTTCCCTCCTCCCCCGAACTCCTTTTTTATTAAGATCCTGAGATGCAAGTACACCCATATAGGCATGACTGCAAATTATGGAATCTATGGCCTTTGGTGGATAGAATAAAATTCTTCCAGGTCTTTTACTTAATTAATTCCAGGGGCATCTGATATTTTAAGTTATATAATGGGTATTCACTTGCTTTCATGTTAAATACCAGGGCCTAAGGACTTCATTGATTATAGTTGATGTTTGCTCACTGCTGCTGTTTCATTTCTATGGAAATCAATACCTCAGGGACACTTTGGAGGACACTTTGTATAGGCTGCTATATGTCAAATTTCCATATTGATGCTGATGCCGGGTGTTGCATTAGACAATTCATGTTGTGCAAGACTTGCATTTTTTTAAAGTTCCTGCTATGAACGATCAGTTTTAAACTTGTTTTCTAGTGTCTGGCTCATTACAGACACAATTAGTATTAAATACCCCAGCCAAAACTATAAAATGAGAGCAGTGGTCTGCGTGGGACACTAAAAAATTGTACCCAAAGGCCTTTGTGCAGGCAAAGAGCCTATTGCATATCATATTTCCATAATCTTTTTAACATCATTGCAAGACACGTCAACTTGGATATTAAAAGGTAAGTTTTACAGGGACATAAAGCACCATTATGAATAAGAAATCATTTCTGACCATGGAGATTATGCTAATCAAGTAGTCAAGATTTTATCTTAAATCTTCGGAACCTTCATTCTGTACACGTTCGGGGGAATGCTCAAGTCTACTTGGTATTTATTTATCATGGAATGTGAAGTGATATGTGCTGTCTGCTCCTGTTGAATCCCATAGTTCTCACTCTCCATGTGGTGTCTTGAGACAGGCATTTGAATCTCATCTGAGCAATGATGAATGAGGCTCTAATTTGCTGCTTATCAGGACGACCTCCATTGGTTCTCCTTGTTCAAAGGTGGCTGAGTTTGAACTTATGGAGTGTCGTGCTTAGGCAGGTTCTCAGTCAGAGGATTTAACAAAACACTTTGCCTTTTAAGCTCAGACTGGAATTTTTTTTTTTTTTTTTTTCTTGAGACAGAGTCTCGCTCTGTCTCCCAGGCTGGAGTGCAGTGGCACGATCTTGGCTCACTGCAAGCTCCACCTCCAGGGTTCACACCATTCTCCTGCTTCAGCCTCCCGAGTAGCTGGGATTACAGGCACTCGCCACCACGTCCTACTAATTTTTTGTATTTTTAGTAGAGACAGGGTTTCACTGTGTTAGCCAGGATGGTCTTGATCTCCTGACCTTGTGATCTGCCCACCTCGGCCTCCCAAAGTGCTGGGATTACAGGTGTGAGCCACCGCGCCCAGCCTTGGAATTTTTTTATAAAGACAAGTGAGAGTACTGCAGCATTAAAAAAAAAAATCAGGTGTAAAATCAGCACACTTTACTGAGGAGTCTGAAAGAAGAATAAAGTTAGGTCATTTGCAAGGGCTCCCCCCAATACTTCCCCACTGCCCCCCTCAGTCTATTTAGTAGAGGGGTTTTCAAGTATTCTTTTAGTAGGTGAGTTAAGGGCCCATAATCCCAAATTTATAAATGAACATAGAAAATGCTGGTATGGTATGAATGTGGGAAGGAATTTAAAGAATTACAAAAAAGTATGTACTGGTCAGACAAGTAGGGCTGAATATGGACAATGTGTAGATATTAAATGCTTTCTCTTTCCAGCTTAACTGACAATAATTAGGTTGAACCATATAAAGTTGCCATTTTTGTACATAAAAAAGTGGTTGAATATAGGCAATTTCATATGACTCAAAATAATATGAAGAAAATCCTTTGTCATAGAGCTCTGGGTACTGGCAGGTTATTTTGGACATGGCTTGTTCTCCAAATTTCTTACCTTGCTCCTTTCTCCATCTCTGGAGACTTACCCAGACATATTGGGTAAAGATTTATTCCCTGGTTCATCTTTTATGTTTGGAATTAGTCCCATCACCTCTGAGAATGCTTAGAGCTCACCACCATAGACCCCCATCACTCTAAGACACTCCTTCAGAAAAAACACAGTTTTTTCAATATCTTGGGAAGTGCTTACCAATAACCATCACTCCAACTTCCAAAATTCTGACCATTCTGGTCTCCTTAATAAGCTGCAACTCATAGTGGCCTGAAATAAGTAGACGATCTACAATACCAAGTCTATGCTACATATATTTAAGATACGTGGTACCCATACTTATCTCTGTGTGTGTTTGTGTATGTAAGGCTTTCAGACTACATCTACCTTTAGGCAGAAAGATAGCATGTATGAAAAACAAAGGATACATTTTTGTAATTCAGATAACTGGCATAAACACAACTTAGTTAAAGAAATGCAGGATGACTCCAAAAATGAATGAAAGCAGGATTATCTCACCCTTTGTACCAAATGTTGATTTGCACAAAAAGGTTAAGGTTCAGTAAAACCATACAGAGGGAAGTGTGAGGGGTGTTAGAGCATGCAAATGGAGAGCGAGAGTGAGTGAGAACTTACCACAGCCTGGAACAATCAAGACCAAAAGAAGAAAAGAGTAAACATCTGCATTAAAAACTATTTGAAAAGCAGTGTGATTCACTTCTACCTGCTTTAGAGCCCATATCTCATATATTGGTTGCAGAAACCATCTGGTAGGCAATCCTGTTTTCATGATCAGGTTATTAACGGGGTTTTTTACTTTTTCATTGGAAGGAATGCCTGAGGCTTTATAGAGTCATGTCTTGGTGACTCAGAAGCACATCTTTTGTGCTACTTCTGTGCTGCTCAGTTAGCCTGTGGTCATCTTCCTTGAAACTCTGTTTTTCCCTTTTAATTCTTCTGCTCCCACATCCCCTTCCCGACTCATAGCATTTTCTGCCATTTTTCTTGCTGTCTCACCAATGTCACAAATTGTATATTTTCTTCATGGCTTCCAAAATGGCTCCAAAATGCCATTTTCTCTTCTCTCTCTTCCTCTTCTGAAGGTTCCCACACTTCTCTCTCTCCCAATGTATGTTCTCACTTCAGATAGTTCAGATTCTTTTCCATGGACCCCAAAAATGTCTAAATTTGCTTTTTTTTTTTTGGTATAGATTGTTTATGCAGATCCCCATTTTTCAGACCATTCGTTTCTCTGTCTCCACTATCCTGATATTCCTGTGTCCTGAGAAAAATCCTGGCTGGATTAATTTGTTTATAATAAATGGCTACTTGGTGATACTTATCCTTTCCAGGTAGAAAGTATCTACCTTTATTAATTCAGAGGTTAGCTTTTTCTTTTTTTGATGGAGTCTCGCTCTGTCGCCCAGTCTAGAGTGCAGTGGCGCGATCTCGGCTCACTGCGAGCTCTGCCTCCCGGGTTCACGCTATTCTCCTGCCTCAGTCTCCTGAGTAGCTGGGACTACAGGCGCCCGCCACCACGCCCGGCTAATTTTTTGTATTTTTAGTAGAGACGGGGTTTCACCATGTCAGCCAGGATGGTTTCGATCTCCTGACCTCGTGATCCACCCGCCTCAGCCTCTCAAAGTACTGGATTACAGGCATGAGCCATGGCGCCCAGCCCAGAGGTTAGTTTTTAAGCTGCCTTTGGTGAGCAGAGGAAAATATGTATTTTTCAAACGACTTCAATGGGGATTGACCTAGAATGAACATGCTGGAGTTGACTCCTGCAGCTGCAGCCTTAAGAACAAGAAGCTGACGCCGGGCGTGGTGGCTCACGCCTGTAATCCCAGCATTTTGGAAGACTAAGGCGGGTGGATCACGAGGTCAGGAGTTCAAGACAAGCCTGGCCAACATAATGAAACCCTGTCTCTACTGAAAAATACAAAAATTAGCTGGGCATGGTGGCACCTGCCTGTAATCCCAGCTACTCAGGAGGCTGAGGCAGGAGAATTGCTTGAACTGGGACCCAGGAGGCGGAGGTTGCAGTGAGCCGAGATCACGCCACTGCACTGCACTCCAGCCTGGGCTACTGAGCGAGATGATGGGCTGGGGGCAGAGGAAGTGTGAGGTCTGAGAGCCACTGCCATTCTGAAAATAAAAGCATGGGATGTCTATCCACACAAGCAACAGTCTAAAATACGTCTGCTGAAATATAATAGCGTTATAAGCCTTCCTGAAAAGAAAATGAATGGTGCCTGGGTTTAGCCCATTGAAAATGTTGCTCAGAGACATTCATAATTAATATATAGTATGTTCACTTTCAGGCCAACACTGTGGCTAAGTAATATTTTCCATCTTCTTCATTGCTTATGCAGCAAACTGGGAAAAACAACTTTGAAATTACATTGACTTGCAATAAGGAAACAAAATAACCATCTGGTATTCTGTCTAGAAACAGTGGTAGTTCGAAAATAGGAGAAAAGAAATTGTGTGATAGTAAAATCAAAGGTTTGATATGGTGGAGCCCCTAGGAATTCTCTTATTTCCTAGAATATTAGGAATGTTATTTCTTAAAACATGTTCAATTTAATTTCATTTTAATATTTGGCATAAACTTATAATTAGATATTTTAGGGTGAGCTGGAAAGAAGAGAGTGTTGAAAAATAAATGCCCTCTTTCTTCAAGAAGTTAGAAATCACTGTTAACTCAACCCATGGATTTCTTTGCTCACTTGTTTCCCAACTTTGTACATTCCTACGGACAAACATATAGACCATCACATCCAGAGAAACACTCAAGTATAGTCAGACACACCCACACCTCTCCATTCACTGGCACACACAGATGTCTCATAAAGAATGAAAGACAACATTCAACTGCTCAGCAGAATTTATGGGCCGTGTTATTTCTGGTGAGCTTACCTGCCCATAAAATGCCACACGATAGTAGCGACCAAACAGCCGCTTCTCTGAATTCACCACCTCTGCCACTTTCAGATATGACCGATGAATGTCGTAGTAGAGATCTGACAATTTCTGAAACCATAAGTGAAAGAGTTTCATGAAGATGATGCTGACACACAAATAAGGGAGTTTTTAATTTTGAAAACTGTAAGTAATTTTCCAATTCAACATAGGATATTTTAATTAACTTCTAGGGGGTTGGAATACATACTTTGAAGTCTCGTTGTTTCTCAAAGACAGCAATGATGGGCTTGTTGACATCAGCAATGAGTTCATATCGCTCAGACTTCCAGAGAAACTCCACACACATGTATAGCTGCTCCACCAGGATGTTCTGCAATTCCCCAAATCAAAATAAGATTTTACATGATTAGGGTTGTGGCTCATGCCTGAAACTTGGTTTCAAAGCTGTTGCATTGTCAAACTTTTCCCTCTGTTACTGGCATTTAAAACCCAGCAGGGGATCGTGGTGTCATCTTGGATTCTTGCCTATCCCGCATTGCCGTTACCTAATTCGTGCCCCAAAAGTGCTAATTTAAATCTGTGAAATGCCTTCAGATCTGTCTCCTTCTTCCCATTCCCACTGATACTGACTTACGTACTCCCTGACCCCTGCTATAGTTTTGAGCGAGTCTGTTTTCCCTCTCCAATTGCTGCTCTCCTGTAATCTTTCTTTGTAAAACATAAATCTGATCATGAGATCTGCAGTGCCTTAAACCTTTGTGGGAACTCCAGTATGTAAACTGCTGTCCAAACTCTAGCATGGCCTTCAAGAAGCTCCACAATCAGGCACCAACCTCCCTCTCAGTGACCCCTTCTTTCAATGCTCTGTCATTGACTTTGCACCTTGGCCATACCATATACCACTCCATTATTAGAATACCCTCTGACCTCCATACTTTTATCTGTGTTATAGATACACCTATAAGAACCTTATTTCACACCTTCAAGTCCTATCACGACTCAGCACAAAAAAAATGAAGAGCTTTTATTTACATTCCATTCATCACCATTTCAACCTTTCATGTAAAAAAAAAAAGTTCCCCTTCTGATTGCAACTGTATATGATACCTAGATTTGGCCACTGGGCATCTGTTTTTGCCTGGCCATTCCCCACCCTGTAGGAACTCTGTCTTTCTCAAGATCCTAAATTCTTTGAGAGAAGGAATTATGCCTTATTTTTTTTTTCCAGCCCATACCTCAATTCCTTTCATATACTAGTGGTTTAATAAATTTTCAACTGAATAAAGTTATATAAGCTTTAAAGCAAATGTATGATATTATTGGAATGTTTTCAACAATTTCTTTTAAGAAAAGGTTCTTAAACATTATTTAAAATAGTTAACATAAATATGTAATTATATTTACTTCGTTTATTTGCAATATATGCTAAATTGGTGTAAACCATATGTAAAATTGTATTAAAATTCATCTGAAAATTTACTTTCTGTATAATTTTTTCCATTTATGTAATACTGACCTAAAATCAGCTTATAAAATATTTTACTTAATGAGAGGGGTTCTATTTTCTTCACCAGAACTATTGCTAAGTAATTCTCAGTAGAAAGTTTCTTTTTTTAATTAATGAAAAATAACTCTGGTTATTTTCCATAACAGAAGGTTTTCTAAAGAAACTAGTGAACTTTTACGTCCACCTGCATTTGTAAATAAACTTGCTAATGCTTTTAGAAAAAAAGCAATGATCAGTTCGCAAAATTTAGCATCCCTTATCACCTTTACCAAAAAGCCAGAGATTTTATCTTATAGAAGAGCTGATAATATACATTTGAGTCCATCTTAGAGAAGTAAGACTTAGTTTAAATTTTCACTGAAATCTGGTATCTACTAATCTTGGCTTAATTTTAGCCTGCATTTCATTTTGTCTAATTAAGTTATATTATAGAATAGCTGTAAGCTTGTTTCCCCCTTATTTAGCTTAATGTCGCAAGCCAATGCATCTCTTTCCTTCGTTACTGTACATGAGATAATTTTGGTCTAACCTCATTGTATGGTGTATCTTGCATTCCAGAATCCTCTTTCATCGCTCCTTCTTCCTTAATGTTTGGTGTAATGCTCAAAAAAGCTGGCCATCCCATAGAGAACATGCCTTGGGAGGACCAAGCAGAATAAAACGTTATTATTTGAGACAAATTTTGCTTAGATTAGATAATGCCTTTCTTCATGATGTTACCAAGTGGTAGTATTACAAAGCTCACACAATCAACAAGATGGTTAGATTATGACTATTGATAAATACGCTCTGCCAGGCAAACAATATTCCCCTTTTTATAATTTTTGTATCATTTTCAGGTGGCATTTTCTTATAAAGAAATAGCATGGGATTATGGATAGAACATAAGATTCGTGGGTAGATGTTGCGGTTCCAATCTTCTGGTTTAATCTCGGAGACTGTGTCCCTCTCTTGTTAAACTGGGGACATTAATATCTCTCTCAAAGGATGTTGAAAGGATTCAAAACATTAATATTTGAGAAAATACCCGGTACACTCAGCACATTATAAAGACAATGCTTGTAGTTGGGTGTGTGGGTGCCTGTAATCCCAGCTACTTAGGAGGCTGAGACAGGAGAATTGCTTGAGCCTAGGAGTTTGGGGCTGGAGTGAGCTATCACCATGCCATTGTACTCCAGCCTGGGTGACGGAGTGAGACCCTATCTCTCCCACAGTGGCCCCCAAAAAGACAAGACAATGCCCGATACTTGCTTTTTTTTTTTTTTTGAGACGGAGTTTCACTCTTGTTGCCCAGGCTGGAGTGCAATGGTGCCATCTCGGCTCACTGCAACCTCCACCTCCCGGGTTCAAGCGATTCTCCTGCCTCAGCCTCCTGAGTAGCTGGCATTACAGGTGCCCGCCACCACGCCCAGCTAATTTTTGTATTTTTAGTAGAGACGGGGTTTCACCATCTCGGCTAGGCTGGTCTTAAACTACTGACCTCAGGTGATCTGCCCGCCTCAGCCTCCTGAAGTGTTGGGATTACAGGCGTGAGCCACTGCGCCTGGCCAATACTTGCTATATTTCACTCTTTTACATTATGTAGAAACCTTTTCAAATTTTCTTAGTATCTTAGGCACCAAGATTTTAAAAGGTCTGTCTCTACAGATACATGTGAAAACAGTTGATAATGGGTAACATTCCCAGAGGAGAGATAGATCTGAATTGTGGGGAATGTGAGTGACTAGGAGCACTAGCCGGAGTGACAGACTAGGCCCTGCACTTGGGCTCCAACACAAGCTAACCATGACATTTGGGGCAGATTATTTAGCTTCTGTTGTTTTTCTCACCTATAAACAGGAGGTGATAATAGCACCTAACTCACAGATTTGTTACTGGCAACTAACTGAGACATTTCTGGTACAGGGCTTAGTGTGGTGCCTTCTATGTAGCAAGTGCTTTTTAAGTTATAGCTAATACTTTTGTGGCATGTTTTTGTTTTTAATAATCAGCTCATTGGTTATGTAACTAAATGATCACTCCCCAAACATGCTAGAAATTATAAATATAATAATTATTGCAATCTAATCCTTGCTTCTAAATAAATTTTATTTTTCTACTTTTTATAATAATATTAAACATATATTAAACTATATGATAGTTAATTGTAGGAGAAGTCACAACATACTTCTTGCAGCATGATGATCACTTATTAGTACAACTGAAGCAGCTGTACTTTCTGGGGTCGCCTATCTTCACCTATATTCATACCATTGTGAACATTGTAGGGAAGGGATAATTTACTCCTTTGACTCAAAAATATCAAAATAGAAAAGTATATTAAGGGCTTCAAATACATGCCAATGACATTCACATATATGCTGATGATATATGCTAATTAGAATATGCTAATATATCATAGCATATATCATCAGCTAATATATCATCAGATATATGTTAATGTATCATAGATGATCACCTTCCTAATTTTAAAGTTTACTAAACAAATATATCCTTTTTTTGATGGACACACATTATATTCTAATATCACCTTAGGTCTAACATTGGGCATTTAAAGCATTTTGAATATTAAAGATTCACACAACTTTTTGGTATATAAGTTTCCACAAGTTCTCAAACTAACACCTGCCTTTATTGGTTTTCTTCCATTTTGTTCTTAGAATTTGAAAGTCTTTATGGAACGTTACGGCATCTGGTTATGATAAGCAATAGATGAGGAGGAAGGGCATGTTAAATAAGGCAATGATGTGTTTGATGACATGCAGATAAATATCAGGCTACATAGGAAGTGTGACACTAAGCAAGAAGATTCCTGAATTTTTGGGTGGACATGAGCCATGGGTGCCACAGGGTGCCACATCTGGCTTCTTCTCCAAGGTCCTCAAACAAGTGACCTCACTGTCTCTCAGTCCGCTTTGGTCATTTAGTTCAAAAGTCTTTTTTTTTTTTTTTGAGATGGAGTCTTGCTCTGTTGTCCAGGCTAGAGTGCAGTGGCGTGATCTCAGCTCGCTGCAACCTCCACCTCCTGGGTTCAAGCAATTCTCTGCCTCAGCCTCCTGAGTAGCTGGGATTTATAGGCACCTGCCACCACGCCCGGCTAATGTTTTTTTTTTTTTTTTGTATTTTTAGTAGAGACGGGGTTTCATCATCTTGGCCAGGCTGGTCTTGAACTCCTGACCTTGTGATCCACCCGCCTTGGTCTCCCAAAGTGCTGGGATTACAGGCGTGAGTCATGGCACCTGGCCAGTTCAAATGTCTTATATGCAAAATCCACTGAGAACTTTTAGAAAACATACAAATATTTAAATGATAAGGGATGAATTATGTTTCTGAAATATAGCAAGTAAAGTCCATTTACATTTCGTTTAAGTATTTTGATTTTCAACATCTAAAAATGTATTTCAACATCTAAAAATATTGTTTGTACACGGAGTTTTCCACTGCATTTGGAAAGTTAAACCAGTGTTATCAAAGAGACTACAGTTCATAAAATTTGGATTCAAACAAATTTTTGCAATTGAATGTAGATTTAATGTGTAAACTATATCACTCACTTTTTTTGTGCAAAGAGTAACTCTTTAGTCATTATTATAATTTCAAAAAATCAGACATTAATGATGGAATATTTCTAAAGGAAATCTGTACCATAAGCCATATGTTATAAATTGTCAGTTTATACTTTTTAAAAATGAAATGGAACATGCTGATTATAAAGTCCTACATATATAGAATATATATATGTATATATCTTCATTTTTCTTTTTATTTTTTTGGAGACGGAGTCTCACTCTGTTGCCCAGGCTGGTGTACAGTGGTGCTATCTTGGCTCACTGCAACCTCCGCCTCCTGGGTTCAAGTGATTCTCCTGCTTCAGTCTCCCAAGTAGCTGGAATAACAGGTGCCTGCCACCATGCCCAGCTAAATTTTGTATTTTTAGTAGAGACCAGGTTTCACCATGTTGGCCAGGCAGGTCTCGGACTTCTGACTTCAAGTGATCCGCCCACCTTGGCCTCCCAAGTGCTGGGATTACAGGCGTGAGCCACCGCGCCTGGCCCTATCTTTTATTTGGAATAAACAGTTTTATTACATTTAAAAATTAAAATAGATTCCTCTTGCAATTTCAAACAATTTACCAATTTCAGAATAAACATCCCTATGGCAGACTGGCATGCAGATTGGTAGCTAAATATGGCTGTAACTCATAAACTTGAATGTTGGAGAACATACAGTTCTATTTGCTGACAACTTTTCAGTTATTTAAATTTTATAAATTTTGGATGGGATTTCTGAATGGCAGGAGTTTTAAGTTTTTTGCAGAGTAAGTTGTGTAGATCTGAGATAGTTTTTCTTCTAAGAATATATGTAAGAAGGTTTCACTGAAGTAGAATTTGAGCAGCAAGTGGATTTCCTCTGCATTGGGATAAATGAGCAGTTAGGTCACTCACTTCCTCCACTGGGAGTTGTTAGTAATGAGTTGCTATCACAGGGGTGGGTATCCTCCGAGAGCAGGGATGCTGTGCAAATCTTTTCCACTTTCCAGTAACCTATGGTAGTGCAAGATGAGGTTAGGACATTGCTACATGTTTATGTTAATACAAGCTTTAGAGACTACAAATTGTTAGCCAATGATGCATTCTCGTTTTGAACTAAGAAGTTGACCATCCAGTTAGCCTTTGCTGTACATAGAATAAATAAGTCAATGGCATGATAGACTTAAAATGTTTAAAGTACAGCATAATTAGAAGTATCTGTGAAAGCGATTATTACTTAAACATAACAGATTAATAAAATGTAAAATTAATACATTATTTCTATTAGGCTTCAATGTGTTGATATCTAGGCTTTTTGCCTCCCTCATGTGGTCATCTTACCCTTTCTTTTCAGATACTCTGCAATGAGAGCAGCAATATGGATGTAACACATGGCAGCCTGTAATGAGAAAGAAAATAAAGAGGCTCAGGGGATGGAGTTTAATATAATTAGGGCTAATCTTCCAAGGCGAGTCAGTATTCCATATCAGAATATGTTAGAAGGATCCTTTGTAATCACCAAATTGAAAGCAAGGATCAATTGTATTTTCAAAAACTTCACCATCAAGAATAAAATGAATATTTGGGTTTTTGTTTGTTTGTTCTTGATTAGTTTGGAGATGGGTGAAGGAGCTGGCCCAAAGAATTTTCCCATAGGATTCTCTTCCTCCCTTAAAGTCTAAGCCTAGATTAAAAATAAATCATAAGTCTCCTTTTAAAATTAAAACTATAACTCTAGTATTTAGATGTAAAGTGAAAATAAAAATATCTGCCTTCTAAATAAGTTTTTTTTTTTTAACCTCCTGGAATAGCCCCTCTGAATTTGTGTTGCCTTTAAAATGGTCACCTCACCAGTACTTGATTAACTAGTGTGACACAATATAACACCCGTGCTCCCCACAAACTAGATTATATGGCTGATGTTATATTTTAATCTGTCTCTTATGAAGCCCTGAATGTTGCTGAACACATATTAAAACTCGACTTGCTAAAGATTCCAAATGACTTCAGCTTTTTCCTTTTGAGGTTTTATGGAGAAATTTCATCATTTTCAGAGCAGCCCAAGGGCTTCTCATTCTTGTCCTCACTAAATTGCTGCCAAGCCAGCCTTCTGGTTTCCATTCCAGAGTCCCTGATTACCACATGTGTTTAGAAGAGCTTCAGAGTTTAGGACTATCCTAGACAAATTAATCTCTTCCCCAAAGGGACATAGTTCCAGAATAGCATAGAACTTCCCATTTGGTACTAAGAAGCCCTTGGGTGCTATGAATTGCTGCTTATGATCCACCCAGTATTGAAACTGACATAAAAAGTTAAGTGTTGACTTATAATCCTCGTGCAGTGGACTCTCCTCACATGGTGCTAAGGATCATTAATTTTTCCATGGCCAGTTCAAACTAGCTGTAAATGAGGACTGATTCCCCCTGCCTGAGTTAACTCACTATGGTGGCAAGCTTCCCCATTCAACTCTAGTTGCAGAGAAGAAGTTTTAAAACACAGAACATTAATTTAACGACTCAATTCCCAGACACCCTTACCACACTTCTCCTTAGCCTCAGGTTTTTAGCATTCAGCGTTGCATTACAATTTCTACACCTGCAATTGCCCCCACTGACTCTGGCCTTTATTTGATGTCATTTACTTAGCGTCAGGTATCCTTGAATGCTATACGGAAATGTATCGTATATGATATATAACTGAGTCATTTCTAGATTAGTTGAAAAACATGGCATCCTTTTCTAGTCCATGCTGTAAATGAAAATCCAATTTTCCTGATAAAGAGGACAATACTGATGGTAAATGACCGAGCCTTGGCTAATCACCTCAGATAAATCTCCGTTTCTGGCGTGAATCTTGGCCATACTTTCCAGCCAGGTCCTGCGTAGTTCGGGAGTGCTTGCATAGGAGTTTGCCAGGCTGTACTGGAGATCCACCAGCATCTCGGGGTCCTTCTCGTGCTCCTTCATCTGAGCTGTGGCCATCAAAACAGTCCTTATACGCTTAGTCAGGTCCTTCACCTCTGCTGGGAAATTGCTGTTCTTTGGAAAAGAGAGAGCCTGGGTCATTATCTGTTTAGAATCTATAGGTTAACTGACTTTAAGTTATGCTATTAATTATGGCTAGGCATCACAGTTTGGAGCATTCTATATATAGTTATAAATGAGTGCATTCTATATATGTGCATTCTATGTTTTGTGACTGTGGATATACACATTTGAAGATAAACATTTCAGGAGCCTCTATTCTTTTGTCTTCAAGAACACCTTCTTCTGGTGAAACATCCTGATTGTCTTTGAGATATATTCCCCTTCCTGACTCTAGCTCATGTGATTTGAACAGGTCTGACTTTACTCCTAGAGACCATGGATGGCATATAACACTGGCCTGGCCAATTCTATTTTTTGATCCTTCAAGCTACAGTGATTGGTTTAGGGATAAGCATATTATTTAAACTTGGATCAAAGAGATTCAGTTGTGGGACTTTAATTGGAACTATCAAACAAGGTGATTTTCTACTCATAAGATACTACCAAGGTCCTTAGAATTTCTGAGAACATGCCCAGGGGGATAGCCTGTCTGGAAATGAAGTAAACAAAGAGGAAAGCTGAGGTGACAGACAGTGAGAGAGGCAAGATCGAGGCAGTAGAGGGATGGGTCTGAAAATTATTTTAATCCCTGGGTCCAGCCATGACTGAAGCCTGGCTCTAGACTTGGACTTTTCAGTATAATGACTACAGGAGAAGTCTTCAGAAAGTGCTAAACAAAAGATAAGATGAATTTTCCCCCAAATAGAGTTAGGAGTGTCATTGTATTTCTGGATATTTATGGTAAATCCTCTTGTTCTAGGCCATTCAACCACGCATATTGGGAATGCCTCTTAACAGATCACATGCTTAAAGTGTAAGAGCTGCTTAACGATTCAAACAATAAACTTGATAGTTTACTTTGAGGAGTGCTCAAAGCTCAAAGTCTCAATAAACAAAATAAACAATTATTATTATTATTATTATTTTAGAGACAAGGTCTTGCTCTGTTACCCATGCTGGAGTGCAGTGGTGCCATCATAGCTCACTGCAGCCTCAAACTCAAACTCCCAGCCTCAAGCGATCCTCCTGCCTTGGCTTCTCAAAGTGTTGGGAATACAGGCGTGAACCACTGTACCCAATCTATTTTTATGATTTTGATATCTCACAAAAAGAATCCACTTCAGATTTAAAAAAATTCTGCAGTAAAAGCCCACAAAGCATTTCTTACTTTCATTTGCTTATCTCCATTGGCGAAATTATTGGTAATTGCAAGCGAATGTTGAAACCGAGAGCCTCCAATCCCAGCATCGGCTATTAACTGGCTCACAGCTTTGATGAGCTAGAAAAGAAAAAAAATGAACTCTCAAAAACAAGACCAGAAATAGTCTTCTTAAAGAAATCCACTGGGCTGGGTAAATGTATTATTAGTTTCTCCCTGTAGGTCCAATAAAAGAAGTGTTTATGTATTAAAGCTCCAGAACGTATTATTAAATCTAGGGTGTTTCCTATAATCTTAAATACCTAAGAGAGGCTGCAGGAATCTTGGAATCTTGGGATGCCTAGAAGAAAAAAAATTATGTTTGGAATTTGGCGGGGTTTGACCTGTTGGAGCTAGCCATGGTTTCCTGAGTTGTTTACTCCATGTGATTCTATTTCCTGGCAGAAGAAAGGAAAGTACAAGTGGAGATAGGGCTCTACTGATTTCTGCCCAGCTGTGCCCCTACTATTATTAAACAGAACTGAATGCTGTGGGCGTCTTTAAGGAGGACGCTAGTGGAGGAGTTAGTAACGGCTTGCCCTGAGGACAGTAGGCTTTAAGCACTGCTGAAACAGATCAGTGGTTTTAACAACAGCATTAATGAAAATTGGCAGCACTTACTTGTAAGTGGGACCGGACAATTGACTTCTGCTTGTTAAATTCAAAATTCTTCCTCATGAAAAAGTACAGAAGGGCTGAGGCTTCTGTCTGAGTTGACCGTGACCTGTGGTTACAGCATTTTAGGACTTCGTAACAGAATGATCCACAGAGGTCAGCAGGCCCTTGAAAGAATGCTGAAGGAAACTGCAGAAATGGAAGAACGGGTGAAGGGAGCAACATGCTTTCATTTTGCTCTGTTCATTCTCATATTTTAAAATTCCCTAAAACAAAATCCCTCTCCTTTTTTTTTTTTTAACTTGGTCTATTTTTTTTTTCATTTGCAAGTGAGGAGGATAGAATTTGTTAAGGCCTATGTTAGCATTTGTCTTTTTTCCTAGATAGAATTATTCTCTACATTGTATAAGTATCCTTTGTATCAGTAACTGATGACAATCCAAAATAACGGAGTGAGAGCTTTGAAATGACCTCAATTCACCTGACATTGTTAAGATCACAGGTGTTATTTACAAGCGTCCTCAAAGGCGGTGGCTGTATCCACTTTAATGTGGAATCTTTAACTTGATATGCACCCCTTTAAGTTCAAGGGGTGCATTTTACCTAACTTGGTGCCACAAACACAGATAACTCAAAGAATTGGTGACCAGATGCTAATTGTCACCAGATGCTAATATCTTCTGGTATTTGAGCAGACAGATTGTCAAGGCTGTGCACTCATTTTGAGACCAGGAATCAATGTCTAATAAAACCCAAATTGAAGAAAACAATCCTTCTTCCCTCCCTACTGAGAAACGCAAGGATTCCTATAGGTTTACTGTTCTATGGGTTTACTGTCATCCTACCTAAACATCATTGAAACCTGGAGGATCCTTACCTTGCATACAAACAGTCTCAAGGAGGCAAACACATGCTTCAGCGCTGTGGCTGACTGATTGACTTGGAAAAAGAGCATGTAGGTATCAAAGACCCTTTTCATCAATGAATTTTGACAGTCACATTGTTGGAGTTGTCTCTGGAAATTCAATGCAGATGTTATTCAGGATAAGTGAAAGAAAATTTGCATTCTATCAAAAAATATTTATTGTGAACCTGTCATGTGGTAAGGCACTATTTTGAGTGCTAGAAATAAAGGATTGAACAAGGAGACACAGTTCATGTTTACTGTGAAACTTACATAGCAGTGATTGAAAAAAACATGACAAATGGAAATAGACTAGGATGATGTGATTGAAAGTAGTTGCTTTGGGGGTAGGATTACTTCCATAGGGTAGTCAGCAAAGACCTCTCTAATGGAAAATTGGCATGTGAGCTCAAAGGGGCCTGCCCTGGAGAGATCTGGGAGGACTGTCCTGTGGGGGAGAAACAGCTAGTAAAAGGGCCTTGATTTGGAAAGGAGCTTATGAGTTCAAGGTTGAGAAAGAAAAGTAGCTGATGCAATGGCGAGTTGGGTGGGGCCGGGGAGAAATGGGAGAGAGGTCATAGGTTCTTGAAGGCACTAGTAAAATCCTTAAAATTTGTGAGATTTGAGTGACATTTTCATGGCCCAATAAGAATCAATATAGTCATTACTTTCTCTACCACCATGCTGACATTTCATCTGAAATAGGGCTTTCTTGGCATAATTATGCTGTTCTGTGTAGACTTTATTCAAAGAATCCAAGTTTTCCTGGCTCAATCTTTTTTTTTTTTTTTTTGAGACAAGGTCTCACTCTGTCACCTAAGCAGGAGTGTCGTGGCACCATCATAGCTCACGGCAGCCTCCACTTCCAGGGCTCCAGTGATCCTCCCACCTCAGCCTTCCGAATAGCTGGAACTACAGGCATGTGCCACCATAGTTGACTAATTTTTAAAATTTTTTTGTAAAGATGAAGCTTCACTATATTGCCCAGGTTGGTCTTGAACTCCTGGGCTCAAGTGATCCTCCCTCCTTGGCCTCCCAAAGTGCTGGAATTACAGGCATGAGCCACCACACCTGCCCCGGCTCAATCCGTAATGTACTAGCCTAGGTGTTTAAGCTCATTTGGTAGAGCTGCAAATGTTTTTAATAGTTTTATTGAAGTATAATTCACATACAATAAATTGAACTGTGATATGTATAATTTAGTAAGTTTAACACTGTCATACACCCATGAAACCATCACCACAATCAAGATAATGAACGTATCTATCACTCTCAGAAGTTTTTAAATACTTTTTTTTGTAATTCATTCCTCCCATCCTTCCTCCACATCCCTAGGCAACCACTGATCTGCTTTTTGTTCCTATAGTTTGCATTTTCTAAAATTTCATATAAATGGAATAATATACACTGAGTAATACGGTATATACTCTTTTTAAATTTGGTTTCTTGGGTTTCACCCATGTTACAGCATGTATCAGTAGTTTATTTCTTTTAACTGCTGAGTAGTAGTCTATTGTATGGATATACCACAGATTTTTAAATCTATTCACCTGTTGATGTATACTTGAGTTGTTTGTAGTTTCTTTTTTTGCTATTAAAATAAAGCTGCCATGCATATTTGTGTATAAAGTTTTATGTGGAGATATGTTTTCACTTCTCCTGGGCAAATACCTATTACAGTATTGGAATGGCTGGTCACAGGACAGATGTATGATTAACTTTTTCAGAGACTGCCATACTGTTCTCCAACGTGTTTTTACCATTTCGCATTCCCACTGTCAATAAATGGGAGTTCTAGTTTCTCCACACCCTTGCCAAAACTTTGGATGGTCAGTCTTTTTAACTTTAGCCATTCTAAGTAGTGATAATCATTTCATCAAAGATATCTGAATGTCAAATAAGCACACAAAAAGATGCTCAACATTATTAGTTTTCTTTAGATCTAGTTGTAAATTTAATATATAGGCCCATTTATCTCTTCCTCTTCTACTGAAAAAGTACAGAGTCACACTATCACTCAGCCCAGCTTGCCTGAGAGTGAAGCAAGATAAATGAGGAAGAAAGACTATTTGACAATAGTGAAATGCATACGTGTACATATCAAACAAACATTAGTCAACCTGTGATAAAATCAAAATCTCATCTTTAACATGTTTTCCACTCACACTTAGGTTGATTTATATAAGGTTAATTGATTTCATAAATCATTAAAAAAACATGTTTTTGACTTCACATGGTTTTTCTACCTCATATTTCATCATTTTTTGCAGAAAATGTTATCATCATATTCACCTGGTGAGTCTGAGTGAAGAGGGATAACAGGTCCAGAATAGTGAGGCAAACCTCCGTAGCTATATTGGCCTCAGTGTCTACATGATGCACGATGTCTATTTCATTGGAGTTGCCTATAAAATACAAAATAAAACATGCATAAAAGTCTAAGACAATGCTTTGTACCCTATAAAGGATTTCCTTTCATTACAATATATTCAAAGTTTACTGGCATTTTGATTGATAATTTATTAAATCAAAGTGTTTTTGTTTGTTGTTTCTTCATTGACTGAATTAAAAGCACTAGAGTCTTTAGTGCGTGTGCCCTTTCCATATATCAGTTGTGGGGTTTCCATTGTTTCTGAGTTCTTTTCCGTTAATTTGGCCAAAGACAGGGTCATATTTCTTTCATAATCAGGCTGTCTCAAGTTCTAAACTTCTGGGCTAATAGACCAAATGTACAGTCTCAGTGGACAGTCTTTATGTCCCCTCGGAAAGTCACAAAGTGTCTTTATCAGTTAAGGCATATACTTTCAAACAAGTAACTGTGGGCCATGTGCCCATAATTGCTAACAATCTGTCAATGAAAAGAGTCAAATTCTGTAAAATATTTGAAGAGAATTATTGTGAGCCAAATATGAGTGACAATGGCCTGTGACACAGCCCTCAGGAAACCCTGAGAACATGTGCCCAAGGTGTTTGGGCTACAGCTAGGTTTTATATGCTTTAGGGGCACATAAGACATCAATCAATACACGTAAGATGTACATTGGTTTGGTCTGGAAAGGCAGGACAACTGAAAGTGGGGGAGAGGGGCACTTCCAGGTTATAGGTGTATTCAAAGATTTTCTGATTGGCGATTGGTAGAAAGAGTTTATCTAGAGACCTGGAATCAATAGAAAGGAAATGTCTGGGTTAAGAAAGGCAATTGTGGAGACCAACATTCTTATTATGTAGATGAAGCCTCCAGATGGCAGACTTCAGAGAGAAGAGATTGTAAATGTTTCTTATCAGACTGAAAAAGGTGCCAGACTCTCAGTTGATTCTCTCCTGGATCAAGAAAAGGCCCTGAAGAGGGAAAGGGGATTCTTTACAGAATGCAAAATTTTCCCCACAAGAGACAACTCTGCAGGGCTGTTTCAAGACATGGCAAAAAAAAAAAAAACAACCATATTTGGGGATAAAATATTTTGATTTCTTTCCTTATCTATCATGTGATGTTATGCCAGAGTCAGGTTGGAAAGTAAGCCATGTTATATAGGGTTAACTAAAACCCCTCTGATGAGACTGGTGTGACTTTCCAGGCCCCTGAAGAATTTGGGCAAGAGAAGAGAAAAGGTCAGAGTTTAGTCCTCAAGTTACATGCTTACAAAACGCTGGCCTCCATTTTACCCTCATTCACAAGCTGGAGTGTGTGCATCTCTAAGTTCAAGAGGTCACCCTTGCTGCTTCTGGGACATGGGCAACTTTATCCCCTCCCCACAGAGGAAGCAGTAATCATCTGTTTGACAGCAGCCCCCATAACCTGCACAATGCTGAAAGTAACTTGTTTCCAAGGGAGCTATGCTAAACATATGATATTGAGGGTTTTGCCTCTCCCCTTTCTTCACCATAGGGCACTACATTTTTTTTTAACCACTCCCTGGTGAGTCTTTCCTTTAAGAAATATTCCCAGAGGTACAGCAAACCTTAAAAACTGTGGTTTTAGTGCATTTCATGTCCTACACATACCTAGAGAAAAACTGGTAACCATCTTGTTCCTATTATTTTGGTTTACTTACTGGTCATGGTATTGTCTAACATCTGTAAGAGTTTGGGGTTAGAAAGTGCATTTTTGCCTCGAATTATAGGTAAAGTTTGTGATCTGTGCTGCTTATGGCCTTCATGACTGGAAGTGGAGTGCATCCTGAAAACAAAAAAAGAAAAGTGGTTAGAGTTATTTGGGGATGTTATAGCCAAATAATACTTGTTCATTCTCAAATGTTCTAGATTGAGTCAAATATTAAAAACTAGTTTGGAAAGCAACTTTTTATTACAAATATTAATTATAGGTGACATGATGAGAGGGACTTTTTAAAGTACTTTTGGAGAAATTTTATTTAAGCCAAAATAGTGTTCAGAAGGGTAATCTGTAGAATAACAGGTCATTGAGTGAAATCTATTCAAGCATATCATTATTATTTATGAAATAATGGGATTCTGTGAATGTTAAGTTGGCTACTGGCTGATCAGGAAGGCACAGTGGTGGACATTAAAAAGTACAATATTGTACAGCTCAGATGCATCAAATTATTTTTAAAGAGATAAGTGTAAAATCAGGTTCTAAAACAACTCTCGCTTTCCGAGGTATTTGTATTTGGAAATTCCTGTTGATTTGTCATTTCACTGATGTCATGTCCACAGGGGGCTGACATGTGATGGTTGTGGGAGGTAGGTAGTTAAAGGACCTCTGTGCCTCTGTGCTGCCAGGGCAATGACAATGGCCTGCAATGACTCATTCAACACCCCATAGCATTTCCAGCTGGGAAAAATGAGCCAGAGTTACTGTGGAAGTAGGAATATTTCCTACTGCTGACTTTATCATTTGGCCAAGGAAATAGGTTGATAATTCTTGGGATATGTGCTGTCATAAAAACTATTTATAACAACACTTATGTAAAGAAAGCAGCATTTGGAAATACCCTGAAGTATCTCCTAATTCCTCCTTTAGGCCTTTACCTAAAAATGAGGCAGTGGTCTTCTCTTTCTCCCACTTTTCAAGGCTGTTTTGGTTCTGGCTAAATCAGAAAACCTGGATGGGTGGAGGCCAAAGAGATGAGACTTTGGCTTTCAATAGCCAGGGGAGCCTGGGTCATTCCTGAAGCTAGAAGGAGTGATTGATTCCTTGGCTCTAGGCTTTAGGCATTTGGATTGGCTTATTTCTAGGTTTTGAGTGTAGTACAGTCTGAACTTGTGGAGGAAAAGCTCTGGTTTCTAGGAGGCAAGGGACAGAAATGGCCAGGACCCATCCAGATGTCTCAGGAGCAGCCTGAAATCTAACCCACCACACATCTACAAAACTTCAGTGACCTCAGGTGGCTCACTATTATTATTAAACATGGAAACTAATCCTTTACTGTCCTCTATTATTTTTTGCAAAAAATGTCCATTACATTTTTTTTCATTTACTTTCTCACAAGGGGGCAATTTCAAAGGGTTCCCATGGAGGGAGGCACAATTTATTCTATGATTTATTCGCTATGTACTACTCTCATATTTCTTTCTAAAACCCTTTCTAAAATATTCATAATATATATTATGATGATACCTCTGGGAAGAATAAATCAAAGTGGGGATAATTTTAGCAAAGAATTCTCATTTACGAGACCCAGAGGAGCTCCGAGGTAGAATTTCAGGGCAAATGTTTCCCATTGGTTAGGCCGGTGAAGGATGACTCCAGGTCCTATCTGCTAGTCAAACCAGTCTAATGACTAGGAAATCTAAAGTGAGGTTATGGGACTATCCATGCTTCCTCATTGCCTTTGACCCTTTAAAAAACAATTTCAGCTTCAAGAACATTGCAAAAAATTATAATTACTGAAAAGCCTAGGGAGACATGATTTCACATTTCCATTTGTCACTGGAAGATTAGCTAGCATTAAAAGAAGCATTTATTGGGCCTATGTCTCAGGTTTCATTAAATGAAAATACTCATTAATGTTCAGTCTATGCAAGGGATTGTGCTCTAAGTGCACACATATATGGTGTACTCCTTATCTCTTTGGTCTCTACCAGCTAGTAGGGAAGACAGTAAAGTATCTAAGAAGTTTCTTTAGGTAGACATATAGTTACTTGAAATCTGCACTTGGTTTGAATATATAAATAGAAATATGTGCGTGCGTGTGTGTGTGTGTGTCTACCCCTGACATGTGCATATACAGACACATGCACACAGCTATATATAATTTTAAATACCAAGCAAATGTGACATTACCATTGTGACAAGAGACCTGATGTCTGGCAGGAAGGATTGGATCCTTTGAGAGTTCCATTGTTCTGGGTGGACTGCACAAATTTAAATGCAGCAGCAATTTTTCTGCAATGAAAATGGAAGTTTTAATCATAGCTCAGTGTTTGTAATTTACATATAAAAATGAATGGCAACTGACAAAACGATTACTGCACAATGAAATATTTCACATGCTGTGAATTAATCAAAAATAAAACCCTGTTTTCTTTCGGAAATGAGAAATTGGGATTTAGTGAAGGTGCTTCAAACATTGTTGTCTCATGAGAAAATGATGACAGTACAAAGTTATTCCAGATTACTTGTTTTTTTTTTTTTTAGTTTACTGGAAATGTTTTCTGAAATAGGTATCTTCCAAGTTATATCTATATAATGATAAATTCATTCTGAAGATACATGAAATGTGGTTTTCTTTCAAAAATTTGTGTTTTTGTGCTTTTCTCCCTAGACAACATGAACTATTCCTAGATCTACAATGCGTATGAGGCAATCTTCAAACTTACTGTGTCTAATGTGACGTCAACCTAACAATCCTTATTTGCATTTTAAAATTTCTAATATATATTTGTAACTCTAACCTGACACATTAATACATGTCATATGCTTTTTAAAAGACCAGATTAACCTATCGGAATTTAAAGTTAGTACCTTATTATGTTGCGTTTTCCTAGGTATCTGAAATTTTGAAGACAAACGCTAGAAAGGAGAAAAAAACCACATTTTAATTATTCATATTCTTTTATTATACAAACTGTTCATCTAAGTATATTGAAAGAAAAATATTAAATTTTCTTTAAATAGTTCATATATTATTGATAACTTACTATATGGGTTCTTGAAATGAAACATGGTATAGTGGACTATTTAGAAATTTCCAGAAAAAAGTGTTAAGTCATCAACTCTAAAACTTACTCCAAGATGCTGAAGAAGTCGGACACCTCTGGGCTGGGAGCTCTCTGCCAGTAGGCAATCAGAGTCTCTAAAAGGAAACACCAGGTAGTATGAGAATCTGAAGGTTTTCTTTTTCCTTTTTTCAAAAAAATTAAAGAATTCTCTTTACCGTACGAAATCGTTTTCATAATGTGAAGAAAACACATCAGGAGACTCCGGGTTTCTGCTTGATCTAACTTGTCGAATCGAAGAGTTGAGCCAATCAAAGACAAGGGTCTTGGGATCTGGGAATTCAAGAACCAATCAGGATTGAGTGAGAGTGAGTGACCTCTGCCTTGTAATGATCAGTAGGTTTGAGAGGGAAGTCATACCTTTTCACAGTTGTCCGTCTTCTCACTGCTCTTCTCATTGGTACTTGGATTGGAGTCAAGACTTGCTAAAGATGCTCTGGAGTCAGCATGGTTTACTGTAGAAATAGCTATTGATGAAAATGCTGTAAACACAAGCCACAGCACACGTATGGGAATGAGATGTATGGGCACACACACACAAAAGGTTCACATGATGAACCAAAAAGATGTTGATACTGAGGTAGCAGCAGTGTTGTCAAAGACCAACATAACAGCGTCTGGGATTGGCATTAAAGCCAGCTCTTGTTTTAAAAATGCTTTAGTAAAAGTTCATAAAGATACTTTTGGGAAGGAGCTTTCAACTTTTGACTGTTTATGAGAAACTGAAATGACATTTCCAAAACAGTTCTTAAAAATAGTACTTGAAGTTGAAAAGCCATTATATTTTAAAAGGCTGTCTGCAATGAAAACTTAAAGACGGTTTCCAGAATAAAGTAATTTGATAACATCCAAGTAGGCTGCTCCTTAAGCCAAGTAATACTGAACACTAAGTAGAAGAGGAAGTCACTGGATGGAATTCAAAGAAATATGTAAAAAGACTCTTTGGTTGTATAAATGTAGTATACTTTGCCACATAGATTATGCATAATAAATTACGGACTGAGTAAAAAGCACAATGATATACAATGTAAAGGTGGATGAGTGTTAAAAATAAGTGTTCTCAGAAGATCTCAAGTACCTGCTATGGAATTTAAAACATCTTTAGAAAATGATGTATCCACAGAGTTTGCATGTTTCATAGCTGTCTGGCTTTGAAATCCTCCATTGGTGCTTAGATCATCTCTAGACCCCTGTATTCAAAGTATAGTAAAGATTAATGGGAATCATGGCATTTCAACATTGTTAACCCGCATATGCCTTCTTCGTTACACTTCCAATTAAGTGATATTTAATTTGTTCTTTTATATCCCCTTACAGGTTTTCTGCTAAAGTAGGCAGTGAAAACAAATACAGCCAAAACCATACTCGTAGTTATAATTTGATTTATGTGACTTTTTTACAATGTTGTAGAAACAATCTTTTAGATACAGATATACAGACTACATGGCTGGATTGGTTATTGATATATTCATGGATCACATTACAGATATAATTATTACCATGAGTTATCTTATGTACATTACTATTACTAGCAACTACATTTTATTTTATTTTAATTATTCTATTTCATTATCTAACAGGCAGCGTCTTACTGTTACCCAGACTACAGTGCAATGGCATGATTATAGTTCACTGCAGCCTCAACCTCCTGGCTCAAGTGATCCTCCTGCCCTTAACCTCCTGAGTAGCTGGGACTACAGGTATGTGCCACCATGCCCAGCTAATTTTTTAAATTTCTTATTTGTACAGGTGGGGTCTTGCTATGTTGCCCAGGTTGGTCTTGAACTCTTGGCCTCAAGTGATCCTCCCATCTTGGCCTCCCAAAGTTGATGGGATTAGAGATGTGAGTCACCATACCTGGCCTAAAACTACGTTTTAAATATTTATTGTTTGCCAGGCTCTAAAATAAATGTTTTCTAGTATACAATTTAATCCTCATAAAGACACTGTGATTTAGGTATTTTATCCCATTTTATAATGAAGGAAATGGAGTCTTAAGGAGGTTGGCTAACTTATTTCCAGTCACCCAGAAAGTCACTGATACTGCTGGGATTTGAACAAGGTAAAAAAAAAAAAAATCCATAGGCATAGCTCCTAACTCCTAGATGGTAATACCTTCCTTAGATACTGGATTCAGCAGTGGGTTATTTCATCTGAGATTTGAACATAGGCAACAGATCTTTAGTGGATTGTGCGTAGTCACTGTGGTGCCTCAGTGGAGGAAAGATTATAGTCACTCCTGGGTTGTGACTACAAATAAGGCACTTGGCTATTTATTCTGACACCAGGGGGGGATGTAGGGAATGTAGAAAGTGGTAGGAGAAGGTGTCCACTGAGGAAGGGGCCTTAATTGCAACAGAGGAACCTGTAAAAGCTGGAAAGAATTGGAAGCTGATACAGAGAACAGAGAGAAATGAAAGCAAAATGCTGAAGGGTGGATCAGGCGGAGGCTAAAGGGACCTATCTGGAACAAATGACACATTGATGTGAGTACATAGCAGAAAGTGTTGTTCAATGCCTAGTATGTTCACAGATGAGAAGAAATGGTTATCCAGGGCAAAAAATAATTAAAAAAAGACAAATTCTTTATTAACATAGAAATGTGACATATTGTGCAAACGTACCTGATTAGATGTATTGACAGTAAAAGGATACAGGTCCTTCAGATAAATCCTTGGCATATTGTCCAGGAGCATGCCGTACAGGGGCATGTATAAACTTGCTATCTGGGCCTGCTTTCTCTAGGAGAAAAGGTAGCCAAAAGAAATGATTCACGTAAAAATCAATAGGCTTGTCGGTTTCATATGCATTTAATGCAGTGAGCCATTAAATGGTGTTTAGGGAAGGGAGAAAGGAAGATCACTTACTGGCTCTCTGTATCGATCATCAAATGAATGCTTAGCCATTAGATTTTTTAGGACAGCTAAAGCTAAGTGTCTGACATCTTGGTCTTCCTGCAGGGCAAAGCCAACTTCTCGGAGCAGAATTCCGATTAAGAAGTGTTTGCGACAAAATTCATTTGTGACTGAATATTCAGGCATATCTTTGTGAGGAAGGAAAATAACTCATGTTATTGAAAATCAAATGATCACTTTATAATTGAGACAGATATACCAAACAACTACCATCAACTTCTTCCACCACTAGGAGGGATTCAGGAATACAGTCTTGCTACAGAAATGAGGTGTGTTGTATCCTCAAGGAGCATTCAGTAAGGGGACTATTCTGTGTAGACAAACACAAATACAGGTACAAACTAACACACAACATCAACTTTTGAATTCCATAATAACAGCATATTTACAGGATTACAGGATTTGACAGGGGGAAAAACACATTTTCTGCTTGGAGGAATCAGGATATATTATAAGTAGGAATCCATCAAGATGAGTCTTTGAGGATACTTGAAGTTTGGAGGTGCAGATCTTTGTGGGAACAGACAGAGGCAATGGAGAAAGGACAGGAGGCTGGGAGAAGCGATTGGATTTTCGATGGCACAGAATTCTGAAAGCGCAGGTGTGGAAGGGAGCAGGTATGGAGGGGAGCACGAGTATGTGGGAATCAATAAGCACAGTGGCTAAAAGAGGAATGGTGAGAGAATTAGGCTTGAGAGGCTGGGGCTAGATGATGGAGAACAGTACAATTTCCTTAGCTGCCATCTAGGTCCCTCTCCATTTGTATTTAATTCTGTACGGAATGTTAACACACCGATAGCTTTGAGATCAGTGCCCTGATAAGGCTCATGCTTTACTGACTTATTAATATGGTGTGGCAGGGTGTAAATGAATTAGACTGTGGGGAGATGTGGGGTGAGGGATACAATACAGGACATTGTAGCAATGGGGGAGGGAGGGGGCAAGTGACAACGTGATATCTGGGCTGGGGTAGCAGAAACTGAGTGATAAGAGTAACTCACTAGGAAAAGTTGACTGAAGTATGTGAGGGAGCAAGGAGAGAGAAATGGCACTGCCAAATTTTGAGCCTGAATTATAGGGAAAAGACACTGCCAAATTTTGAGCCTGAATTATAGAGAAAAGACACTGCCAAATTTTGAGCCTGAATTATAGAGAAAAGGCCCTGCCAAATTTTGAGCCTGAATTACAGAGAAAAGAATGTTAAAATTTCCAGTAATAGTGGATTTATTCAAATTGTCCAAAGGGTTTTTAAAATGTAACCATTAATAGTAGTACTTGCACGTACAAGAAAACATAGGGAGAAAGCTCTTTGACACTGGCATTCACAATGATTTTATGAATATCACCCCAAAAACACAGTCAATAAAAGCAAAAATAAACAAGTAGGATTATATCAAATTTAAAAGTTTCTGGACAGCAAAGGAAGCAATCAACAAAATGAAAAAGCAAACTACAGATTGGGAGAAAATGCTTGCAAACCATATACCTGACAGGGGGCTGATATCCAAACTCTACAAGGAACTCATACAACATAACAGCAACAAACAAACAAACAAACAAAAACAACCCGCCAAGTTTTAAAAATGGGCAAAGGATCTGAATAGACATTTTTTGAAAGAAGACATACAAATGGCCAAAAGATATAGAAAAAGTGTTCAATATCACGGATCATCAGGGAAATGCAAATCAAAACCACAATGCACTATTACCTCATACTTTTTAGGATGGCTATTATCAGAAAGTCAAATGAGAACAAGTATTGGTGTAAAGAAAAGGGAATCCTTGTATACTGTTGGTGGAATACGGTCATTATAGGAAACAGTATAGAAGGTCCTCAAAAAAGTAAAAATAGAGCTACCATATGATCTAGCAATCCAACTTCTGGGTATACATCCAAAAGAATTCAGATCATTATGTTGAAGAGATACATTGCAGCATTATTCACAATAGCCAAGCTATGGAAACCTAGGTGACCATCCATAGATGAATGGATTAAAAATGGTATATACATACAATGGAGTATTATTCAGCCTCAAAAAAAAAAAAAAAAAAAAGAAATCCTACCATTTGTGACAATACAGGTGAACCTAAGAGTCATTATGCTAAGTGAAATAAGCCAAACACAGAAGGACAAATACTGCATGATCTCAGTTAATATGTGGAATCTAAAGAAATCAAACTCTGGTGGACAATAAGAGAATACTTAATAGGTACAATGTACATTATTTGGATGATGGATATCCTAAAAGCCTTAACTTCACCACTATGCAATCTATGCATGTAACAAAATTACACTCGTACCCCTCTAAGTTTCTGCAAAAAAATTAAAGAAGTTAACCTCATAGAAGCACAGAGCAGAAAGATGGCTGCCATGGGCTGGGGAATGGGAGAAATGGGAGGTGGATTTTAGTCAAAGGGTACAAACTTTCAGTTATAAGATGAATAAATTGTGGAGGTCAAATACGTAGCATAGTAAGAATCGTTAATAATACAATATTGTATATTTGAAATCTACTTTTTTCTTTTTTAAAATTTTATTATTATTATACTTTAAGTTTTAGGGTACATGTGCACAATGTGCAGGTTTGTTACATATGTATACGTGTGCCATGTTGGTGTGCTGCACCCATTAACTCGTCATTTAGCATTAGGTTTATCTCCTAATGCTATCCCTCCCCCCTCCCCCAACCCCACAACAGTCCCCAGAGTGTGATGTTCCCCTTCCTGTGTCCATGTGTTCTCATTGTTCAATTCCCACCTATGAGTGAGAACATGCTGTGTTTGGTTTTTTGTCCTTGCGATAGTTTGCTGAGAATGATGGTTTCCAGTTTCATCCATGTCCCTACAAAGGACGTGAACTCATCATTTTTTATGGCTGCATTGTATTCCATGGTGTATATGTGCCACATTTTCTTAATCCAGTCTATCATTGTTGGACATTTGGGTTGGCTCCAAGTCTTTGCTATTGTGAATAGTGCCACAATAAACATACGTGTGCATGTGTCTTTACAGCAGCATGATTTATAATCCTTTGGGTATATACCCAGTAATGGGATGGCTGGGTCAAATGGTATTTCTAGTTCGAGATCCCTGAGGAATCGCCACACTGACTTCCACAATGGTTGAACTAGTTTCCAGTCCCACCAACAGTGTAAAAGTGTTCCTGTTTCTCCACATCCTCTCCAGAACCTGTTGTTTCCTGACTTTTTAATGATCGCCATTCTAGCTGGTGTGAGATGGTATCTCATTGTGGTTTTGATCTGCATTTCTCTGATGGCCAGTGATGATGAGCATGTTTTCATGTGTTTTTTGGCTGCATAAATGTCTTCTTTTGAGAAGTGTCTGTTCATATGCTTTGCCCACTTTTTGATGGGGTTGTTTGTTTTTTTCTTGTAAATTTGTTTGAGTTCATTGCAGATTCTGGATATTAGCCCTTTGTCAAATGAGTAGGTTGTGAAAATTTTCTCCCATTTTGTAGGTTGCCTGTTGACTCTGATGGTAGTTTCTTTTGCTGTGCAGAAGCTCTTTAGTTTAATTAGATCCCATTTGTCAATTTTGGCTTTTGTTGCCATTGCTTTTGGTGTTTTAGACATGAAGTCCTTGCCCATGCCTATGTCCTGAATGGTAATGCCTAGGTTTTCTTCTAGGGTTTTTATGGTTTTAGGTCTAACATGTAAGTCTTTAATCCATCTTGAATTAATTTTTGTATAAGGTGTAAGGAAGGGATCCAGTTTCAGCTTTCTACATATGGCTAGCCAGTTTTCCCAGCACCATTTATTAAATAGGGAATCCTTTCCCCATTGCTTGTTTTTGTCAGGTTTGTCAAAGATCAGATGGTTGTAGATATGCGGCATTATTTCTGAGGGCTCTGTTCTGTTCCATTGATCTATATCTCTGTTTTGGTACCAGTACCATGCTGTTTTGGTTACTGTAGCCTTGTAGTATAGTTTGAAGTCAGGTAGCGTGATGCCTCCGGCTTTGTTCTTTTGGCTTAGGATTGACTTGGCAATGTGGGCTCTTTTTTGGTTCCATATGAACTTTAAAGCAGTTTTTTCCAATTCTGTGAAGAAAGTCATTGTTAGCTTGATGGGGATGGCACTGAATCTATAAATTACCTTGGGCAGTATGGCCATTTTCACAATATTGATTCTTCCTACCCATGAGCATGGAATGTTCTTCCATTTGTTTGTATCCTCTTTTATTTCACTGAGCAGTGGTTTGTTGTTCTCCTTGAAGAGATCCTTCACATCCCTTGTAAGTTGGATTCCTAGGTATTTTATTCTCTTTGAAGCAATTGTGAATGGTAGTTCACTCATGATTTGGCTCTCTGTTTGTCTGTTATTGGTGTATAAGAATGCTTGTGATTTTTGTACATTGATTTTGTATCCTGAGACTTTGTTGAAGTTGCTTATCAGCTTGAGGAGATTTTGGGCTGAGACAATGGGGTTTTCTAGATATACAATCATGTCATCTGCAAACAGGGACAATTTGACTTCCTCTTTTCCTAATTGAATACCCTTTATTTCCTTCTCCTGCCTAATTGCCCTGGCCAGAACTTCCAGCACTATGTTGACTAGGAGTGGTGAGAGAGGGCATCCCTGTCTTGTGCCAGTTTTCAAAGGGAATGCTTCCAGTTTTTGCCCATTCAGTATGATATTGGCTGTGGGTTTGTCATAGTTAGCTCTTATTATTTTGAGATACGTCCCATCAATACCTAATTTATTGAGAGTTTTTAGCATGAAGCATTGTTGAATTTTGTCAAAGGCCTTTTCTGCATCTATTGAGATAATCATGTGGTTTTTGTCTTTGGTTCTGTTTATATGCTGGATTACACTTATTGATTTGCATATGTTGAACCAGCCTTGCATCCCAGGGATGAAGCCCACTTGATCATGGTGGATAAGCTTTTTGATGTGCTGCTGGATTCGTTTTGCCAGTATTTTATTGAGGATTTTTGCATCAATGTTCATCAAGGATATTGGTCTAAAATTCTCTTTTTTGGTTGTGTCTCTGCCCGGCTTTGGTATCAGGATGATGCTGGCCTCATAAAATGAGTTAGGGAGGATTCCCTCTTTTTCTATTGATTGGAATGTATATTTGAAATCTATTAAGTGAGTAGGCCTTAATTGTTCTCATCGCACAGACTTAAAAAATAGAACTATATGAGGTGTTAGCTTGATTGTAGTAATCATTTCAGAATGCATACATATATCAAAACATCATGTTTTCCACCTTAAATATACAAAATTTTTATTATTTTTTGAGACAGAGTCTCACTGTGTTGTCCAGGCTGGAGTGCAGTGGCACGATCTTGGCTCACTGTAACCTCTGCCTCCAGGGTTCAAGCGATTATTGTGCCTCAGCCTTCCGAGAAGCTGAGGTTACAGACATGTGCCACCAGGCCCAGCTGATTTTTCTATTTTTAGTAGAGATGGGGTTTCACCATGTTGGCCAGGGTGATGTCGAACTCCTGGCCTCAAGTGATCTGCCTGCCTCGGCCTCCCAAAGTGTTGAGATTACAGGCATGATCCACCATGCCCAATTTTTGTCAATTTTACCTCAATAAGGCTGGGGGAAAACAGTAGTACTAGCACCCGTGTATACAACCTGCTGTCTGCTAGCACTAGGCTAAGCACTTTATGTGCATTATCCCATTTGACCTGCAGGACAACCCATAAGGGAGGTATGATTAATATAATTAACTATTAGAATATTCCAGCTTATAAATGACCAATAGCAAATTAAACATACTGACTTTTTTAGTCCATAAAGAAGCTACTGAATATGGAAATTCAGGAATGCAGAAGTTCAGGAGACTAAAATCACAGGGCTTTAGGCTAAATACATTTCTCACTGACATAGTAATATTGAGGATCCAGGAATAGAACACAACTTCTAAATTTCCATCTATGACTACAGAAAAGGTTTGCCTAGACCATTTTAAGTTACTAACCCATTTCAGATAAAAATAAACTTATACTAATATCCTCTGTCTTAACAAGATTGATCAAACCAGGCTGTGGTTTAGCAAAAGACATATATCATATAAAGTCAGTTACATTGAACAAGCATGTTATTATATATATCTGGGAATTTCATTTATGATACAAATTAAGGAAATTTCAGATGCTTTGGGAAATTAAAAAATATTGCCAACCTCTGGAGAATAAAATACGAAAGAATTGAAATTAGGCAATCATTAAACTATCTGTGACAAGAAAACAATTCAGTCAACTTTTTGAATATTTTTATCATATGATATTAAATATATGAATATTTATTAGCACCCAGAAACTGGAAATTTATAGTTGTCAATATTATTGGATTACAGGTGGTTACTGATGCTTAGGTAAGGTAATATCACTTACCTGATGCATGTAACTCTTGAGTCGATTCTGAAGGTGTCAAAGGATCTGAATTTAATATAAATAAAAAGTTCAGATATATACATATACATACTCAGATACATATATATTCATTATGTGTAGTTTATACTGAACAATTAAACTATATTATTTAAAAATGTGAGTCTTCAGTATTGCCAATTTTCAAGAATGTCTTAGGTTATTTGTTTCCTTTTTTTTTTTTTTTTTTTTGAAACAGAATCTGGCTCTGTCGCTCAGGCTGGAGTGCAGTAGCACAATCTCGGCTGACTGCAACCTCTGCCTCCTGGATTCAAGTGATTTTCCTGCCTCAGTCTCCCAAGTAGCTGGGATTACAGGTGCCCGCCACTGCACCTGGCTGATTTTTGTATTTTTAGTAGAGATGGGGTTTTGCCATGTTGGCTAGGCTGGTCTCAAACTCCTGACCTCAGGTGATCTGCCTGCCTTGACCTCCCAAAGTGCTGGGATTACAGGCATGAGCCACCACACTTGGCCTATTTGTTTTCTTAAAAAAGAGGGTCATGAGCATAATTATTCTAATTGTTAGCCTTCTACTTGAGCATCTATTTTTCTATCAGAATTTTGCCTGCTATGAAACATATTTTTATGTTCATTATTTATAGTATCAGATCTACAAAGAGACTGTCAGGCTTTTGTCTGAGCTACTGACTAATAGTAAGTAATATAGTTTGACTCTGTGTCCCCACCCTAATTTCATCTTGAATTGTAATCCACACGTGTTAGGGGAGGTACCTGGTGGGAGGTGATTGGATCATGGGGACAGTTTCCCCCGTGCTGTTCTCATGACAGTAAGTGAGTTCTCTTGAGAGCCGATGGTTTTAAAGTGTGGCACTTCCTGCTCTCTCCCTTTCTCTCTCCTGCCGCCATGTGAAGAAGATCCTTACTTCCCCTTCACCTTCTGCCTTGATTGTAAGTTTCCTGAGGGCTCCCCAGCCATATGGCACTGTGAGTCAATTCAACCTCTTTTTTTCATAAATTACCTAGTCTTAGGTAGTTCTTTATAGCAGTGTGACAATGGACTAACACAGCAAGCAATTGAAATAAAAATGACCAAATAAAGATTTGGTCCTCTTGAATATCTCAATCAGCCTGGCTAACCAATAATAACTTGGCAGTAATTTATAAAACAAAAATACATTCAGAACAAAGTAAACACCTTAAAGTGTTATTATCTAATATGCCATTTCTACCCTATTTTCTATGAAATATGCTTCATAAATTAGAAAAAATTGGAATAATATTATATAGATTATATTTAAGATTAAAATGGCAAAACTTTTATAGGCTTGATAATGTAATTTTTCCTCCAGAATACTAGTGTAAGCCAATAGGTTAAGGAAGTATAATGAGGCTCTTTACCAATCTTAGTGTTTGTGTTTATGAATATCAAAGCAAATATGCCTCTCAGCTGGGTGTGGCGGCTCACACCTGTAATCCCAGCACTTTCAGAGGCCGACGTAGGTGGATCACCTGAGGTCAGGAGTTGGAGACCAGCCTGGCCAACATGGTGAAACCTCCTCTCTACTAAAAATACCAAAATTAGCCAGGTGTGGTGGCACACACCTGTAGTCCCAGCTACTCAGGAGGCTGAGGTGAGAGAATCCCTCAAACCCGGGAGGCAGAGGTTGCAGCGAGCCAAGATCATGCCACTGTACTCCCAGCCTGGGTGACAGAGTGAGACTCTACCTCAAAAACAAAACAACCCCCTCCCCCGCAAGAAAAAAACTGTACCTCATAAATAGTTTACTCATTGGTTGGTAATAAAGTATTTCATGCTCCTAAATAATTTTATTATTTTATTTACATCTTGATATTTGATTAGTTTTTGATGTCTACATGGGTAATACTCTCTACCATAATACCTATATATTTTTATATATAATATTTATAAATTATATATATAGTACTTTTCCTCCCTATAATTTTATGTCTCAAAATGAAAGGAAAGCTGTCTTTTGGAGCCAGTAAAGTACCTCTAGGTTCAAATTGTTTGATTAACAATCATCGGGTTTATAATTTTGTTGGCCTTCTCTTTAATAAAAAGGGAAACAGACAAAAATTGAGGAATATGAAGCCATATTCATCACCACATGCCAACAACTTCTTTTGCATTTTAATTTAATTCTGATTACCTGGGTCTGATACCCATGTGACAGCTTCAAACAAAGTTATGACTGAAGAAACAGGAAAATAATAATAAACAAAAGGTAAAACGAACAAACAAAAGCATTCACTTTGCAGGAACTGATGAAAATTCTGGGAATTTTATTACCTGGAATGTTTGCTGATCTTATGGGCAGACACAAAGGGATAAAGTGTTCATGTTGACACACTTCTTGAAGAAAATCAAATTTATACTGGCACAAGGTCTGAAAGAGAGGCAAACTAAATGACTATGACTTACAGACCAAGAAACTGAATAAAAACAAACAAAATCTGCACTTGAATCTTATCCCTAAAAAGAAAAAGTAGTTACCGTACACTTGTCGGACCACTAGGTAATTAAGTTGAAAGGATTTTGTCCCCTCTGAACTGCAGTTAAGCTCCCTACTTTTGGAGACTGGTCAAGGCCTCTTCAGGAAATTATCCCATTTGTAACCTACATGTAGCTTCTATGAGATAAGATCCTACTGAGTCATATTTTTTAGCTTCTTTTAGCATGAATCATGACACATTTATTCTGAAAAAAATTCCTGCTGTAACACATGCACAGAATTCTCTCAAAAACTACACTCAGATAATGAAACAGACCTCTACAATGAGCTCCTACCATCCAGAGCTAAGGAAGACAATGGTGTGTATCACGTAAAATTAGAGTGAAACCCTGTATGCCACATGTTCTCATAGTACATTCATTAATTCCTCTTTCCTCCCTGCCCTTGCAAATAGGTCTGTCTTTGCAATAATGTTTGAGTTAGATGGAGATAAATGGAGTCCAGGCACGGTCAAAGTAACACAGGAGTCAAGAACAGCCACATCAGTAGGAAAAATAAGCATGTTCCCAACTGCTCTATTTTTACTCTCATGCATGCTAAGTAACCATGTTTTAAGACTAAGTTCGATGATCATCATTATATTCACTAATCTCAGCTCACAAAATAAAATATATCCCATTTACTCAGATATTTTAGAATTATATCTTGTGGCAACTTTAGTTAATAATTTAAAATACTGCCATTTCAAAAAGGATAGTATTTGACTTAAACCTTTGTACATCAAAGTGAACAGGAGCATTATTAAATTATATGTTAACTATTTTACATTGAGAACATTCTGTTTGGTCTTCGAAAATACATAATTTAGGTCTGCTGCAATTAAATGGATATTCTGCAAATTTCATGCATGACAGGAGCACAAATGAAGAATATACTTTCAAAAAAAGTTGAGAGAGAGAATTGGATTTTCAAAACCAGATGACATAAAATCACGTAACTCCTCTGATCAAAATCTCCACTGCACCCCATCTCCCAAAAATAATGTTTAAGCAACTAAGCATGACGTGAAAGGCTGTAAGAATCTCATGATTTATTTTTGGCTGGTCTAAATCCATTGTTCTTTTCAAATACCTAGATAATTTCCCCTTGAGGACTGGCCTCCTTCACAGTGGGTAAAGGTTAACAGAGAATTATTAATTCATATGCCCTGTCTTCTCTCCTTAAGAGGCAAGCATGTGACCCAAAGCAGGTTGCTCACACACTTCCTCTATGGAAGGTGAATCTGAAGCAGTGTTGGGGGAGAAAATGGCTTCAGTTGATTCATTTAAGCAGATGCAGCAGCACCTCGGCCAAATGGTTCTTCATTTGCAATTATTGTCAGGCCCCACGTAACGTTTTGGTGAAAGACAGACCATATATACAATGGTGGTTCCATACAATGAGAACAGAGCTATGTAATGGAGTAGGATATATACCAGCTGGGTTTGTGTAAGTACACTCTATGATAGTCACACAGTGACGAAATTGCCTAACAATGCTTTTCTCAGTATGTGTCTTTGTCCTTAAGTGACGCATGACTGCATTCCTTGTGCTTGAAAAGGCCTGGCCCCTGCTTTTTTTTTTTTTTTTTGAGACGGAGTCTTGCTCTGTCGCCCAGGTTGGAATGCAGTGGCGCGATCTCGGCTCACTGCAAGCTCCGACTCCCGGGTTCACGCCATTCTCCTGCCTCAGCATCCTGAGTAGCTGGAACTGCAGGTGCCCGCAACCACGCCCGGCTAATTTTTTTGTATTTTTAGTAGAGACAGGGTTTCACCGTGTTAGCCAGGATGGTCTCGATTTCCTGACCTCGTGATCCGCCCACCTCGGCCTCCCAAAGTGCTGGGATTACAGGCGTGAGCCACCGCGCCCGGCCAGCCCCTGCTCTTTTCAAAGCCTGCTTCTGCAGCTGCTTCATCAATGCTATTTACTCCCAATATCTTTCCAATCAATTCCCTTTTGCTCAAATTGGAGTCAGTTTCTGTTGCTTTCAACCCAAAGAACAGTTAACTGATCCAGCTTTCATCATCTGGCCCATTTCCAGTCTTAGCTCCCTCCAGCATATGCCATAACCATAGCTCAGTGGTTCTCAAACCTGAGAGTGCAAAAGAATCACCTAGAGGTCCTGTTAAAACAAATTTCTGGGCTCCATTAGCAGCAGTTCAGTTCCCAAGTGATGCTACCTCTCTGGTCTAGGAACCACTGCTCTAGAGTTCTCTTTACATCTCCCCAGCGTATACCCCTATTTGGGTAGGGTATTCAACTGTCCCATTTTGCCCAGGACTTAAAGGTTTCCAGGGAAGTAGGACTTTCAGTGCTGAAACGAAGCCAGTCTAGGGCAAACTGGACTGTAGGAATTGTAGCTGCAAAGAGCCATTCTCTTCACCACCCACAGGAAATAGAAATGTAAACACTTTCATACCACTCTCCTTTGTCCCCATTAAGGAAGGACTTGGTAGGCACACTCAGCAGATGAAACATTAAAAGGCTGCCTCTCCTTGGCATAGAAATCACTTTCTGATACAGAGAATGGACTTAAGCAGGTATCCACAGAGACCACTTTATTTATTTACAATGCCATAGTTGAGAAAACAATCACTCCTGTATGTGGTTCTTACCTTGAGGTCACCGGAGGAGAACATGCTGATGTAATTGTTGACCATCTTAAACACATACCCTCGGTCCATAAATGTAAAGCAGCGCTAAAATAGATAAAATTCTAAATTCAAACACTTTTACTTGAAGAATCATTAAAGATTTTAGAAAATATGATTAAATATATTGAAGTAAAATAACACTAAACTAAATGTGTTGTATAATTAGGTATTTAAAAAATCTTCTAAAGATGTTTAAGCAGTCATCCACATATGGCAACTAAAATAACTACAATTTATATTAAAAATGAAAATGAAACAGGGCAATATACTAACAGAGAATAGGTACATTTAAAAATTCAGAAGAAAACAAGAAAAATTGAAAGGAAAAACAGAATGAAAGCATAAATGAATAAAACAAAAATATCAATCAGAAAGTTATAAATCTATATTGATTTTATAAAATGTCACTGGAGCTTTGCAATGAAATATTATAGCCCCTTCTTTTTTATACAGAAAGCTTTAGCTTTCGGTTGTCTACTTTTTTAACCACTTAGTTACATTTTATTATTTTCTTTTAATAATTCCATTTCACACTTATGGGGTTGTAAATCTTCTCCTGTACACACTGGGTCATAATGAGGAGTGGTAGAGACGAGTCAGGAAAGCCTTTTAAATCTCACTGGCCCCTTTTGACAGAGTAGCTCCTCTCCTTATCAGCTGAGGAAGCTTGCATTTGAAGGCTGAAGGAAGGAGATCGTAAGATTTCTATCAGCGAGCTGCTTACTACCTTTCTTATTCTGTGGTCAAATTCTCTTTACTGTATCAAGGAGAGTCTTAAACAGTAAGTAGGCTTGGAGGAGCACTTGCTCTCTCTCCAAAAGACGGATGGTCATGTAACCAGTAACCAAGCTACCACGGCCAAAGACTGCACAGGCAAAGTGTGGAGCAGGAGGAAGGGACCACAGTTCCCAACGCAGGATCTGGGGAGGCACTAGAGCAGGTGCCTCCCATAGTGGATCTGCAGCTCATTACTTGGTGTGTGAGTCTCATTCTATTCACCCACATGGGTGTGAGTGAACATGCTGCTTGGGAAAATTCCACAGCTGGTGTGGAGTGCTTCTTTCTTGTCGAAAGTGTCCAGGATGATCCATTAAAACGGTTTTGCATTTCTTGGAGTCTCTCCTCAATTTTACTCACAACTCTCTTTTCTCAGACAGGACTACACATAAAATCTTGCTATGGAGAGTGGACCAAGAAAAAAGTCTCCTCTTGAAATATACCCGTGTGTAAACGAGCTATTTTCTCCAAAGTTGTTCTTCGAATTGTTAGGTCATTTATATTTTTGTTTTGTTTTTCCTTTCAATTTTTCTTCACTTTCTTTTGAGTTTTTAAATGTACCTATTCATGACTGTGTTAGTACATTGCTCACCTATATTTTCATTTTAAATATAAATTTTAGTTCTTTCAATAATTCTTCATTCAGTAAAAAGTAAATGGCTTCTGAGTCCTCACATGTCTCAATAGAATAGTGGGAGAGAGGTAGACACCACAGCATAATCATAGGCTAAAAAGACAGAGCCAAATGGGGAGGGGAGAAGGAAAGGGGCTTTGACGCCTTCTGCACTGAGCTGGCTCCTGGTACCTGTGTCCAATCCTCCCAGGCTCTCCATTTGCAGGAGGAAGTCCCAACCTGGCCACCCTTGGAATATCAGGGGCCCTGCCTCATCTTGCAGAGGAGAGGAAGACCACCCAGCACATCTCTAGACTCTAGAAACTTCCCAAGAAAGAGAAGGAGAAAGGAGCCCTAGGGAAGTCTTTGGCAAAGATGCAGGGCTGTTTGACTCCATGAAGGAGGGACTGGTGAGTCCCGTCTCTGAACTAGTCCAGAGTAGGGATGGTGACTGCCACATCCCAGAGGCTACGGCAGCTACTTTGCAGATCAGACCTGTGAACTTTGAAGGAGACCTGTCTCCAGCACTCATAAATGGGGACTGTGGGGAGAAGGTGGTGCTGGGGAGTAGAAGAATCAACTTGAGGTTTCTTGACTGCGAAGAAAGACCTTCTATGTGGTCAGCTTGGCATCCTCTTTCCAAGGGGCAGTGAGGGAGAAAGCAGGACATTCCTAGGGTGAAAGATCTGCAGAGTCAGCTCTCTTCCTGCAAAAAGACTCAGGTCAAGCTTCACCAAGTGTGTCCCTCTTGCCCTGGGCCCCCTGGATCTGGTCGGTTCTAGCATCTTCTTGACCCCCAGGGGCAGTGGCTCTCTTGCTTATGGCTGAGGCCTGGAGGGGCCTCTCTGATTTTGTTTTAAGATAATTTATATTCACCTTTTATATTAATAGAAAATAAATTATAGCAGGCTTAGTTAAACTATGGCCCATGGGCCAAATCTGGCCCACTGCCATTCTTTTTTTAAATAAAAGTTTTATTGGAACACAGTCACACTCAATCCTTTACATATTGTCTATGGTGAATTACTGTTTTTGTGCTGCAATTGCAGAGTTGGGTAGTTGTGGCAGGGACTGTATGGCTCACGAAGCTGAAAATATTTAGTATTTGGCTCTTTACATAAAAAGCGTGCAGACTCTTAATTTAGAGGATAACGTAACACCCTACCAAACTTTTTCCTCAGTTTGGTTGAATAAACTAAGGGCCAAATATTCTAAATTATCTGTTAAAATATATTATAATAAAAATTTTATTTATTTTATTTTACCAACTGTGAGAGCAATGAGAATTTTACTTCACAATTGGTTGGGAGATGAGTTATGAACCTTCACATTTCAAAACAAACCACATGAATGTCTTGTCCTTTCCTTATATAATTTACAAAACCACTGCCCGCCCCATTTTCTTTTTCACCTTGGACACTTTTCCTCTGCCCCCGTGTTAGACCTTTAGCTCATGTGCCACCAGCAGCAAATTATGCACAGAGGAGCTCTATGGAAAACGTTCATTTATTCCAAAAGCACAAGCTATTTAAGCCAAGTAGAGTAGATATGAAGGGTTTTCACTTTTTAGAGACTTGCTTATCCATCCTTATCTGATGTTTAGAGAGAAATACCACAGATGTTTAAACCAAGTCTCTCTCTAATATTAGGTGATTTCCAAATGGTTTTCAACAGCTCATTGAAACAAAGCAGTGGTTAGTCAGGCGAATGGGCTAAAAGATACGGCTATCCAATCAGCAAAATAAAAATCAGAATGAATCAGCCTTTGCTACCATCTTGGTATTGTGCTTCATAAAAAGAGTGTCTAAATAGGTATGTTCAGATAAGTAGAGCTGTGACCCAGGTGGGTGGCAAAAAGAAAAATGACAAAAGCTGCATTCATTTGAATCCTATCTACTTCACTGAGAGAATAGTTGAGAAATGTACAAGCTTTTTGGCATAATTGCTGAAAAAATATTACTTTCCCATAATGTGGGGTAAGGGGGCTACCTTTTAATGTAGAACATTTTTATATGCCCACACACTGGTTCCCAGAAGTTCTTCTTGATTCTTGGAGACCAATTTTGAGCAACCCATGGAGTTACAATAATATTTTAATTGTTAAATTCCAATGTTGACTAATTCACAGTATTTGCTAATGTAGACTTCAATAACAAAAAGAGGTAGCAGTCATTTGAAGCCCCAATTGAGCAAACAACTATTGTTTGCTGGAAATATAAGAGATTTATGACATCAGCACTGGGAGTGGGCTGTGTTGAGCATCTGAAAACTCAAATTTATTGGAATTGCACCAAATGACTGCGTTCAGTTTTACATTTTCAAAAATCACTTTCTTTTCCTTTCTTTTTTTCTCTCCTAGCTCAAATGATTCATCTAATAAGTGTTCCAATTTTTTTTTAATATTATGTGTCAAATAAATGCCATTAAAACTTCAAATTAGTAATAAGGAGGGTAACTATGAGGTCTTTTCCCTTTTTTAGAGACTTGCTTATTCGTCATTTTTTGCAGTTTAGGGAAGAATATTTCAGATGTTTCTTTCAATATATTTTATTTGCAAACTGAACTATACATAATTCTTTCTAAGTTTCCTAGTAAACTATTAGCATAGCAATAAACTTTATTCCCATAGGTCTTAAAATGTGGTAGAAAACTACAGTAACTTTTCCCCCCTTTAAACTTTTCCCCTTTAACACTTATCATTCTTGTCTCTTTCTGGAAGCAAGAAACAAGTAAAAATCAGAGACAAAACCTTGAAGAAAAAAATAAATTCAGGATAAGAACACATACAGTGTATAATTTGAAATAGTTTTTAACACATTAAAAAAAAGAAATTAGGCTGGATTAAAGCTCACCAGTGACAAGTTGGGCCCATTTTCCACTTCTATAGGCTTTTAACTGTATATTATTAGCATTTATTTATACATTCTCACACTCACCCATATGTTCTGGTGACTACCATTAAGAAACAAGTCAAATGACTTCATAAAGGTTATAGTAGTCAAGAGTTAGACTAAAGAAGGAGGCACAGAAAACTATTATCTTTCTAATTGCTTGCATTATCTGTTAAATGGTATACTGTAATTATGTATCTTAGTTTTTTCTTTGACTTTGCATTTCTTTCCTCTCAGCTCAATATAAATGGTTGTAACCCAATGAAATATAATTAATTTCCATACATATCCAGTTTAGTAAGTAGCTACTCAATACTTTACTTGATAATTTTTCTTTCATGGGATCAGTGTGATCTTTCCATAATGTAAAAAACAGCGTGGGTCAACATTGGTGGCTCACACTTGTCATCCCAGCACTTAGGGAGGCCAATCTCTTGAGCTCAGGAGTTTGAAACCAGCCTGGGCTACGTGGCAAAACCCCGTCTCTGCAAAAAATACAAAAATTAGCCAGGTTTGTGTCTGTGTCCTACTCAGGAGGCTGAGGTGGGAGGATCGCCTGAGCCCAGGGAGGTTGAGGCTGCAGTGAGTTGTGATCATGCCAGTGTGCTCCAGCTTGGGTTGACAGAGTGAGATCCTGTCTCAAAAAGAAATAAAGAAAAAAAAGAGCCTGGAGATAATAAACAAAAATACTAAATTCCTGAAGGGTTTCCCAAAGTGGCTATTTGGTATCACTGTCAGAGCTAAAGCCATTATAACATCACTTTCAAAGGCAGAAATGTCCAAGAGAATAGTATTACTGTAGTACAGCTTCCTTTTTAAAAATTTCATTTTTTCTCTTAAAATATATTTAGAAGTACTATGATTTGACTACACTCAAATGGATACTTTTCTCTAACCTTAGTTTTTTTTTCTTTCTTTCTTTTTTTTTTTGAGACAGTCTCTCTCTGTCACCAGGCTAGAGTGCAGTGGTGTGATCTTGGCTCACTGCAACCTCCGCCTCCCAGGTTCAAGTGATTATCCTGCCTCAGCCTCCCAAATAGCTGGGACTACAGGCACGCACCACCACGCCAGCTAATTTTTGTATTTTTAGTAGACACGGGGTTTCACCATGTTGGCCAGGATGGTCTCTATCTCTTGACCTCATGATCTGCCCGCCTTGGCCTCCCAAAGTGCTGGGATTACAAGCATGAGCCATCGCGCCCGGCCTTCTAACCTTAGTCTTTATTCAATAAGACTTCAAATTGAAAAAAAAAATTAAAAAGTATTTCAAGCAATAAAGATGTATAAATGAAAGTTTTCATCTAACAGTGCTAGTTTTGATTTTTCATCATACATGAAGATGTGAACTGATGAACGTTTAGACTATCTTGCATCCACCAACATGGGGCCTTGAATAGAACTGTGATCTCATATAACTGTACCTTGAGAAATCTGGCAACGCTGTGGTTTGCCCTTCTTGTTTCTTCAAGTGCATCCTTGTATTTCCAAATCACATGGTCGGATAGGACCATGACAAGATTGTCCAATTCATTTTGGTAAGATTCAGGAAATCTCTGAGGCCGGGGAAGCTAAGGAAAGAACGGATTATATCTTTATAATGTGGCATGTGAAATATTAAGCTGAGGAAGTATCAACTGAAATATTTACTTTATTTTATAGGCCATCAAAGAAAAAGAATCCTTTTGAAAACTTGAAAGCAATAATAAAATAGAAGCCTTTTACTTTCAAGGTCATGATTTCCATCATTAATATTTAGTGTTTCCTTCAATTTTGGTCAATAAAATTTTCACTTTATAATAAAAGTCAATCATAACAAATATTAATTGCAAACTATTGAAACAATGTAGCAATGTACAAAGTAAAACGTGAACCTTCTCTGTGGCCTCTCATATCTTACTTTCTCTCCTTCCCTCTCAGGGAATAGCTACTATTAATGGTTTAATGAACATTATTCTAGATATTTTGGACATGTAGTTCTCTATTTCATTTAAAAAAAATTATTTTGATTTTTTTACAACTAGGAATTCCCCCAATAAACTACTCTAAGAAATTAATAAATGAATAACTGAATGAATACAGATATTGGTTTGAAATGTCCTCTGACATTTGGTGAGTCCCAGCTAGTTTTAACTCCCTGGTCCCAGTATATGCCACAGTTAAGAGACACCAGTGGGACCTCACAAGTCAAGATAAAGAAGGGCTTGGCTGTGAGATGACGTTACATCCACTCAATAAAGCTCTATGGATCCCAAAAGACCATTTCAGGTCCAGATATCCATCCCTCTTGTTTGGACTCCTGCATTTGAGGGGAACATTTGAGGCAGCTGAGTTCTTCCATCTCAGACTCTGCTTTTTTTTTTTGGAGACAGGGTCTTTCTGTGTCACCCAGATTGGAGTGCAATGGTGTGATCTCAGCTCACTGCAACCTCCACCTCCTCAGTTTAAGTAATTGTCCCACCTCAGCCTCCCAAGTGGCTAGGACTACAGGCGCCCTCCTGTAGTCCATACCCAGCTAATTTTAGTAGTGACAGGGTTTCGTCATGTTGGCCAGGTTGGTCTTGAACTCCTGACCTCAAGTGATCTGCTTGCCTTGGCCTCCCAAACTGCTAGGATTACAAGTGTGAGCCCCCGTTCCCGGCCTTACTTCTGATAAGATTCATTCATCTTTACCAGCTGGCTTTAAAAATTAGACCCAGACACATTTTCACTATAGATAGAATCATGGAATTTAGAGTTACACTGAACTGTGTATTTCTAAATTGTGAGCACCCAGACTTCCATGCTGCAAGGATAAAAATCATGAAGGCTGAAGTTACAGGAGTTGTATGAAACAGAGATTTAATGGAATTTAACGGGATGTTGGAGCTGGTTTAGGCTCGTTTCTATTGTTTTTTTTTTTGAGATGGAGTTTCGCTCTGTTGTCCAGGCTGGAGGGCAGTGGTGCGATCTCAGATCACTGCAACCTCCGCCTCCTGGGTTCAAGCAATTCTCTGCTTCAGCCTCCTGAGTAGCTGGGATTACAGGCACCTGCCACCACACCTGGCTAATTTTTGTATTTTTTAGTAGAGATGGGGTTTCACCATCTTGGCCAGGCTGGTCTTAAACTCTTGACCTCATGATCCACCAGCCTCAGCCTCCCAAAGTGCTGGGATTACAGGCGTGAGCCACCGCGCCTGGCCAGACTGGCTTCTATTTTTAAGCCACTTTACCAGGACATCACTGCATGGATATTTTTGAAAATTTCATGGTTACTCTCTATATATTTAAAATTTATTGTTGAAATCAAATAAATTAACAGCTAATGAACTTAACTGATTTGATCACACACAGCATTTTTAAATTCTCTTCCATAAAACTTGGGTAATAAAGGTAAACAATTCACCTACAAAAAGCAACAGTCACCTTTTAAAGAATCAAAGCACACTTTTAGTTTTCAATTTTCATTTTGTTAGTCCTCTAAAATTCCTTAAGCATATCATACCTACATTTTCCCCACATGCATATGCATGAATGCCTTGGGCTTTAATATTCCATTTGTTCCTTCCTCTTTACACCTTCCTCTCAAAGTCTCCTGTGGCCTACTCTCACTCTGAACCCAAAGATGTCTGCCTAATATATGAGTACTTTTAAAACTGTTTTCCCGAAGTATATCCTAAAGACTCGAGGTGGAAGAATTCCTGCACTGGAGATTGTGAATTTTTTGTCTCAGGAGATGAAGGGAGTGAGATGGTGGCACACTTCCCAAGCTGCAGAGCTGGACCATGATGAATCTGAGCTACAGCATGGCGAGGTCAAGGGGAACAGGCCTGGGATGCATGGGCAGAACTGTAGGCATTTGGGAGTTTTGTTAGAAACAAGGAGGATGATGGGAAACAAAAGGTTTAGCTGGTTCAATGATCCTTTTGCTACTAGAGAATAATGTTGAGAAAACATTCAGTGGTTCCCAGGAAATTGTTTTAGTTTGTTTGTGTTTTGTTTTGTTTGAGACGGAGTCTCTGTGGCCCAGGCTGGAGTGCAGTGGTGCAATCTCAGCTCACTGCAAACTCCACCTCCCGGGTTTAAGCAATTCTCGTGCCTCAGCCTCCTGAGTAGCTGGGATTACAGGTGTGTGCCACCACATCCAGCTAACTTTTGTATTTTTAATAGAGACGGGGTTTTGCCATTTTGGCCAGGCTAGTCTTGAACTCCTGACCTCAGGTGATCTGCCCGCCTCAGCCTCCCAAAGTGCTGGGATTACAGGCATGAGCAATTACACCCAGCCATTCCCAGGAAACTGGAACTCACACTGGCCAAGTGCCCAACAACATTGCACCTCTCAGAGGACTAAACCAGATATCTCCCCTGACTTCCTCAGATCTTCCACACTTACTCCTTGGATGATGGAAATTCCTTTAATAGTGGAGAAAACCATTCACTTCACAATTTAAAAAGAAAAAAAAAGAAAATTCAAATAGCTTGGGAAAAGTTTACTGTGAATGCTTTGGTGTCAAATGATAATATCAGGGCTGGGCACAATGGCTCACACCTGTAATCCCAGTACTTTGGGAGGCTGAGATGGGCAGATCACTTGAGCCCAAGAGTTCGAGACCAGCCTGGGCAACATGATGAAACCCCATCTTTACTAAATATATATAATTATCTATCTATCTATCTATCTATCTATCTATCTATCTATCTATCATCTATCAATCATCTATATGAAATTAGCTGGGCTTGGTGGCCATGCCTGTAGTCCCAGCTACTAGGGATGCTGAGGTGAGAGAATCACCTAAGTTGGGGAAGTTGAGGCTGCAGTGAGCTATGATTGTGCCACTGCACTCCAGCCTGGGCAACAGGAGTGAGACCTTGTATCAAGGGAAAAAAAAATGGGCCATGCGTGGTGGCTCATGCCTGTAATTCCAGCACTTTGGGAGGCTGAGGTGGGTGGATCACCTGAGGTCAGGAGTTGGAGACCAGTCTGGCCAACATGGTGAAACCCCGTCTCTTCTAAAAATGCAAAAATTAGCTGGGTGTGGTGGCATGTGCCTGTAATCCAAGCTGCTTGGGAAGCTGAGGCAGGAGAACCACTTCAACCCAGGAGGTGGAGCTTGCAGTGAGCCGAGATCGTGCCACTGCACTCCAGTGTGGGCGCCAGAGCGAAACTCCGTCTCAAAAAAAAAGAAAAGTAAAGAAAAAAGATGATATCAGGTCTTTTCCCACTGTGATGATTAGAGATGGTTAGAGTGGAAGGTGCAGGGCTCCTGAAAGAAAACTAGGGCGTGAGGGTTACCACTGAAAGGGGTCATGGAAAGCAAACCTCAATCGGGGAAGATAAACTGCTGGACACAATCATGCTGGCTATCATCAGTTCCTTTATTCTTAGGCTGCTCACAGGTGTGTTTTGTGACCTGTCTATACAAGCAGATGCATACTGGTAGGAACTAGAAGAGAATTTTAGTCCAATCCACTCTTCTTACAGATGAGAAAACAGGCACTGAGATGTTAAGCGTCGTTTTCGTCAGCTAACAAGTTAGTGACAGAGCAGGAATTGCAACAGTGAGGTTTCCTGACCCCAATGGAGCTTAACAACAGAGAGATACGAACCATTTTTATCTTTGTGTTAGATTTTCTCTCCCTCCCAGGTAGGAGGCTCTCATCTCCAGAAGTGGAGAGCAGAAATAGCAGAAAAGCAAAAATAGGATTTGCGAGTTAAGAGTTATGGAACTCCACAGATGATTAAAGGTCCAGCAAGCCATTTCTGTCATACTAAGATCAAGGCCATGGTTACATAGACCTGGGGCCTAGAAGCATGGATGAGGACCTCTGGATGGATGACTCTGAGGAAGTGGCTCTGCACACTTCCCTGAAGCCTTAGTGCTAGCAGAAGTTTAATTCCTCCATATTAAGTGTCAGCACTCCTCCCATGCAAGATGATATTGCAAAGGCCTCTCCCTGCTAGAAATCAGGCAAACCCTTGAGGAGTTGTCCCACCTCTCCTTCTGGTGATCAGGGCAATACCTGGAGGTCAAATCCTAGCTTAACCCAGCTGGGGGCTTGCTGGGCCTAATAAAGCAGGAAAGAGAATATACCCAAAGAGGCTATAAAAATTAGCTATCATGTACCACCAGGAGGTAGGGCAGAACCTCTGTAATTGTACATTGAGGATGTGGGCCAGAAAGTAAGGGCAGGTAACTTAGAATGCATTGACATGGGGGTGCTTTTTCAGAACATGGGATTAAGTAAGGACTCACGGGATGAGCAACTCACTGCTAGGGTTGCTCTGAGAATCTAGAGATGGCCTACTTTAAGCAAAGTCGAAATGTCTGGTTGTCCTGGCAGAGGATAGAGGAAAAAATAAAGAGGTGGAGGGAGGTGGATATACAGGAATGGACATTAATTGAGACTGGAAGATCCACCAGTGTATCAAGTTCCCCAGGCAGGCCCAGAAGACAGCATGCACCGTGGCCACTAAGAAGGTGCTGGGGACCAATATCATTAAGAAGGTCAGGGGTGTTTCCCATCTGTTGGCAGGAGGAGCAGTCACAGTGTTGGCTCATGAGCAGCCATGGGGATCAGGGATCACCAAAACAACAGAGGCCATGTGCTGTGCTTAATCTCCAGGAGCCAGGGGGCTGTGAGTATCATGACAAATGGCAAGACTGGTGGGGAAGCCAAGAGGGACCGACTCTCAGGGAGTTGTAGAGCTGGTTAATGATGACTGGAACTCCTAGGGACAAAACAGACAGCAACCAGCAATGGTGGTACATCATATTAACAAAGAAGGCAAGAATGGGCAACTGGAAGATGGGGATGTTCATTCCAATGAATAGTCATGGTTCCTTTGTCTGTTCCTGGACCTGAGTCACAATTCAGATCTGGTACACATTGACTGAAGAGGTGATGGGGTCCCTAAAGGAAAGCCCCCACTGCAACAATGCAGTAGATACATACTGTAATGAGTCTATCAATTCTTCTCCAAAGGGCCCTATAGCCATTTACTCAGGCTACTGTACACTGGGAAGAAGGGCATATAGTTCAAGGACTGTTGCACACAGGATCTGAGTTGACATTGATATCCAGAAATGAAAAGCATCACCATGTCTGCCCTGATAGAGTGGGGACTTACAGGGATTAAAGGTGGAGTCCTGACTAAAGTTCTGTTAACAGTAGATCCACTGGGTTCAAAGATCCCCCCAATAGTCATGTAACTGGTCCCAAATGTATAATTTGTATTAATAAAACTGGCATTTGGAGTAAGCTTGCACGGGGTGCTTGGTCTGTGGAGGTATCCTAGTGGGGGAGGCCAGGTGGGAGATTCTGACACTGCTTCTCCCCCACCAAAAGAGTAAATCAAAATAATATAACTGTACACCACCAACCCCACCTCATGCAGCATTGTTATGATTTACCCTCCACGTGGGGCAGGGACAATGCCAGAGGTCTTCCCTTGGCCTTACCCACAATGGGGGTTCAGAGAAATGTGTGTGGAACTCAGGTGATCTACTTGGCTGCTTCTTGGTCTTCCTCACTCCATTGTAACTGTGAATGGCCATAGGTACCAACTCTGGTGTGAGTAGAGTATGATGACCAGAGGCTGAGACCACTCTAGAATGAGGGTTTGGGTCATATCACCAGGTGAGTCACCAAGACCTTCGGAGCTGCTAGCTAGAGTGAGAGGGATCTAGAATGGAGAGTTGGGATGGGAGATGATGAGTAATACATAGGCTCCTGAAAAGCCATGGAAGGGGCTGTAATTAATTCCATCAGGGTCGCTCTTCTAATCTTCCTTTCAGGAGGGGAGGCCCATGGGAACTGCAGGGAAGCAGATTCATGAACATGTACAATATGTCATGAAAACTTGGACTGTGGCAGCCAGGAATGCACATTGCTCAAATGTTCCTTCAAGACAGAATCTAGTGGGAAGAATATAAAGAGCTGCTGTATCTTGCGATATGCTCCAGCATTCATGCCAAGGCTACCCTCCTCCAAGGCTGCTCCCAGTCAACGACTTAGCTTGCAAAGGTCCTGGAGTCCGATGGCCTTCCCAGTGCAGGGTTCCTCTAATGACAACTCTTTGCTCTCAGACTTCCCATCAGCCCAGCTAAAACCTTGTCACTGTGAGACTCTTCCTAGCCAATCCTCCTTCCTTCCCCCTTTTCATTTACAGGTATCAGACTTTCCCATTTCTTTTTCCTGTTCCTTTTATCCTTTATACTTATTTCCCTCCAATACATCTTTTGCACTTCCAATATTGTCTTGGCATCTGCTTCTGAAGGGCCTGTGCCGGTCGGTGTACACAATCATTTCTTCTACTTATAAAGTAATTATTGTAAACTGCTAAGGTTTATAAAGCAAATAAAAATGGAACTCATGACAGCATAATCATTAGTGTAATTGTTGGATAATATTGTAAAAATATTATAATATTATATTACTTATGTTCTTACCTGGATTTTATTTGTGTCAATCAAGTGCTGTGCCATCGATTTTAGGATAATTGCAAAGAAGAACCAGGAATGCTGTTGGGAAAAAAAAGGCAATGAGACATTTATTATCCTATGGCAAAATAATGATAATTTTTTCTTTGCAATATGTAATACTATAACATTGTTATGTTAAAATGTATTCTTTGAAACTAAATGAATTAGAGCAGTAAAATATTCTCTATTATAGTGGGATGATTTTTATCTCAATCCTCTCAAAAAATGTTTAAACTAAAACAAGTTACAAGTTTATTTGGCATGACTGACTAAGCAGTTGTTTTACAAAATATTTATTCAAGGGATGTTCTAGTTGTTTCACCTAAACAAAACTAAACAAACTTTTATTTATTTATTTATTTATTTATTTATTTGTTTTTTGAGACAGTCTCACTCTGTTGCCAGGCTGGAGTGCAGTGGTGCAATCACAGCTCACTGCAGTCTTGAACTCTCCGGCTCAGGTGATTCTCCCACCTCAGTCTCCTGGACAGCTGCGACTACAGATGTGGTCACCATGCCCAGCTAACTTTTTGTGTTTTTTCATAGAGACAGGGTTTTACCATGGTGCCTAGCCTGGTCTTGAACTCCTGGGCTTAGGTGATCCTCCCGCCTCAGCCTCCCAAAGTCCTGGGATTACAGTTGAGAGCCACCAAGCCTGACCTAAACAAACTTTTTATTGTACCAAGCTCACCCCTAAAATGTCAAAGGTTAGAGGTAAGGGTGAAAATGGAAGGTCATATGTCTAGATATCTAGAAGTTGGAAGTCAAGCTGAAAATGTGTTAAATAAAATATGTTTGATCCTCCTACCTCGACAAACAAAACTTCATAACACCTTGGAATGCTGCACGAGCGTGTGAGATGCTGGGGGGCACAGGGCCTGGCCTGCCCCTTTTCTTCTCGCCCAAGGCTCCGTCCTGCCCCTTGAGGGGCCTGGTGCGCATGTGTTAAATACTTTAAAAAACAAAGCTTCAAAACTTATGTCACCTAAATAACTCATATCTCAAAATTATCTGCTCATGCCAGATTTTGCCATGAGATAAATGCAGGCCCAATGATAAGAGCAGTACACACCTGTTCCTACTTAGGGCTTTGCAGAGGTAGGGCCTTGTACGCCTGAGCTCTTTTGGAAACTGTCCAGCCTGCACATCTGAGTGCTGTCCACAACCTGGCCCTCCTCCCTGCCGCAAATAGCTCCTTAATGGGGTATAGGGTTGCACTCAGGCATCAAGACCTGTCCTCTGGAGGTCCTGGAGGGCTTGGGACAGAGATTGAAGCAGGCCTGGGAATCCACCTATAGGACCTTGAGCAAGAGGGTCTCGGGGTTCCTTACAGGTCTAGAAGGGGAGGTAGGGGGTCCTGGTGGGCTTGTTCTCTTAGCTCCTCTTAAACCTTGGCCTGTGAGGACGGGTGCAGTATGAGAAGAACAAAGCTCATCCCAGGATTGGCACCCTTCTTTCTTGGGCCTAAGGGTGACACTTATCTCAGCTACAAAAAGTCATATTGTATATGTATAGTTTCAAGAACGCACCCCTTGCATCCTCCCTGCTTCCTACTCCTTCCACCACAGATAACAGTTTTAAATTTTGTGCTAATCATTCCTTTGCTTTACTTCACAATTTTGCTACGAATACTTATACAATGAAGGGATATTTAGTTCATCTGGCCACTGAACTTCATATGAATGGAACTATCCTCTATGTATTCTTCTGAGATTGCCTTTTTCATTCAACAAATTCTGTTCTGTGGTTCGTTTATGTTGAAGCATGTAGCTGGGGGGATCACATATGGTCACCACATGACATATATAATCACCATGTACTTATCTGCTCTACTGTCAATGGGCATTTGGATTATATCCTGTTTTAAGTCATACAAACAATGCTGCGATAAACTTTTGACAAGACAGTCCTAATTCCAGAAGACTGACTCAGATAAAAAAGAGAAGGGATTGATATTCTACAAAGGCAGCTATGGCTTAATGAAGTGGTCACTTCTTAGTAAGAAGAAATGGAAATGGCTACCAATACTATTCTAGCACTCCAATAGCATTCTAATGGCTATTAGAAGCGAAACATGTTGTTAGGAATATGAATGAATCCCAGGCACACTGCTGCAATCCTCTTTCCCTAATCTTGTCCAAAATATTTTGAGCCATCGTGTCAAGTGTTCCAACATTTGTCTCTTAATTCAACAGACTCCTACCCCTCTCCATCCCTTAGCACTCTGGCCTGCCTCCACTATTTTCCTTGAAACCACCAGCACTAATGAAATTGAGCTTTTGCCTGTTCATGTCTGATGATAGATGAAGCCTCAACTCCTCTACTGCCCTCTCCACATATTCCCTTATATATCTGCACACTCCACTGCTTCCAATCTCCTGAAACCCACCCACCCCACCTTCCAGAGCACATGGTCCATCGTTAGCACAATCTCTTGAAGATGCAATTCTTCTCCGAGCATTCCCTTCACTCCATATTTTAACTGAGCAGTGACTCTCCCCAGAGGATCCTGCTTCTCTGATAGCCCTTCAAGTGGTTGCGTTCTCCATTTTTATCCCACTGTAGTCGATTCTCAACACAGAAGTCAGAGGGATCCTTTTAAACCAAGGTCAGCTTGGTTTAAAACATTACTCCTCTGTGCAAAACCCTCCAACGACACAACTCCCAGTTCTGCTCTGAGTGGGAACGCCTGGCCTATGCTAACTCCCAAGCCTCCAGTGGCTTCCGTGACTTCATCTTCCATCTTTTTTTTTCTTTCTGCTCACTTGGCTCCAGCCACAGTGTCCTCCCTGTCTCCTGCCACAGTGTCCTCCCTGTCTCCTGCAGACACACCAGCCATGCTGCTGCCTGATGACTTCACACAGGTCTTTCCCTCTGAGCATCCCCATGGCCAGCACCCTCTTCGCCTTCACATTTTTTTTTTGCTCAAGAATTACCTTCTCCATCAGATATCCTGACCATTCTATTTAAAACTTCAAATCTCCCCTGCACCTTCAGCACTCACAATGACCAATTCTTACCTGTTCTACAATTTTTCTAATGCATCTTCTTTTCTAACATACAATATCTATCTATGTGTCTCTCTCTCTCTCTCTTTCTCTCTGGTCTTGTTGCCCAGGCTGGAGTGCAATGGCATGATCTCGGCTCACTGCAACCTCTGCCTCCCGGGTTCAAGCGATTCCCCTGCCTCTGCCTCCTGAGTAGCTGGGATTACAGGCATCTGTCACCACTCCTGGCTAATTTTGTTTTTGTATTTTTAGTAGAGATGGGGTTTCACCATGTTGGCCAGGCTGGTCTTGAACTCCTGACCTCAGGTGATCTGCCCATCTCAGCCTCCTAAAATGCTGGGATTACAGAGGTGAGCCACTGCACCTGGCCCACTCTACTTTTTTCTATGTTGTCTCGATATAGATCTCTTTTGCTTAGTATCTTTCTGTGCTAAGTTTCAATATGAACCTTATGCTGGAAACTGCAAGAGAAAAAGTCTATGAAAATCAATGACTCCTATCATTTTCCAGGAGTAAGTGTGACCCATGCCTAGTACTCACAGTTAAAGGACCATCTTTAAATTCTTACCTTTAGGACATACTTTACTGTTGTTGAGTCATTTGATTTCAAAAGACCAGTCACATTTTTAGCCAGTTCCTCATGTACAGTCCTCTCCTTGCATGCCCTGGTCTTGAACACGAACTGAAGAAAATCCAAAAAGTGAATAAAGTTAAATACTTTGAAAAATGAAGCTTCAAAAACTATGTCATGTGAATAACTTATGTCTCTAAATTATCTGCTCATGCCAGATTTTGCCATGAGATAAATGCAGGCCCAATGATAAGAGCAGTACACACCTGTTCCTATTTAGGGCTTTGCAGAAGTAGGGCCTTGCTCACCTAAGCTCTCCTTGAAACTCTTTGTAGAAATCAAGAGAAAGAGCCAGAGAGCCATTTAGCACGTTCAAGGAAACATGGAGGGCTTTGACCCACCTACTTAGGACACATTCCCCTTCTCCTTCCTCCACTGGTAACAGGTGGCATGGTAGCAATTCTTCATCCTGAAAGGGTAGAGCACCCACTCAAATAGCCAAGTGGGGAAGCCAGTGCCTTCCAGATGCCAGTAGGTGAGCTCCCCACAAGCCCAGGGTCTATGATCCCATGCTTAGACACACTATCAAGGCGTTCATGAACATTGGCCATCAGTAAGATAACAAATGCTGCATACTTATTTTTTTTCCTCAAAAAATTGGTTTTGGCATGCACCACTGAGGGCACATAATGGCTAGTTTTCAGTATTTCTTCATCTCTTAAGAATATCAGTATCAATTTATGCACATACAAAAAGTTCAAATATAAAATGCTTATTACTGAATTATAATATTTCACTTATGAATTGGGTTTGCCTCGTGGAAGGACATTTCTTCATAATTTTCACAATTCGGATTTCACCGTAATTGAGAGTGAAGGCAGGAAAGAGAAGGAATGGCTTAATGTAGAGGCACATTAGCTTTTGGATCTGTAACTGTTTCTTTAAACTTTGTAGCACATTGGCACCTAACTTGTCATGGTGGGATTTGACTTCTCCAAGCTCATCTCAAAGGAGAAAGATGAAGTTAATGGATGCATGAAACTAGATAAAATCAAGAGTAATACAATTTTTCCCTCTCATGGGTTATACCTCAGATGAGAGTAACATCATCATCAATGAGCTCATGCCATGCACAGTTATTTAGCCTGAAGGGCATTTAAACTGGCACTGAAATATTCTTATTTTAAAATTTTGACTATAACCCATCAGTGCTACAAATCACTGTTAACCATGGCATTTAATTAGACTGGCTTTAGACACGCATCTTTGAAAAAGACATGGTGTATGTGTGCATTTTGCATATTGTAGATGAAGTGAGTTAGCAGCATTTAGCACCACTGAACTTGAAATGGTGTTTAGATAACTTCTAAATAAATACAAATTGTATTGAATATCACATCTTTGGAGGACATTCAAGCACGCACTGTAACAAGAGTCCAATCACAGAATGATAGAACTGAATGTTCCTTTGGTCATTTCATCTCATGTCACAGAGGAGAAAACTGAGGTTCAGAGAGGCTGACTGCTCAAGTCTAGAATTGACTAGAATCTAGTCTCTTACTTGCCAGCTTAGTGTTCTTTCCCGAGTAAAATGCGAGTTGATTATATTTATTAGGAGGTATTTGTTTTAGATATGTTAAAATTTATTATAAAATTATCAGCCTAAAATTCCACATAGGTGTATTTTTGGATTTGAATCACTTAAAGCAAGTTAAGTAGATAATCTCCTGTATTATAAAGTGAGATGGTCTTGTTGGGTATTTCAGATACCCTGGTTAAAAATAAAGGTCACGCCAGGATGCATTTCTAATGCATCTCTCCAGGAGCATCATCGGTAGAAAGTCTGAGATTTGAGGTATTCACAAAGAGCTAGCCTTGGTAATCACAAAAATAGTCACAACACCGGAGGGTTCTTAATGTAATTTTCAGTGATCCCACTGACATGAGGAAAATAATATGTGTTGAAATGGAGATGCCTGTGTGTAAGATGGATCAGTAACTTTTTTTCTCCTTCTCAGTCCCTTTAAGGATTGAAATGAAACATTCGGGTAATGAAGCATTGAGAGGGTGAAAGTTCTCCAGGTGATTCTGTTGAATGGTAAATTCATCGATACTCTATAAAACTAAGCTATGACCCTATCTTAGGGAGCAAACTAAAAAGGCTTGTGTAGGTGGAACTGGCTTTTTGCAGTTGAGATGTGGATCTTACTGGGTAAAATTATACAATAGAGAAATTATTGTGAAATAACTATTTTTGGCATATAGCCTATGTTTAAAAAGGGCACATACTCATGCTTTGGCATTTGGGAAGACAACCAACATTTCTGGCAGATAGAAAACATATGGATATAAAAACTGTAATGAAAAAAATTTCCTTACAGATGGTATCTCAGAGGGGTTCACTCCAGAATGCAATTTCTGGTTACTTCCTTTTATGGGAGTGTGGAATTTTTTTTTTTTTTTGAGATGGAGTCTTGCTCTGTTGCCCAGGCTGGAGTGCAGTGGCACAATCTTGGCTCACTGCAAGCTCTGCCTCCCGGGTTCACGCCATTCTCCAGCCTCAGCCTCCCAAGTAGCTGGGACTACAGGCACCCACCACCACGCCTGGCTAATTTTTTGTATTTTTAGTAGAGACAGGGTTTCACTGTGTTAGCCAAGATGGTCTCAATCTCCTGACCTCGTGATCCGCCCGCCTCGGCCTCCCAAAGTGCTTGGATTACAGGCGTGAGCCACCACGCTCGGCCGACTTTTTTTTTTAACAAGTTTCTAGACATCTTGAATATATGAGTATCTGTCTGTGCATACATATGAAGAGAATACAGTTTTTTGATGAAAAAGCTATGTCTCAAAAAGATTTAATCTATGCATAGGAAAAAAAATAAGAGATTTAGGTCCTCTATGTATTATAAAGTAATTTAAGATACTCTTCTGTATTTCTGGATGGGTTCTTTCTTTTCATTCAAGAGGATGACATTTAGGTGGGAACTATGAAAGTGCAAACATCATCACAAGTTCACTGGCATTAATCCACAGGCCAACTGGAAATGAGAATAGAAGCGTCTCTGAGTGAACACTTGATGTAGGACACTGGAAGAAGCAGTGCACACTGATGGAATGGGCAAGTGGTTCATGCCAGAAGATAAAGGACTTAACATACCAGAAGCAGGTACAAATATACAGTAACTGGGAAAATGAAATAATGCCTGAGAAAACAATAGAAAGAGCTAAGAAAGCATTACAGAGGAAACACAGAGCATTCAACAAACCAACAGGAAAGTCTTCCTTAAATTAACACAGGAATCTCATTTACTTGTAATGTTGACTTCAAAAGGACAGCACTTTAGTTTTCTCCTCTATCTTTTTCTTTCCTCTCTCTCCCCATTTAATTATTTATGTGCACAGGTACACATTATTTATACATTTAAAAATTCACCTAGCCCATTAATGCAAAGAGATGGAATTCTAAGTAGCTAAGGCAAATTCCTGATATTACTGTGGTGGGCACCACTCAGTTAAAGGGAGAAAACTTCCCACTTACCGCAGACAGGAAATGAGACAAGCCACACAGCACAAGGGGATATGAGCAATTTCCAAGAGGCATTTCATACCTTAATATATGACTGGACAGAATGATCCAGCTGCTCCTCATGGCACTTGGCCACAATGTCGGTCAGAACCCTGCAAAAGCAAAGCTGTTCAGTGGCCTTTCTGGAGAGGGCAGAAAAACCCCGCTTTAGTTTCTCATTACAGTGCTTTGTAAATTGGGTATTTAATAATTACTAGGTGAATGAATGAACCAATCTCTGACTCCTTCCTTGCCCTCCTCAGCCCCATATCCAATACTGGGCATTTAATATCTATAGCATCAATGAGCCATTTCCATCGATTAGCCATTTCCAACTTTGAAACAACACAAAGATGTAAGTAGTGTTGTAATATCACAATGGAGACTTTTTGTCCAAGTTGAATGTGCTAATTATGGTCTGTGCGTTTTTGACATTATCTTTTTGCAAAAGGGATTATTTTTAGTGCCTAATTAAAATTTTAGACTTTTAATTTCAAATTAATAATCATATTTCATTTGAAAAGGGCTTGCCTTCCAACCTATAGGCACTATATATGCTTTTGGAAAAAGTAATTAGGTTAAGATGCAGTTGTTTTGTTTTGCTTTGTTTTTCCCTTAGCTGGGTTGGGGTTTCTAGCAGCAACGATGTACAGGTGGATCTTTTTTCACATTAACACTACCAGCTGCTCCATGGCTATAGTGCTTAGGAATATCTCAGAATTTCAACAGATCTATCAGCTGCAATATCTAGGAGTCTTGCCAACACAGACACACATTCACATGCTGAAAAGAGCATGAGTTGAAGGCACAGCTGGGGACTTTTGATGCAGGTCCAGAACTGGATGGTTGTGAAGCCATTAGAGATATTTAAATTGTCCAGAATTTCAGGCTCTGCTTTAAAAACTAGGCTACAAACCCTCATTCAGAAAGAGGTCAGTAATATGCCTGTGAGTTAGAAAGATACTGGAAACATTTCAATGCCAAAAGTAACATTTTTTTCCAGAATGCTATGACTAAATTTTTAAAAAAAATGAACAGCACAAATATATAATTTAATAATTAATTCAAAACACTATCTCTATAAAGAAGAAATTGTGATTTGTGAAGGCATTGGCCAGATTAGAGATGTTGGAAGAATTCAGTATAGCCAAATTTAAAGTGAGAACAGTTAAAGCATTTAATACTTAAAAAAAAGGTTCTTGTGGGAATGCAAAATTATACAGCCACTCTGGAGAATAGGCACTTTCTTAAATATCAAACATGCAACCACCCTGCCCCCCAGCAATTACACTTTGGGCATTTACTTAAGAGAAACGAAGACTTATGTTTACACAAAACCTCTACATGAATGTTCATAGCACTTTTTTTTTTTTTTGAGACGGAGTCTCGCTCTTTCACCCAGGCTGGAGTGCAGTGGCGCAATCTCAGCTCACTGCAAGCTCCGCCTCCCGGGTTCATGCCATTCTTCTGCCTCAGCCTCCCGAGTAGCTGGGACTACAGGCACCCACCACCACGCCCGGCTAATTTTTTGTAATTTTTTTTTTTTTTTTTTTTAGTAGAGTTGGGGTTTCACCAACTCTACTGTTACATGTTAGGCAGGATGGTCTCGATCTCCTGTCCTTGTGATCTGCCGGCCTCGGCCTCCCAAAGTGCTGGGATGACAGGCGTGAGCCACCGGGCCCAGCCGTTCATAGCACTTTTATTCATAACAGCCCTAAACTAGAGACACTCCAAATGTCCTTCAACAGGTGAATAATTAAACATACGTGGTGCATCCACATCGTGGAATACTACTCTGCAATGAAAAGGAGTGAACTACTGATAGATGCAATGATCTGGATGAATCTCCAGAGAATTATGTTACATGAAAAAGCCAATTCCAAACATTTACATACTGTATGATTCTACACCTGTATGGAAGATATTGCCAGTGGGGAAAACCAGGTAAAGGGCACATGGGAAACTCTGAATTATGTTTTACAATTGCACATAAATCTACTGTGATCTCTAAATAAAAAGTTTAATTTAAAAATCAAAGAAAAAGAGGTCTAACACTTTACTACTAATAATAAGAGATTAGAAGGTAAGGAGTCAAGAGTGGAAAATGCTTAAATTTGAGATGTGTTCAAATGAAATGTAAACACACAACAGTAGATGACTGTTTAGTTATAATTAAGAGTTTATGTAACTACACATTATAAAGTCTCTCCTCTTAAAGTTGTGTTATGGATACCTGGTGACAGTTGTAGTTATTTCATCTTCCTCATTCTGTACCAGAACTTTGAAGAGCTGATTCAAAATTATAGGCAGAAAACTCATGATTGCATGAATCTTTTCCACATTCAATAAGTTCTGTAGTAAATTGGCAGAAAAAAAGGATACCAATTAAATTTGAAGCATGTCCTACATTCAAGACCTGAAACTATAAATCTATGAGAAGAAAACATAAGGAGAAAAACTTCGTGACATTAGACTGGGCAATGATTTTTTGGATATGACCCTCAAAGCTCAGGCAGCAAAGTGAAAACAGACAAATGGCATATCAAACTAAAAGGTTTCAGCACAGCCAAGGAAACACTCAATGGAGTAAAGAGACAACTTTACTCCATTGAATGGAGGAAAATATTTGCAAACCATACATCTTAGAAAGGGTTAATATCCAAAATATATGAGGAACTCAAACAACTCAATAGTAAGAAAACAAATAACCCAATGAAAAAGTGGGCAAGGGACCCAAATAGACATTTCTCAAAAGAAGGTGTACAAATGGCCAACAGATATATACAAAATGTTCAACATCATTAATCATTGGAGAAATGCAAATTAAAACCACAGTGGGATATCACCTCATATCTGTTAAAATGGCTGTTATCAAAAAAGGTGAAAGATAATAATTATTGGAGAGGGTGTGGAGGAGAAGGAACACTTGCACATTGCTGGTAAGAATGTAAATCAGAAGAGCCACTATGGAAAACAATATGAAGGTTCCTCAAAAAATTAAAAATAGCACTACCATATAATCTAGCAATCCCACTACTGGATGTATATCCAAAGGAAATGAGATCAGTATGCTGAAGATGTCTATTCCCATCTTTACTGCAGCACTATTCACTGCAGCCAAGACATAGAATCAATCCAAGTGTCCATCAACAGATGAAATGGGTAAAGAAAATGTGGTACATAAACATAATGGAATACTATACAGCCTTAAAAAGGAAGGAAATTAGGTCATTTGCAACAACATGGAGGAACCCGGAGTATATTATGCTAAGTGAAATGAGCCAGGCACAGAAAGACAAATACCGCATGATCTCATTTATATGTGGGATCTAAAAAAGCTGAATTCATAGACGTAGAGAGTGGAATGGTGGTTATCAGGGGCTAGGGAGGGGAGTGCTGGGAGATGTTGATCAAAGGATACAAAATTTCAGCTAGATAGATAGGAGGAATATTGCACAACATGGTCACTATAGTTAATAAAAATGTGTTATATTCTTAAAAATCTCTAAGAGAGTGGATATTAAGTGTTATAACCTTAAAAATTATAAGTATGTGATATAATAAATACAGTAATTAACTCAACGAAGCTGTTACATAGTGTATACATATTTCCAAACATACTGTATACAATAAAGGTATATAATTTTTCTTTGTTAATTAAAAAATGAATACATTAGAAAAAAATAAAGTATATTCTGCTGGTATTTTTTTCAGAACTTGAGTATGAACACTGTAGCCCACCTTTATCTGGCTTTATTCTTTATTGCAATTAGTATGGAATATAGGCATGATGGTCATGTTGCAAGGACTCGTGATTTAATAATTAATTTAGAATAAATTGATTCTGATTTTCAATTATTTTTATTTTGGAAAAAACTGATTTTTGCTTGTCTTTTAAGTCAAGAAACAGAAACTATTCAGAAATTATGAAATAAAATCATTTACTCTCTGAATTGATAAGGTATTAAAAAATCTTGAGTAATAATCATCTCCCAGTTTGCCCATCGGTGGAAAATGTAAAAGTCTCTTTTGCACATTTTTACCCTGGAGATCACTGAAACTGCTTGCATGTCATGTTACCTTACAAGAGCGGATGAAATTTGAGGTAGGTGACTGAGACATATCTTTCTCTCTTTTTTGGCACTCTTGGAAAAATGCATTCACATGTGGATCCTACAACAGCAAAAAAAAAGTATTTATTTCTGATGACACGTAAACCGTATTACAAACACAAACCACTGTGATGTGAGGTAAGCGATGTGAGGTAAGCATTTCTGTAGGATTGATGCCTCGAAGTGCAAATGCTTTATTAAGGAGTCAGAGGAACAAAGCTTTGATGTGGACATTTCTGGCCTAGTGAAGGCTCTGCATGAACTACAAAGCCCACTCTCTCTTCTATTTCATTCTAAGAGGTTTTGTTGTTCTATTCAACCACATGACAATGGCTGGAGAATTACTTCCCTTGGTTGTGCTTTTTGTGTTTAGAAAAATTTTCGTCATTTATCTTCCCACTCCTGCTTCTTCCATAGACTTCTACCAATTTCTTCTATACCATCCTTGACACACATGACAATGCGTACTCTTTAATATCTACAGGGCATATTTTTAGGCTTAGAATGCCTGAATTAGCCCCAGATTAGAAAGTCCACAACTCATTATCTTAGGATAGAACTGACTATAACACTTGAAATTTACTTCCAGAAGGTGGTACCTGGAAAATTCTCTAAGTTCTTCCCTGAGGGTGGGAGCTACAGTCAGGCAGTGAGATAAAGAACTTGTGTGAGGACACACTCTGAATGTTTCCCTGGCTTTCTATGATTCCAGAAAGGCATTTGTAGCTTGGGTTTTCCTCATTTCCCTCAGGCCACTGTGTGTGTGTGCGTGTGTGTGTGTGTGCGCTATTTTCTCTTTTCTAAGTGTAGCTCTTTTTTGACTAGAGACAGCTGTTTTCCCTTTAAGTATCAATTCATTGATTCGTCTATTTGCTCATTATTTATGGAAAGCTGACTGCATACCAGGGTCTTAGCAGGCACTGAGGGAGGACAGAGCAGAGGGCAAGGAAGGCCCAACCCCTTCCTCTGTGTACCTTCCATTAAGGCGGGGAGGCCAGCATGACACCACTACTTCCACACACACCTATGTAATCACATTTGATGAGCACTTCAAACACAAAGCAGGTGCCATCTGGATGAGTGATAAGATGGCCCAGCTTTGTCTGTTGGGTCAGGGAACAGGGAAGGCTTCTTAGAGGAAGTGACAACTGAGCTAAGATCTGAAGGATGGGTAGGAACCAACCAGACCAACAAGGGGAAGGGGGGTGTCCACCCCCTGCAATATGGTTTGTAATAGCCACGGTGGGGGTGGGGGTGGTGGGGAAAGGGGAGTGCAATTACTCCCCATATTGCAGGGAGTGTCCACCCCCTGTGATATGGTTCATAATAGCCAGGGAGGGAGAGTGGGAGAGCTTCCCTTCCCCACTGAGGAGGGGCTGAGTGTCAAAGGGATCACTGGGTCTTGCGGGAACTAGGTGGATATTGTTTGGCTGGAGGGCCTTGGGTGTTTGAAAACTGAGGTAAATGCTGCCAGCGCGTGGGTGGTGAGAGTCGAGGTAGAGAGAGGGTGTGTTGTGGTGAGTCAGAGACCTCAGCTATTTGGAGAAAGCAGCTGGAAGCATGAGAAAGAGAAACTGAGGAGCTGCTGAGATATACAAAAATATAGGGTTTGGTGGAGATGGAGTGTTTTGTGGAACTTGACCAGGGCTGATGGCATCAGAGAAAAGATGGGTTTAAATCGTTGTGGGTGCAGGGCTAGGGATAAGAAGTCAATTGGACTTGAAGCCTCAGAGGTTGCCGAGAGAAATTTTGGTCCAATGTATATATGATGCCTGGATTATTTCATTTTTCTTATGGATCAAGTATGGCTTACAGATAAAGCAGCATGAAGCAAAAAATGAAAAGCAGATACACATTAAACTTAAGAAAGGAGAAATACATATTTTATGTACTTGTAATAATGTATAGTTTATATCTGTTGCCAGAAAACTCACATTGTGGTAAAATAAGCTGCCTTGCAACAGAAGGAATGAGTTTGTGGTAATTTAACAATGGTAATAATTATACGTGTATAGACTTTTGCACTTCATGAAATATTTCTCATTTTGATCACATTTTGAAATATTTCTCCTTTGGATCACATTTGCTACAACCTTAGGTAGCAGAGACTCTGTTGATATCGTTTCTTGAGGAGGAAATAAGGATATCAGAGGTAAAGTGACTTGCCCAGGGTAATGGAGCCAGAAATTAGGTGGGGTGGCTCTCGAATGCAGTTCTGCCAACCTCATGACCTTCCCATTAGGTGAGCCCTGGGAAGGCATTGGGGATTGGACTTGGTTTTCAGGTAAAGATCTGAAGTCTGTCTTTATTTTTTTGTTATTATTTTTGAGATGCAGTTTCGCTCTCGTTGCCCAGGCTGGAGTGCAATGGCACGATCTCAGCTCAACGCAACCTCCGCCTCCCGAGTTCAAGAGATTCTCCTGCCTCAGCCTCCTGAGTGGCTGGGATTACAGGCATGCGTCACCATGCCTGACTAATTTTGTATTTTTAGTAGAGATGGGGTTTCTCCATGTTGGTCAGGCTGGTCTTGAACCCCCGACCTCAGGTAATCTGCCCGCCTCGGCCTCCCAAAGTGCTGGGATTACAGGAGTGAGCCACCGGGCCTGGCCTTTATTTTTAACATTTAACATTTTTAACACATGAGTATGGTCAGTGGAAGCAAACCCTACTCCAAGGGGAGTGTGATCCTATTAAATACACTTCTGGTATTTTGGTCTGAAGTTTTATGGTGTCTGGGCTTAAGGGATTAGGACATTTTATCTATCTTGAGGGAGGCATCAAATTATGCCCTTAACATTCTTCCTTTGTAGTATTCAAACACCTGCCTTTCTGACACTTCATGAAATGATTAGTCTCATCCTGTAAATAGGGGAATTACCTCATGATGCTGTGAGTTAGAGAAAATGCTAGTATTTCAGGTCAACATACTCACCTGAGTATTTACTGTTGATACAACAAATGTCGACACTTTGAAAAGTGGTTTGCCACCATCAACCCATTTAATGTCACTCCCACCATGCTGCAAAATAAAGTTTGTTTACTGTCACTGGGACAATTCGAGAGAAAGAAAATAAATAGATTGTTTAGTTTATGTTAATGTGCTGTTCTGATCCATTAATCTTATATCAGCTATAGGTGGAAAATAAAAGATGCAAATACATTTAGCACTATTGGTAGATGAGACCAATATGACATCGGGATCATTTTTAACAGATCATTTCCAGTGGCCATAAGCTAAACAAGAGATGTGACATAGGTACACTTGATTCATAGCTACAAGGGACATGTCCACTATGATCTTAAGTAGCAGAGAAAGAAGATAATCTTATGCCATTAAGCTGGTGTGCTTTTTTAAAATCTTAAATTACACATTATTCAATACCTTTCCGCTTGCAGAATCTTGAAAGCTTAAATAATTAGGAGGCAGACTTGTTGCTATTGGGATGTTGTACTCTTGAGAAGCTATCTGATCGTGTTTCATCAGAGGAAGCCAAGCATATCCAACTGTGCAAAAGAATAACCAACAAAAATTCTGAGTACAAACCTCCATGGTAAGAAGTCACAATAACGCTATTTATTATTTACGAACACTAAATTTCATGAAAAATAATTCAATAAATCAGGGCTTTGAAAACACTCTCCAAACCAATTGAAACAGACGACATGTGACTGCCTCAGATTTCTTCCTGGCAGTACCTGACGTTTCCAGAGCCTCCTTCTTTTTGGCATTAGCTTTTGCATTGATGTCACAGGTGATGTGATAAAAAGAAAACAAAATATGGTGTTTCTCATGGAGTTGTGTTGGTAGCTCAATTTTCACCTGCAACGAAAGAAACCATAGTTGGACTGAGATTAAAATCATTTGCTCAATATCAGAGCAAGACAAAGCATAGCTTTTTAAACAATCTTTTTTTTTTTTGAGACTGCGTCTTACTCTGTCGCCTACGCTGGAGTGCAATGGCACGATCTAGGCTCACTGCAACCTCTGCCTCCTGGGTTCAAGCAATTCTCCTGCCTTAGTCTCCCCAGTAGCTGGGATTACAGGCACACACTACCATGCCAAGCTAATTTTTGTATTTTTAGTAGAGACGGGGTTTCACTATGTTGGCCAGGCTGGTCTCAAACTCCTGACCTCAAGTGATCCGCCCGCCTTGGCCTCCCAAAGTGCTGGGATTACAGGCATGAGCCACCACACCAGGCCTAAAAATTCTTTAACTGAAATCTAGGTCCATGTTTAATAGTGCTGGATGCACTGATTTAATGCTCAATAAATATTGTTTCTGCTAGCAGTGATGTATTCACATGTTGATATTTTTACTTTTTTATTGTGATGGATGATGATAATTTAGAATACCTAGTGTTTCTCATAAGATAATTCATGCTACTAGGGTATGGACTAAATACATGCACATACATATGCATAAACACACACACAAATGTAACTGCAGAATATAGATAAGACACACATCAAGGAACTGTCATTAAGGGACACGAATTGAATAAACAGTAAGTCCGTGCCTCCCAAAGTGCGGCTGGGGACCAGTTGCGTAAGCATCACTTGGAAGTTCATTAGAAATGCAGAAGTTTTTTTCATTTTGGAGACAGGGTCTTGCATTTGTTGCCCAGACTAGAGCGCAGTGGTACGAACACAGCTCACTGCAGCCTTGACCTCTGGCTTTTTTTTTTTTTTGAGATGGAGTCTTGCTCTGTCACCAGGCTGCAGTGCAGTGGCACGATAGCTCACTGCAACCTCCGCTTCCTGGGTTCAAGTGATTCTCCTGCCTCAGCCTCCCGAGTAGCTGGGACTACAGGAGCACGCCACCACACCTAGATAATTTTTGTATTTTTTGTAGAGATAGGGTTTCACCATGTTGGCCAGGATGGTCTCAATCTCTTGACCTTGTGATCCGCCCGCCTCGGCCTCCTGAAGTGCTGGGATTACAGGCATGAGCCACTGCGGCTGGCCATGACCTCTGGCTAACTTTTCGATTTTTGTTGTTGTTCTTGTTGTAGAGACAGATGTCTTACTTTGTTGCCTAGGCTGGAGTCTCAGACATTAACCTAGACACACTCAATTGGAATCTGCCTTTTCACAGGATCCCCAGACAATTCATATGCACATTGTTGAGTAATATGGTATAGTAAATGATGCAGCTTCGGCATGGAATTGATCTCTTTTTTTAAAACTAACAAACATATCTGTGTTACTGTGAGAACTAATGAGACATTTTGGGAACTGACCATGCTGTAGCTATACAAATAATGCTTCTGAATGAAAATAAAATAAAAATGGATCTAGGTAAACAATATACTGAATGAAGGGCATACTCCCTATTTCTGGGAAGAATTGTTTTCAACTAACTGTTTACATTTTATTGTGCTTTTGAGTTTTCAAAGCCCTGCCACGTACACCATCGTTTCATTTTCCCCAGTAGCCTTGTGAAGTAGCATGGCACAGTGTTAGGAAGCAGGGCTGCACATGTTAGGGGGCTCTGAGTTACTGTGAAGGTGATGTGGTCAGTAAGAGGATCTTTCAGGACAAGAACCCACATCTTGGGATGATCACTTTGCATTGGAACTCCGGTAAGCTGCAGGCAGCTCAAGCTCAGCAACTGAGTAGTTCCCAGAACTGTCCATATTCTCATGTGAAAAAGCTCATGGCTTTCATGAGGCTTCCAGGAAACACATGAGAATGAGAAAGATTAAAACAGTTAACAACAGTAAGAATATTAATTTTTTAAAAAATCATATATCTACAGAAAATGCATCTTCCAGATGGGCTTTGTCAACCAGTTGACCCTTTGGCCAACCAATAGCAGTAAATATTCTGTAATGTGGTCATGGTTTTTGCTTAACTGTTTTTCACTTTCTGTCCTGAATTTGTGGGGGGAAAATTAAAGAGCACTAAACGCATATGGAAGAGTGAAATAATGTCAGGCAGGTAGTTTCACTGGTGTTCCTTTAATTGGTTTTTAAATGATTAATGTGCACAGTGTGGGAGACAGAAAGACAGCACCCACTAGATGTCCAGAATGTTCTAATCCTGCCAATATGCTACCTTACGTGGTAAGTAGGACTTAGCAGATGTGATTAAGTTAAGGACCATGAGATGGGGAGATTATCCTGGATTTTCCAAATGAGCACAGTGTCATCACAAAAGTCCTTATAAGAGGAAGGCAGAGTCATAAGAGAAATGATACAGAAGCCGAGGTCAGAGTGATGGGATTGTTGGGAAGGCTCAAAAGCCAAGAAATGTGGGCAGCCTCTAGAAGCTGGAAAAGGAGATGAACTGGAATCTTCCCTAGAACCTCCTGAAGGCTCGTCACCCTGCTGCAAGCTCGATTTTAGCCCTGTGAGTCATTTCAGACTTCGTACCACCAAAACAGCAAGATAACAATTGCATGCTGTTTTAAGCTGGTAAATGGTGATAATGTGTGAAAGCAGCCATAGAAAACGTCTACAAAAGCTGTGATATTGTGAATCTCAGGCATCCCATCAGCAGGCTGCACTAGTCAGACCTTCACTTTATGGTTAGAAATTAAATTTTTTCACTGAAACTTGTTTTTTTAAAGTTGTTTGTAACGTAAGCTAACATGTATATAGTAATTGACCATGAGCCCAATGACTTTCCATCTGTTAGAGCAGAATGGTGAAGCTTCAGGCTGTGGAGTCACATGGTCTGGTTTGATTTCTCTCACTTATTATGTGCCCTTGGTAAAGTTACTTGACTTCTCTGAGCCACAGTTTTCTCATCCATCAAATAGGGAGGTAATAATAGTGCCAACTTCTTGGAATTACTGTGGGGATTAAGGGAGATGATGTGTGCATGGAATTTAGCTTGAGGCTTGGCACACAGCAGGAGTCTTGGAAGTCTGCCAGGGCAAGGCTTGTTCCCTGTCATGTTTAGAGATGACGGGATCCAAGCTCACTTAAGTTCAGGCATGTTATAAGCCATGGAATTGGCTCAGGCTCTAGTTCTCTGTTCTCTTCCTTATGACATGAAATGCTGCCATTCATTGGTAAAGCTATTTAACACAATCTCTTCACTAGTCAGTGAAATAAAAGAAAAAAAATTATTCACTGAAAAAGAAAAGAAGACAAGATATATCCCAGCACTAAAAGCATCTTTTTTTTAAAATTTAAATTTAAATTTTTTTAGTTGAGATGGAGTCTTGCTCTGTTGCCAGGATGGAGTGCAGTGAGTGGCATGATCTCAGCTCACCACAATCTCCGACTCCCTGGTTCAAGCGAGTCTCCTGCCTCAGCCTCCCGAGTAGCTGGGATTATAGGCACGTGCCACCACGCCCAGCTAATTTTTGTATTTTTAGTAGAGACGGGGTTTCACCATGTTGGCCAGGATGGTCTTGATCTCCTGACCTTGTGATCCGCCTGCCTTGGCCTCCCAAAGTGCTGGGATTACAGGCGTGAGCCACTATACCCGGCCAGCATTCCATTTTTTTTAAAAGGTCACTCCTGTCCTGAAATACATGAATTTGCAACGTACTCCTGGAACAACTGCCAATTAATATAGTTTAGAAATATTGGTAAGTACATACCTGCCAAGGCATGTCCTTAGTCTGATGAGGTCTAGAGAGAGTGTTTTTCACTGCACGGTTATCTGAACATTCACCCACCTTTCTTAGGAACCGCTGGGGGCAGTGGAGGGCTAGCTCTTACCTCATCTGAGAAATCCGGATTCTGAGAGTGGTGCAGAACTGCTGTGTAGGCGGCTGAGGTGAAGAGGGGCCCTCCAGGTTTTCCATAAATACACTGTTTGAAAAGTTATGAGTTGAACAATTATGAGTGTCTGAGATTATCCCTGGTTGAAAAAAAGTCCATAACTCTTCAGTACCAACCCTGGGACAATGGCAAACTTTGTGATAACTTGCCAGGCTAAGCTGGCATCTAATTAACCTTGAACTTCTTTGGCCTACTACCCTGCATTTATTATACAATGAAAGCTGCTGAAGATAATTTGATGGCTTTCATTCATCATATAGTTAATACGCCAGGGCCAAATACCTGTGAGACAGGAATAATACAGGGTGGCCACAGGAGAACAGAAAATTCCAGGCAGAGGTTTCACATGCCTAGCAAAAAGGATACTGTTGAAATAGCTGCATAAGTCAGTGGCCAATAAGACCCTAAAAAATGAGATGCGGGCCAAGCTGGTTAAGACCAACTGTACCCAGCATGGTGCTGGATTTGACCTAGGTTTCTCCTAGGACCTCATTATATGCTCATTGACATACTAAATCACACTCCCCCCAGTACCTGGGCAGTTCTAAAGTTTCTTTAGAAATCTTCATGAATGTAAAGAAACCCATAAAGATAGAAGCCCTAAACCTTTTTGCAGATGACTATCTCTCTTGAGTACACCCACACTCTTCTTTCCTGAGTGTGTTCTTTTTGCTTTGCAGTAAATCTCTGTACTTTCACTATTTTCTGAGTCATCCTTGAAATCCTTCTCATGACAGTGTCAAGAGCCTATTCACCGGCTGGGGCTGGGGTCCCAAATACACTGTTGAAGAAGTTATGAATTGACAAATTATGAGTGTCTGAAATTATCCCTGAGTGAAAATAAAAGGCCATAACTCTTCAGTTACCAACCCCAGGAAAATAACAATGACTCAGACAATGACCTGGGACAACGGTCAGTGTTTGCGGACCTCCCCTAGCCTATGGGTATCACTTGGACCAATCTGACTCTTGATTTACATGGAATAAGGGCTAACTTGTTTAAGACTGATTCCTTTAGAATGGCTTCCTGAACAGGCCCTGATATGGTCAGGCTTTTCTCCCCACCCAAATCTCATCTTGAATTATAATCCCGACATGCCAAGGAAAGGAAGTGATTGGATCCTGGGGCCGTTTCCCCCATGCTGTTCTCATGACAGTGAATGAATTCTCAAGCGATCTGATAGTTTTATAAATGGCAGTTTTTCCTGCACTCACACATGCTCTCTCTCTCTCACCTGCCACCATGTAAGACATGCCTCTTTCCCTTCCACCATGACTGTAAGTTTGCTGAGGCCTCCTCAGCCATGCAGAAACTGTGAGTCTATTAAATCTCTTTTCTTTATAAATTACCCAGTCTCGGGTAGTATCTTTATAGCAGTGTGAGAATGGAGTGATACAGGCCCCATGGAACCAGCTCTGGTCTAGAGTTAAGGTCTTGTGCAACCACAAGGCTTAGATGGACCCCAGCTCCTGATACGCCAGCTTCCAGGATAGGGCTGGTTACCATCTCCACCGCAGCATGCTACTATTCTGTCCAGCCCCAAATCAGGCCAGGGCTGTGATATGGCACTTCCTTATAACTTATAAGCCCCCTTTGTCCAAAGCTCAGGACCCCTCTTCTGGAGTCTGACAGTTAGCTTTGCTGTATCTCTGTGTGGTATTTTAGAATGCAGTGAAGCAAGGGACGCACATGTGATTGTTATTCTTTTCTAGAATTTTCCTCACAAAAACACTGCTCTACAGGCCAAACGTGCTTGCCATCTGATCATTGCCTCTGTTTGCCTGACAATTATATTTCACTTGAATTTTTCTCTCCTGATGCTAACACTATTTTGGAGTTGGGTGCCAGTGGATGCTGACAGTGGCTCAAGACCTTTTTTTTTTTTTTTTTTTTTTTAAAAAAAAGACTCTTTTTTATATTTACCTGAATTAATTGCCTGATTAATTCAATCACTCAAATTGATTATTGTTCTTCTGAATAATGCTACAAATTAGAGGACTCAATTTGTACCAGGCAGAGTGCTTTAAGAGACTACCACAGAGAATGGTGGGGGTTAGTTAGAAATTAGTTTTGTCCTCTACTACCTCATTCCTTTGATTTGCCAAAGCTGGTAAGATTGGCAGCAGGCCCACTACAAATAATTTCCCCCTCATTTTTTATGGGTTACTTTATGTTGTTTGAAATCCCTAAAATAAAAACCACATACTATATATCAAATATGAACTCTAAAAAATGCCATCCAGTTGCAGCTTTGCAGAGTGAAACACCACAGTTCCTACAAACCTCATAGTTTTATGGATCTTACTAAATCATGTGATCAGCAACCGGGACTGACTTCCCAGAGCCATTTTTCCAGTTCCTCAGGCACTTGGCCACGTGCACCTTCCATAACTGTGAGCATCCCACGGGTCCCCCACATTAGCTATTGGGCCAGTATGTGGCAGTGCTTCTGCGCAGACCATATGAGGGCCGGCTGGGGTGTTCTGTTTTAAATCAAGCACGCCGAATCGAGAGGCAGGCTAATCTTTGAAAAAGGCAACGTTTTCCACAGGGGAGTCTTGGCATTTATTTCACATGAGAATGGTTTCCTTTTTTCCCAAGTCGTGAAAAGCTAAACGAGCTATGAGACAGGAATTTCTAATAGATCTAGTTAATGAGGACTGTTAAATCAGGTATGTTTCAGATCTAAAACAAATGTATTAAATGACTGCTCTTTCAACCACACTCACATAAAAAGCCCTGCAATGGTGGAAAGAATCCCTGCACCTGCCTTCCCACTTTATGCTGGGTCCCTTTGCTGACTTGGCTCACCTTCAGGGGCTTGGCACTTTCTTCATCTGAATTTTTGAATTCAATGCACACAGTTATATTCCGTGCCTGAAATTACGGAGAGAAAAAATGGAAATTGTAATTTCCTATCAAATAACATAAAAAACCCAAGTGCCTAAAATAAGTAGCTTCTAATTAATCCGAAAAATGTAAAATACCCAACATTTTCTTGTGACATTATCCATAATCTTCTGAAATAACAGAAAGATCTGGAGAGTGTACTTAAAAGGGAAGTAAAAGCTCATATTGAAAGGGGGCAGGCATGCTATTTTTAGAATATCTTAAGAAACTAAAAAAAATAGTCTAGAACAAAATTATTTAAGACTGATTTAGAAAAGATTATTAATATGCTACAAAACTGCATCCTTAAACACTTCTAAGATAAAACTCATCAGTGCCTCTTACTAAACATCTTCTCCAAACGGTTTTCTATGACAGAGTGTTGCCCCATAGTAATTTGTATTTGCACATTCAGGAACTATCTTATATGGTCTAAATACAGTGAAAAGAAAAGATGATATCTCTGAAACTTATATCATACCTTGTTGAAGCATTTCTGGCTATCATACTTGAGGTGTTTGGGGTAAATATAAATTTGATTTTTATATACTCTGTAAGGCCGACAATACTTTGTTGAATCATAAACAAATTCTTCCACCTCCACTGTGGGTTCTGTTTGAGCCATCATGTTGAAAGGCTTGACAGGGATAAAGGACGATGTTACACAATCTTAAAAAATCAGAAAATAAGAGTTTGTCATTTAATATGGTTCTTTTAAAGTGAACAATAGTTAACATGTTTTAAAATGAACCCACTCAAGATAGAAACTCCTGGCTTGTACACCAATTGATATTAGCTTACGCTAGCATGAAAAATTTGTAGGAGGTGGGCATGGCAGATTAACAAGCTACGTATTTAATATTAAAACTGATGTCTCAGAAAAAAACAGTAAATCTTTTAGACGGATTTATAACTATTTTCTTTTTGTATTAAGCTTCCCATAAAAATAAATTTTAACTAATGAACCTCTGAACATAGTAGCCAGATATTATAAGAAATAATCCACCAATCTTTGCTATAACACAATAAAAATAATACATATTCTGATACATGACTGAAAAAAGCTTTGTCCAATAGATCTATTACTGATAGTACCAGATAGATTAATAGCAATATCTCTCTAAATATCTCTCTACAGAATGGATTTCACAGCATGGGCCTGAAGCCCCTCTCTTCATCAGTAGATACGGTTTATTTATTTTTCTCTTCAGTTTCTACCACCTTTTAAAACCTACCCTTGGAGGAACAGCTTAAGAAATAGTGATTAGGAATTTATAAATCAAAACTTCTGTCACCAAACAGTTTGAAGCCTGAAGTTGTGGTACTGAAAGACCAAGGCCTTCTACCTCCCTTTACCCCACCTGGAATCTGACTGTGTTCTAAAAAGCAAAATGATTAGCTACGAATGCTTGAGAATCAGATTACTGTTTTCTTTTTTCAAAAACCAATTATGATATTTTTATTATATGTTCAAATTTCTCTAAGATTCTACCATTCTTCCAAAGAGAATATTGAGTGCCTCATTTGTCGTGTTTCATTTCCATATCAGGTAGAGGAAATGACTTGGTTTATCCTCTGCTTTTTCACACCAATCAATATAAAAATGATTTTGAACCATGGCTTAAGTTAGAATGCTCATTACATTTCATATTAAAATGACTTGTAGAAAGTTACAAGGATGGAAAACTTAATACTGCAGTGGCAATCCAAATATCCCATGGCAATAGTCCTTTCCCTGTTTAGAGTTCATTATAGGAGGCCTTTATTCTTTTTTTTTTTCACATTGCTGAAAAAGTCACTAAAGGGTAGAATCAGAAATAACCAAACAAACTAATTTTACCACTTAAAAATTAAATTCTGAAACTCTTTTATAAATAAAGTTTAAAAAACTCCTTCTAAAATTGATTTTTTTTACTGACAATACTTTTGACCATATTCTGAAAAAAATATATGTTCTCTGTATAATAACAGAGTCTGACAACATTTCAGTTATAATCATTGCATGGCCACTTGAGTGGCTACACAGTGTTCAGAGTAACCCTCTGGCAGCACAATATGGCAGAACTAGCCTCTCTTTTGAGTGAGAGGAACTCCCTCAATGGGAGAATATATTGTCCCATTATGGATTATTGGTTTGTTAATCTATCCAAATCTGACTTTCCTCCTCTGAAACCCTCTGGGGTTTTGAGGATTAAATGACATAATTTAATACCTTGTTAGGTGCATGGTGCATAACAGGTAAGTAAGTGTTAGGTTACCCTGAATATAGTTCTTGCCCTACAAAACTCATCATCTGTCTTAGTGAAGCAAAAAGAAGCTCCACATTTCTGTAGCATCATGAATTCCATATATTTCAACTTTTGGGAAAAAAAAAACCCAAAACCTTGTAACCAACCAACTAGCCAACCAACCAACCAACCAACCAACCAAAAAACCCCACTAAATATTCAATATTCAAAACTCTGCAACCAAACCATGACATCATCATCATACTTGGATGCTCCAAGGGAACGTTGTCAACAGCAATATCCAGGCTTCCAGGAATGGTCTGCATTTTGCTTATTCTGTCGGCCCTGTAAGAGTGCATGAGCAAGGACACACACACACACACACACACACACACACACAGAGTATTATTCCAATTTTCAAGAAAAAAGCAGTCATCTATAATTCTGAGCTTTGTTAAGGGTAAACAGCAGACTCCCAAATAATCTTGTGAATGATTTTATCTAGCTAGTTTAATTTTGCAAACTAAAATACATGTGATATTGCAAATAAAAATACAAATCAGGGAGGGGTCAAGTGACAGATTTTCTGAAAAAGATTTTAAATTTATTTCCTTCTACTTCAGATAACACAAAAATCAAAAAAGTACAAGAGTAAATTATAGAGTTTTTATTAACAAAAGCTAATAGTATTTAAACTGGCTTAAGTAACACACTCTCATAATGAATTTTAAGAAGTTTTGAGAGCAAGCGTGGTCTTTGCTACAATCGCTAAGTGGATGGTCCATATTCTTCCTCTTCACCAACAAACAAGGAGGACAGGGACCCTTCCCTGAGCCCTGTTTCTTCTGCTCTCTCCCACTCCTATGGTGTATGCGGACACCCCTTCCCCACCTGTCTCCCACTCACATGCACTCCCTGGCTCAAGTCCTTGCATTTCCCTCCCACTCTCTCTCTATTAAAACCTCTCGCCAATCTTCCTTTAGAGTAAAGTGGAAGCTGCTGGTAACAGTCGCAAGTGTTATCCTTCTCAGGAAATCTACTTCGACAGGTGGGATAATTACAGTGATGGGTCAGAGTCAGCTCTTCTCAGCTTGTGAGAGCTGAATGTTCAATTTTTAGGAATTTTGCTTGACAGCTAAGCACAGCTGTTAATAGAAATTAAGTTACATAAACTTATCATTAAAGAAATTATATTAAACACAAAGGTAATAAGTATTCAAAATTCACCACTTTCTGATTATTTTACTACATGGTAAGATTATCTGTACATCTCTAAGTTTATGGTGGAAATGCTCTATTAGGGTGCACATCTCTTCCTAACCCTATGTTCAGTGAAGCCTCATTGATAGGTTGGAATCAGCAATGGTAGGCGAGTTTACACCATAGACACCGGCCATCAGTAGAAGTCCGTTGTTTCCTTAAAGAGTTGCTTGTGAAACATTTGTCGGCACACCACTGAGAATAAAGGCCACAAAGTGTGAGGCTGAGATGAATAATTTGATGTCAGCGTTGCATTGTGTATTCTAGGGTGCCCCCTTAAATTAGACAGTAATAATTTTCCTTGCTATTCACTGATAACATGGGTTTTGTAAGAGTTTGTTTTTTATGTTTATAACAGATCACCCCAGAACCTTCTGCCTATTCTCTTCTGCTCAGCATTACAGCCTTTCATTCTTCAGCACTGGAAAAAAGTAAAGAGGAAAGGCTGGGCCTTAGGAAGCCTATGGTATGGATTTTGGCCAGGATGTTTGATTACTTTAAAGGGGAGTCTCTGAAATGGATCCTCTGACCCCAGCTGATCTCTCTCAGCCCATGCCATGTGTGGAAGAGATAAGCTCTTCTCACTCAGATGTGCTCAAATTGTGGACTCAGGAGTACAATTACTATAGCAGTGTTGTTATTTTAAACCATTAAGTTTTGAGGTGGTTTGTTACACAGCAGTAAATAACTGACATAGTTTAACATTTCACAGTCCTTCCATATAATTCTAGCAATTTTTACTTTTGTGGTGCTATTTGGGCATATGTGAAGTCACCTGAAAAATATCTGCTTTCTGGAGGTTTGGGTGTTCGAGAATGAGATCCTTAGGTATTTATGAAGTGATAAAAAATCAACATGGCTGATTTATGTTAATTTCGAGAGTATTAAAAAAACATACCTTCTATAATCTGATACTAGTTTAACTAGGTCCTCAGTTGAAATCTTGCTACTTTCTTGTCTAAACAATGGTGAAAATCTTGAGTCTCTGTCCACATTTCCCTGGTTGTCCTTAAATACTGATCTAAAAGAAAATATTTATTCAGGTTGGTAGTTGGATATTGTTTATAAAGTTGTGTTTTTAACCTGACTATATTAATTAAACTTCTCATTTATAATCAGAGAAACTCTAAGAACTTATAAAATAAAAAGACCAAAAACTTTTACAAATGCTTCATTTATACAGTTTATTTTTGTTATCTTTAATTTATTATTTTTAACTCTGTATCCGAAGTGATAACATTCCATATTACAACTATATTTTTTATGATGTCTCACATTTAATAACTTGTATCAAAACCTTGGAGTATCAGGGAAGTGGAGAAGAATAGGAACACAAGTTACTCTTTTAAATTATTTTTCCAAGACACCTTAAACCTGGGCAGGACAGAGTCACTTCAATTTGGGTGGCACTACTAGGATTTACGAGTGGTGGAACGGGGATAAGGTTGTATATATGAGTGTGGAAGGCCATACTCTTGACACATTTTCATGGAGCTAAATGTGCCCATGTCCTAACTTTTAGGACAGAGACAAAGATAATACGGAAGGCACCTGAGTCAGACTGTTGTTTTAAAGAAAGAGAACACTATGAATCTGAGCCACTTATTTCCTTCCTTGGTCTGTTTCATTGGAACCAAGGAAAGTTAGGCTTAGTTGAAACACATAAATAGCTTTTGTCCAAATAATATAGTAATGTCAAGCAATACTTGCTTCACATAGGTACCATGCTTAGATGTCAGTTTTACATGAAGTTCCTCATATCTCATCATACAATGTGTGGTCAAAAAAATAGATCCATGTATTTTCTTCAATGTTAGAGAAATATTGAATTTTTACTTCAGTGTTAGAGAAATATTGAATTCTTACTTCTTTTAATGTAATGTTTTATCACTCTTTAAGTTAACTGAAGAATTCATTGCACAGGCTGAAATGGCCATTTAAATGGATATCAGATTAAATAGCTTTAGTGTTAAATAGAACACCAAAAGAAAATAGGCCAAGATTTTATCAAAATGATATTTTTAGACTCCTTCAACTTGCCTCCTCATTTTTTCTCTGTTAAGTAGTGAATGAGGGAAGGTAAAAAGGCAAATAACGTTGGGGAGACAGAATAAAAATATTAAACATGAATATTATTTTTATTTAAATATTATAAAGGGCGTTTGTTTCAGTGCATCACATGTTGAAACTAACATGATACAATTCCCAATATGAAAGGAAGTTAAACTGAGCTTGAACAATAGCTTTTTAATTAGTGACTTCCATTTATTGATAGATGTGAATTGTGGAACTCGATTTGCCCTTATCCACAACTCTGTCATGGAAATTGCTCACTTACATTGGACTTTTCATAAAGAGAATGAAGAGTACAGCACCATGGGAGAAGTTTTGCTCACAGTGCCATACAACATGTGGTTGCTCAATAAATATATAACTGGTGGCTGGGCGTGGTGGCTCACGCCTGTAATCCCGGCACTTTGGGAGGCTGAGGTCGGGGGATCACGAGGTCAGGAGATTCAGACCAGCCTGGTTAACATGGTGAAAGCCCGTCTCTACTAAAAATACAAAAATTAGCCGGGCATGGTGGCATGCACCTGTAATCCCAACTAGTTAGGCTGAGGCAGGAGAATCGCTTGAACCTGGGGGGTGAAGGTTGCAGTGAGCCGAGATTGTGCCACTGCACTTCAGCCTGGTGACAGAGCGAGACTCCGTCTCAAAAAAATGTGTATATATATATATATATATATATATATATATATATATATCTGGCAGGAGAAAAAAGAACTGATTCATTTACATAGATGGTTTTGTGATGGCTGGAACGCTGTGCCTAGTTCCAACTGCTACAGTTGAGCAATGATATTGCGAGGGTCTCAGCACCATGATCTTTGGGGTATGATTGTAGGAATCATGAAATATGGCCCAGCCATTCGAAAACCATTTGTGTAAGCTTTTCGTTTTCTTGCCCAAAGGAAAAGAACCTTAGGTGTCCCTGATAGATTCATTCACAAACAGCATGAATAACCATGATGTGCAGAATGAAGCAGACATATTTTTTGTGTGTGTGTGGCTATGGAAGAAAACACATAAAAGTGGTTTTCAGATAGCTGAAGATTATTTTGAAAAATAGATTATTTAATAATTAGACCTCTAAAGAGACAGACAGAAGGAAGCACTGTGGGATGTACTTGGGTTTTTGTCCCTGGAAAGAGTCAAACAGAAGTTGGATGACCATTTGTTGAAGACGTTGTCAGTATGGGAATCTTAAATGACAGCTGCACTGTGCACCTTCCATAATTGTAGAGATACGAGAATGAAATGTTTATTTTAATTTTGCTTAATTAAAAAAATTCAGTGTTGAGTGCTGGTTCACTTAGAATATCAAATGAGGTAGTCAAGGAAATCACAAAAGAGTCCTGGCAAGGATGCTGGCACCTAGGATTCTGGGGCTGATATGCATGGAAAGAGATCCATTCACAACCTGACACATTTGGAAGGGTCAATTTTCTCCCGAGTCAATGAGTATAAAATACCCTGGGTAGTCATCTGTATGTGTTCTCTATTCCTCCCCAAAGGATAACCTTTTCACTGTAAAATGGTACTGCAGCTGGTGCCAAATATAAGAATACCAAATTAATTTCAGAAAAAAACGTGGTTCACAGTGATGAGCATCTGTGCGTACTGCAGTGGGTGGGATGATTAAATGTGGGTAAAAATATGGTCATAATCTAAATTGTCAGTTCTACTCTTCTAATGACAGTTGATTGTAAAGGCCAACATGTCTTAGGGCACACTGAAATCTACACTGCGAAACAAACTGCAATCTAGAAAGCGTAACAGGAAGGAGCAGTAGCCTCAGAATCAGGAGTATCAATTAGGTATTGAAGTATGTCAGGAAGCTGGTAAAGACATGGGCAACAACCAGCCTTCCTCTGATGCTGTGCACATTTATTTGAAGCAGTTTCCACATTGTGAAAGAGAAATTAAAATCTTTGGCTGGATCTTTTATACTTTTTTGTGGTTAGCTAATCCAAGTGGTCTGACATGATATCTTTAGAATTGTGCTGCTAACTATTTTTCTCAGTTGTGAGAATTTATGTGGAAGTAAATCACATATGTATATACACAGGTTGGTGGTGTTTCCTAACCTACAACCAGACCACTAATTGGGCATTAATATGGTCTAAGCTTGTGGTTTCATTGGCTTTCCTATCCAAGGAATAATTTCAATAGTCAGTAATACTGTCAGCCTCCCTAGAGACTTCATCTGTCTTTCCTCCAGCATATTTAACTAGACAACTTCAAAGCAGGATTGTCACTTCTCCTAACTTCTCAGGTTCTTTCAATAATGGGTAATTCTTTGACTTCTCTCCTTTATATTGTTCTTCACTGCCCCAAATTTATCAGAAAAGGGGACTTGGTGAGATAGATATGATCTCTGCAAGTGACTTTTAGTAATAATAATATTAGAAAAAATAATTTCTAAAAATAACAATCTTTTATTGGGTACATATCTGTGCTCCTTAATCCTTATAACAGTAAATTAGATATTCTTATTTTCTTCTTTTGTAGATTAAAAAATAGATAAAGTCAGGTTATAAGTAACTTGCCCAAGCTCACTTGGCTAATAAAGGATAGAGCGTTTTTTTTTTTCTTTTTTTAGAGACAGGGTCTCGCTCTGTTGCCCAGGCTGGAGTGCAGTGGTGCTATCATAGTTCATTGCAACTTCCAGCTTCTGGGCTCATCTCTGATGATTCTGATACTCCCATCTCAGCCTCCTGAGTAGCTAGGACTACAGGTGTATGCTACCACCCTTGGTTAATTTTTTAAAAGTTGTTTTTGGAGATTGGGTCTCACTATGTTGCCCAGGCTGGTCTAGAATTCCTGACCTTAAGCGAACCTCCAGGAGACCTTGGCCTCCTAAAGTATTGGGATTATAGGCATGCCCCACCATGCCTGGCCAGAGTTAGGATATTTTGAGCTCAGCTCTGTCTGGTTCTAAAATGCCTGTTTCTAAAACCTCAGAGCAATGTTGGATCCTTAAAGTGAAAAATGTGTGCACTATTGTAATTTTGTTATACTGGAATATTTCACAACAGACATCTTGCCTCTACTTGCCCCAGTAGGTTTTCTGGAGGGAACTGAGAATGCTTAACAATACCAAAAATGTTTAATCAGTGAATTATAATTAGTTAACCTTTGTCTTAAACCTTATGAGAAATAAGAACAAATTCATTATAAAGGGTTCTGCAAGTCTAAATACCATCTTTTTCATGCAGAATGTCCTGGCATTAGCTGTTCCTATAGAAAGAGATAGAAAAGGGAGGATTAAAGTACTACTCATGATCTATTTTACGCCAAATGCTCGTGCACTTGAGATTGCACATACTGCTCATAACACAGGTATTGTCAGCTGCAATTTATAGCTGGGGACCCAGAGACATGGAGAAGAAACTTGTTCCAAGTCACAGTAAGCAGTGGCCTGATCTGCAACGTTTATTAGACTCCCAGGCCTGGACTCTCCCTCCCTTGCTATGACACTGCCTTAGGGCAAACTAATTCCTGGAGACTGCGTGAATCTATCTTGATTTACTGCTGCCCAAACTTCCACATTTCTCCTTCCTACACCTACTCATCTCCAACTTTAAATAACAACCTCAAAATTATGACAAATATTGGTGAGTTTACTCTGAATATACATCACTGGGAACTGTGAGACTTAAAAATGGCATAATTAACAGGTTCTCTCTTCCTTCTGGATGCTAAAGTTGGATACATTGAGATAATGTTAGCAAAGTTCAAATGAATACTTGATGGGCTGTCTTATTTGCCACCACACCTGGCTAATTTTTGTATTTTTAGTAGAGACAGAGCTTCACCATGTTGGCCAGGCTGGTCTCGAACTCCTGACCTCGGGATCTGCCTGTCTTGGCCTCCCAAAGTGCTGGGATTACAGGCGTGAGCCACCATGCCCGGCTGGTAGCTCTAACCTTTCTTAGTTCATTCAGTGTGTACATTGATGACCTTTTAGCCTTATGAGTCTATGCCAGGCTCTTCCTCACTTAAGAAATTCTTACACTAATAAAGATGTAAAGAGATTGATGAGGACAATAATAATTGATGATTAAACAGTTCTGAAAAGCAATTATGGTTCTTCATGAAGAGGTCATGCATCCAAGTGAATGATGTGTCCATCTATGTCCACAGAACTCAGACTTTCTTTCAGAGGCAACTGGTACTGATAAATTTGGCTGGGCTAAACAGTATCAAAATCAAAATGAGTTTAAATGATTGGTTTGATGGTTTCATTTGGACGTCCATATATAGACCTGAGCTCTACGCATAGATGAAAACAAGCAGCTGCATAAGAAATTACAGTGCATCTATCTGAATTTTAGGCACACCAGACTCTCAGGATTGACATAATGTCAAAGGTTTGTTAAGTCAAATATACATAATAAACAATTTATGACATTGATTTGATATCTACCAAGAACCCATAGCATATCTGGTCATGCATGCAGGGTACATGTGTCATGGCCCTCTATTATAAACTGTATTGCTAAACTGTCTTGTGAAATGTATGTCTCAGAGAAGCTCAAGATGTTTATGAAGATGACCATATTAGGATTTTCTAGGTGTAGACACATTAAAAATAATAGGCAACACAAAAACGTTCAAAACTGAAGCTTCCAATGCCACCATTAAATGTATTTCTAGTCTGTTGGCTGCAACTGTCAACATACCTTACTGCCCAAGCAAAAGGCATACGGTATTTTCCCAATTTGCTGCAGAACTGTCTGTTGGATTTTAGTATCTTTTGTGCATACTAAAGAAAAAATAAATACAAATATTGTTTAGAATAGCACTTTATAAACTGTACATATAAAATAATACTAAATACTTTTTCATATTATTTTATACTGAAACTCCACTCCCTATTACCTTATAAAGAGCCAAATGGTGTCCTATGTGTTCAAACTATTGTATAATGTTTTTCTTTCTTTCTTTTTAGTTTGGAAATTTCAAATGTAGAAAATAATCCATGTCTTGGAATATCAACTTTTTTCCTTTTTTTGACTTAAAAGATTTTAAAATCTTGAATGAAAGTATTAGCACATTTACATTTACAGTCCATTCTATATCCCCTTTTATTTGTTATGGCAGAGGGCAGGAGACTGGTTCTATAAAGAGTCATATAGTAAACACAATGGGTTTCATGGGCCATATAGTCTCTGTCACAAGTTTTCAACTCTGTTTCTGTAGCAGGGAAATGGCCATAGACAATCCATAAATGAATGTGACTGTGTTGCAATAAAACTTTATTTATCAAAACAGAAGGCAGGCTGGATTTGGCCTGCACACCATAGTTTGCCAAACACTGAATTATGGGACTCTCATAAATATGTTAAACTCCTTCCTAAATTGTCATACATGCTAAGATTCAATTCTTGTAAGTTATTTCCTCAGTATATTTCTTTGGCATGGAAAATATAGACTTTTAATATTTCTTTTCTTTTCTTTTTTTTTTAGACGGAGTCTCGCTCTGTCACCTGCCCAGGCTGGAGTGCAGTGGCAGGATCTTGGCTCACTGCAAGCTCCGCCTCCCGGGTTCATGCCATTCTCCTGCCTCAGCCTCCCGAGTAGCTGGAACTACAGGGGCCCGCCACCACGCCTGGCTAATTTTTTGTATTTTTAGTAGAGACGGGGTTTCACCATGTTAGCCAGGATGGTCTCGATCTCTTGACCTCGTGATCGCCTGCCTCAACCTCCCAAAGTGCTGGGATTACAGGCGTGAGCCACTGCGCCCGGCCTTAATATTCATTTTCTATTAAACAGTAATATTTGATTATTAAAGAAAATCTAATAGAAAAGAAGAAAGTAGAAACATATTACCTGTAGTTCCACCATTCAAAGCATAGCATTCTCTTTCCTCTTTTTCACTTAAGTGATATTATAATTTGATTTACAGTTATTTATCTCACTTTGTTCATCATCAGCATTGCTGATGTCTCATTCACTTGCTTTTACTCAGATTATTCCTAAGGTTTCATTATTATTAATACTCTGATCCTTGGGGTGAAAGCTTTATCCACATTTGAATTTATTTCTACCATTAGATTCTCAGAGGTCAGAAATTACTGGGTCAAAAGAAAGTAATGCAAAAAGATAAGCTTAAAAAAATTTCTGGTGGATATTCATTTCACCAATAAGTGAGTATTTCAAGACATACAAATTTGATAATTCAGCAAGAAAGTGTGGCTTTCTGTCTTAAAAGCAAATGAAGTTGGCTGGGCATGGTGGCTCATGCCTGTAATCCCAGCACTTTGGGAGTCCAAGGCAGGCCGATCACTTGAAGTCAGGAGTTCAAGACCAGCCTGGTCAACATGGTGAAACCCCATCTCTACTATAAAATACAAAAAATTAGCCGGGCGTGGTGGCATGCACCTCTAATCCCAGCTACTGGGGAGGCTGAGGCAAGAGAATCACTTGAACCTAGGAGACAGAGGTTGCAGTGAGCTGAGATTGTGCCACTGCACTCCAGCCTGGGTGACAGGGAGAGACTCTATTAAAAAAAAAAAAGGAAGTGAAGTTATTTACAAGATTATACATTACCTTGTTGGAGTCTGGGTTCTTAATATAAGGTTCGGCACCACTTGCAATGTTTCCCATCAAGACTTTTTCGATTTTGGCCACCAAAACAATTTCAGAATGTGGATTGCTTACAGAAAATACAGCCTGTGTACAAAGAAAGCAGCTAATAAGCATGGAAGAAACCACATTGTAGACATTTACAAAATTCCATTTTTTTAAAAAAGGACAGCTTTAAGGGAATTTTTATTCAGGAAATTGCTCATCTTATATGATCTATTGGTAAGAATATGGTACAAGCATTTTCCATCTCATCACAAGTAAACAAAGTGCCACCTGCTTTGGAAATTTTAGCCATTCCTCTGGAAGTCCCTTGATGTGAGGTTCTTCTGATTGTCTTGGAGTGATGGTGTCGATGTTGCCATTTTCCAAAGCCACAGAAGCCCCCAAGAGCATCTGTCTGACAGCAGCATGGTTTAGATCCACATGAAAATCAGCAGAAATCTTCCTGCTGTCTCTGAGGTCATAAAGTGCCACACTCACAAAAAAAGGCTCAATCTGCATGAAAAAGAAAGAACAGATGTTTTTGACATAAAATCATTATCCATGAGACAGCCTCGTTAGTACATCATTTAACAAAGCAGTAGATAAAATACATGCAGCAGGCAAGCTCCCCTTGACTCAGTGACCTGGAATCCTGTCCTCCAGCAAGTGCCTTAGATCCCAGTACTGTATCTCATTGGTTCTTTAGTTTCCCTGCCAAGAACTCTCTTCTTTATGTTGCATTTACATGCATGGTTGGGCCTTACAAATCCTTCCAGTTATTTCCCTTACAGTCTTAGAAAATACATGCCACCTAAGTCTCCAAGACCCTTGAAAATCTGTAATGAAATCCTAGAAGTTTCGAGACTGCACTGTGGTTGAACTTCACTAGGCCAACCACATCTCTGTTTTTTATCACAGCTTGATAGAATCATAATAATAGCTAACAGTTATTGAGCATTTGTTACGTGTTTGTCACTGTTCTAAGGCACTCCTAATACATTAGTGTCACAGATACATATTAAAACACAAAACACTGTGGCAAGTAGGTAGGTGAGCATCAGGTTGTGAGGGAGTCTGTTGGCAGAGAGGGCAGGAAGTTTCCTAAGAGGAGTTGATATCTTAGTTGAATTTTTAAAACAGATATTAACTATTTTTTCTCTTATATTGAAATAATTTTGAATAGAGAGAAAGGTTGTGTATAAGGTGCATAAAACCACCTTAATTATCCCCCTTGCCCAGATTCAACTGTTAACCTCCTGTTTCTCTCTCTGTCTCTCTCACACACACACACACACACTCTCTCTCACACACATACACACACACTCTCTCTCTCTCTAACAGTCACCTATTATAACCAGTCTGAATGCTTTGAGAGCAAGTTTCCCATATTATTCCTCTCCTAAATACTCCAGCGAGTGTTTTCCCGAAATGAGGACACTTACCTGCCTAATCACCGTGCAGCCATCCAAGTCAGGAAAGTGATATTGGCCCAAACTGTGCAACTCACATGCCCCTTTCAATGCTGCCAGTTGACTCAATAATGCCTCTGTTTTTCTTTCTGGTCCAGAATCCCATCTAGGACTACTCATTGTATTTTTCTGCTATTTCCCTTCAATTTAATTCAGTCAAAACTGTTCCTCAGTCTTTTTCTCTCTTTCAGGTTTTTGGCCTTTTAAAGAGTACAGGACATATATTCTGACATAAATTCAATCTGGGTCTGTTGTATGTGTCCTCGTGACAGGATTCAGGTCATGCTTTTATGGCAGTAAAATCTCAGACTGATGCTTGATTTTCATACTTCATTGTATCTAGAGCACACAGTGTCAACTCCTTCAGCAACTGTGATGTTAGCCTTATCTGCTGGTTTTCTCCATTATAAAGGTCACCATTTTCCCTTTGGCAATTGATTTGTATTTGTGGAAATATGTTCTGAGATTACCCCCAGGTCTTGCTACTCACCAAACACAACCCACCCTAGTCTTCATCTCCATTGATAACTTCCATTGCAGTCAACTACCACCATGATGGTGACCAATGGTGATTTTTCAGTTCCATCATTCTTTCTACACGTATTAGCTAGTATTCCATCATATGGATGAGCTTTCCCTTCTCTCTTATTTTGATATTAATTAATTTATTAATACAAGTATAGACTCATGGATTACTGTTTTACTCAATGGGTTTTGCTCTTATGATAATTAGTGTTAGTGTGATGCTGAAATTGTCCCAGATTTGGCTAGAGGCACTCATTCAAGGTAACTTCTGGGTATTTTTTTGGCAAGTCTCCATCATTTTTTGAGTACTTCTTTATCAAATAGGATGTTCCAGGCTTATCCTATACTACTCATGCTCCAGATATTTCTCCAAGGAGCCCTGGTTCCTTATAGTGAGGGTGACATTTACAAACCACGATCTGGGTGCTTCTTGTGCTCACTGTCACAGGGATATCATTGCTTCTGTGCCCTCCGATCATACAGAGCTAAGAAATACACACACACACACACACACACACACACATACACAAAATTTATTTATCTCTATCTGTGTATGAATACTTATTAAAAACCAGTTAGTTCATGTTTATACCTCTGCTTCCGATACAAACACTCAAGGGTTCATTCTAGCCTTTCCATTTTTAATATTGGTAAGTAGGTCCTCCAACAGTGAGAATGAGGGATCTCATTACCATGAATCTGTTTACTTACTTGTTCAACCAGTTACTTATTGGTTCAAAGTAACCAGTCTCCCAACCATATCAGCCATCTTTTCTAGTTGCCTCCTCTGGGCTGCCCTGCACCTGTATCACAACACATCCACGACAGGCTGCTTCTGTCCCTCTTCGTGGCTTTCTCTCTCCATCAATTCTTGGGTGCTCACCCAAATCCATGCCTCTATGTGGCTTTCCTCTTAACCTCTTGCCCCCAGGCTAGGAAGTGGAAGATGTGAAAATGGGAAAGATATGGAAGATGAGAAGAAGGGGACATTTCTTGGTCAAGTTTTAAAGAAGTAGGAATTAGGTAAAGAGTTGGTTAGAAGGGATTTCTAGGTAGGGTGTGTGACATGTGCAAAGGCATAAGACATCAAAGAGCACAGGAAAAGAACATTAGAGTGGGATCAGAGTGGAGGAAAATGAAAAATTGGTAGGAAGCGTTTGTGGGAGAGGCATTTGAGAAACATTAAGGAAGTATGACCAAAGAGCTTGGATATTCTTTGCACGTGTTTGTCTTGGTTGATTGGAGAAAATGTTTCACAAGGGCATGAATACAGAAAATTCCCAGGTTTGAGGATAAAGGAAATGAAGTGGATGGTCATACCATTGGCTGATACAGGGGATAAAGATACAAAGATGAATGCTAAATGGGATATAGAAAGTCATCTGCGGGACATCCCAGTGGCACTTGGATGTGTGTTTTGAGCCAAGTCAAGGAAACTGGGCTGAAGAGCTGGGCCTGAGAGGGTTTTTGTGTGTGTGGGGTCCTGTTGAATCCATGAAATAGAAGAAAATCAGAACAGGATTCTGAAAAGTATCAACATGCAAAGGATGGAGATGGGAGTAGGGAAAACAACTTATAAAATGGATTGGGAAGTAGGGAAAAATTTTACAAAACAAATGAAAAAATTTTAAATGTTGCCAGAGTATCACAGAAGCAAAGAAAGATTCAAGAAGGAAAGAATGGTCAACTAGAAAAATGTCACATACAACAGAGACAAAGACCAAATTAATATATGCATATGTAATTACATACATATATGTACATATATACATATATTGCATACATGCACATATATGTAGTTACACATTTATGTGATTAAAGTTGGAATACGCCTATAAAAACTAGCATTTTTACTGTTTTAAAATGCTACTTAAGTTTGAGTTGATGCCAATCTCTACCAGTATTCTATGGACAAACAGATTATAGTGAAACACCCTATTGTGATCCAGTTTATTACTACACAGACTCACTCACACTTTGGGTTTTGTTAAATGCTTAACAGTATCTCCTATCTTTTGAAATGTAGTAATGTGACTAGTTTATACTGGGGGGACAAGTCCAATTTCTTAATATTAGCAATACTTGCCAGCTCCCTTACTGTTAGAAAAAAGTTTTTGCATATAAGATAAATTCAATAAATTATTTTTTAAAATATAAAGCAATTACTAAGTAAAAGTTTATAGTATACCAATTTAAATTAATATAGAAAAACTCTTGTTTTGTGGTAGTAGTAGTCTGCCAAGAGTTGAAAAATGCAAAAATTACAGAAAAACAACTAAAGTGGGAATTCAAAACACATTGAAGGTCAAAGCAAAACCCACCTTTTTTCCTAAATTGTTGCATTTTGATTTTCATTTCTACTTTGTGAATGGAAATAAATACCTACTTTGATAACCCATCAAAAATTAAAGCTCATGTGGTGATTCATTTCTTTCTTCCAATCCACCTTTTCAAAATAAATGTCAAATCACTGGCTTTCCAGTGAGGATTTAACAAAGCATCTGCAAAGCCTAACAAATTAATTCATAGGTTTCTTGTGTTTAGAATTCTGTACTCTTCTGAAAAAAACTCGCAAAGATAAAGTTTTAAATGTAGTTCTACTGTGATGTAGCTTTATTAGTTCAGATTTTTGGAGTCAATTTCTATTTTCAAAGAAATATTTTATACTACAAAACCATCAACTTGAATTTGGTTTTCAATTTACTGACTAAAAAATTACATGCTGTCAAACATTGTTTTCTCATCATGAGGATGTTATTTCAGGGAGTCTTCAGAATCTCATTCATTAAATGCAGTAGTTGGCTCCTAAGCAGCTTGGAGAAATATTTCAATTAATTTAAAACATGCTTATTGAATTAAGAACAATGAGTTTAAAAATAGATTCATTAATGAAAGAGTGTCAGTGAATAAATAAACAATGATTTTTAAAAAACAATGGTATTAAATAACAAACTGCTGTGAAGGTGAGGCTGACATTATTTTTTGTGTTATTGCTTATAGGCACAATGAAATTATTTTTCTAAAGTAATTTCCTAGTTTTTCAACATATGTATCAACTGTAAAATGAAAAACAACACTGACGTACAAAACACTCCAAATCAACTTAACCCTTTGGCCTGACAGATACCAAAGGACACACTAACTTGGTTCTCTGTACTTGGCTGTGTTCTCTTGCCTGGGGAGATTGGCCCAAATACAAACATTTGGCTTCTGAATATGGGTCTTAGTACAAAGAAAGGAATTCACGTGGAAGGAGTCATATGCCCCTGGCAGTAGAAAGAAAAGCCCACTATCTTTGATTTTCAGTTTCTAAATTGCATTTTAAATTACATTTAAATATGTTCTGGGTCAAAAAAAGCATCTATTTTTATTTAACAAGGTGACTAAGTGACATTACCATTTGAGGTAATGATATGATTTGGCTGTGTCCCCACCCAAATCTCATCTTAAATTGTAGTTCTCATAATCCTCACATGTCGTAGGAGGGACCCAGTGGGAAGTAATTGAATTATGGGGGCAGTTACCCTCATGCTGTTCTCATGATAGTGAGTGAGTTCTCATAAGATCTGATGGTTTTATAAGGGGCTTTTCCCCCTTTTGCTTGGCATTTCCCTTTGCTGCCGCCATGTGAAGAAGGACATGTTTGATTCCCCTTCCATGATGATTGTAAGTTTCTTGAGGCCTCACCAGTCATGCTGAACTGTGAGTCAATTAAACCTCCTTCCTTTATAAATTACAGTCTTGGGTATGTCTTTCTTAGCAGCATGAGAACAGACTAATACAGGTATTTCCAAATGGTTTCAAGGACTAAGTTTCTAGATTTTTGTTTTGTTTTTATTTTAAAATCCTGCCTGAAAGCATGATCAGATTACTCCTAACACTTTGCATTCCATGGGAGCTGCTCTTGCCATAGTCATCAACATCCTCCACTTTGCCATGTCTACCAGATGGTCTCCTCTTTCACTTCATGTTCCTCAGCTTCTTGGCACCAATCCCACAGCTACCCATTTGCTCTTGGTTTCATGATACAGTATTCCTTGGTTTATCTTTATCCCAACAGCCATCCCTGTTTAGTCTTCTTTGGTCACTTCTCTATTCATTCTTCAGATATTTTATTTGGTTCCTGGCCCCTTCTCTATGGTCATAGATATTTTTAGATCCCGCCCCTCTCCCCCCAACCAACATCATTGTCTGAACTAGACTTTCAAATTTGCATTTCCATTCATGGCCACTCCATTTTTTTTTTTGAGACGGAGTCTCACTGTGTCACCCAGGCTGGAGTGCAGTGGCATGATCTCGGCTTACTGCAACCTCCACCTCCTGGGTTCAGGCGATTCTTCTGCCTCAGCCTCCTAAGTAGCTGGGACTACAGGCGTGTGCCACTATGTACAGCTAATTTTTGTACTTTTTGTAGAGACAAGGTTTTGCCATGTTGGACAGGCTGGTCTCGAACTCCTGACCTCAGGTGATCTGCCTGCCTTGGCCTCCCAAAGTGCTGGGATTACAGGTGTGAGCCACCGTGCCTGGCCGCCAAACTTGCATTTGAATCTGTCCCTAAGACATCTCTCTTTGGATATCTAATAGTACCAACAAGTGAAACATGTTCATAATGGTATTTTTGACCTGTATTGTGCAAATCTCCCTCCCGTGTTACCATTTTAGTAAATGGCATCACAATGTGTGAAACCGTCCAAAACAAAAACCAGTACTCACCCTTGAGATTTCTTTTTCCATTATCCAGTATATCCAATACATTAGGAAAGCTTATCAGCCCAATTTACAAAACACCAGTCCAATCCACCCATTTCTCTCCTTCTCCCTTGCCAGCCCTTGTTCAAGCCATGCAATAAACGGTGGTAGTAGCCTCCTAATTCTTCTTCTTGGACAACTCTTGTTTTTAAAGTGCTTTAAACCATTGAATAGCTTCCAATCACACTTAGGATAAATTCAAACTCTTTACTATGGCTTAAGGCCCTACATCATCTTATCTCTGTTTCTTCTACATCATCTTGGTATACCCTTCACCTCCCTAACTCTTTTCAGTTCCTAGAACTTGCTAAAGCTTACCTGTCTTGGTGCATTTGTACTTCTCTTTCTTCTGCCTAGAATGTTCTCCCCTGGCCTGCCTTTTTATCCTTCCCAACCTTTAGGTCTCTGTTCAAAATCACCTCTGCCGAGAGGGCCTTCCATGACCATCCTGTCTAAAGTAACCCTTTCCTGAATTCCTCTGGAACACATCTCTCCATATTTATTTCTTTTAAAGAACTTTGCATAATGTGCACTTAAATTGTTAGTTTTCTTGTTTACTTTCTGCCGTTTTCAAAAAGAATCTAATCTTCAAGACACTAAGGACCTTGCTTATCTAGTTACTTCCTGTTTTCCCAGTTCTTAGGACAAGTTTGGCTCACAGTAGACACTTGGAATAAGTATATTTGGAGAATGAATAAACCTGACTTCAACTACTTTCATTTCTACTCACACCTAGTACACAGTCAAAGTTATAGAATATAAAACAGCTTCATTTTTTGACAAGATTCTTATTGGTGACACATTTCCATTTTAGCTTACCTGTCAACAAGAATCTCACATATATCAATACAAATATCAATAACTTGCATGCAGTTTTGATAAATTCCAATGCAATTTCTCACATATTTAGATGACAGTTAAGTATTTAACGAACGCTTACTTTGTACCAAGCAATGTCTGAGTAACCTTTGATATGGTACCATGTGTAACCACAACAATCACTTGAAATAGGCATTGTTATTATCTCCATTTAAAGGAGTGAAGACTGACAGTAGGCCAGTTGCCCAGAGTGGCACAACTTGTGAGTTGGAGAGCCAGGCAATCTGATCCCAGAACGGCACATCTCATTTGAGTCTCCTCATTAAATCAGAGGTCCACAGCATGGACCTTATCCTGCTCTACACCTGGGGTAGGAGGCTCAAAGCAAATCACTGAGGTGCTAAAGACACAGGTCAGTAGGTATCAAGTAAAGTCTTCCGAAAGGGTTAATTCTTTCTGCCATCCACTCACTGTCACAACTAGCAAGGCTAGTTTCACTGGATCATAAATGGATGAAGGCATGAGACTGTGTGGACCCAGTTTACAGTGAAAACTTAATGGGGTTTCTGCCTTCGAAAGCCAATGTGACTCCTATCAAGGATCTGGAAATCAGTTTTCCTCTTTGAGGTGAAAGATGACAATTGAGGGATGATGGATTAGAAATTTGAACAGAACGCATTAAAAAAGAATGAAAGAAAATATGCCAAAATATTAACTGTGCCTTATATTGATTAGGATATTAATATAATCAAGATTGATATAGAATTATGAGTGATTTTAAAAAATAATTCAACATTTAATAACGTTTATGCTCATAAAAAGTTCCCTTCCCACACATACATTAACAATCTAGTGGGACTGCCTGCTAAAGTACTAAGACGAAGTTTTCAAGAGAACTCACACAAATATCAGTGAAGCTCCTTTGTCATTTCTGATATTTACATGTCCCATACTACTAGTATTTATTTAACATCCATCTAATATTATTTTACTTGATACACTGTTTAGTCTTGTCCTCAGCAATAATGGCTGGGAAGTCACAGGGTTTGTTAGCTTTGATTTTTCTCTAACACACATGAAAATAAACATAGAAATAGTAAAATAAAAATGTCCCTGTAAAAGCCATCTCTGGCCAGGTGTGGTAGCTCATGCCTGTAATCCCAGCACTTTGAGAGGTTGAGGCAGGCAGGCAGCTTGAGCCTACGAGTTCTAAACCAGTCTGGCCATCATGGCAAAACCTCATCTGTATAAGAAATACAAAAAAATTAGCTAGGCGGCCATGGTGGTGCGTGCCTGTAGTCCATTACTTGGAAGGCTTAGGTGGGAGGATCGCTTGAGCCCTGGAAGCTGCGGCTGCACTGAGCTGAGGCTGCAGTGAGCCAAGACTGCGCAACTGCACTCCAGCCTGGGCAACAGAGCAAGACCATCTCAAAAAAAAAAAAAAAAAAAAAAGCCATCTTGAGTACTACTAAGAGGATACACACAATGCCATAGGAAACTCTAAACCACTGTGCTGATTTCATAGAATCCCCAAACACAGTCCTTTAATGCTTTTTCTTTAAGTTAAAAGGAAAATTTTATGGCAGTATATTGATAAAGTATAGTATATTAATATTTTATTAGGCTTTATTCATACAGTATATTATAAAGTGTTCCACTTTAGAACTTGTACACTTGTGTAATGTGGGAAAAGGCTGTTAATAATATTCCCTGGTACACTAGAGAGTGAGAAATCAGTGCCTGGAATTAGCAGGAATAGAAAAGATTTTTGACTAGGGTGGTGTAATGTTGGCCTAATGGTATAGGATGTAACAGAGGAGAAACTTACATTCGTTATCGGATCATTTTCGTTCTCCGTAACACATCCCTGAAGATTTGAGTTGAGGGCTCTACAGATGATCATGATTCTCTTGGCAGCTTTTTCTTCAAACGGTTTGATCACAGACTCAGGTTCCAAGAGATCTTTTTTTTGAAGTTTCAAGGTCTAAAAACGTTTTGAATGAGTCACCAAACATCCAACATAAAAAAGAAATTCTAAATTATAATCCCCAACTGTATGGATCAAGTTCATATCTGCTTAGAAAAAATTTTGACTTACATCTATGTCTGGATCTAGAGAGAACAGATTTAGCCTCTCCATGTTTCGAGTTGTTTTTACAGTATCTTCTGTTTCTGTGAGGTACTACAGAGAAAATTGTGTTAGTCCTTGGTATCTAAATATCCAGATACAGCCCCTGACACATCCACATGGCCAAGAAGCAGCCCCTTAGTATTATCACCATTTTAGTATTACCCATTAACACTTGGCAAATCTTGTAAAAGTATGTTTCCTTTTTGAGCCCTATGTGTATGTTAATGAAAACACATAGGTTAACGGGAAGTTCCGAATTAGCTTCTTAGTCTAAATCTTAAAAGAAAGCATTTACGTCTTTTCCATGAAAGCAATAACTAACAAATAATTCAAATTGGTTTTGCAAGTACAATGCCAACTTTATTACCTTTGCAAAGTCTGCGTGTAGGTTGTTCTCTGAAGAATCTGTTTCCTCTGGCGTGCATTCACAAGTTACAGAATTATCCAGCGAATCTTAAAAAGATATACCAAGTCAGGTTATTAAATATTACTCACGAGTCACACATTCTTCTAGCCTGTGACATGCAAAACTAAGTTAGGCTTAAGAGCTAAGAGGGACGTTGGTGAGCCTAGGCTTTCATTGTGTTCTGACTCCTGAACTCCACATTGTTGAGTGATCTGGGCCTGGAAATCAGACCCTCTGATGATCATTTTGGGATTCTTGCTATGATACCATCTTGTGTCCACAAGAACTTTGGATTTTTACACTACATTTATACTTGGGGTTGTCTTGACTTACTTCATTAATGCATACTAAAGTTTTCTTCAATATGTATGTATTTTTGGTAATTCTGGCTCTCAGGCTATCAATTTAGAATCCACCTTCTTGCTTCAGCTACTTAAACTCTGTAAGACACTGTAAACATTAATACTATCGTTGTTATTATTAAGGAAATCGTAAGTGTAAAACACCTACTACGGCATACAGTAGTTGTGTTAAAATCAACAAAATCAGCAATAGTTTTTTTCCACATTACTCCATGGCTCTTTCACTCTAGAGCCTGAGACTTAGACTAGAGGAACTTAAAGATGCTTTGGTTTCTAATGTACCATGTGCTATGCAAAATGTCTGAAAATAGTTTTGTTTTGGGAGGAGTGACTGACTTTGCTGGTGTTGAACTTGCCTTCTATGTAGCTACAGACTTGCTTTTCTAACCTTTTCACCTTTTCTTTCCTCTCTCTTGTTCCCTTCTCTTTGCATAAAATGAAGTAGACCCTTATGAAGGAATTAGGATGGGGAGAAAAAAATTTAATTTTATAAAAATTCTATCACCATGTATAATTTTTGAAACTTTCACATATAAGATGATCACAGTATGATCAAAAAGCAGAAATGAAAGATGCTTTTTCACTAAAAGGAAGGAATTCATATTTGCCTTTACAGAGCATAAGATTCATTATTTAAATTTAATGAAAGGCTAAAAAACCACAAAATGCCCCCTATAAGGTAATGTCCCACTGGACATGAGCACATTTTGGATGCTGTGACAAATGATTCCCAACATCATTTGCTGGGGGAAAGCCTCAGATCGTTGCCAGTTGACTCTGAATTGTACTTATGTGTGGTGGCCATTACCGTGCAGTAAAGATTTAGGAGTGACTTAGGGATTCTTGGAACAAACAGCCCCAGGATGGATGAGCTAGACCAGACAGCAACTACAATGCCTAGCAGCTTTAGTGAACCAAAAACACAGGTCACACTGGACAAACGAAGGAAGACGGCTTCATATGCTCTCACCCAGACCCAGATCAGTGAGCTCTGTGCTCCTCCTCCCTTGGAGGGGCCCCTCAGGACTGATTTGCAGAATGCGGTTGAGGGTGTGGATCCATTCATCCATATCTGACTCTGTTTCAGCTGCCAGCACAAAATAGGTCAGATCATTCATTTTCAATTCAAAGGCATATTTTCTTAGTCTGTTATTCTGTGGTATAAAAAGAAAGAAAGAAAAAGAGAATACCAAAAAATAAGCCTTCGAGAGAGAGATCATTTATGTGGGCTTGAGGTTCCAAAAGTCTTTCCATACAGATAGATAACATAAAGAAAATTTTCCAGAACAAGACAAAATTTTAGATGGGTCTGATCATTTTGTTTGATTTCTTTCAAAGCTTTTTGTACTAAGAAATATCTTATTTAGGGTTTTGTTGATTGGATGGACACGTTAGCTTGAACATTTCATCGTGGGCATGTGCTTGAGTATATTCTTAACTCCTTGTAAGAGTTTCTTTGAGTTTCTGCCTTGACTTTCTCACCTTATGTTCTGTGATTCATTCCAGGTGGGCGTCTGACCCTATCGCATCCCAGAGGCAGCTCTTACCAAGGTCACTAACAGGCCCTATGTTGCCATACTATCTTAAGGACTATTTCTTTCTTCGTATCTTCCTTGTCCTTGCAGCAGAATTAACACAATGGCCACTTCCTCCTTTCTGAAACTCACCTTCCTTCAGTTGCCATGAGCACACTCTATTCTGAGTGTGGCTGCCTTTTTTCGATCTCCTCTGCCAGCTGTTCCTTCTTCTCATGACCTCTAGTGAGAATCCTGGCTATGCCTCAGACTCCTTTCTCTCCTTTATTTCTCATCTATTCCAATGGCTTCAAACGACATCCATGTGCAGTGACATCCCAATTCCTTTCCTGGCTCTGGCTTCACCAACCTCCAGATTCTTCTCTAGCTTGACATCTCTACTTTGCATTTTGTGACCAACCCACAAAGCCTTTTTCTAGTTCCCGAATGTGTTCCTGTCATGTTCTTATTGCTGCCACAAGGAAGGCCTGAGACAGGCTGGCCCCCTCCACCACACATGCTCTCAAAAGCATAGTGAGCATGGTGTGTGCCCCCATGTACTTATATGATTTGTATCCACTCTTCAGATCTCAATTGAAACTTTCCTCAATTTTCCAGTCTAGGACAAAGGGACAAAGGTCTTGTCCTCCAGAGCACTTACCATGATTTGAAATTATCTGCTTATCCATTTTTGTTTGTTTTGACAAATACATGTCTCCCTTAAGGCTACCTCCATGAGGACTGGGTCAGTTTTCCTAACCACCATATCATGTAATAGTGCGGACACTTGAAGGATTCAATAGTGGTGGGTTCAAAACCAGTCATATTTTATGAATGGAACATAATAGGTTCCTATTCTATTGGAATAGGTTCCTATTCCAAGTTGACATTCTAGTAGAGAAGAGGTGAATGGATGAATGATTGAAGGAATGAACAAACAATTGAAAAACAAAGGTTCTCCATTGTGCAGAGAACTAAAATAAGCCAGTGTGATGAGTAGGTACTTTAGATTGGGTGGTCAGAAGCAGGCCTTTCCCCAAAGAAGATCTCCGATTTGAAATCTGTAGAAAGGAGAAATGGGCTATTGAAAGTTCAGGGAAGGACATTTAAAGCGGGGGAACCCAAGAACAAATTGTTACAATTTTATATATTCCTGGTATGAGATTGGAACATACATTCAAAGTGGAAACTTTCCCCTAGTGACACAAACTAGTGTTATTTAAGGGGGTGGTTGTTGGAAAGATTACTGAAGATACTTCATCTTTGATTTACTCCAGGCAATTCCTATACCGGTGTCCAGCTTTTATCAATATGTTCTAAAGCCTGTAGCTTACTCATAATTGTAATAGAGCAAACCCTAACACTTAGGACAACTCTATTAAGTAGAATACAAATAAGAGAAGAGCCATAAAATGAGATCAATAGTGTGGGATTGTGGCTAAATAACAAGGTATAAAATTCTTTTGGGGAACAGGATTGCTATTTCTTGGTGACAAGCAAAAATTTCTAATACCCCTCCGGCAATGTTCTCTTTCTTTGGGATACTCTCACAGACTGTCCCCAGATAGCTGTTTCTTTCAACAATCACAACAACAAGATTACTAGTGCAAACACAACAATTACTAAACACTGGCTCTGTACTTTATGGTCATTATTTAATTTAAATGTCATAACAACCCTGTGGGACCAATCACATTATTCCATTTCACATGTAGTGAAACTGAGTTTTGGGGAGATTAATTAAAATGTGTTTGGGATTATATTGATAGCAAATGGTAGAGAAGGGAAAATAAGCCCTATATACTCTAACAACTGTGCTCCTAATCCCACCCACAGAGCTGCCTTATGCATTGCACAGAGCCAGGGACACAGAAGATGCTCAGCTGATGCTGGTCTCCTTTCTTGACGTTGCCCCGGCACAACAAAGGGGCATCTGTGGCCTGGGAGTTGTGGTTTCTCTCAGTGCTCAAGAACACATAGTGGGGCAACACATAGCCTTGAGAAAAAGTAAAGTTCAGGAACCAAAGGAGAAAGAATTGGCTAAAATGCTAACTATGGTTCTCATGTGGAAATTCACAGCTCAAACATCACTTTCTAGACTTCCAAGGATGAGCCCTTTGCTCCTGTCCATACTTTTGTATTACCATCAAGTATTATTTATTTCTTTGCCTTATAATGACAGTCCCAGGCCTGGCTCTTTATAGTCCACAAGTCTTAGAAGGGCAGAACCTAAATTTGTATCCTCAGTGCTAAGTGCAGCGATATAATTGACTATCAAAGAGATATCTGTTGTGTTCATACTTTGTGTTGGGCAAAAACATAGCCAGTCCCTGCTCTTGCAGAATAGGAATGACAGGCATTAAGCAATTAATCAGACAAATGTGAAATCAGAAAACAAATATATTTAAATTTTGTATAAATGTTTTGAAAAAGAGGTACTGGGTTCTATGAGAACATAGAATAGAAGTATTTGGACAAGTAAAAGGTCAGAGTTGCATTTTGAAAAAATCATTTTGACTGCAGTGTAAACAAAGTGGAGGGTACTCAGAAAGCCCATGGCCTCAAACTTCAGTGTGCAAAGCAAACATCTAGGCAGCTTCCTTCCGAAGGCAAATTCCTAGACGCCCCACTCTCCCCAGGAGGACTGGGGTAGATGTCCTCCACGTGTCCTCACACACAGCTCTGGGATGTTCTGACGAAGAAGGGCTACAAAACTGCCTGCGACCTTCACTGATGGACAGTCTAAGGGCAAAGACAAGATGGCTGCAGAGCAGGTATAAAAGGAAAGACAGGTGTTCTATCACAGCACAATTTCCTTCAAAAAAACAACAGGAATAGAAATAGACACTCAGGGCTGGGCGTAGTGTCTCACTCCTGTAATCCCAGCGCTTTAGGAGGCCAAGGCGGGCAGATCACTTGAGGCCAGGAGTTTAAGACCAGCCTGGACAACACAGTGAAACCCTGTCTCTACTAAAAATACAAAAATTAGCTGGGCATGGTGGTGCATGCCTGTATTCCCAGCTATTTGGGAGGCTGAGGCAGGAAAGTTACTTGAACCCAGGAGGTAGAGGTTGCAGTGAGCCGAAATTGCACCACTGCACTCCCAGCCTGGGTGACAGAGCGAGTCTCTGTCTCAAAATAAAAAAAAAAAATTAAAAAAGAAAGAAATAGACACTCATAAAAGAACTGTAAATGTCCAGAGTTTGGTGCACAACTTTTGCAAGGACATTTTTAAGCATTTGATTATAGAAAAATGCAAGCAAATCTCAGTGTTATCTTGAAAACAAACAAATGAAAGAATTTGAGTGATGAATTTGATGCTGCAAATAATGTTAAAAGGGAGATAAAAAGCAACCTAAAATGCTTATATTGGGTCCAAATTAAAGGTGGATTGAGTTGCAACCTGCTTTCGAATGAAGATGCCGAACACTAACAAAATTTTGAAATGAAACATTACAAAATATAAACAAGAGTTGATTTGATTGTCTAAACTGCATTCAGTACTTCAAATGAATTAAATATGATTGCCGGCTTCAACAATATAATCACAAATATTCTTAAAAATTTGAGCAAAGTATTACCATCTTGTTTCTCAAAAAGGGACATTTATAATTAAAATAAATATTCGATTTGAAATGTCTCAAGAACTAAATTACCTTCTTCTATTTCAAGAGAAATAGAACCATTTGCAGCCCAGAGAAGCTTATGTTGGGAAAGATTAAGATGTCTGAGTGGTTTTCGATCTTGCTGTCTGTAATCTCAAAGATAATGTCATATAGAATAGCAAAACGGGCAAAAAATGAAAATCAATGGGATATTTCAATAGGAAGTTTTAATAATTTTGAAGTACGATTGTTAAGTCATTAAAATGGTAATCAAGAAGTAATCATATTCTTGTTTTTGCTCCCCCAAATTTTCCTCTATTTCTCATATATCAGTGTCCTTTGCAGCCAGTGCAACTACTTTGTTCAGTCAACCTTACCATAGTATACCTACATGACTTCATAAATAGTAGGAACCTGTGAATATGTCTTATTGTCATGATATGTTTAGTGAGTTGTGGCAAACTGTTCTGCTTCCACAATGTTCATCTGAAAAAGTTCCAAACTGTAGATACTCCAATAAAATCACTCAAGCCAATGGTGGACTGAATATCAAAGAGGGAAGCTACCCAAATCGAATATTTAATTATACCTATTATGTGGCTAGTATCTTGTATAGAATTTTGCAGGAACAAAAGAAGAGTCTTAAGGGAATCATACAACATCAAATCCAGGTTTCTGGTATCGATGGCTCCCTTCCATGAAATCCTCTCCACTCTCTGTAGGTTTATTTGTTCATTCATTCAATGAAAATTAAATGGGTACCTCCTATGTTTCAGTCACACAGAACTGAAAAAATTCAAGTAAAGTGCTTTCCCTCATTGAACTTACCTTCTAGTGTAATGAAATGTCAGTAAGCAAATAAGCAGAAAGACAACATATGTAACATATATATACACATATATGTATATAATAGGTGTGTAATATGATATGGCATCATGCAGTGGTAAATGTAATTTCATTCTTGCATATGTTATCAGGACTTATTGCTTGAAGTGTGTTACTTGTTTTCTTTGCATGTACCACATTTGTTTTGTTTTTTTTTCTGTGCATCCTTCCCACATCCTGGAAGCTTTTTGAAGACATGAGCCACACCTATTTTCAGAGTTTGCTCTTTTCACAATGGTTTGCACATTGCAAGTTTTCCAATATTTACTAGTATTTGCTGAAATGAATCCCATATCTAAAATTCACTGCTTAAAGCTCCACATGAACATATCTTTGTAGTGTTTTTTCTGCCCACATAGCTTATGTAGGTAGAATAAATGTATGTATGTGGGTATGCCTACTTTACATATGATAATACATCATTTCTTTGGGCATCTGTCTGTAATTTTGGACATTCCTCTGCCTCAAGTTAAACTTTGCAATTCATTAGCTCTGTGACCTGTGAAAGACACTCTACCTCTCTGAATTTTATTTTAATAAATGGAACAATCATAGTTCATGTTCCATCAAGTGCTGTCAAATAATATATTAGATGAAGAAAACCACAAGTATAATTTTGGTTCTTATTGTTCTCGGAAGTGAGATTTTCAGAGCTTGAGTTGTTAATGCGAGGCTTACGGGTCATATTTGGCTTCTAGATTTGTTTTCCTTGTAATGTTCTTTCCCCTGCTCCCAATATGACTTGCTTTCTGTAGGCAGGCATTCTCCACGTCTACATAGTCCAAGCTGCAGCTATTTCTCACACCTGGCCTCTCTTCATGCATGCAGGGGGCTGCTTGACCTACAGGAGGTATCTGCATTTCTAGCCTTTGGTTAGTCACATGAAGCCACTGTCTTGGAACCCATATCCACATGGTGGCAGACTCAAGGAAATGAGCCTTGTCCACCACACTGTCCACACCCATGTAAGCCTGTCTAAAGTGACATCAGCTTATTAACATTGCTGAGATAGGGACCTAAAACAGATGAGATTCTTGGGCTGTTCATTCTCTTCTACAGTGGCAGAACCTGGAATGAATGGATGGATAGATGAATGACTGTGAGAATGAATGAATGAATACATGAACTGAAGGAACAAGATAGGATAACACAGGCCTAAATATCCCTTAGTCCCAGAAGAAAAAACTTGAAGCAGCAAAAACCAAGTTCTCTTCCAGATTGGGAGCATAGGCCCATAGAAAATATCTAATACTCTTTGATCATATTATGAAAAAATAGAAAACCATGATTAGGCTTTGTTTTGTTTTGTGTTTTTTTTGGCCAAGATTCAGGAAATTGTCAGTCATAAACATTACCTAAAGTCTCTGAGAAAGCTGGGAAGGAGTTTCTCTCTACTTGAGCCACCCTTGTAATATACATCTAAGAATTCCAAAGTATTCTAAGGAAAACGATGATATGGATTAAGTCTGAATGAATCAAACTGAAATGGCATATTCACTAAAGATTATAATGAACTTGAACTCCCTAAGAATGCCGGATGCTAAGTAGTACTTTCTGAGGCAGAGACGTTGTTCCTCTTTTTTATTTGATTCAACGGAACCTGGCAATGATTCTTCATAAAATTGGTCTGATTCATCCTAGTTATTCATTTGCTCTGTGCTTTTGTGTGTACATGATTCATCTTCAGGCACATTTCATGCCTGAGAGCTTACTAGAACTATGGTTAAACTGGCATTATTTCACTCAAATTCTCTCCAGATGTAAAAACTTACACATCTGGAAGAACTATAAGCAAATACGTAAGAACTGGGACCCACACACAAAGTGACAAGTGACCCAGGTTTTGTCTCCCCAGAGTGATCCCAAGAAACTGGTCCCTGCCTCTACAAAGGATGTAGAGAATACTGGATAAAGCTTCTTGATGAAGAGGAATATAAATGCAGGGATAGAGGTGAACTCTTTAAAAGATACATATGCCAAATCTACCTTGGGGAATATTATAGACAGGCCCAGCTTTTTCTGTACAGACTTAGAGCCTGAGCTGAAAGAGTTCATCATTGTTTCATGTTCCCAGAGCATTCCATGGTCTCTGCCATTCATACCTCCATCATCGCTCTCGAGATATCGTGTGATAGTGAGCAAGTAGCGATGTCCCTCTCTGATTCTGACTTCAATAAAGAATTGACTTCCCCACACCTGGGTGTAGTTTCTAGCATGTCATAGGCACTAAGTGGGTTTGTTGAATGAATCAGTAGGTTAATGAATAAATAAAGACATAGATAAATTAACACACTTAGGAAAAAATATCCGGAACGTAAATCAAGGTTTTCTAGGAAGACTTTCCCATAATGGAATGTCTATATCCTAGGTTGTGACCTTTGAAATTAATGGAAGAATTAGGGGAGAAAGGCTAAATACACTATCTCCCAGTTCTTTTCACATATTAGCACATTGTTCTAGTTTTACAGATGAGGAACCTGAGATCAAATTGGTCAAGTAACTTACTCAAAGTCTTTGGGTAGTAAACGGTAAAACTAGGATTTGAATGCGGACTTGCGTGAATCCCAAGCTTGTGTTTTCCCTTCAATACTCCTTTTTTTCCATGACAATGTTTAAGCAGAGACTGAAACACAATCTAAGTAAGAGATGATGGAGAAGCAGTTCCTCCATAGGAAGGTCAGATTAGAGCAATAAGTTCTATGATTCTTTGAAGAAGAAAAATATTGCATATTAACCTGGGTTTCTGCAAACTTAATATATAACAAAAGACTACAATGGTACTTCTTAAAAAATGATGACTCATTTGCTAGAGAAAGCTTTCAAGTACAAATGGAAAGGATAATATTTAACATTTTCTGCTCAATGTCTATAAAATGCAGTTATTGATCTTTACTGCTAACGTTTTACTTCATGTTTCTAAGGCCAAAAGGTGTCCTTTGTGACCAACAGTAGAAAATAGCCTCCACCCTCCATTAAGGTCATTATTGCCCTTTCCATATGGAAAGCTGGCATCTGTGTTAAAATGCAATTATCTTTCACTTGCAGCAGAGTGCTCAGAAACAGTTAATTTTTTCCTTTTAAAGTTCAGCTTTATTACTTCCTGGAAGAATTCCAGATTTTAACAGATAAACCATCCAGAAATAGGCCAGGACTAAATGACTGGAGAGAACTCTACTTCCATCCACATATCCAAGGGCCTCCAGGAGTGGTCTGTGATGTAATTTCAGCTCGTAACAAGCTAGGTGAATGCTGAGGTTTGAGGGTAACAGAAAGTACTTCTCTACTGGCCTGTGACCAGAAATAGAGTCCTGGACCACAGTGAGCCAGTGTCATTGTGAAATTTGAGGGAAGGTTGCTAAAACACTTTTGATTGCTCCCATGATTACATAAAAGGGAATAAGGTCAGTTATTTCATCAGAGTAGGAAGCAGCGTTTTGAAAGCCAAATGTCCAAATGGGGTCTATGGAATTATTCTGCTTCCCTTTGCCACAGTGGCCCATGCTGAATTTCATACTAAGGACAATAATTTGAAGTCCAAGAGCTTATAGAGAACATTATTTGTTAAAAGCACTATGTCTGTTTCTGAAATTAGACTCTTTGGAATCAGTGGAATCCTTGTCTTTGAAGACAGCCACCTCTTAGAAGAAAGATGCTGCATATGTACACTGTCAACTTACTCTATCATTATTACCTAATTATAAAATAACATATTTGAAGTGCGTATGTTAATACCATGTCATTTGCATATTATTTTACTGAATTTCATTATCTCAGGGGTTCTCTACATGGCAGCAAACATGGGTGCTAATTATCTGCTTGTCTTTGAATATCTGAGACTTGCCCCCGCTGCAGGGCCTTTGAACTTGCTGCCTCTGCTTATTCTTTTTTTGTTGTTTGTTTGTTTTTTGAGACAGAGTCTCTCTCTGTCACCCAGTCTGGAGTGCAGTGGCACGATCTCGGCTCACTGCAACCTCCGCCTCCTGGGTTCAAGTGATTCTCCTGCCTTAGCCTCCCCAGTAGCTGGGATTACAGGCCTGTGCCACCGCATCTGGCTAATTTTTGTATTTTTAGTAGAGATGGGGTTTCACCATGTTGTCCTAGCTAGTCTCCAACTCCTGACCTCAAGTGATCCACCCGCCTTGGCCTCCCAAAGTGTTGGGATTACAGGTGTGAGCCCCTGCGCCTGGCCCTCTGCTCATTCTTTAGTCTGTAGATCAAATGATCTCTCTTCAAAAATGCTCTTCTCCCTTATTGAGTATTAATATTCCTTTTCAACCTCACCACTCTTCTGTCTCCCTTTTGTTTCTCTGTTTATTTTCTTTATTGAAAAATTTACCAGCTGATTCCATTCTGCTTATTCATGTCTTTGCTTAATTCCTGTTTTTCTTTCTCTCTGGAAAGTAAGATTTGTGAAAGTAGAGATCCAGGCTGCCTTGTTTTTCACAGAATTCTTAGAATCTAGAGCAGCTCTTGGCTCATATCAGATACTCCATGAATATTTGTTAAATACACTTTTCAAATAAAAAAAATCCCAAGGAGGAAAAGGGATGTCTACTCACCTGCACCACTCCTGTACAGGAATCCAAAAAGATGCATCCTTTGGGTTCTTTGGATATTTTCTCATCTTTGTAAAAGTTCATAATGTAGGAGTTATCTGGTAACTGAGTCAGCTGGAAGTAGCGCTTTTTGAATGACTAAATAAAGGAAAAGATATAAGGAGATATTCAAATTGTAATGTGCTATTACTCATAGAAATTAGAATTATTCTAATTCCTTCAGGAGTGCTATATTTCTAGGACATTTTTCTAGAGAAGAGCATCCTACTTCCTCATAAATAAAATATTATATGAAACATAAACTCAATGCAAATGGCTCTCTTCTGTGCTGTGACCAGAGGAGGGAGTGTTAAGAAGGGTGACAGAGACAAAGATGAGTCTTGATATCTCCTTACCCGAACAGTAACGGTGTTGTTCACGGTGCTGTTAAAATTCCCCTTGTAGAGCCAGCCGGACTTGAAAACACCAGTTCCTCCTGCTCCTCCACCCCCCTTGGAAGACGAGTGGGAAGTGGTATCCTGTAGGAAAGGCATAGTAGCATGACAGCCATCTTTTGTGGATCCTAGATCCTAGACACTGCATTTAAAAAAGAGACTCCTTTTCCTCTCTTTGACTCATCTTAAATAAGCATGTTCAATTTCAAAACAAACGTGATTCATTTTGACTAAAAGCCCTACCACCAACAGCTACTACAGCTTACAACAAACCGGTCAGAACTCGAAACTTTCAGTGCAAGACAGAAACTAATTATCCTCATGTTTTAAACATCTCACTTTCAACTATTTACTTACTTCATCCTTATCAGCATCTTCATGGTCAATCTCAAAGGAATGTGAAGGAAGCTTCTCTGGTTTGTATTCTGCTCTGATATTAAAAAAAAAAGATTCTGATTTGTCATTGGAGACGGCTTTCATTTTAAGTTGCTCCCCAGGTAACAATAACAACTATGGTGCTGGTGTTCTTACAAATTTCTGTAAAATAATGTAATCTTTTGAGTGTCTCATTTCCTTTGAAAGTATTAACTTTCCTCTGCCATGATATCTTATCTCCAGTATATAAATCTGTATTTTAAACCATGGAGTTACTAATTATATATATATATTTGAGACAGTCTCACTCTGTCGCTCAGGCTAAAGTGCAGTGGCATGATCTCGGCTCACTGCAACCTCCACCTCCCGGGTTGAAGCGATTCTCATGCTGCATGCAGCACCCCCAACCCCCCCCCCCCAGTAGTACCTGGGATTACAGGCATGTACCACCATTTTTGTATTTTTTTGTGGGGATGGGGTTTTGTGATGTTGGTCAGGCTGGTCTTGAACTCCTGGTCTCAAACTATCCTCCCACCTCAGCCTCCCAAACTGCTGGGATTATAGGCATGAGCCACTGGCGTTTGGCCTTCTAATTACATAAACTTACACATATCTTTTTGAGTTAGATGTAGGCAAGCAGGACAATTTGAAAGGTTGGGGAGTTTCTATTTTCCTTCCCCCACATTTGTAGGTGGAATCACTACTTAATAAGTAGTGATATTTTCATTGTCATTTCTGTGTCATCTGTATGTGACATACTCAAGGGTACACAGTAGTCATTGGAAGAGCCCCAGCCCTGAAGAACCATGACCCTGAGAACTAGTCTGTACTGTGGCCACTAGGCTGTGTTGCTCCCTAACCATGGCCTCCTCAAAAATGTGCACCAAAGGGACTGGTAGCAATTACACTTACTTTGTGCATTTCCATGGTATCCTAGAAATGCCTATTTAAGTTGCAACATCTCCGACCAGCTCAGAGAAACAAGAGTGTGCATCTGGTTTTATAAATGGTAAAATAAACCACAAATAAGTTTTCTTTGGCTTGATTCTATCTCATAACTAATGGTTGAATGGAAACCAGACAATACCATCCAAAGTATGGGCATTTCTTGATGTCTAGCTGTTTGGCCCCCTTTACTATATAAACTCCCATGTATAAAAATTTCATGGGATGTTTTTCTTTTTTAAAGTAAATTTTATTGGATATGCTTGAGGTTTACAACATGGTGGTATGGGAGGGATACATGTAGATAGTAAAATGGTATTATAGTGAAGCAAATTAACATAACTATCATCTCAATAGTTACTTTTTTGTAATAAGAGCAGTAAAATCTACTGATTTAAGCAAAATCACTAATGCAATCTGATTTCACTAACTTTAGTCCTCTTGTTGTACATTAGCTCTCTAGACTTCATCCTGCACATGTGCTACTTTGCATCAGTTCATTGACTTCTCCCTGTTTCCTCTCACCCCTCGTAACTGTTGGTGAGAATGTAGATTGCTACAAGCATTATGGGAAACAGTATGGAGGTTTCTAAGTAAATTAAAAATAGAACTAGCATATGACCCAGCAATTCCTCCTCTGGGTATATATTTGAAGGAGATAAAGTCACCAGCTTATAAAGATATCTGCACTCCCATCATCATTGTGGCATTATTCATACTAGCCAATATATGGAAAGATTCTAAGTGTCCATTGAAAGAGGAATGGATAAAGAGAATGTTTAATATATTAATATAGGCCTGTGTGTGTGTGTGTGTGTCTAGCATTCTCTTATCTATTCCTCTGTCAATGGACACTTAGGACGTTTCCATATATGTGTGTGTGTGTGTGTGTATACGTGTGTGAATACATATGTGTGTGTCTGTATGTATTGCATGTATATGTGTGTGAATATATGTGTGTGCATGTATATATGAATATATATGAGTGTATGTATATATGTGTGTGAATATACATGCATGTATGTATATATGTGTGTGAATACGTGTGTGTATAGCATTCTCTTTATTCATTCCTCTGTCAATGGACACTTAGGAGGTTTCAATGTATATGTGTGTTTGTCTGTGTGTGTATGTATATACGTGTGTGAATATATATGTGTTTGTATGTATATGTGTGTGAATATATGTGTGTATATATTTATGTGAATATATATGTGTGTGCATGTATATATGTGTGAATATATATGTGTGTATGTATATGTGGTGTGAATATGTGTATGTATGTGTGTGAATATGTGTGTGTGTGAATATATATGTGTATGTATGTGTGTGAATATATGTTTTTGTATGTGTGAATATATATGTATGTATGTGTGTGTGAATATGTATGTGTGAATATATTTGTGTGTGACTACATATGTGTGTATGTATATATTAATGTGTGTGTGTGTAAAATGGAATATTATTCAGCCTTAAAAAGTAGGGATTCTGCCATTTGCCATGATATGGATGGACCTGGAGGACACTACGCTAAATGAAATAAGTCAGACGTGGAGAAAAAAATTGTAGGATCTCATTTATATGTGGAATCTTAAAAAAATTAAATATGCAGAGATAATAAAACGGTATTTGTTTTAAGATTATTTATATTGTGTAAAAGCAACCTCTGAATCTGACTATTGAGAAAGAAAAGATCAGAAGTGCATTTGGTATTCACATCAGAAATTATTTCCTATGTTGATGGTACTCCAGATAGGAAGGTGAATGATCAGAGCTCTTTAGACTTAAGTATGCATAAAATTGCTATTCTGTGCACTCACATAGGTGTTAAGTAAGGGCTTCAAAATATGCTTACCCTCCCTTCATTTTCAGCAGGGAAAGTTAGAGCACAAAAGGAACATTGGCCTCACTGTTAAACTATGAAAAGCCTGAGATCAGAACCATGTTCTCCATTCCTGATAAGAAGTGTTTTTTATTGTGGTAAAATAGACATAACATGGAAATTTATCATTGTAATCACTTTTAAGAGATGGTATTAGAAGCCTGCATTTAGGAAAGGTGAATCTTTAATAAGCACATTAAGTAAGATTGCTGCCATTTCTCTCTTCCAAAGGAGGTTATCCTTTCTTCTTGTAGAGCCTTAGAGATAGTCAAGCCTATCACTGCTGCCTGCACTGATGTTAACTTGTTCTGCCTCTTTTGGTCAGGGTCAACTTTATGGGATGGCAGAGGAAGTAGCAGAAGACAGAGTTCTTTTAGGATCACTGGGAAATTCTTGCTACCCCACCAAAAATATTCCTTTTCTCCTTAATACCATCTAACATGCTCTGAACAAGAAGCAGTCTCTCTCACCTTTTAATTTGATTGGCAAAAATAAAGCCTGTAAATACAACCCTTCCCTCTCCCCCACTCCTGTGAGAGGTGACATGTTGCCTGAGATTCAGAGGAAGGTTCCAATGGTTGATTTCAGAGCAATTGCTCGAGGTACCCTGTCTGCAGAGAACAGAAGATGAGTGTTCCAGGATTCTTAAAATGGTGGCACAGCAGTAAAGAAAGAACGGAGGAAACATCCCAAGTGAATGAAAAAAGAGTGAATCGGGAAAACCAAGGAAGAGGCAACAAAGACAAACTTGAAAGTGGAATGTCAACATTTGGCCCCGTGCTAGTCATTTCCCATCAGTTTCATTTGACCTTGATGCAATGGTATTTGTTTCTGAACCTCCTATTCTGTCCTCTTTGGCCAGCATGGCTTATCCTTCCTTCCAAAAGAATAATTTTGTAGGTATTTGTTCTCAATAACTGTGGATCACAATACAGGCCAGGTGTCGCATTAATGTAAATTTCCGCAAGATACTTATAAACAAGGAGGAGAGAAAGCCTTTCAAACTAGTAACGATGTAAAAACAAAAATGTGATGAAACAAAGTAAGGTTCTCTTGAATTTCAATGTAAAAGGCTAAATGCTTGTGAAAGTTTTTTTCACAAATCTCCCAGTTGAGAAGTGGAACTAATGACTGAGATAGACTATAAATTTCACAAAAAAGCCCATAGATTTAGTGACTTATGACCAACTCAGCTCAGAATGCCGCAGAAGTGTCTGTCACTGGAGGATGTCTAAACAAACTACAGTAGATCCACACACAGGAATGTTACTCAGAAAGGAAAAGAAGTTACTGATACGTGCAACAACGTGGATATCACTCAGAAGCATTGTGCTGAGTAAGAAAAGCTAGAAACAGGAACACACATGGTATGATTCCATGGTTATGAAAATCAGAGCACTGATTGTCTCTTGGGGGAGAGAAAAGGAGAGGTGAGGGTTAACCAGGGAGGGGTGGTAGTTAACTCTTTGGGGGTGATAACATTGTTCTGTTATCTCAACAGAGGTTTGAATTGCACACGTGTACTGTGGTCAAAAGTTATCAAATGGTTCACTTACAATTTGCATGTTTTCTTGTATGTAAATTTTATATCAAAAGAGAAAAAATGAACTGCAGACATCTATAGCTGTATTTAAAGGCGTGCATTCCGAAGAGTCTAGAGAGGCAGTGTGTCAATGTTTTAAATTCCACTTTAAAATGACCAAAAAATAAACCAAATTGATAGATGTCTAGAAGGATGGATGATGGATGGATGGATGGATGGATGGATGGATGGATGGGTGGATGGATGGACAGGTTGTGTAATAAAACAAATACAGCAAAACATGAAAGACACATTCTAGGTGATGGGAATAGTGGGATTCATTGTACACCAACCTTTTAACTTTTTCCTAGGTTTAAAATTTGCAGAAAACTTTTAAAGTGATGTGTGAAAAATTTGAAAGTGTTGAAATTATACATAGAGTGACCAAAAGTGATGTCTTCTGAACTGATTCTTTTTTATAGTAAAGATAATAAAAAATTGTACAACAGATACATATAAACTATTCTCAAAGTAAAGGTTGAGTAAAAATTTCTCAGTGATTTTTCCCTGATATTTTTGAAGAATAGATGATTTAGAAAAGAGAGAAGAGAGCTTCAGACAAATGATTGGAAACGTTTTTAGGAATTTCCCAAATGTCATATTTAACGCTATATTACAACTTATGACATTTCCATACTCTTTCTTTAATAAAATAAAACTTTAAACATCCACTTTAAGTATTAATGATTCAAAAATAACTCAGAAGATATGAGACAGAGAATACCATGAAGTCAATAGCAAAACTCAGAAGATATGAGACAAAGAATACCAACGAAGTCAATAGCAAAACTCAGCCAACCCCAGTAGTCCCTAGCCACATCCATGCTGATCTTAATCTTCACTTTTAAAAATTATGCAGACCAGAGAGTGTCAATTTAAGTCAGATCTGGGGCTAGGGTTGTAGTGAATGTAAGCGTGCCACTTCACTGGTGGCTTTTCTTAATTCTGAGTTTGCTTGATCAAATTCAATGTGCATTATTGAGAACTGTCTTAATTCTTGGGGGCCATTCTCCTTTGCCATTCAACATTCCAGTTTCCAGATATTACCTGGCACCCAGAAGAGCTGCAATAATGTCAACCACATATCAGAAAATAAGTTCCTGAACTGAGGAAGCTTGCATTCTAGGGGAGGAGAGAGTCAATCATGAATTAAGCAGAAATAAGATAATTTCTCTGAGTGAAAATGGTTGTTAAGAAAATCAAGGCTGGGTGTAGCAGCTCACGGCTATAATCCCAGCACTTTGGGAGGCCGAGGCTGGTGGATCGCTTGAGGTCAGGAGTTAAAGACCAGCCTGGCCAACATAGTGAAACCCTGTCTCCACTAAAAACACAAAAAAATTAGCCAGGCATGGTGGCCTACACCTGTAATCCCAGCTAATTGGGAGGCTAAGGCAGGAGGATCCTTTGAACCCGAGAGGTGGAGGTTGCGGTGAGCTGAGATTGTGCCACTGCACTCCAGCCTGGGGACGAAGTGAGACCCTGTCTCAAAAAAAAAAAAAAAAAAAAAAAAAAAAAAAAAAAAGAAAGAAAGAAAAGAAAAGAAAAGAAAAAAAATCGAAGAGGAGAAAGAGGAGAAGAGCGAAGAGTGATCCTTGTGGAAATGGCAAAGGCCACGTGTAGAAAGACTCTTCAAGGATGGCCTCTCTCGAGAGGTAACATTTAAATTGAGGAGGAGAAGCAGCTGGTTGTGTGATGACCTAGGAGAAAATCCCCTGGCAGAGGGAGCTGCAAGAGTACAGGTTCTGAGGAGGGGCCAAGTGTGGAGCATCCAGGAAGGAAGGCTGTAGGGGCTGGAAACAGTGCAGGAGGGAGGGCTGCGGGAGGGAGGCCTGTCCAATGCCCTTGGGCAGGGAAGGCAGACAGTGCTTGGATCATTGCTGAGGCTTGAGGGCTACTGAAGATTCTTATTTCCCAATCCGGTTTTTAATAAGCCACAAGGCACAGCCTCCTGCCATTAAAGAGCAATCTTCAAGCTCAGTCACATGTCTGTGGGGCTACTATGCAATGACTTCTCTCTTTTAAAGGTCATGAAAAGATCAGCACCTGTGGCTATTGACTTTAAAATTCTTCCCCCAGGACCATTGCGTGGTCTCTAAGAGCCTCGGGGATACCAAGATAAAGGGCTCATCCCAGACCTTACCCTTTGGTGTTTGCATCCGACATTGGTGATAACTATAGGCAGACTCATTTCTCTTTTCTCTGACCAAATGACCTGGATTACCCAGTGTGGGGATGCCTGAGTGCCCCATTAGTTATCAGCTGTAAGTTTTGGGGTAAATTCCCTCTCAGTTTCCGAGTTTCTGCTATAAAATGAGGATAACAGTTCCTATTCCATAGGGTTATGAGTATTAAATGAGATAATGCATGTATGACACCCAGCACATTCTGGCTCACTGTAGACACTCAAAAAAATGCTCTTTTATTAAAAAAAAAACAAAATCTGTTCTATTTCAGCCCAGCTAAGCTGTTCACACTTTATTTGATCTTTAGTCACAATTTATACTCTTATGAATTTTTCTTCCTTACATCTTCTTTCTATCAAATCGACCATGGTAAAAATTTTTAATATGTCACACATCTCTGTATTTTACCCAGTGGATTAATGAAATCAGTGGCATCATATATTTTTATGCTGCTTTTTTCTTCTGGGATCTCCAAGTTAGTGCTGATTTCTATTCCTAGTGTGTAAAGGCTTACATTTTCCATTCTAGCCTGAAGTCATCTATCTCTTCAGTATGTTCCTATGGACCCTCGCTTAAAAATAAAAAAAGTGAAAATCTTAAGAGTCAATAATACACATTTAAATTTAAAGAATAAATTTCACCTTCTTTTTGCTTTTCTATAATTGCAAATTTTCATTTTGCAGTCTCAGCAACTCATAAAAAGAAATAAGCAATTTAAATTGGTAGCAGACATAGGAGAATTCTTCTAATCCAGGAGGTATGAAAATGATTTACTTCTATTAGCCTCAGAAGACCCAAGTAAATTGTCTGTTTCCATTACTGACCTAAATACATGTAGTCTTTAGAGGGGAATGCTTAGCTTTGTAAAATCATTTTAAAGAATAATTCTGCTGTTCAGTGCTCATCTTCATTGTTCTGGGGTATATCTGAAAGGGTTATATTTTTGAACTTCTGATTTTCAGTTTGAATACATAAAGTTTCTTACTTTGTGGCAGTCTGATTCTTCCCTTTCTTGGTATTAACTTCCACTTTCTTTAGTTAAAGTAAGGGAAATTCTCAACAATACTTCAGTTAATTTTTCTTATTTCTTCTCATGAGATTAATCTTGCAAACTATGAGAATTGCAATTAAGCAATAATGTCCGGGATTGGTTTTTTCTAGAGATGCTTTCTACATTGTTTTAACAGAGGAAGAATACTGTGAATGTGAAATCTCTAATTTGCTTTCTTTCTTTACAGCATCATGAATATAAGGAAAGATGAACAGTGTTTGGGGATACAGCCACTGAAGAGTGTAATGGACCTAAAGATGGTGGGAACACATTTAGTTAAAAGGACGGCTAAATACGGCTGTCTCCATCCTCTCAACTTGAGATGCAGTCTCCCAACTTCCGAGTTGTAACCACTTCTCAGAACTATTTTCAGAAAGAGGAAGTCCTGATGTTAAAAGATGCTTTGCTTTTCAGTTGTGCCTACAAAAACTGTGTCATGAACACCCAGACATTCTGAATGTAACAATTACTCACGAAAGCTTAGGGTGTGGTAAACCTTCCCAACATGAAGTTGCAAGAGCTTGTCTATCAGCAGGGATTCAAGTCAAAAAGAATGCTCAAAGATCTGATAAACGTTACTGTTCAGTGTTTTGAAAAAAGATTTGCAGTTTAGAAGGGACATACTTTTTTTCTCTTCACGGTAATGAAACCCCAAAATAAATGGCCTCCTCCTGTCTTTTTCTTCGATTGCCACCCCTGCAGTCCCATTCTCCATAGAGTAGCCCAAGAGTTCTTTCAAAGAGGTAAACCAGATCATGCCACACCCCTGGTTGAAATTTCCAAAGGCTTTTGTTGCAATGAAAGTAAAATCCAAGCTCCTTTCCAGGGCACACAGGGTCCCTTGCCTAAGGTCCTTGGTTTCATCTTATTACGCCCCTTTCATCCTTAAGCTCTAGCCTTCCTGACTCAAGTGACCATACTGGTTCCCACCACTTCAGGGTCTTTGCCTTGCTGCTTCTCCAGAATCCTTTCCCAAGATGCCCATGTTGGCAGCTACTGTCGATTCATATCCAAGATCAAATGTCACCTTCTTAAATCTAGTTCATAATCCCTCTTTCAAATTCCGCATTCGGAAATTGAGAGCAATGCTTCCAAGTATACAAGTCTTGAAAAGGTGCTTCTGGGGCCACAGGAAATATAGCAAAGTGGTTCCCAATTCTGTACCATGTGTCTATTAAAAATTAGGTCCAATGTGTATCATATCAGTGCTTCATTGAGGAGAGTGTTAATACAAACTTAACTTTTGATTGTTTCAAGTGTTTTTCTGAATTATTTACATAATCTTAGCTTGATGAACCAGTGAGTTGGGTAGTACCAGTTCAAGGAAGTTCTTTAAATATGAGCAACTCCAAACCCATCCAGGAATATTATATTTTAAAATTTGCCATTTACTCTGTTTGTTCATCCAATAAGTAATTATAGTACTGCACACCTACTATGTGCCAGGCATTCTTCTTACAGGCCTGCAGGGGATTCTGCAGGGAAAAGTCCCTGCCCTTTGGGGATTTTTACTTTAGAAGGGGAAACAGACACTGAATTAATTTCTATTTTTATTCAGGTAGTCAGGTGAGCTTTTCTGCGGAGGTGACTTTTGAGCAGAAGCAGAACAAAATTACTTTCTCCAAAGGTTTATGTTCCTGAGAGTCAGGAACAAAATTAGGTGTTTATTTTCCTTTTGGTTGTGTGTGTGTGTGTGTGTGTGTGTGTGTGTGTGTGTATATATATATATATATATATATATATATATATATATATATATCTTTTGTGGAAGTTGTTTATTTTCATGACTTCTGATATCCCAGCATGAAAATGCATGAAACAAGTAACAAATATGAATGCTATACAGAATATTGTCAGAAAAACTATTTGGCCATATGGTACTTTTCTAATCTTCTTGTGCCTGCTATTGAAAAAACAGCTCACAGAATAATAATACAATGATAAATGAACATCAAAACTACATTAAAAAATTAAATCAGAGTATATTTATATCTGAATCCAAACTCTGTGATGATGCAAACTACACATGTTGAACAAAATGTCCTATCTTGACTCTTACTTATACATTTTGGAAAATGTGCCTTGACAGAAGATTAATGTACGTGTATTCATGAACAATGGCAGGACTAGAACAGAGGATGTCATCTATATTTGGAAAAGACCAATAAGTGCTCATAACAGGTTCTTACCGGGGTAGCTGTCGAATGTCTCCAGAATATTGTTCATATTTGTAGTTTACCACATGCCACTGGGAACTATAAAATTTACAAGCCTGAAAGAAAGAAAAATGACAATTATTAATATAAAAATTATCATTAAAAGGCTGGGCGCGGTGGCGCTTGCCTGTAATCCCAGCACTTTGAGAGGCTGAGGCGGGTGGATCACCTGAGATCAGGAGTTCAAGGCCAACCTGACCAATATGGCAAAACCCCAAAACTCCGTCTCTACTAAAAATACAAAAATTAGCCGGGCCTGGTGGCGGGTGCCTGTAATCCCACCTACTCGGGAGGCTGAGACATGAGAATAGGTTGAACCCAGGAGGTGGAGGTTGCAGTGAGCTGAGATCACGCCACTGCACTCCAGCTTGGGTGACAGAGTGAGACTTCGTCTCACAAAAAAAAGAAAAAAATATCATTAAAAATAATCAACTGCCTAAGCAAAAAGTACCATGAAGACAGGTCTTGTGCCTCTGGGGTGCTGTGAATGCTAGCAACTTAAAGGTAGATAAGGAGCTTGCTCTTTCCAATCATTTTCAATTTCCCACGGAAATCTAACCATTTCCATTCCATTCTTCCATTAAATAGGGGGAACTATTTAACATATTTATTCTATTTTACTTTATCAAAAAACTAGTTTAATTGCCCCTGAATCCTACCAGATATGCTGCTAACCTCAAGAACCATCATTTTTCAGCTTCCTTTGGCAAGCCCTGACATGATCTAAGAGTTCTTAGTAGGAAAAGATGTTATTATTTATATAAGAGCCTTTTGTCATGATTTTAGCCCATTCCTTCTTGTTCTTACTTCAGTAACCAATCTTTTCCATTTTGTATCATTGCTCCTGTTAGCCTGAAACTAGCTTTTCAGTTTTATCTCATGCCTTCTAAGGCACAGTCTTTCTCTGTGATTATTCATAGTTCTATTTTGTTTTATTTTATTTTTAATTTTTGTGGGTACATTGCAGGTATATATATTTACAGGGTGCATGAGATGGTTTGATACAGGCATGTAATGTGTAATAACCACATCATGGAAAATGGGGTGTCCATCCCCTCAAGCATTTATCATTTGTGTTATGAACCATCCAATTATACTCTTTTAGTTATTTTTAAATGTACAATTAAATTATTATTGACTATAGTCACCCAGTTGTGCTATCAAATAGTAGGCCTTATTCATTCATTCTAGCTATTTTTTTGTACCCATTAGCCATCCCCACCTCCCCTCCACCCCAGCCTCCGGTAACCACCCTTCTACTCCCTTTCTCTGTGGGTTGAATTGTTTTCATTTTTGGATCCCATAAGTAAGTAAGAACATGTGATGTTTCTCTTTCTGTGCCTGGCTTATTTCACTTAACATAATGATCTCCAGTTTATTCATAGATTTTATAAACAGATGTGAATAACTGATAAGCAAAAATGATTTAGAAACATTAATGGCACAAAACAGTTATCATATAGTGGTACGTAATGACTGATTATATAATATTTATGGATGGAAATATTTTCCAAACACCTACCATGCACCTAGCACTGTACAGATCATAGATCTGTAATGGGATTTCACCTGATGGCTTTTGAGACTCCTTTCTATTCTAAAATTACATGATTCTGGGGAGTAAGCAGCTATCACTGGGATTATATGAACACCTGTTCTTTAGCATTAGGGGGAAAATGAAGAGTAATAAACCTATTGCACTGTGAGGAGTAAAGACCTGTGATTGTCTTTGTAAGCAAGAAGGGAATAGGTAAGGTGCAGGACTGCTGCAGCAAAGAAAGCGTTAGCACTGCCTTTGCAGAAAGGATGGAGGGGGGTGGCCTAGTGCACATCATAGAAAGGTGGACGGAGAACACATGTTCCAGGCAAGAGGCTCGAGATGCATGAAAAACGCAGGGCGAGGGGAAGGGGCTATTCTGGATTTTTCTGGCCTGGAGTTCTCTCAGTACCACGGCTTTATTTGTTCAGGGAGGTGCCCACACACAAACTGGGGACTGAGGACAAAACAAGGAGTGACCCTGGGACAGAGGTGGGCATAGGAGGATGACAGCTATGAAGGCAGGACAAAAGGAGAACTTAAAAACGAAACAGTGGCAAGACAGATGAATGTAGAGAAGGATAGTAAAAGGGAAGTCAGGGGATCTGGAAGTACTGGAATGGATGGGGAATTTGAACAAAACAGTATGGTGAGCTGTAGCAACTTGCCAATGCCTGAGCCAATTCTGCAAAGCACGTGTTTCTGGAAATAAGAGGAAAATTGAGCCTTTTTTTTTGAGACGGAGTCTCGCTCTGTCGCCGAGGCTGGAGTGCAGTGGCGCGATCTCGGCTCACTGCAAGCTCCTCCTGCTGGGTTCACACCATTCTCCTGCCTCCGCCTCCGGAGTAGCCAGGACTACAGGTGCCCGCCACCACGCCGGGCTAATTTTTTGTATTTTTAGTAGAGACGGGGTTTCACCGTGTTAGCCAGGATGGTCTCGATCTCCTCACCTCGTGATCCGCCTGCCTTGGCCTCCAAAAGTGTTGGGATTACAGGCGTGAGCCACCGCACCGGGCTGATAATTGAGCCTTAATATGCTCCTTTGCTGAAATGTTTTATCTTCATTTTGGATAAAGATGCCAGGGATTTAGACAAGGAGCATACAGGTCAACAGTATCCCAAGCCAAGGAGACAGAACTTTCATGGTTATAATTCTTTCTCATCCCCTCTCTCTTCCTTTCCTTTTCTTTCTTTCTATCTTGCTGTGGTTCTCAAATGAAACAAAATCCATTTTAAAATGGAAAAAGAAGAGCATAAAACCCACTCCCTTTTTGCATTCCCTATCAGTCCTTTTTCTGTTGTTCAATCCGTTTTCTGTTTCTTTTTTAATGTAGTTCCCCCTAAGTATTTATTTGAATATGAATATTGTTTTTTATTTACTTCATAACATATTCTATAGATTTTTACACTTGCTTTCTAATTTTATAACCACTTTAACTAAGTAGAATAAAATATTATCCCCTAATTCCCTAGCCCAGTCTCCTCATTTTGGAGATCATTCATCCACGAATTCATTGAACAAACATTGAGCCTACTAGGTTACCCGGAGTTGCTCTGGGTAGTGTGAATATAGCAGTTAACAAAAAACAAAATTCCATGCCCTCTTGGATTGACCTCCTTGTGAAGAGCTGATCAATATACTAAAAACTAAGTAAATTGTGTTATATGTTAGAAAATGGTGGTGTCATGGGAAAAATAAAACAAAGGAAAGGGGCTGGGAGATTTGGAACAAGGGAATTAATTTATATAGGCTGGTTAGCATGGAGCTCACAGGAAAGGTGAGACTTGAGCAAAGATGTAAAGGAGAGAACAAAGTGAGTCGTTTTTATGGCTACTTCCAATTTTGGGACATTATAGAAAAAAAATGCCCCAGAGTATATCGTCATGCATATGGCCCTCCTACTCTCCCCCTATACCACCCTATTTTGATTATTTTGTTAGGATAGAATGCTCAAAGTATTTTAAGGATTCTTTGATAAAAATAGAAAATTGCCAAACCAGTGTATATTCTAAGTTAGCAAAATGAAAATAGAGGGTACAGCCTTGGGAACTAGGGGATAGAAGGCTTTATTCTTGTCCTGGGACTAGGACTGACTCCTGATGTGATCTTGGTTGAGACATTTTATTTGTTTGGATCTCAGATTTAGCTCTTGGGCATTCACAATATTGGACTGGATTAGAAATTTCTGCAGCATCATTTCTATCTCCACACTTTCTGATCTGGAGGTTTCAATGGGACACAGATGCAATGACTTACTCACTGCCCTTTCTTGCTATTGATGGTACCTATGTTTGACCATGATAAACATGTACACTCATGCATGTTATGCATGATGTTCACAATATGCCACAGGTGTAGCCGAATCTAAGATATGCTAGTCTTGAATTTCACTGACAAAAATGAATGTGGCACTTTCTTATATTAGTATGATATTAGTAAAAAAAACCCACAAAACTTTCTTTTTTTAAAGCTATAAATGTTTGTCAGATACTGTACTACTAAGCACTTTGCACACAGTCTTAAGCATTCTTTGAGACTATTATTCCCATTTTATAGATTAGAGAGGCAAGCAGAGGTTCAGATCTTTGACCTAGGCCCCATAGGTGGTAGAAATACAATTTCAAACTGGATTTGTCTGATTCTAAAAGTCTATTCCGCTAATTTATAAATTGTTTGATGGTTGCAAACCTTAAAAATGAACCGCACATTTGGACCATCATTCTGGATGTTTTGTGTAAAATTTCTGTTTCCGTTTTAGAATCAGACAGACCTAGTTTTGAATTTTGGTTCTGCCATTTAATAGCTGTGGGATCTCAAATAGCTTAATATCTCTAAATGCTTTTATCTGCCTAAGTAATACCACCTTCGCTAGGATCAAATAATTCGTGTGAAGCGCCTAGCATAGTGTAAGCACTCAATAAGTACTTGCTTAACAACATCAGTTTTCCCAGCAAGTTTGTTTCAATCTATAATTCACATTCACAACAGTTAATAATAACAATTTATATTCCTTGATTATTAAAAATGAAGTCTTTGAGAAATATATTAGGTCTGATTATCAAAGGGTTCTGTTTAATGAAATTACTTCTGATTTTATTTGCTAGGCTTTATATATCTGGTGGTGGGTAGATGAGAATCACAGTTAGACTAGATGACTCCTAAGAATGCTTCTAAATCTGTGATTTCTGTGATTTTGAGAAAGCTAGTGCATTTTACAAACACATAACCATTTCTCCTACATAGTTATGGCATTTTGGAAATGTTACGCATAGAAAATTATTCTCTATTCTTTGTTCCAGCCCACACAGTCACTCTAAGGAGATCATTAAAAACTATTATAATTATGACTACAGCTCCTCTTTGTCCAAAATCTAAGCTGAAATGATCTGTTGCAAATTCAAAGTCATAGGCTACAACTCTGCTTGTTACAGTAAGACAATGACTCCAATTTTCCCTTACTGACTTCCCAGCCCACGGCACCTGTTTTAAAATGCCAGCTCCTCATCCCCTTTCAACTGGAGGCTGCCACAGTCAGCTTCAAAGGCAAAGGCTGTGAATATTGAGCAAGAGCTTTCTGAGATGGTTAATTACTCCAAACAGCGATGTCCTGGCTCATCTTTTTTCATTTATTACGTTTGCTTAGTTAGCTTTTATGCTTGCCATCTCTGCCTGTATGTGTTTAGACACCAAAAAGCAGGCCAAAGTCAACATGGTCAAAGGCTTTTGTGCCATGAGGATAGAGTTTCCTAAAAAGTATATGTCCATGGTCCTTGGAGTGGATAATTAAAATTCAGGCTCCTGGGTCTCACTTGAGATCCACGGAATCAGAATCTCTAGAGGGAGTGCCAAGAAATCTACATTGTAAAAAGTACTACAGGTGATTTTGAAGGAGATAGAGAAATGTTGCTACTTCACCAGGTAGATTCCATGATTCCACATGAGTGATAATGTGGTCCAGTCCTTGTCTGACCATGAACTGAGAGCCTTGGGGTCCTAGTTTCACACAGTGGATTCTGGTAGCTGGAATTATCTTCTTGTTTTCACTCATCTAGACACAGCCTTTTAAAAGGACATATCAACTCCAGTATGAGGTTTTATTTATAGTGGACGTTCAATATTTATTTGTTAAATCAATGATCATCTGTATCATTTTCTTCTGGAAATGACAACAAATGATACTTTGAAAGTTCTAAAAATCTAAATGTTTAAAAATGAGTGGGCTATTATAAAGAACACCCTAAGGTGCTGTAAAGAAAATATTTCATTTTTCTCCTTGTTCCTCTGCTTCAGAGAATCATTAGAATCAATTCAAATCATGTTATATACCTCAAATAGCAATTTGGGTTTGGCAATGCAATTTGTTCATCTCGTAAAAGGGTTGATTATTGAATTCTGGCTACATAGTAATAAGCAAGTAACAGATTTTTTTTTCAGATGCAAAATTATTTTTCTTTCTGGCTATAGAGGTTTATTTAATTACCTGACTAGGTTCTTGCCAGAAAGATTAATGCAAGCATAAATGGTGTTCATTTTGGCCCTTAGTCACCACTGGAAATAATTCTGTATTTGTAAAACGATGGTGGCAATTTTAGTATTCATGCCGTTCTTTATAAAGTTGAGAAGTAATTGTGGCTATTGTATAAATGTTGAAAATGAAGCATCATGAAATTGAGTTTAGGCAAATTATGCATTGAAAGAGTGGCCAGATAATTTATTGTTCACACTGAGACATTTCAGAGTGGAAAGAGGCACTATTAGCAAGGCTGACCCTTAGAACATGAGACTGTTCCTGCAAACCAGGATGTGTGGGTCACCCAACACATTGACATTTTAATGAAAAAGAGAAAAGGCACTGAAGACATTTTTTTTTTTTTTTTTTGGTCTTCAACTAGATCACACCATGTGTTCTTTTAAAGTGTAATAATTAGTTTCTGCAGTATACAAACCAGTTGAACAGTTAATATTTAAAAACTTGGCTGGGCGCGGTGGCTCACGCTTGTAATCCCAGCACTTAGGGAGGCCAATGCGGGCAGATCATGAGGTCAGGAGACCGAGACCATCCTGGCTAACACAGTGAAACCCCGTCTCTACTAAAAATACAAAAAAAAATTAGCCGGTTGTGGTGGCAAGCGCCTGTAGTCCCAGCTACTCGGGAGGCTGAGGCGGGAGAACGGCGCGTGAACCCGGGAGGCGGAGCTTGCAGTGAGCCGAGATTGCACCACTGCTCTCCAGCCTGGGCGACAGAGCGAGACTCCGTCTCAAAAAAACAAAACAAAACAAACAAACAAACAAAAAAACTTATACCACCCACTCTTGAGGCAGAAGTACAAATAATGAATTTGGGCAAAATAAATAATGTAAATATAAGAATGTCTCAGTTTCAGAAATCACAGCACGATCTAATTTAATCTAATTTAACTGATTCCGGTTTTTAAAAAATACTACTTGATATAAGATGCTGTTACTATGTATATAAGCATGCATGCCCATTTGTGAAATATAATGTCATATCAAGGGCCAATCCAGGGAAAAATCATTTTAAGACGATTTTGTTGCTTTGAACTACAGTAGCCTAAATTTTCATTCAGTATCTTTATTCACGGTAAATTGAAAGTGAACCAAAATATTTGGTTTCTCTTTTCAAAATGTGCTGTGTTAAGGCAGTTGAATAAATTATAAAAGTAGACTTTTTGACCTGGGAACATGCACTGTAATTTCCCAGCTAGATCTCACAAGTCATTTGTCAGGACATGAATGATGGATGGTACTAAAACACCTTGGTACTATTATGATCCAATCATTGCTCTCATGTAAGGCATAAAAACTGGGTCATTTTTCAGTGCAATTGAAATTTTAGGTTCAAACTTAAAAATGGGTTCTTTTTTATTCTTATGCTCCAAAGCCTCTAACTTGTACATTTGTGTTTTACTGTGCTCTGGTCTAAAGCTAAATACATATGAGTCATTCATTTGCTGCCCAGTGTTTCAGGATCAGAAAACAGCATTCATTTTTACTTAATTTATTTATACATGCAACCCACTCTCCCAAATCAACTAGTAAGAGACATTCTTATATATGGGCAATGTGAGTGCACATTATTCTACACATGAGATTCAAAAATTAGTATAAAGTATACTAAACAAAGGCATTTTGGTCAAAAGAATGGTTTCTTTGTCAGCTTACATAATATGTGGTCCAAAATTAAACACAAAGCATATAGAATTATTTTAACTATAAAAGTAAAAAAAGAAATTCCCCATGTTTTCTTGAGACAAGATAAATTTCATTCTAGTTAGATATATTTCTTTCAGTTAAAAATGAGCAGCATGAAGTACTTTTAAATTATAGCCAACTCCCCCTCCTCTGTAATTTTCTTCACTATGTTTAGGACGCAAGTCTTATCTTGAATATTCATAATTTTATCCTGAATTAATTAAATGCCACTTGTCTGAGTCCAAATGTGCAAGGGAAGAAGAGGAAGACAAAGAGATTTCATTTTCCATATTATACTCATTGGATCTTATTGTTTTTCATGTTTACAGAATTTTGCTCTGCAATATATTAAGCAGTATTTTGGTACACAATTTAAAGATCAATAAACGGCCTATGGAACTATTTTTAACTTTGGTATGCGTTGGGCACTCTGCCTGAAGAATTCTAATATTTTTATTGGGTTTATTCCTGAAGTGGGTTTATGCTTTGCAAGTAAAGGGACAACAATACCCAAATCCAGTGAGCCCCCATCTTGATTCTTCTTTGCCATTTTATGCCATTGATGCACTTTCTCTCGCTATTGACCCTTCTTCCTTAATTCTGAGATATCGATATCTCCTTGTTCCCCGCTTTCCTCTCTGCCCACTCCTTCTCCATTCCTTACACAGGGTCCTCTTTGCTGCCCCTTAGTGAGAGTGTGGCTCAGGGACTTGCCTTCTCAGTTCCAGCCCAATTCTCTGGTGTTCATGGGCATACTCTTCCAGGTTTAAAGCTTGAATTTTCAAATCTAGAGTAACTGCCCACACTTTCCTGTGCTCCAGACCTATGTATTTATCTTCTTCTTGGATCTCTCTCTGCATGTTGGCAAATAAGGTTATCTTCCTTGCTTCATCCTTCCAGCAATCTTCACTCTCTTCTGGGCACCTTATTTAAATGAATGGCACACCATCTAGGTAATAGCCCAAGCCATAATTATGGGAGTCGTCATAAACACATTCCTCTTCTTTACTTTATTTTCAGTCCCCAACTCCTGTCAATGCTATCTCCTTAATAGGTCTTTACCAGTACCACAATCGCATAGCCACACAGCTCTTTGTAATCATGCACCTGGACTATTAAAACAAATAGTCTCCTATCTGTTAGTATAGCTCTTTGTAATCATGCATCTGGACTATTAAAACAAATAGTCTTCTATCTGTCCAATTTTTCTTCAATCTTATTCCTTCCCAAGCTGACCAATCCATACTCTGGTATGCTTTTAGTTGTTTCTTCTGACAGGCAAACCTGAACTTGTTTATCTTTATTTATTTATTTATTTATTTATTTATTTATTTATTTATTTTTAGATGGAATCTCACTCTGTCTCCCAGGCTGGAGTGCAGTGTGCTGGAGTGCAGTAGTGTGATCTCAGCTCACTGCAAGCTCCACCTCCTGGATTCACGCCATTCTCCTGCCTCAGCCTCCCGAGTAGCTGGGACTACAGGCACCTGCCACCATGCCCAGCTAATTATTTTGTATTTTTAGTACAGACAGGGTTTCACCATATTAGCCAGGATGGTCTTGATCTCCTGACCTGGTGATCCGCCCGCCTTGGCCTCCCAAAGTGCTGGGATTACAGGCGTCAGCCACCACACCCAGCCTTGTTTATCTTCAAGTAGTATACTCCAGGGGGTACTTGTCAGAGTGTGTCGTAGAAATCTAATCGGAGGTCTGTAACTTCTTGCCTGATGGTATGCACCTTGAGGGCAGGGACTGTGTTTAGCCAGTGGTTAAGCCCATGTTGGGTAATGAACCTCCTCTAATCTTTCATCCAATGGTTGATTCTCTTTATCACATACACTTTAGCTTTCAACACAATGTGATCTGTAGTAACAGTAAATCAGTGGGACAAGAAATTTCTATGTAAATTTCACTCTTTGTAAAGATAATTAGCTCCACCTAACTGAATTGCAATTAGCAGAGTCTTATATACCTCGTTTATGCCACTGGATTCACATTTGCCCCTAAGACAAGAGAAAGGCTAATCTGATAATTAGGTAGGGGAATGAAGGGAGAAATTTAAGAGCTAAAAGAGTATTACACTGACATTTATGATCATTGTTAATTACTTCAAACTCTGAGAGTAACATTATTTATACTTATAATTTGCTGTATGAGGGTAAGTACATAGAACTACCATCACTGGGGCTTGTACCGAATTGTGTCTTAGAATTGCATGACCTCCCTGAACACAGGTAGACATTTTCGATGCTAACAGTAAGAATTAAGAATAGAGGGCCCAGCGCGGTGGCTCACGCCTGTAATCTCAGCACTTTGGGAGGCTGAGGCGGGCAGATCACGAGGTCAGGAGATCAAGACCATCCTGGCTAACATGGTGAAACCCTGTCTCTACTAAAAATTCAAAAAAAATAGCCGGGCGTGGTTGCGGGCGCCTGTAGTCCCAGCTACTCAGGAGGCTGAGGCAGGAGAATGGTGTGAACCAGGGAGGCGGAACTTGCAGAGAGCTGAGATTGCGCCACTGCACTCCAACCTGGGCGACAGAGCGAGACTCCACCTCAAAAAAAAAAAAAGAATAGAGGTTTGGCCATGAAAAGAAAACAACTAATTTATCTGATCTCCTGGAGGGTTTAATATTTTCTTTTTCTTCATTAGAATCAGCCTGAATGAAATGCACACCCCGGTTCACCCAATTGTTGATTTCTGTTTTACTTGAACTACATTGTGCCTCTAGTTTCTGGTGATCTCCTTGGATCACATTTACATTAGCATTTCTCAAAGGTGTTTCTTAAAGATACTTGGAGAAAAATGGACAGAATTTCTACATGGTCAAATACATTTTAGAAATGTTTCATTTCATATCCCCTTCTAAGACAGTCTTGATGGATATTAGCTAATTAAAGACTCTGAATGTGTGTGTGTGTGTGTGTGTGTGTTTCTATGTGTGTGAGACACTTAGGAACATCGTGCAGACCTAGCCTCTTGCAGAATATTCTGTGCCTACATAAAGTTGGCTTCTGCCCTGATTTAAATGAGTTGTGTGTGTGTGTGTGTGTGTGTGTGTGTGTGTGTATTTTTTATGGACAGCTAGAGATTTCAACAACATTTACTTCACCTTAAATCATATTTGTATTTACCATTTAGTCTTGGGTCCTGTTTTCATTTTTTTTTCCTTTCCAGAATTCATTTCTCGTTTGAACCCCTTGCTTAAAATCTGAACTTTTCCTTGCCCCGGTAACCTAGTACTATTTGGATGAAGACAGTACATAATCATCATCGTTTGGGTGTGTGTGTGAGTGTGTGTGTGTGTACATGTGTAGATGTGGCTGTAGAGATAAGTATTTGCTTTTATTCTTTTTTATTTTTCTACGGACAGAGTCTCACTCTGTTGCCCAGGCTGAAGCTCAGTGGCATACGCATGGCTCAGTCATGCAGTCTCAAATTCCTGAGCTCAAGCCATCCTCCTGCATCAGCCTCCTGAGTATTTGGGACTGCAGGTGCACACCATCATGCCCAGCAAATTAAAAAGTTTTTTTTAGAGATAGAGTCTCACTATATGGCCCAAGCTGGTCTTGAACTCCTGAGATCAAGCAATCCTCTTGCCTTGGCTTCCCAAAGTGCTGGGATTACTGGTATGAGCCACTGCACCCAGCCTGCTTCTGTTCTTTCAATGTTATCATACCTCCTAAGTCCCCAAGAGTTTTATGCCATGATCAAAATGAGACTTGGATGAAGTCTCCTCACTTCATCCCGCGGGAAACCTGCAGCAGCGTTGGTTTCCAGAAATCAGAGAGGGCTTTCTTGTCAGAGTAACTTGCTACTTTAGTACTTTGTCAGTATTTCTCTCAGTCATTCAGCTGAAGTGGTCCCTAGACCTTTGTTCCCTCTTGAGCCACTGTATTATTCTCAATTCTTTGCTCCCTCATCTCCTTTTGTTAAGAGAGACTGAACCAAGAGCTTGGTTTTAATTAGTGTGCTGAGCTTTCTTCCAACTTTATATGATCCCTTTGTGTATATTAAAATAAAAGCTTCGTTATAGAAGTTTTGCTTAGGAAGTTTGCATCCTATTTCTAGATCGCTTTAATTGCCCCCCTCTCCTCCTCAAACCCCTTGTGGGAGTGGTGCTTGTTTTATCACGGAAGTGTTTAGATATTTTTTATGGTTATGGATGTTCATTTTAAGCCACTTAAGCAGATTCAGATAAAGACAATGCTCTCCAGTAGTTGTTTTCCAAGTGTTTTCATACTATTGCTATATTTATTTTCAGAATCACAGCATTAGGATTTTTCATATCCCTATTTAAAGATGGAAAAACTAAGGCAGAAAGGTTAATAGTTTGCCAAAATGAAGGATATGTTCCCTTGTGAGGAGTGGAAGTACCCTCATCCAGTCAGGCTAGTGAGCATGTGGTATAAAGGAACTTATCAAAGGATCAGAGACAATAAAATGTGTAAGAACATGGAATATGACGTCAAAGATAGCAGAGCCTTAATTCTGGCGAGTTCATTATTCATTCAGAGCCTGTTTTCTAGGCTGTAAAATGAGGCAGTAATACCTATTTCACAGAGTTCTCAAAAGTTTTCACATACACACAATGTATAAGCAACTGTGTACTCAACTAGAGCTTGATGTTAACATGCAGTGTTTTAATGGATGTGAAATAAGCCTATGCTTTTGTGTGGGGAATGTTTAATTTTACATTTAAGAGATAGGGAGGAGAATTAATAACAGATAAAACAGAAAAGGAAGAAGCTGTTCATTTTAGTGAACTCCCATTAAAATATGATGTCATTCAAGATTAAAAAAAAGAAAAGAATGCCTAATGCCTTTCATGAGAAGCTGAGAATTGTCAAAGTAGAGAGCAGTGAGAGAAAACTCAAATTTTTTACTGAGCTGGATGTGTTGAAACTAGATTCTTGCCAATCTGTTGCCTAGCAACCATGGTATTTACCCTTGCCACCCCACAGTGAGCCGCAGGGCAATGTAGCACAGGGTGGACCAATAATGTTGCTTAATACACTTGTGGTAGGTCAAGCAAGTGTTTCTACAAAGCTCTACAAACGTCAATGAATTCATTTCAGTGCTAGCATAATCTAGTTTCAAAAATCCAGCCAATGTTCCTGAAAGTGTGGCCCACTGACTGTATGCATCAGAGTCACCTGAGCAGAAACCACAGTGGGGCTGTGAGGGTGAAGACTCAGAGAAGTTTTCTTTCCAGAGGAACATAGCAATTTTATAGCAAAACACCCTATTGGCAGTTAGCATCGCAGTTAGGAGCCCAGGGACGGAGCTGGTGGCATGTGTCCAGATGTTGGATCTGTCTATTCCTGGTTGTCTAATGCTGGCTGGGCAAGTTTCTTAATATTTCTATGACATAGTTTCCTTGTTATTAAAAGGTGATAATGATGATAATAACAAACATATGTTTGTAATTGCTACAAGTAAAGGGCTTAGAAGTGTATCTGGCACGAAGTAAGCAGTCAATAAAGGTTAGCTGCTATTAGCAATTGGGGTCAAGACTTTTTGCAGTGTAATTCTCTGGGACCATTTCCCAGTCTTAGCTCAGCTCTTTGGTGACCTCTTTCTTTTTATCTGCTGTCTCCAGGCCTGACTATTCATGTTCCATTATCATCACGGGATATTTGTAAGCAGGGCTTATCTTCTTCCCATCCTATAAAGCACAGGTTTCACTTTATCTTTATCCTTAAAATCAAGGACTACTATGGGAGTTTTTGCAGGGTTTTCAGTACTAGTGACACAGAAAAATTAGCAGGAAATAAGGTAGTTTTGTCCCAGTCTTCCTCCTTTCTCTCTCTCTTTTTTTTTTCTATTTTAGATCCATACAGTTGAGAAAAAATATGATAAGAAGATTCATTCATGTTGCCCAAGAGAGTTGAATGTTCTGTCCTGAGCTTTGCAACATAAAAGTTTAGCAGATATTTCGGATCTAGGGCGAAAGGCACTCTACTTGGCTTCTCGTTGGAGCAGTTCTTAGAGAAGTAAGACGCTGAGGTACAAGAGAGAAAAGAAGTCTACAAGCAGTTGAAAGGGAATTAAGGTGGGAACAAAAGTGAAGGTGAGAAATTTCCCCCAAGGAGCAATAATAAAATAAAGGCAAATTTTGTTGTCAACTTGTCCTCACCTGAAGGTGACATTCTCAGAGAACTACGGATAGATGAAAAGATCTATCTGGACATTTGAAGTTGTGAGGTAGAAGCTCTTGAAGCACAAGCAAAACTGAAGGCCTCTGGGAACCCTAGAATAGTCCTTTGAAGTCTCTTGTGTTGTATGGATCCACTTATCTGCTTTTCATGCCATCTTTCCCCTGGAAAAGTAGCTACACTTGAAACCTTGGTTGGATCTAGAGATTGGGGATGAAGGTTCTGAATGGTCCCAGAATTTAGAGTTCAGGCTAACTGGCCCCTATCTTGAAAGCATGCCTGGCAATAAAATGAGGCAGTGTTAATAGGCAGGAGCTGAAGGAGGCTGGCAGCCAAATCCAAGGCTCTGAAAGCCTTGGGTTCTAGAGACTCAGAGCCACGAGCTAGGAACACTTGTTCATGTGAGAGCAATTGGAAACTGCTGAAAGCTGGAAATATACAAATGCCATATACACCCCCAAAGAGAGCAAAAGGACCATGAAATGAAAAGTTCCTAAAACGATAGAAACATTTATAAATCCATTGTAGTTGGATTAAAAACAACTGATAATGGACTATGTTTGCTGAATGTAATTGACTTCTATGACAGAAAGACAAGCCCAACAGGTGGAATCCTAAAGCAAGACACGCATGAGATTTTGAGTGCTCCACATGCCATTTTCATCAGCAAACTAAAACAATAATAATAATCATAATAAAGAATCTGAAGTAGTCTTTTAGGTAATTATCTAATGACTTGAAGAATTATGTTGGATTTTTAACTTTTGCAGACAAGTTTAGGCAACAGGCTTCAGTTGCTTCCAATTCTGGCAGCATTTAAAAATACATTTTTTTTTTTTTTGAGTGGAGTTTTGCTCTTGTTGCCCAGGCTGGAATGACGCGATCTCAGATCACTGCAACCTCCACCTTCTAGGTTCAAGTAATTCTCCTGCCTCAGCATCCCAAATAGCTGGGATTACAGGCATGTGCCACTACTCCCGGGTAATTTTGTATTTTTAGTAGAGACAGGGTTTCACCATGTTGGTCAGGCTGGTCTCGAACTCCTGAGCTCAGGTGATCCACCTGCCTCGGCTTCCCAAAGTGCTGGGATTACAGGAGTGAGCCACCATGCCCAGCTGCCCCCATCTCTACTAAAAATATATTCTAACTAATTTTTTCCAAAATAGCTTTTAAATTACAAAATTTATGTGTAATATCACAGCAGAAGAGAATTATATAAGTTGAAAATCAATCTCTCCCCTCCCACTAGAGTCCCAAACTTGTGAGGTAGCCAATGTTATGAGTTTGATGTGTGCATTCTTTTATACTTTTCCTAGCCTTATATAAACATATTTGTGTATATATGTATAGGTTTTATATCTTTCGTGATATCATACTACAATTCTGTGACTTGCTTTTTTCTCCTAACAATATATTATGGGCATCAGGCCGGGCATGGTGGCTCACGCCTGTAATCCCAGCACTTTGGGAGGCTGAGGTGGGCGGATCACTTGAGGTCAGGAGTTTGAGACCAGTGTGGCCAACATGGTGAAACCCCATCTCTACTAAAAATACAAAAATTAGCCAGGCATGGTGGTGGGTGCCTGCAATCCCAACTACTTGGGAGGCTAAAGCAGGAAAATCGCTTGAGCCCAGGAGGTGGAGGTTGCAGTGAGCAGAGATCGTGCCAGTGCTCTCCAGCCTGGGTGACAGAGGAAAGACTCCATCTCCAAAAAAGAAAGAAAAAAAAATCATGGGCATCAAAACTAAGCTATTTAAATAGATATAATTTTTTATTTGTTTTATATTATTACAAAATATAAATGTGAAAAAATTTTAGCCTCACCCTTATTAATTGATAATTCAAAATTTCCAATGCAGCATATATGTCTTATGAATTACATTTCAAAAGTTACAGATGTGAGTATTTCAAACACCATGTGATCGTGTTTCTTTCACTATATTGTTATTATTGCTAAATGGTATTTATCTTAAAATTTTTCTTCCCTAAAATTGTTCTTTTAATTTCTATTTCCATGACTACTAGTGAGGCTGAGCAACCCTGTATGTCTCTTAGCCTACTGCATTTCTTCTTTTAAGCAGCCTGGCCATATCTTTTGCTCATATTTTCTCCGGTTATTTGTCTTTTAAAAAATTAATTTGTAGGATTTTGAATACTAGGAATGTATATATTTATATGTGAGTGTGTGTGAGTGAGTGTGTGTGTTCAGCAAAAGACATAATGAGTTACAAATGATTTCTCTGATTAAATATTTTATTTTGACTCTGTTTATGGTACTGTCCATTCGTCATATACAAATTTTAATTTTTTATTTGGTTAAATCTGTCAGTTTTCCCTAACTTCCCACTTAAAAATGTTTTCCTACATTTTTATAACCTTTGTTTTTATTTTGTTTGTTTGTCTGTTTATTTATTTATTTATTTGAGACAGAGTCTCGCTCTGTTGCCCAGGCTGGAGTGCAGTGGCACAATCTCTGATCACTGCAAGCTCCGCCTCCCAGGTTCACACCATTCTCTGGCCTCCCCCTGCCAAGTAGTTGGGACTACAGGCACCTGCCACCACGTCTGGCTAATTTTTTGTTTTTTGTTTTTGTATTTTTAGTAGAGACGGGGTTTCACCGTGTTAGCCAGATGGTCTCGATCTCCTGACCTCGTGATCCGCCTGCCTTGGCCTCCCAAAGTGCTGGGATTACAGGCGTGAGCCACCGCACCCAGCCTATAACCTTTGTTTTTAAAACTTAGACTCTTTTTTTCATCTGGAATTTATTTTTGTATGTAATATGAGATATGGACACAACTTTATTTTCTTCCAAAATGGATAGTTGAGTAGTATTTGTTGAATTGGCCACTCTTCCCCAGAGACTTTGAAGTGCCATCTTTACTATTTCTTACATAATACTATGCACTTAAATTTGTTTTAGGTATTTTTTGTTTCACTGGTTTATTTGTTCATTCCAGAACACAGAAAAAGATGTAGAGTGCCCTAATTTATTTTTTAAAGCTAGCATCTCTCTAAGGAAAGGAAAAAAGAAAACTAGAGCCAAATTTCACTCATAATATAAACTCCAAAATTTGAAATAAAGTAAAAACAATTAGAAGGCAACTCGGTATTAAGGTAATAATACAACTTGAAGTAGAAAGTTTATACCAGAAATACAAGTAGGGATCCACAGGACAACAGCCCATTGATTTTATTACAGTGCTGACTAAAACAGAAAAGCTGTTGTATTAATAGGACGCATATGCATGTGATAACAGGGCAGCCAGTCTTTATAAACACTCTAAAATTTCATAGAAAGACACCTTTTAAAACACAATAAAGAAACGCCGGAAACGAACATAAAACACCATCTTTCATAAAGGATGAAAGAATACTAAGGTCTTCCCCTAAATTCAAGAAAAAGACATATTGCCTGGTATTAGCATTATTATTCAATATTGTTTTAGGGATATAAAATAATAGAATAAGATAAAAATCAAAGAAACAATATACTTATTAGAAAAGAAGAAAATTTTACTTGTTTACGCCTACACACCTAAGAAATTAAATACGAACTATTAGGATAAGAGTTTAGCAAGCTAGTTATTTATATTAGGAAATCAACAGCTTTTGAAAAATATCAGTAATTAACAGTAAGAATTAATTCATTAAGTAATTAACAGTAAGAAAAAGAAATGGAGTTTTAAAATTCCACTCAGATTTGTGACAAAGTTATAAGGACCTTAGAATAAATTTTACAACAAAGTTAAAGATCTTTATGAAGAAAATGCAATGTATTTCTGAAGAATGCACAAGACCTGGTTAAACTTCCCCGTTAGGAAGTCAATGTTATAAAAATGTCAAATCCTGCCTAAGTTAACACATATTTATTGCAGACCAGGTTTGAATAAGTCTGATTGTCTGGTATAAAAAATTATTTGCCAACTTTTTTAAAGAATAGTGACACCCTACTGTATGCTAAGACTTTCTCTAAGGCAACTCTAAACAAAATATTATCATACTGATATCACACACTATTTTTATCAGTAAATGTGAAAACAGTATTCTCAGATATCCTGATGTTATCTGAGTCTGCATTTTTTCTTTTTTCTATCTCCTTAAAAGGTATTGTAATGCAATGTGAACTTTGGGAAATACATTCAAAATAATGGAATTGGGAAAAAAAAGACCGATAAAACAATGATCTGAACTGAACAGTACAACAGAAAATATGTACAGTCATACTAGTATTAATATGTACATTAATAAGGCTAGCTTATGTAACATAAATATGTTAAGAGCCGAGAAAAGATATTGCTATTGTATGCAGCTTTAATGAATTCCTAGTTGGGACACACCACTTTCTCAGGATTCAAGACTGAACTTAGATTCCACTACTTTCAGTTTGACCTGTGCTGGGCTAAATTTTGTCACCATTTTTTTCTATAAGGAAAGGATAAGCATCATTTATTTATTCAGTAAACATCTGCTAAGTAGCTGCTATGCACTGGCTCAATTCCTGCTGTAAAGCTGCCTGGAGTCTGGTTAGAAGAGAAAGAAGCTGTTTTGTAGGCCTCTTACACACCAATAAAATGCAAGTCAATGCTATACCCAGAGATGTTCTATCAGTCCCTGATGTAGTTTGGCTCTGCGTTCCCACCCAAATCTCATGTTGAAATGTAATCTCCAATGTTGAAGGTGTGGCCTGGTGGGAAGCATTTGGATCATGGGGGTGGATCCCTCATGAAAGGCTTGTGCCATCCCCTTGGTGATACATGAGCCCTAGCTCTGAGTTCACATGAGATCTGGCCATTTGGCTGGGCACAGTGGCTCATGCCTGTAATCCCAGCACTTTGGGAGGCCAAGGTGGGCAGATCACTTAAGGTCAGGAGTTTGAAACCAGCCTAGCCAATATGGTGAAACCCCATCTCTACTAAAAATACAAAAATTAGCCTGGCATGGCCGGACGCGGTGGCTCATGCCTGTAATCCCAGCACTTCAGGAAGCTGAGGTGGGTGGATCACTTGAGGTCAAGAGTTCGAGAGCAGCCTGGCCAACATGGCGAAACCCTGTCTCTACTAAAAATACAAAAATTAGCCAGGTGTGATGGCGTGTGCCTGTAATCCCAGCTACTTGGGAAGCTGAGGCACAAGAATTGCTTGAACCCGGGAGGCAGAGGCTGCTGTGAGCAGAGGTGGTGCCACCACACTCCAGCCTGGGTGACAGAGAGACACACTCCCTCAAAAAAAAAAAAAAGACATCCACTAGTTAGAATATTTGGAATTATCTATTGAAAATGAGAGGAAGATAATAATAGTAAATTGCATTGAGAATCCCCTGGGAAAAAGCAAAAGCCTTAAAATAAAGCATTGGAAGCATCACATTTACCTCCTTCACCAGTAAATTTTCTGCCTTGTGCTCTGCATCTTCAGGTACTGTTGAGTACAACGTGCGGATATCCCAGGAAACTGTGGCTGCCTGAAACGAACAATGAAAAGAAATTGAGTCCTCCGGCTTAGAAGTGTCGAGCAGACCAGCACACTGAACACACAAAAGGGAAGTCTTTTAGATCTTAGTATTTAAAGTTAACAGAAGACAGAGACACTTCTGTAGTTCTTCCCAATTTAATCTCTAGGAGAGAAGATGCAGACATTTATTTGATTACCAGTACTAGTATTTTTACAACAGTTACTGTTTTATTAGTGCAGCTCATAGTTTTAAGCTGTTTCCCCCTTTGCAGAAAACAAAAATTTAGGCATCTGTATGTTTTCAATTTAGCTTATTTCTATTGGAATCTTTTTTTTTTTTTTTTGAGACGGAGTCTTGCTCTGTCGCCCAGGCTGGAGTGCAATGGCGTGATCTCGGCTCACTGCAACCTCCGCCTCGCAGGTTCAAGCGATTCTCCTGTTGCAGCCTCCCTAGTAGCTGGGATTACAGGTGCCCACCACCACCCCCAGATAATTTTTGTATTTTTTAGTAGAGACAGGGTTTCACCATGTTGGTTAGGCTGGTCCTGAACTCCTGACCTCAGGTAATCTACCCTCCTCGGCCTCCCAAAGTAGAATCTTTTTTATTATTGCTGCTAAGGCTAAAATAAATTTGAAATGAAGAAGAAAACTTACAAAATCAGCATTATTTTAATAATATCATAAATAATCTCAAATATCAAAGGATAAACACAGTCCCTTTTAGAAGCTAACTGTGCGTGTGTGCGTGTGCCTGTGTGTGTGCACATGTAGTCGTAGTTAGGGGTGGGAAGGAAGAAAGAGTGTTTAGTAAATCTGAACCTTGAAAAAAATAGGTTGTGTTTTTGGTGTCTTTATTTTTGCTGAAATAAGCAAACTTTTTCAACTTCCATGCTAAATAAACAATATTCTTTTAAATGAATATATGTTAATTAATATCTAAAGTACTTCTTAAAACATCACAAACAGAATTTCATAGATTATTGCCTCTTATATGTCTTCAGTCCATGAAGCACAGGAGAATGAAATGCCCTAAAACAGCAAGTTTCCACTTCCAGCCATCTGCTTCCTTTAGTTTGTGCACCTCAGTAGTTACAGGGATGCTCAGGTGATAAGTCTGTGACATCCATGGTACCAACAGCTGAGATCTCGTATATTGCACATCCCCCAAATCACAGCTATTCATTTAAACTGCTCTAGATTAGCTGTTGGAACAGATAAGAATCTCCAAACCCATCCTCAGTATTGGAGAAGATGGGTAGGGAGGGGTCAAGGGAGTTTTGTCTTCCGAGTTCACAGCCCTTGCTGGCAGCTCTGCCACCAAGGGCGGTGTCCTTCCCATCATTCCTTCTCTTCCAATCCTGGACTCTTATTTTCTCCAAATCTCTCCTTTCTTCACTCCTGATGTAAGCTCGGTAAGTGCAGGACATTTGATTTTATTCACTTATAACCTCAGTGCTAGTTGGATACCTAAATGATTCTTTGTTGAATTTATTGACTGTGTGTACATGTGTATTCCATAAGAGGATGAGAGTGTGTGGGAGCATATATGAGTGTGTGGGGGTTGTGTGTGTGTGTGAGCATGTGCAATTGGGTGGGTGTGTCTGTGCAATGAGTGTGTGTGGAGTGTGTGTGCATGAGAGTGTGTTGCATTTGAGTGCGTGTGTTCGTATGGTGTGTGTATGTGTTATGTGAGCATGTGTGGTGAGTTTGTGGTGCGGTGTGTGTGTGGTGTGCGTGTATGTGTAGTGCTAGAGTGTGTGACGAATGTGTATATGTGTGAGTGTGTGTGGTGAGTGTGTATGTGTATGTGGTATGAGTGTGTGTGGTGTGTGTGTATGTGGGGTGTGTGTATGTATGTACTTGTGGTGTGTGTGTAGTGTGTATATGGTGTGAGTATGAGTGTGGTTTGGGTCTGTGAGCATGTGCAAATGAGTGTAGTGTGTATGTGCAATGAGTATGTGTGTTAGTGGGTATACATGAGTGTGTCGCATTTGAGTGCGTGTATGTGTAATGTGAGTGTGGTAGTGTATGTGTGGTGTGAGTGTATGTGTGGTGTGAATGTGGGCATGTGTGGTGTGTGTGTGGCGTGTGTGAGTGTGTGTATATGTATGTGGGGTGTGAATGTGTGTATGGTGTGTGTGGTATGTGTGGTGTGTATGTGTGGTGTGAATGTGTGTGGTGTGTGTGTGTATGTGTGGTGTGTGTGTTTGTGGTAAGTGTATGTGTATGTGTGATGTATATACGCACAGTGTGTGTGTGGTGAGTGTATGTGTGGTCTGTGTGGTGTATGTGTGGTGTGTGTGTGTGGGGAGTGTGTGTATGTATGTGTGGTGAGTTTATGTGTATGTGTGGCATGTATATGTGTGGTGTGTGTATGTGTGGTGTGTGGTGGGTTTGTATGTGTGTGATGTGTATGTGTGGTATGAGGGTGTGTGGTGTGTATGTGTGGTGTGAATGTATGTGGGTGTGTCATATGTGAATGTGTGTAGGTTTGTCTGCATGTGTATGTCTGTACACATGTGAATGGGTGTGATGTGTCAGTGTGAGTGTGTGTGGTGTATGTGTGGTATGAGTATGTGTGATGTGTGTCTGTATATGTGGTGTGAATGTATGTGGTGTGTGTGGTATGTGAATGTGTGTAGAGTGTGTCTGCATGTGTATGTCTGTACACATGTGAATGGGTGTGATGTGTCAGTGTGAGTGTGGGTGGTGTGTATGTGGTGTGAGTGTGTACGTGTGGTGTGAATGTGTGTGGTGTGTCTGGTATGTGAATGTGTGTGGAGTGTGTCTGCATGTGTATGTGTGTACACGTGTGAATGAATGTGATGTGTCAGTGTGTATGTGTGGTGTGAATGTGTGTGGTGAGTGTTGTGTGTGTGTAGAGTGTGCGTGTGTCTGTCCACGTGTGAATGGGTGTGATGTGTTGGTGTGAGTGTGTGTGCATGTGCACATGCATGTCGGGAAGCACGGGGTTTGTATCCTGTGAAAGAGGAAGAATGTCATGTAGATTTAACAAGATCAGAGGATGAAAAATAATGAGAAAACTAGGATCTAGAGACATCAATGATGAAAATGAATGCTCGCCCTAAAGCACAGCTGTGGACTGAGCTCCCTGGGCCACTGCACTTGCTCCAGGATTTAACTGCAGCTGTATACTCAGAAGAGGCTGTGGCTACCAATTCAAACCAGGCATAGGTGCAGGGAGCAAGCATAGTGCCACGGATGGAACAGGGAGCCGTTGCTTTGCATGCAAAGTAAGATAGAGCCAATTTGGATCTTATTATTTACATTTTACTTTTTGTTGCTGTTGTTGTTGAGACAGGGTCTCATTCTGTTGGCCAGGTTGCAGTGCGGTGGTACAATCACAGCTCACTGCAGCCTCGACCTCCGGGGCTCCAGTGATCGGCCTCCCCAGTAGTTGAGACTACAGGTGTGCACCACTATGCCTGGCTAATTTTCACTTTTTTTTTTTTTTGTAGAGACAGGGTCTCACCATGTTGCCCAGAATGGTCTCCAGCTCCTGGACTCAAGTGATCTGCCTGTCTCGGCTTCTCAAAGTGCTGGGATTACAGGCATGAGCCACTGTGCCTGGCCTACATTTTACATTTTTAATTCCTTTAGAGTTCCCTTCTTCAAGTTGCTTATTTTATGCTATTCACTCTGTTAGAAGATAAATAGTAAATAAACTATATTGAAGTTTTGGAGTAGAATATTAAGAACCATGCCTAAATTGAGCTTTGGGGATTACTGCTGAATTTAAATGATCTAGGATGCCTTTGTTTCCTATTCGGATGGATAATTTACAGATATATGGTGTTACTTGCTTGGTTTCCAGGGAATATTACATATTATAATCTACTGGGAACATTAGACATTTTTCTTTCTAATTAAAAAAATTCTATATTATGGCCATTATTAATAAAATTTTTATACAAAAATGCAAGCTATTCCTCTTTTCCATTTTCCACTAGAGTATCCATTGTTTTCTTGACTTTTTAAAAAAATACTTTAAGTCTGATGGAGAGTAGAGTAACATGACCCAGAATTAAGCTTATAATTAAGTAAAACATAAATAATAAGATCTAAATTGGCTCCATCATATTTTGCATGTGACACAACTACTCCCTGTTCCATCTATGTAGTAAACTTACTGTCCCACTATGATCACTGCTCTGTGACATAATAAAATAAAGTGGGCCGGGCACGGTGGCTCACGCCTGTAATCCCATCCCTTTGGGAGGCTGAGGTGGGCAGACCAACTGAGGTCAAGAGTTTGAGACCAGCCTGGCCAACATGGGAAAACACTGTCTCTATTAAAAAAAATTATATATATATATATATATATATATATATATATATATATAATGTATATACACAAAAAATAGCCAGGCGTGGTGGCGGGCACCTGTAATCCCAGCTACTCAGGAGGCTGAGGCAGGAGAATCACTCGAACCTGGGAGGGGGAGGTTGCAATGAACCAAGATCATGCCATTGCACTCCAGCAATGTTGCTGGGCAACAACAGCAAAACTCTGTTTCAATAAATAATAATACTAACGTGAACACATAGCTAATTTAAGAAGCTTTTTGTTTGTTTGCTTGTTTTATTGGTAAGTTTCTGGAATGTAGGCTTGGGTTCCCCATAACAGTAATCACATGGCTACTAGATTAGTAATGTCCTATAGTTAGATAGGCCCCCAAATACATAAGGTAATGTTCACATCCAATTTATGAGACTGCGAATTAATTCAGGTCGAGTTACAAAAATTGCTTAATCATGTGTACAATGCCTGGTGGTCTCTTGTTATAAAATGATGTTGACTTTTTACTAAATGAGACAACAGGCTGAATTATGCTCTTGGAACCATGTGATAAACCTAAAACATTATTTTACAATATGTGCAGTTATTGCATATCTAATATCCTGTGCAGGTTACACAAGGTATAGGAAAGAGAATACATGTATGATGTATGCCCATAACGTGCTATTGATCTTAGTTGTATTTTATTATAATGCTGGAGCATTTGTCTGAAAAAGTGCAAGGACAGCCAGGCGCTGTGGCTCATGCCTATAATCCCAGCGCTTTGGGAGGCTGAGGCGGGTGGATCACCTGAGGTTGGGAGTGTGAGACCAGCCTGATCAACATGAAGAAACCCCGTCTCTACTGAAAATAAAAATAAAATAAAATAAAATAAAAATTAGCTGGGCATGGTGGCACATGCCTGCAATCCCAGCTACTCGAGAGGCTGAGGCAGGAGAATCGCTTGAACCTGGGTGGCGGAGGTTGCGGTGAGTCGAGATGGCGCCACTGTACTCCAGCCCGGGCAGCAAGAGCAAAACTCCATCTCAAAAAAAAAAAAAAAAAAAAAAAAAAAAAAAATATATATATATATATATATATATATATATATATATATATAGTGCAAGGACTCCACAAGTTTCCACTTTAAAAACTGTGGCACTTCTTCTCATTTTAGATCTCTTTAATGTGTCTCCACTGAAGCAAAAATGAATTGATCAAATACAAAGAAAACTATAAACAATCATATTTGGTAAGGGTTTTAATATGGTTACAAAGAATTTTTTCTTTTCTGAGAATCAGATGCTTTCAGACCACTACAAATTGTCTTGACCACAAGAGATTTCCTGTTCTCTTTTATAAAACTCTGGTCAACAATTAGTATAGCTCAATAGCATAAAAGGGATCTGAAACTGCAGTGGAACTCAGCTGAGCTTCTCCTTTGGTGGGAGGATTTCATAAGGAGCCTATCTATTGTCCAGAGATCAGGCATTTGGAAATAAAAACTGTCCTGAAATGATGCATGCAGGCCTGTGTTTACAGTTTCAGGTCCATGAGATCCAGACATCCTCCCTTGCAGCCCTGTCACTTTCTGGTTCCTTGTAGCCGGCAGTGGGTGGTCTTGGAGGTTTTGTTACAGCCACCAATCTGCTGGCTACACTGGCTACAGAAGACTTCCTTCCAAGCACATCAGGACTATCTCTCAACTGGCCAAAGGTCACTGTAAAAGTCTAAAACAGGGCTGCTTATCCTATCTTGGGGCTGAGAAAAGCTTCCTCTGACAGTATTGTAGCTTCCCCCTGTTCAAAAAGGAGGACAAAATGATGGTGTTTAAAGTAATCAATCAGTCTAAGCTTGGGGAGTTATAAGCCTCACAATAAGAACTATTAACTAAAACTTCGTGATTAATGACCCTCAGCATGTGTTTAAAAGTGATTTTAACCTAAATTTCTCAGACATCGATATTGCCTTTTATTCTATTAGAGAATGTCCTTAGATTACATTAGTTGCTTGAAAAACATCTTTTACCACATTCAGAAGAGTATTGTTGTGATTTTATTTTACTTATTGTTTAAATACATGAGAATATTACTTTAGTACCTGATTTGTGCTTTAAAGGGAAAGCCCTTCTTGTTTTGCTGGGGTTAAACTGTACGGCAAATATACAAATAATGAACAGTTGTCTATTACTTGATAGCAGTCATTCCTGCCAAGTTAAGCATGAAGACGCAGTGTTGTAGTATTTAGGTATATAGTGGTGATAGAATCCTATAACAAGAAGTTCAAGGTGTTTTACTCTTGGATTGACAAACTACTGAGCCAGTCATTTCACTTCTTTTTTGTGACTTATTTTCCAGGCTCCAAAACATGTCTCATCTCCTCTAAAGAGGTGAGGACCAAACATTCTACATATGGGAAGATGTGAGCATTAATAGAAACGAGTTGCTCCAACAATATAAAGACACCTACTGCACCAGGACCTCCCCCTGGCAAAGACTCTGAGGTCTGTGGTCTGAGTTTACCATCCAAGAAAGCCCAGTGAAGAGGGTTGCCTGCTGCGAGGCCTGCAGACATGGTCTAGGGAAGAGAAATGGACTGAAGAGCGGCCCAGCACTGCCAGCTCTCACCGGCTCCATCCCACCTGGCTGCCCGCATTTCTCCTTCAGGGCCAGCCTCATTCCTGCACAGGGCCTTTGCCCATGCTCCTCTGCCTCTCCAAAAGTCTTTTTCTTTCCTCATTCTTTAGAAATCTCAGGTTTGTATAGGTGCCAGCTCCTTTTCAAAAGCTTTCTAATTCATCCAACACACATTTCTCTTCCCTGAATGCTGTTATTTACTCACCGTAGCACACGTGAAGTCTGCAGCTTACCCATAGAATATTTTAGGCCCAAAGGTTATGCTGCTGATGAATTCAGCTGGTCATTTTACCTGTGTGTTTTATTGTTTATAAGCAAGCCACATTACATCTGCTTTGGGGGTAAAATATAACAACTGTAAAATAAGTTTTGCCATGTTCCTTATTACTCCTTTGCTATGTTCCATTCATTCCTTTTAAAGAATAAAGTGCTCGTATCTACATATATGCTTTCATGATTCCTTTGTATCCTTCCTGTGATCACGTGCACCACCTCTATCCTAACACATAGAACGGCTTTTTAAAAAAACCATCTAATTGAGATATAACTGATCTGTCATAAAATTTATCCTTTAAAAGTATAGAATTGAGTGGTTTTTGGTATATTCACAGAGTTGTGCAACCATTACCACGATTTAATTACAGAACATTTTCATCATGCCCAAAAGAAACCCCATATCCACTAGCATTCACTTCTCATTTTCCCATCTCCCCAGCCCATGGCAACCACTAATCTCCTTTCTCTCTCTATGGATTTGCCTATTTTGAACATTTCCTACACGTGGACTATATGGTCTTTTGGGACTGGCTTCTTTCACTTAATACAATATATTCAAGGTTGATCTAAATTGCAGCATGTATCAACATTTCATTCCTTTTTATGGCTGAATAATAATGACATTCCATTTTATGGATATACCACATTCTGTTTACCCACTCATCAGTTGATAGATTATTTGGGTTATTCTCATTTTGGGGCTATTATGAATAATGCTTCTATGAACATTTGTGTCCAAGTCTGGTGTGGACATACATTCTTAGCACAATCAAACACAGACCAGGGTCTCCACACACATTCTTACTGAAATGAAATAAACAACCAGAACTGTTTCACTACAGTACTTATTTTCTAATGGCATCACTCACTGTGGGATTCAGGAAGTTAATATTTCCCCCAACTTGTGTGCCTTTTTTTCTAAGAAGCGTCGGCCAAAAGCATGCTGTTTAGACAGAAACTAATAGTAAAAGTCAAGGTGCTTATGTTAGGTGTTTGTCCTTCCAGTTGCTCTATTTCCTTGAACAACAGCCTTTCCAAATCTTAACTTCATTAGCTTGTAAATGAGAGGAATATTATAACATAGAAAGAATCTAATTCGACAAAGACTATTACTCAGTTTTCAAATTGCAATTACAATGTTCTTACATGAACACCGGGAGCCATTTAAAAGCCTGCTTTTCAGGCTCAAAAGCCACAGATTTAAAAGAGGTTGAGATTCTTATAAAATGTTAATCTTTGTCTCAGAAAAAAAAAAGAAGAAAGAAAACTCATGACCTTACTGATTTGCAGTTTAAAACATATTCAAATCTTTCTGCTTCCTTTCCTAGAATGACCCTTGTGGTTGAGTCTAGAAGTCCCCATATACCATTTGCTTTTCATTGCTAAAGACATACTATGAAAAGAATAAGCCATTGGTATATTATGATATCCACTATTCTGAGTTTTAATAGCCAGTGAAAAGTGCAGAATGCCTTGGAGTACCCTGGGACACAATTCTGACCTACTAATATGAAGATGGAATTTGAGAAGATAATGAGACTCTTAGGTGACTGTAGTCATGTGACATAGACTTTTGACTTTGAAAATTGCACTGCCCGGTGTTGAAAGTCTAACTGTTCAAGTGTAAGGTCTGCTTCTTATTCATATTGGTGTCCTGGATATATACAGCTTAGATCACCAAAGGTGGTCCATGAAGGTAAATTGAAATAGAGTTTTACTGGTGTGGACAATATTGAAGTATAGTTGATAGGTGGTCTTCCTACACAGTGTACAGTCTTACCAGCTTTCAGACATCAGAACTTTCTTATTTATGGTTTTGTACTTCCCAGAAATGATCCCATCTCAGGCTTTCTACATCTTTTGCTCAGGAAGAAACTCATTTCTGACTTTCTCAACTTTTTTTCTGCTATTTTGCATCAGTCTTTTCTTAAACTGAATCATTTGACAATATGATTCAATGTGTCCTTGAAACCATTTTTCTTAGCCCTTGCTTTCTTTTCTTACTTTCTTTGCCTACTTTACTGAGTCACACACTTTGGTGACTAAGTTCTTTATTTTTTGTTTTGTTTTAAAGTTTCTATTACTACCAGCTTGAAAAAGAAAGATGAAAAAAAGTAGCAAATATAATTATTGAAGCAGTACAAGTTTTTGCAATGAATGGCTTAATAAATACATCAATACTGCTTATTTTAGTGAATCATTAGGACACATGTAGTGCAGGAGTTCATACTGCTTAGTCCCAGAACCCACATACAAGGAGGACTAGCTTCTACCTGGTGTGCCAAAATAAAGGAAAGTGCTTCTGTGTCAGGCCCTCAACCTGGAAGAAAACTATTTTAATTCAATGTTTGATAATCTATTGAATGCCTATGAATCAGACATTGTGTTGGGTACTTGAAGTACAGATATGAACTGATTTGTCCCTTGCCTAGTAACAGAAAGGAAGTGAATAAGTGAAGAAGTATACTAAAGTGTTAGAGGGCTGGGTGCAGTGGCTCACGCCTGTAATCCCAGCACTTTGAGAGGCCAAGTTTGAGGCTGCAGTGACTTCCCACTACACTCCAGCCTGGATAACAGAGCGAGACTCCATCTCTTTTAAAAAAAGTGTTAAAAGGAGGAAACTAAGCTTAGCTGATATCAGCTATGAGCCAGGCACTATGTTAGAAGGAATGGGCCTCTTTAAAAAGGGAAACGTGTTCTTAGTGCTGTTTTTTAAGGTGATATGTTGAGTTGAGTTGTGCCAAAGCAGGAAGTATTTTCCTTACCATCAAGCAAAGCCAATTACTTCATCCTCTTTGTTCTCAAGAATTTTGTTTCAGAAAAGCCTTTTGGTTCCTCAAGGTACTCAAAGGATCAACATTATGTTATAAAATAGCAATCTAGATGTTTCTGAAAGATAATTCATGAAATAAATATTTATTTTCCATCTGCTTTGTGCCAAGTTCTGCTTTAGCTGCTGAAAGTCTTTCAACAATCAAGACAGAAGATGTCTCTGTCCTGCTAGAGGCTACTGTCTAACAGTGAGAAACAAGTGACAGAGGAGTGAAAAAGCAAACCAAGATATTTCCCAGTGGTGATAAGTGTTATCAAGAGAAGCAGGTGGGGTCATGTTATAAAGTAACTGGGTGTGAGGGCAATGTAGCTTGGAAGTCAGGGATGCTTCTTTGTAGAGGTGACATTTAAACTGAGTTGTGACTGAAAAATAGGAACCAGCTATACAGAGAGTGTAAAGGCCCTACCGAGAGGATGAGCTTGGCAAGTTGGGGGAACAGAAAGAATGCTTGATGTCTGTGCAGTGACTGAGGAAAGTAGGCTAGATGAGAGCTCAGAGAACATGGGGAACCAGATGACAGGGGTTATGGGAGGAGCTGGATTTGACTCTTAAGGCAATGGGAAGCCACTGAGAAGTTTTAGCCAGAGGCATGGCGTTATCTAATTTGTGTTCCTAACAGCTTCCATTGAGTACTGTGTGTGAACGAATCAAAGCGGAGCAAAGAAGAAAGCAGGAGGACCAGTTACAAAACCACTTCTTGGAGGGGAGGTATGGTCCAGGCAAATGAGGGTATTTGTGGCTTGGGACAGCAGAGTGAATAGAGAAAAACTTTTAATATATACAGTCACAATATAAGAATACTGCCTTGGTGAAAAGTAATCTTTCTCGTGTACCAGATACCAGACGAAGTCTCTGATTCTCGGTATTTCTTAACCATAAGCATTCTAAATCAACTTGCTTTTTCATCCATAAAAGGGCATGAGCTCCTTAAACACAGGGCTTTTGCTTTTCTTGTCAGTCTCACTAGTCTAGGAAGTGCTGTTCTATATTCAGCAGCTCGTGGGTGCTGAATAAATATTGATTAAACAAACCGAGTAATGAATCATGTGTGCTGCAAGTGTGGGTGCTTGGTAACGTGGAAACATACGAGTGAGCTGGATTCTCCAATCTGCAGGGCAGAAACTGGATGAAAGACATTTAGAGGTGGGGATGGGAAGCTTGGAGCTGCCCCTCTCCTTCCATCCCTCAATGCCTTGGGATTGGGGTGGTCATTCTATGACCACTTCACATTGACTCCGTGGAGATTGACTCCACACACCCCAGAGGAGCCTCACCCACTGCTGAAGGGAGAGCTGATGAAATGACATGCTTGCTGACTGCATGGACACTTCCTGTTGGTGAGCCACATCCCTAAAATGTGACATAGGCTGTGGGTGAAGCAGGTAACATCAGAGATTTACAGACACGCCTATATTCCACAAAGAGTGAGGATAAAAACCAAAAATGCATGCAGTTGTACTCTATGTCAGCCAACTTTTTCTGTAAAGCGTCAAAGAATAAATCTTTTCCGGCTGAATGTCTCTGTTGCTTCTACTGCAACTCTGTTGCAACCCTGCCTTTACATCATGAAAGCAGCCACTGACAAGAGGTCAAGGAATGGTGTCCGTGTTCAATAAAACTTTCTTTATGGGTATCAGAATTTGAATTTCAGATAATTTTAATGTGTTTTGAAATATCATCTTTTTTTCCCTAAGCTATTTTAACAACCATAAAAACCATTCTTAGCTCATGGGACATAAAAAATAGGCAGCAGGTCACCCATGGGCCACAGTTTGCCAAGCCGTACTCTGTAGAGCAGTTAAAATGAGGAACAATCTCCACTATTATTCAAAAATAGGCAATTTTATGTAGAGATAATATCTAACACTATCCTTTTGTTTGTCAGTTGCTTAATGCAAATTAAAATTTAGCCATTTGGAGGATGTGACATTTGCTGATAGTAAGGATTAGGTAGCATTGAAAATCTCTTGGGCAGAGATTAATTGGAAATGATTCTTTGGACCACACTCCCCACTTTGTCTAGGCCTTGTTTTGTGTTTTCCACACAGAGCCCAGATGAACTTTTAATATTTAGGAATCCACACTCAGTCATTTGTTTTCCTTCTTGAAACACTCCTGTGACTTGCCCTTGCCTATAGTTAGAATAAGATGCAAACGCCTTATCCTGTCCAGCCATACCAATCTCCAATCTTGGAGCTCTTCAGGGCCTTTGCACCAGCTACCCCTTTAGCCTGAAACATGCTTTCCCCAGCATGGCTGATCCTTCTTGAGAACTCAGAACTCAGCTTAAATGTCGCCTTCTTAGAGAGGCTTGTCCCTGGTCACCTAGACCAACACAGCTCTTACCCTACTCAGATTCTATCATCAGATTCTGCCTGGTTTTATTTTCCTCATAGAATTGGTCTTTATCTGAATTATCTGGTAAATTAATTGGTTTACCTTTTTGTTTGGAATAAGTAAATCTTTAATAAGTAAACCCACCAAAAGGTAAGCTCCCTTAGAACCCCAGGTGATTTCTGTCTAATCACTCCTGTCTCCATTCATCAAATAATGCCCAGTATTCAGTATTATACATCATGTATTTGCTGAATGAATAAAGGAAGGAAATGGTTTGGGGTGTGTTATAGAATAGTATGTTTGGAACTGTGCTGATCTTTTACCCCAGTTGGGAATGAGGGTGACTGTGTATGATGGGCCGGGATGGGGTGGGAGAGGGTAGGCTATGGCTTTGAGAAATGGGCAAGGACCACATCTCGAAGCAGGCATTGGGTCATGCCGAGGTGATTGCACTTCATTTTGAAGGCAGTGGGGGAGCCACAGAAGGGTTTTAAGCAGCCACGGAATAAAATAGTTCAGTGTATTTATTGGAATGTTCACATTGGAAAAACAAAGAGTTATTCTTGTATTGTCTGTTACGCTGCCAAGGATGATAAAGATCAAGGAGTAATCAGAGACATTCCTCAATTTAAATGAGCATGGGAAGATGCCAAAACTTTACAGCCCATCTACCTGCATCCTCCACTCTCTTTTTGAGCTGGGAGGCCTTGAAGTAGCATTTGACATATTTTTGAAGGACATAACTAGGAGAAAAGATGCTCCTGGATTCATGATTTTTGGTGGTGTTTGACATAAAGAGGCTGTTCAAGGCTGGACGTGGTGGCTCACCCCTGTAATCCCAGCACTCTGTGAGGCCGAGATGGGTGGATCACTTGAGGTCATGAGTTCGAGACCAGCGTGGCCAACATGGCAAAACCCCATCTCTACTAAAATTACAAAAATTAGCCGGGTGTGGTGGCACGCACCTGTAATCCCAGCTACTTGGGAGGCTGAGGCAGGAGAATCACCTGAACCCAGGAGGTGGAGGAGGTTGCAGTGAGCCAAGAATATGGCACTGCACGTCAGCCTGGGTGACAGAGTGACACTTGGTAAAAAAAAAAAAGAAAAAAAGAAAGAAAGAAGAAAGAAAGAAAGAAAAAGACTGTTCATCAGGTTAATCTTCAGTCTGAAAAATGAAAATGAGGATGTGGAATTTAAAAAAATGTGGTTTAACTTTATGCTTGCAGTTCAACTTCCAGTGGCCTAGTCCAACCACGGAAATGAGATTTCTGCACGAGATAAGTCTCTCTCAAAATGTGCCAGCACTCAGGTGGAAGCCGTTTAAAATTTTGAAAAACATTGGAAGAGTTTCTTTCTTCCTATTTACAAATCTGTCTCCTTTTTTCCATGATTCTTCACACTTGAAACAGAAAAATCATTAACTTCCATATACCTTCTTTTTCATGAATCCACGGAGGAAGGTGAAAAAAAAAAAACTCTTTAAAAGCCAGAAGCCAGACCTGCCCTCAAAGTAAGAGAGAAAATGGAAGTTTGAGGCTGCTTGAGGAATGTGTGGGCACTGAGACCCATGCTCCCTGCTAGAGGTTTGCATGGACAATGGCTGTTTCACAGGGATACCCTTCAGCTGCCTTTTTATTTGCCTTAAGATGTTGAAGTTTGTGATGTCTGAGACCACCTTTCTTTTAGGAAGAGACAGGAATGTTTACTAACCGCCCATTGAGATCTCTGTTTGACAGTTAGATATTAGATCACAATTTAAAAACGTTTAAGACCACAAGGTAACAGTATTTTATGTTTGGAACATGTGGGTGCTCACCATCCACAGCTTTGTGTTTGTCTCCAAAGCGAATTTCCTTTTCATTCATTATCTCTACTATCCTCAGAGGCTGTCTATGTGGTAGTGTGCATTGTCCTAAAGGGGACTATCTGAGACCGCCAATCTCTCCATGAAGATGTTCTAGCCTACCTTTCTTTGCCCCCAAGTGTCAGTATCTCCTTATGAAAGACAAACCAAGATTAAGGGTGATTTTTAAGAACTGCATCTTTTGTGCTAATGGAGTTCTGTCTTTGCCATTGGTTGGTTTCAGTTGCCTGGGAGCTTTCAGTTAGAAATGGCTGAGGGAGGAAGTGCTCTGTGAGTCCAGGTAAGGCAGTGGTCAGAAACCTGGACATTGGCAGGCACACGAGTACCAGCTGGAACCGGGCAGTGTCCTGGGCCTCCTCCCAGTCCCCAGTGGCCACTGACTCACTCAGCCTCCAATCTTTCAACTTGAGGGGGCCCTGGGGTACTTTCTGTTATAGGATGTGAACTCCTGCTGCAGAGACTGAGATGTAGGGTGGCCACAGGGAGGCCTGGACTCTCTGAATCTACAGGGAAAGACAATGACCCAATGTGTAGGGCCCTCCTGAATCTAGATGGCTTGAGAAGAGAAGACTTACTGAAAAGTCATCACTGGGGAAGAACAGGAGATCTTGAAGAGGATCATTCCGGTAGGTCTTTTCAAGTTCTTCAATGACAGTCTCATAATCCAAAGGCTCGAGAAGCCTAGGCTTTTCTTGCTGTAGAAAAAGAAAATATGGTATTAATCACTGACATATACCATCTCCTTTTTCTATGCCTGGTTGGATTTCATCTCTTAGTTATCATTGAGGCTTTGACACTGCACAATCCTTCCAATGCAGTCACAGAAACTCCAGGAATTTAGGGCAAAGCCACATACGTATTATTTCCAGATTTGAAATAATATGAGAAAATCCTAAAATACCCGATATCTCCCTCAGAAATTCAAGCTGTTCTTATTGAGTCCCCAAGGCTCATGATACCCAGCCCTATCACATCCACAGAATAGATGTTTATGTAAATTTTATCTTTGTCAACATGAAGAAAGACCTTCTGCTTACTTGCTATGGTATTATGATGATTATCATCATTTCTTCTGAATTAGATACTTCCTCATGAGTTCTGTTGGGTCTATTTAAAAATGTTGGCACCTTGCTAGCAATGAAAGTATCACAGGCAGTCTTGGTTGTCACGAACATATGGATCCTGTGTCAGGATTAATTGCTTGGCTCTGAGCCTCTTTGTCTCTACAGAGACAAGCTAGGTCATTTTCTAATAGAACTGAACGACAGGACTATTATGGATGCAGTGTGATGAAAATGGATAAGTGAAAAAATAGCCCGATAATCACATTGCATTACATTCCTGAAGCCAAGAGGGAATGTGCTCCCCTCAAAGAAGCCCCTCATAGTGCCAAAAATAAAAATAAAATAGAGGGAGAAATGTGACAGTTTCATTATAGGGTTGATGTGTTTGTTCCAATTGTACAGAACTCATAAGGTGAGAAAAGTGGACCCTCCCCCGCCGCAAAACACAACAAAATCCAAAACAGAAAACCAAAAACACAATCTGCATCCTCTAACCCTTTTGATGAAGCATTTATGCAACCTAAGTGAAAAGCGGTGGTCCTCTGGGTTATTTTGGGGCTCCTAGAAGCTTGAGTGGTTCCTACAAAATTTGAACGCTAAAGTGATGCCATAAGTGAAAAAAATTATTATTTTTCTTTTTCACGTAAGTGACATCAACAGATACTTTCCCACCAAACTCTTCCTTCCCCACACTCACACATGCCACCCTTCCTCATTCTGCAAAGCACACAGAGTTAGCTTTGACTCCTAAGGCTTTCTTTGGAAGATCTCTTCTGATAAGGCCCTAGAAACTTTCATCGACATTTTAATAAATGCTAATGGGCTTTTCAAAGTAGCAGTCAATATATATTTTGATAATTTTCCAAATATAAAAAATAAAACAAATGTGAACATAGTAGGCCAATGGCAAGGGTCATCATATACTTTCTACATTAGAAAAAAAAACCTAGCTCACTTCACAAATGCTTAAGGAAACTAAGGGTAATGCCAGGTGAATATTCTGTCTAGAAGGTCCTTCCAGAAAGGTGGCTAGTTTAGTAAAAAAGAAATACCCCACACAATGTTTGGAGAAAAGAAATTCAGTTGACCAACATATTTAATGAAAGAGCTGTGAGATATTGAGTATTTTGAGGAAGAAAATTCAGAGATGCTATGGCATGACTTGGGTAGTGGAAAAAAAGACTTTCTGGAATCATTGCCTTTTGATATTATTCTATTTAGACTTATTTTAAGTTCTAATTCCTTATTTCCCAGGCAAAGGTTAATTCCAAAGATTTAGATTGACAGCTCAAAAGGCAAATGCACGTTCCAGATGTTTGGTTTGCCACCCACATTTATTTTCTTTTTAATTGGCTTTGAATGTCTTTAAGTCATGGTATTTCTCTCCAATTCAGCTGCAGCCCTCAGTAGTCTTTATCTTACCCTGCAGCATATTACTTTTATATTACCAACTGCCCTCACAGGCCTTCAAGTCTGAAACAGTTGGCTTATTCTGAAACCTGTTTTTCCTCCCTATTGAGTGTGTAGGTATCAAATGTAGCAAACGAAACAAAATGTACAGTAAAACCCTTTCAGGAAGCTCTTACGTCTGCCTTAGATTTGGTTCATTGTTTATGTCTCTAAGAGTTCTTCAGCTTAAGTATATGATGCCCTTTGGTATTTACAGCAATAGTCCATGATGTGGCTAATAACACTTTTATCTTCTCCCTCCTCACACCAAAATAAGTAGAGATATGAGAGTGTGGTTTTAGTGTGTATTGTAATTTATAGGTTTAAAGGCAAATGACATATGGATGTTTTGAGAGGACTTCTATAATCGGGTTCTCACTATCTTTTAAATTTTATCACCCATTAGTCCCCAAATCCAGCATTATTTAAGGAGTTGGAGACAAGAAGATCTTTCAAAGAAGATCTTTTTCTGGTACCCCAATGTTACCTAAAATCAATCCCACCTAAATTAGTACAATAGGCAAATCAGAGCTCCCAAGTCACAAGTTATTAATAAAACCACAGAGAAACTAAATCCTAACTTGCCTTGATATACCCAAATAATGGTCCCCGGTAGTTCGCCGTGATCGTATAGTGGTTAGTACTCTGTGCTGTGGCTGCAGCAACCTTGGTTCGATATACCCAAATAAAACATATGGCCTGCAAGCATCTAAAGGCATAATTTTAGGTATTCATTTCAGGCTATGACATCAATTAATGAATGATATTTATTAGGCCTTTCCTGTTTAGAATATTGCACTGGGGTTATTTTGACATGGAACTGCAAAATCCAGCAGATCTACTTCATGTAATTTACTAAGTTTTGGCCTCTGGAGGAATAGATTGGTGAAGTTCAATCTTTCCAGCGAATTTGTTGATCATTGTGTAACATTCAAGATATTCAATGCATCATAATTTTGTGGACATAAAGTTTAAAAAGAAATAGCAATGCTATATTCCATAGTGTCTAGAGCCTGGGATTAGGCCAAAGTTGTCACAGATGCTTTACACATCTGTGATGGCGAGAATCCGGGCTACATAACCAGTACTTCTGTCCGCAGCAAGGGAGCTGCCTGCTCGGTGTAAAGAGACAGATGTATACAAGGATGGTGGGATCAGTTAATTTCTCACTACTGCTCCTTGCAGAGACATTGAGTGAAACTGGGGACTGAGCAGCATTGATTTACAGCTTTAACAAGGGTTGGGTTGTCCCTCTTGAATTTAATGTGCTTGTTTCTTTTGGAAATGCACCAACGGGGATAACGTATGTGCCAAGATTACTCTGAATTGGCTTGGATTTTTATAGTGCGTTTTACTCTTTCTCTCTTTCTCTCAAATGAGTAATGAATTTCATTAGCTGTTCTAAAGTCACTCTGCATGGGAAAAGGCACCCACCAGTACCTGTTATTATGCATTAGGGTTGGTGTTGCACCACAGTGGTGAGAGGCCCTATTCTTCTTAGAGAGAATTAAGAGATTTCTTTGATCTAGTTCCCCAAATCCACAGCTCTCCTCCAAATCAACTTCACAGCAGAAGAATGGGCTCCTGTCACAAAAACAAATGCTTGCTTCCCGTCTACCTGATTTCACTACTGAATGCCAAGACGATTATCTAAGCCCCAGGGTGGTAAAACTGTCATCTTTGTAATAGTCTGGGCTACCCAGGGCATCTCAATTGGTTTGAAACAAGCAAGAACAAAGTATTCCATTACAAATATCTGAATTATTTTCATCACTATAATTCAAGATCAAATGGATGAAGAAATGACATTGAAGAAAATAAGCATTTGAAGTATGTAACACTAAAAATTACATGGCTGAATTACCAACCTTCATATTCCTCCAGAATGGAAGTACAATCTAACTGAAACATAAGCTAGACTACCCAGCCTTATTTTGGAAAAATCCAAAGTATAAAGTAGAGTGTGAGTATAGGTTTTCTATGTTACGATGCAACAGAGAGTTTAACATATACTCTAGTGCCAGAATTGCTGGGATTCCAGTTTTGGCATTGCCACATATGAGCTGTGGAACTTCAGCCATGGTAATTAAAATCCCCATGCATTAATTTCTCCATCTGTAAAATGGTTTAGTAGGTGCTGCCTCACAGGATTAAATGAGATAATACTTTTTAAACCCCTGGAAGAGCCCACAGGTATAATCCTCATTATCCAAGTGTTAATAGATAAAGCCTATGGGTTTTTAATGTTCACTAGTCAGGGATTTAAAGCATCAGTATTATAAATTTAATGTCTACAAAGAGCAAATAGTAGGCACTCAATAAATATTTGTTAAATAAATAAATTTATATTATTTCATCCAGATCCAAGAATTCCTTTTCCGGGATTCTATCTTAAAGAAACAAGCACACATATAATCCAAGATTTATACGAGGATGTCTTTGCAATATTATCTTTGTAACAAGATGGAGAAAATATAGTCACCCTAATCCAAAGGTATAAGGGAGAAACGTAGGCTGGTGGAGATTATACACAATACGTGAAGACTCCAGAGCTGCTGTTCCAAACAAACAGTGTATCTTTTTCAGAGAACTGTGTATGGTGGAGATAGGCTTAATGCTGTGGTGTGCTTTGGGAAGGACACTGAAACTAGGATAAGGGTTTGCATAAATCCGTGAATGACTATTAGTACATGCCATAAATAATGGTGCAGTGCATGCCATAAATTTACTAAACGCTTCAATTCTTCAGCAAAGTTAGTGAACTCACAATATTTTGCATATAATTGGCTTTTCTTTTTGGAAAACACGAAGTGGCTGGAGTTCATGATCAAGATGGCAAGCACTGGTACGAAAGAAAAGATAAAGAAAGGGCACTCGCTACCTCAGAAGGAAAGAGGTTAAGGTCACCTTGACAGTGGTTCTAGATTCATAGCTATTATGACATTAGAGTTTGAGCCCAGAATACCCATATGTCTAAGGGATAGTAAGGGCACCAACTAGCTAAAAATGAGAAACAGTAAATCATCATGGATAAGAAATAATTAGGAAATTATGGTACATTCATCCTAAGAAACAATACATATCCATTAAAACTAAATTTTTTAAAGCTTGTAATAAAAAGCAAAATTGCTTATGTATTATTGTTCAATAAAGTGGTAATAAATATAATACAACAGAATAATCACACAAGATTTAATAAATTTAAAGAGAAAACATTAGAGATATGGATCCTAATATTATCAGTTATGATATTTAGGATTTTGCCATTTTTGTTTTTCTGCATTCTCCAAATTTCTACAATGAACATGTATTGCTTTCCTCGTGGTGAGAAAATGAACTTGGTTTCTCAAAACTATTATGTGTTCATGGAAACACTGGGGAGTTATTTGATTTTAAAATTGTTTACCCTCTGAAAATCCACCAGAGAGGGAGCCTAGAAAAATCACAGTGAGACTTCACATAGAAGTTCAACAGTTTCAAGTAATTAAGAAAAGATACACAAAACCCTGGGGAAAGGAGACCAGGGAAAATAATTACAGATTATATATGTGGTTCTAGAAGCTAATGTCAGCAAAAAGGAGATGGGCAATTAGCAATTTAATAACTAAAATATTTTTCACCTCTGTAGGGAACCATCAACATCTGGTAACTTACTTAAATACTCATGTGTATTGGTCATTGTCACAAAGGATTAGAAATCAGAATCTCTAGTTGGAAGTTCAGGATTTCTTACCTACCAGCTACGTAACTTTGACAAGTCATTTGCAACAGCTGATATTGGGATAAATGGGAAAAGGGCAGTGTTGCTGCAAAGATGAAGTAGATAAAGTATGAAAAGTGGTAAGTGAACCACTGAATATCAGACAAATGTAGATTTGTTTTTATTTGAAGATGATTGAAAATTACCCTACATGTTTTACCCAAGAAACATGGGCCAATCAGCTAATCAAACCAACTACAATGAATTCTTCATGTACCAGGAACTGTCCTATATTCTTTCATATTTATTATTTAAATTTTATTAAAATAACACTCTGAAAATTAATGATTCTACTGGAGGCAAAAATGGTAGTCATAATGAAGAGTACTCAATAAAAAAAGGACAGCTTCTCCTTCCAGAATCTCCTGAGTGAAGTCAGTCTACTCTATCCCCCATAGGAAAAAGGAAAGCGATCTACCTAATTAGCATATCAGCAAATGCAAGTGACTTTGAAATTCTACCTTTGTTTTCCTTGAGAAATGGCCTAGAAAATATTTTCATGTATTTATACTTGCAGATCAAAAGAGAAGGATTAAATTTAGGATTGGTTTAATATTAAACTCATTAGCTTTGCAAATAGAAAAATCTAAAGAACAATCAATGTTGCAGATACTTTGAATATCTTTCTGCAGCTCTGACCTACACAGATACAAGGTGAGCTTGTCGGCACTGGGGAGCTAATCAGGAAAAGGACTGATAGAAAGAGGAAGAGAGAACATCTCTGTGGCAAATCCCTCATGACTGAGGGCCGCATATTTGGTATCTACATTTTGAATGTAATTAGGGAGCCATGTCTTGGTTATTCACCATTGGGGTTGCTCTAGTTTTGTCTACCTGAAGTAGTTATTCTTGGTTCTCTTTTTCAGAAAACCTAGTCTTTTCAAGAAACGTTATGAAAAGAGCGTTCCCCACTTCCTTTGAGAAGTTGTATGTTCTTTCTGTGACATGCGGTAGATCCTGTGATGCCATTTGGAACTCCCTCTTCCTCAGCCAGCACTGTTGTTCCCATATATCTGAACCTTTATTCTATTTTCAATATTCATAACAGAATTAATCCTGTATCTGAGTGGCTTCTTTAGTTTTCAAAACTATTCATCCTAGTTAATGACACAGAAAAACTAACAAAAAATAGGTATTTAGTTTGGTACCAATAGAGTAGGCTCTATTAGAACATCACATGCTAATTCTTTTTCAATTCTCTTCACATCTTGACACACGGACAAGCAAATCACTCACAGTGACGATTCATGGGGTCTTTTGAGAGACCCTCCAAAAATTCCAATCTTGAAATCCCCAAAACAAATGAGAAACAACACAGCTGTTAACCAATTTCAGTGTTATATCAAGATAACTGATTAGATTTCTTAGAAGAAATAGAAGATCTAAATGACACAAGGATTCTTTAGACCTTAACTTAATCCAGGACCCTTTGACCTTAATGTAATTGGAATGAAGCCAACTTCCACGCCACTTGTGTTTAAAACAAATGAGAAGATCGGAGAAAGTCCATACAGCTGGATGCACGGCCGCAGCTGTCAGCCTGGGTCATGTAACAGATTTAATTTAGCCTTTCATCAGAGGGAGTTCCCCTGGAGAACCTCTCAAATGCTTGAGCTTCTGAAAACAAGGCTACTTTTTCCTACCAAAAAGGAAGTGATTAAGTAAAGAATAAGCCATCTTACACTAACCCTTTAACCTTCTGTCTGTCTTGAACCACACAGTTTCATGAGAATGGAAAAACACCAGCCAAATCAAAGTTAACAACTGTGCAGCTGCGCAAACTCAGATTAAGCTGAATTTGGAAATGGCTCCCTTGGTAACAAAGACGGACACAGATCTCACAAGAAATCAATCAGCAGTAACTCTTTGAATGTCTTAGTCCATTTCAGTGACATAAAGCAGGTGAAAGTCGGTAAAGCATAAAATGTTTTGCAGATGTAAGGGATGACTGTATTGTTACATTCAACACACACATTATAGTTAGAAAAATCAGAATTTTCTATTTTGTTAACCCTTAATTTCTTTAGGGAAAGCAAGGACACAAATGAGCTTTATAGGATTTGTGATGTAAGGTGCACTTTCAAACTAAATTTGGATCTTTGAAGCCTTATTTTCTTTTTAAAGAAATCTGACCATGTATATCTCTTATGAGCATGTTAAAATTCACACATTTTTGTATAGCAAATAAAAATAAAATTTAAAAGTGGCTGCTTCTCTGTATTTGTAAAGAAGTAGAAAATATCCAAGAAGATCTAAATCAAACTAAATTACATGTCTCATTTAGTTTTCTAGAAACACTTGAATGATAATAAATATCATTAAAAATACATCACAACCCAATTACAAGGCTGCCTGACACAAGGGAAATTAATGCCTTAGAGTAAACTGGAGAATTTTAGATTAATTTATATGAAGCCTGTGATGAGAGCTGTCACCAGCTTAACCTCAGATACTATCTTATTATTTTAATAATCACAAAAACATTCACTCACAGGTCAAGTATTGTACACGCACATACATGTCACAATACAAATGTAAATAGTTTTGTCAACAATAGGCATTTTATAATTTCAGTATGTCTTCCCATAATGACAGACCATTCTTTTATTTCCTTTCCTACCTGTGGCTACTTGAAGTTGAATATGCATAGTGGATATTTGTTGTCTTTTGGCCTATGTGGCACTCATCCTACTTTCTTTTAGTACTAGCATTTTAATTTCCATTTCTTTGGGGACTTACTTCTTTCCACATTCCCATAAGAAGCAGCCTTGGTGGAGTTGACTAATCAAAGTGTCCTGATTTTCTGGCATCATGGGTGTGTGACCCCAGCAAGACCCATTCAACTCTTTCCTGCCAAACTCTGAATCTTGAGTGGAAGGATGCAAATGTTGATGAAAGGATTGGAATTGTTTCATTTCTGGGGCTACACTCCCAGAAGACTTTCCATTAGTTCGAATCATCAAAACCACCCATTTCCCACTGTTCTGAGCTTCTCTAAGTCCATTCCTCGTTCTCTTCTGAGCCCATCTCTCCACTCTTCCTTCTGTCCCCTTCTCTGGACTGTGTTTGTTCATTGGAGTAGGTTTCCAATGCTTGCAACTATAGGAATCTAATGAGATATAATACAAGGAATAGTGCCTAGAATAAGGGACTATTATTTCCTCAATTTTTATGTTTATTTGGATTTGAATGGTCTTAAAGGAGGACCTCTTTCAGCTAATGACTTCTGTCTTTGAGGTGTGGAAATTTAGGTTTGGTAAACTCCTGAATTACCAATGCAACCCAAGATTGTCTCATTCTGTGAAAAGTACACCAGGTATCAAGCATCCTGAAAATGGGGGCTTAAGAACCTTCCTGGTTCTCCAGGGAAATACATTCAGTGCAGCCCCGATCTCTAATTTTCCACTAAGCCTTACCCATTCAACCCATCACTCTCCTATGACAGCAGAATATCTGGAAGCCAAAAGTTGAGTTTAAGACCCCATTTACCTTCAGTGACGATAGTCACATACTATAATTTTGCTCTCTGTAGGAGGTGCCTGGTTGTGTTGGAAGTTCCGGCAAACCCCTGCAATATACAACAGATCAGACACACCTAAGCTAGCAATGATTTAGGTATGTCTCATCTGTTGTATATTATAGGGGTTTCACCTTTCTTCCTCCCCCCATTTTCATCATACAAGTCACATTTGCTGTATTTATTTATTATAGTAAAACTAATTCATGTGTGTTTTCTTGTAGAAATAACAGTCATCCCAAATAATTGATAATAATGGTAACAATATGCACTACCATTTTAAAATAAATTACCCTGTAAATGCCAATAATGGTTATTATTTTTCTACTACCACTATCATACATAATCAATGGCAAAGACCATAATCAGTATTTAATATCTTCTCTCACTGAATACCAACATCAACCCTGGAAAAGATCATTACTGCTCTTTTTTTTTTTTTTTTTTTTTTTTAGATGAGTAAGCTTGGATTTTGAAGACTTCAACAACTTGGCTGCAAGTTGATGGGAGAATTGACATTCTAACCCAGCTCAGTTTGAAGCCTGTAGTCCACTCCACTCCACTCCACCAGCAAAGAACATAGCCTTGCAGAACAGAGAACAGAAAACAGGAATGCTTTTTCTTCACTCCCTGTTGGGAGGATTCTGGAATAGAGCTGTGATTTGGCATACTATTTCTGCTCCACTTTTGAGTTTCTGCAGCAAACGGCAAGAGAAGGCTGGGGCTGGTATAATAAGGTCACCAGGCACCTCAGGGGAACAAAGTGGTGGGGAAAGAGGACCAGGCCGGGCCTGGTGGCTCAGGCCGGGTGTGGTAGCTCACGCCTGTAATCCCAGAACGTTGGAAGGCCAAGGCGGGTGGATCACTTGAGGTCAGGAGTGCGAGACCAGCCTGGCCAACATGGTGAAACCCCGTCTCTAATAAAAATACAAAAATTACCCAGGCGTGGTGGCATGCGCCTGCAATCCCAGCTACTCGAGAGACTGAGGCAGGAGAATCTCTTGAACCCGGGAGGCAGAGGTTGCAGTGAGCTGAGATCTCGTCACTGTAATCCAGCCTGGGCAACAGAGTGAGCCTCCATCTCAAAAAAACAAAAAAAGTTTATAGGAGGGAAAGAAAATGAAAGGGTAGATTTAAGGAACCATATAATGAATGTTATTAGTGTGTATGTCAACATCCACAATGACAATTGCCACCAATTGAGGGAATATTTAAAATTAAGAAGTTTTGTACCACTACCACCTTCCAGGAAATAAAGGGTTGCTGGGATCATGACCCTCCTTCCTGTCCCTGTTGCTACTCCTCTTCTCTAGCAAACGGTCCAGCCCATGCTCAGAAGCTTGGCTCACTTCTGGTTTAACTCTTCTCCCTCCCTTCGCAGTCAGCTGCTAGGGAAAGGAAGACCATTCTTGGTTAAATTACAGGTACTCCTCTCATTTCCATTTTGGAAGCAGCTTCTCTGCAGCTCCCTGACACATGAGCTAACTGTTCAGTGTTGCGGCTCAAACCCAGGTCCTCTGATCTGCATTCACCTGGATTCTTAGGCAGACCAAGTTTCAAATCTCACGTCTCCATTTCTTGGATTGAATTCACATCCCCCGGTTACTCCTGCTTCTTTGCATTCTTCAACCTGTCCATTTCCAACATTCATTCCTGCTTTCCTTTGTGTTTCAACCCTGATTCAGCCTTGTTTCATTGTTCCTAGAACCAAAATCCTGGCTCCTGGAACCCCATCCATTGCTTCTTTCAGCTAACTGGCTCGTTTCACAACAGCCTAAATAAGCAACGCCCTATGAATGGTTGTACAAAACAAAGAGATAGCACCTAACGAAGCACAGATCACCAGTAAGGGAGGCTTCTCACATTAGCATGGAAGATTCAAGAAGAAAAAACTGACTTGAACAATAATAGTACAATACAATATAAAATAATGTATATTAGAGATATGTTAAAGCTATTCAGATTATATCCTCTACTTATAGTTTTCATTTTTATTTTCCTATTAAGGTGCTAATAGGTACTTTAAAGATAAGAGGATGAATTTTCATGGGTATCCAGTTTTCCAAATATTTTGAAATCCTGCAGATTAATGACCCATAAACCAGTAACAACTTAAAAACAACAAATCACATTTAAATATGTTCATATATTTTTATGACTGTGCAGATGATTGATATAGTAATTCAACTTAATTCTGTTTTTAATCTTTCTAAATTAGGACACAGAATTTAGGAAGGAAATGATCTCTTTATTGACTTCCTTTGCACCAGAGATCACACTGAATAATTTTAGTTAAAAAAAAGAATAAAATAAAAATAGAAAGGCAGTTAAAAAGAAAACCATCAACTGCAGACCACCACACACATTTCAAAAATTAAGGGAAGAAGTTCTACTTGATGATCTAACATGACAATTTCACTTTTCCTTAAGCTTTTTTCATAACACAACTTTAGTCTCTCAATTGTATGTTGTTTGTGATAAGTGGCATTTCTCAGACAATACATTTGAAAATTAGATTAATAAGGGAAACTTTCAAAACAACTAAAAATTCTACATAAAATATACAGCTTCAAATAGCATTTGAAAAAAACCCAGAATATACAGAATAGTCCATCTGGGTCAAGAGGGTATAAAATTTGGGTTGCATAATTCTTAGGAAGTCACAGAGCTCTGGATAGGTATTTGAGATTACTGTAAAATTAAACCATTTCTAAATTTTCTTTCGATTCAGAAATGACTTGAGTTCAAGATCTACATGATCATCACAAAAACAGATATGATAAGTATCTGCAACAATCACTTTTTTCTTCTTTCACTACAATTTATGAGTATATCCAAAAGTTTAAAAGAAGTTATTGCTTTCTTCTTTAACTTTAGGTCTCATCTTTATTTGTTGGGCATTTTGTCAACTGAATTGCTCCTTCCCTTATCACTATTCAAATGAATAGGCTCTGAAGCCAGTCTAGGGATGTTGGTTTAAGATTTTTTTTTCTTTTCCTTTTTTTTTTTTTTTTTTTTGAGTCAGAGTCTTGCTCTGTTTCCCAGGCTGGGGTGCAGTGGCACGATCTCGGCTCACTGCAACCTCTGCCTCCTGGGTTCAAGTGATTCTTCTGCCTTAGCCTCCCGAGTAGCTGGGACTACAGGCACGTGCCACCACGGCCAGCTAATTTTTTGTATTTTTAGTCGAGATGGGGTTTCACCGTGTTAGTCAGGATGGTCTCCATCTCCTGACCTTGTGATCCACTTGCCTTGGCCTCCCAAAGTGCTGGAATTACAGGCATAAGCCATCATGCCCGGCCGGTTTAGATTTTAGAAATCTTAGATGAATGTGCTGGGCACAGTACAATGAGGCTGTGAGTGAGTTTCAGCTAAACTCTGCTTAGACTGGGTAGAAAAAAAACCATGGTATTTCTGAAATAAACTGTATTGACACATAGAAAGATCTGGGACCTCAAGCACTCAGCTTAATGCAGTTCAGAAGTCTGTCTCCTAGGTGGTACTGTTATCAAAAAAAGATTCCCAGGAGAAAAGCGTGACCTGTAGTCCAGTGACTTCAACTGCTGAAGGCACTAGAAAGACAATTTCAGTGTCCCTTTTCCCTTGTCCTTGGAAATGGAAATATTTTACTTAGTTTTAATAACACTACACAACACTTGTAACTTTGGCAACACTTGTAACTTGTTTGTAACTGTTCAAGTTACACAACACAACACTTGTAACTGTTCAGAATGCACAGTACCAAACTGAATTCTAATAAACAATCTTAATGCAGGATAGGTATTATTATAAGCATTTTACAGAAGAGGAAACTGAGGTTCAGAGTGATTTAAGTAACTTGCCCAAGGTCATATAGATGGCAGGTGAGAGCGGCAGGGAGAACGACTTCCTCATGATATCTGTTTCAAATCCTAGTGCTCTAATTACTCGTTGCACTTTCTTGGATTCCAAAATGAAAAGCACATCTCAGGATAATACTTAAGGATGGATCAGACAATCCCGTACTCAATACAAGAGACAACCTGTGAAAGTAGATATGCCTATCTTAGGCAGACCAAAAGCAGGCAACTGTAGCACGGACATCCCCAGTGCCTTCTGTCGTCGAAGAAAGCTAATCACTGTATGAATGATCTTAATTAAATTTGAATGCATTGCTAACTGAATGCTGTGGGAAAATACCGCGTCCTTACTGGCCGCTCTTCCCATAGTACTCAGTAGCAATACGTTCAAATTCAATTAAGATATTTAATACAGTGATTAGCTTCATTATATGGTGAGACTCTGGGGACTGTCCTCTTGCCAACACTGTATGTGTGGTCTCAGTAAGATAGACATGTTCTTCTGTGCATTTTCTCTTTTAGTGGACACAAGAAATAACTCTCAGGGTGACATAATCCATGCTACTTCTAAATTTCATTGAGATAAATACAGCAGCGAAATTATGTTTTGGGGACAAGACTCAAGTTAAAAATGATCTCAAACCAGGCAATATTTTGAAACAGTTATTCTCCTTAACAGGCTGACGAGGCTCTTTTGGAGTCAGTAGGGAAGATATATCTGACCAGTGGGGAGGAAGTGGTTAGGTCCAGGCTCTTATTTCTGACCAATGGGGAGAAAGAGGTCAGGTCCAGGACTCTGCATATTCCAGTTATGAAATACCCAGTGGAAAGATGAGAGCTACATTTAATGTGAACAAGGGTAGGGGCTCAACTGCATGTATTCACCAATGGCAGACACACACTCCTGAGATAGAAACTGAACAAACAACAACACAGTACCAACCCTCTGAGCAGACCTCTAATAAACTCTATTAATATCAAGTTACCGTCAACTAATTGTTAGTATAAAGAGGGCCTCTATTCATTGAGAGGCAATGTACTTATTCATATTTATAAAGAGCCTATATATATGCATGTGTGTGTGTGCATATATATATATTTTTTTTTTTGAAAAGCCATCTCTGTTTCTATATTAAAGATGTTTCTATGAACAAAAAGATCTTTCACCCCTAGAACTGTGGTTTTCATATGGGTGATCAGTGATCACCCTCCTGGAGACGTTTAGCAACGTTTGGAGATGTTCTTGGTCGTCACAACTGGGGAGGGATTGCCACTGGCATTAAATGGATAGAAGCCAGGAATTTGCTAACCATCCTACACGGTACAGGATAGCCCCCCACAGAAAAGAATTCTCAGACCCCAAATGACAATAGCGCTGAGGTTGAGAAACCCTGCTCCGAAAAAGCCAAGCAAAGCCAGACCCACCATGTGAAATGAACATTCTTCTAAAATAAGCTACCCAGGAATATTGCCGCAGCCATTTAACATACAAAGTGGGCCCTTCACTTTACATGAAAGTCACTGAAGTGCTCTAACAATCAGCTCTGATATTCAACTGTCAGTAGTTTATAGAACTGTAAAGTTCTATACATTCTACAGTTTATAGATCTGTAAAGTTCTGTAATAAGTACAGGTTTTCAAGCTCTCATTTTGTTTGCAAACAATAAGGCAGAAATATTTTTAACAGCAAAACAAAACCAAATCTTTTTAACCTTTAAAACCTTTAAAAGTATCACTTTTTAAAGTCCTCCTTGGCTCTATTAATCAAATGCTTATTTACTTTTTCTTTCACATTTTGGATTGCTCTTTCTAAGAATTTTAAAATAAATAATTAGTGGCATATGATAAAATAGAGCAATGACAATTTTTTAAAAATACAACCATATACATGTCATCAACTGAGTCCTTAGGCAATTAGAGGCTTTTCTTTAATAAAGAGAATAACTTCTTCAGAAATTTTAATTTGTACCATAATACTAAGATCACCTTAAATTCCAAATATTATAGTAATGTTTTAATGATTAAATTCTCTATGAACATATTTTAAAAGAGTTACATGCGGTTTGAGAACAGCGTGACTTCAAAAATAATGATGGAAGTAAAAGAGAATATTTAGGACCCAAATGGAATCTTCTGTTCCATATAAGACTTCACCCAGCAGCCTGTGCTAGAATACCACTGTAGAGCTAATCATTTTTGAAAGAAAGGATTGAAGGAAAGATGGAAAGCAGAACATTGACATTTGGATACCTACAGAACTAAATCTGTGGATTTCTTCTTGGTTTACTCTCCTCACAGTTCGTCTCTTCTTCCAAAATTCACTGGGCTCCCGTTTAAAAACCTTCCCTCGAAAACTCATCGTATTGCTATAATTTGAGTCACAAAATATTTCAAAATATCGATGTCGTTAAACTCTTCTCTTCTGAAGCGTCACCAGGCTGAACAAATCTTTCTTCTTGGTAAAAAGGGAAATGCTCATGCTACATGAATGTAACTCAACAGAAAGGAAAGGAAAGCTGTCAAGTTACCACTTCCTGTGAGTAACTAACTACCAGCTGTTCAGATACTGCTTTTGTGCATATATCCTCCCTCTTCACCTGCAATAAAGCAACACAAAATGACTTTGGACGTTTAAGAGAATTGTTCACAGCTAAACAAACCATATGATGTAAAACCACCCATGCAACCAAATCAAGATTGAATTGAACAGTTAATTGACAACAGGGCTCCATGGCTGTCAAAACAGCCACCCAAACTTTATAATTCTGGTTAGACCCCAAAAGTCAACTGTAATAATATGGCTGAGGTCTGAGAATTGTGTTTAAAGCAATTGCTCTTGTTAAGTGTAGACTAAATAAGTGATCTTCCGAGGGGAGTTCCCAAAGTGATTGTTTAGAGAACAAGAAGACGATATTAGAATTTTTTGTATATTGGCTATCTAAATAAAGAAAATATGCTTGACTATTATTTAATAGAATGCACACAGACAAGGACTCCTTGAATCTGTATGTCAAATAGTTACAAAGAGCTACAGAGTTAGTTCCCTCATCTTTAGATCTTCAAGCCCTTTCTCTGGGGCTATTTAATTTAAAAGTGCAGTTCTCCCCTCAAACCCACCCAGATGCTCTTTCCTGTTTTGATTTTCTCCATCACAGTCACTGACACGTAACACAACTGTACGGTTTATTTATTTGTTTTACTCAGGGTCTCTTCCTCTACCAGGCTGTATGTTCCATGAGCATGCGATTTCGTTTCATTCACTGGGTCCTCAGTGATTAGAACACGCGGCACTCAAAAGGCTTTCAGTATATATTAGTTAAATATATGTTTAATAAAGAATAAATTAGGGATTTACATTTATTATGCTTAACAATGAACCTTGTCTCATCTATATATTGTGCTTTGAAATATTAGCTATTGATAAAAGCCATATAATTGATAAACAGATATACAATATAGGAGTATGTTCAGTTTTTTTCTACTAGGTGAAGCAGAAATATTTGGAGGCCACAGGACTAGGCTGTTCTCTTTTCCCCAGTAATAATTAGATTTAGTTGATAGGCACACATGTACCCCAGGCCTGAGCCATTCACCTGTCTCTACTTTGTCATGCAGTGATTTGTGCCAGACAGGGAAAAAGGGATTCTGATTATTCCTGTCTTAGCACGCAGACTGAGAAGACCTTCTTTTGAAACCAATCAGAAAAATAGCATGATGCTATAAAATGACAGCTGGGGAGATAAATTATATCATTACTTTGTAATTGGCTTAGTTAGGCAAACTAAGGATTCCACCGAGCAGAAGTCCATTGATCCCTGGTCATTTGATATTTAGAAATTCCACCATATGTCTTTAGTGCTAAACAGATTTCACCCTCAAAGTAATGCTTTGACATCTGACAGATGAACAGGTATATTATAGTACATGCAGAATCTTCAGATTTATTATTTTTTCCTTATATGGTGTGATGAGAGTCTGACTCTGGATCACCTGATTTCCTGGGGTTAGATTATGTGTATATGTTGATGGCTAAAAATAGTATTTTATAATCCTTTTTAGATCATGAGCTCATTTTAAAATCTGATAAAAGCTATGAACCCACTCATCAGAAAAATATAAGCACTCAGAAAATGTGCATGCATGGTCAAGAGTCACAAACTTCTGAAAACCACCTGTGGATCCATCCAACAATGGTGCCTTAAATTTCTGAATCACAGTTTTAGAAGATGAGCATACTGTCTTATAACAAAGCATTGAATAATCTTGAGAAACTGTTAAGCGACTTTCTGTCTGTCCAATATTTGCATCTATTTTGTCCTCTATTCCTCTTTAGGCGCCACAGTTCTTTATCCTAGAGTTCCTCCCACTTTTCAACTTCTGCAATACGAGAATGACTCATTTCTCCATTTCCTCAGCTGCTAATCATAGCTTCCTGAAATATTGGCAAAAAGAGGCATCACCCGGCAGCATATGGGGATGTCAGATAGACAGAGTCTGTGTTGATGCAAAGGAGGGGAAAATCCAGCAGAATGGCATGGAGTGTTCCATGGGATGGTACCGTTGGGCCCTCTACAGGCTTTCTTCTCCTTGTTTCTAGACCAAGCCTGTTTCTCAACCATTCTATGAGACACTCCACACCATTCCAACACATTTCTTTTCTGCTTTAGTTTTAGAAACATATTGTTAATCAAAAGTCCTAGCTAGGACAATGGGCAAGAACCAGTAATAAGGAGCAATCAGAGATTTGTTGGCTTAGTTACAAGGAGATGCCTCCAAGTTCATTAGAAAAGAAATCCAAGACCAATAAATCATCAGAATTTATTAAGTACTGTACTCAAGACATCGCTGAACTTTGTGAGAAAAATAAAACATCTTTCCTAGTTTTAAGAAGCTTGTATCCTACGGAGGAGTTCACTAGAGTTTGAAGGAGTCTGGGGAAGCTTTATAGAAAAGATATCTCTAAGGTAGGCTTTGAATAATAGGTGGGAATCAAAGAGATGAATGCAGAGGAAAGCATCCTGCTGGAAAGGAAATGTAGCAGAGGGGAGGCATCAAGGTAGAATGGTTAAAATTACAGAATCAACTGGGATTCAAATCCTGGATCCATCACTTCCTAACTGTGTGTCCTTTGGCCAATCACTCACCCTTTCCAGGCCTCAGTTTTCTCATCTGTAAAATAGGGATAGCATAGTCACTACCTTATAGGTTTGTGGTGAGGATAAATAAAATGACATCTTAAAAATATCAACACATTGACTTGCCTGGTACATAGTATGCATAACTATTAGTTACAACAAAGGCAAAAAGGCAGGCCAAAGCAGAATATTTAAGAAAAAATTAGAAATCTGCCTGTCTACTGCCCAGGGTTAAATAGGAGAGGAGAGATAGAATCAATTGAAGGTAGAAGTCAGAAGCTAGTTCGTGGAAGGCTTTGAATGCCAAGATAAGGAAAAGTTTCCACTGTATCCTGAAATCATGAGGAACCACTAAAGGATTTTTGAATTATAATTACAACAGTGCTTTGGAAAGATTGATTCGGTAGCTACATGCAGGCTGGATTGCAGATAATTTGATCCAGAGATGGTTTGCATTAATCTAGATATTAACATAGGGCGGTGGAATACAGAAAATTAGGCAACAGAAACATAACCATACATTTCAGGGAAATTATAAAGATCTAGCAATTAAATAAAAAATGAGAGCTGAAATTTACTGAGCAAGTACTATGTGCTGGATGCTGGTCTAAATTTTTTATGGAACCTATTTAAACCATCCAACAACCCTGTGAGGTCAGTATTGTTATCATTGTTATCACCACTCCAGTTTTACAGAGGAATATTTGGGTTCTGGAGAAATTAAGCAATTGGCCCAAAGTCAGTAGCAGAGCTGGGATGTAAGTCCAGGGGGTCCAGCTACTGAGCCCACCGTCTTAGCCAGAAGGGAAGTTCAAAGATGCCAGGTTTCTGACTGGCCATGAAGGAGATGGGTAATATGAGTGAGGGAAAAAGGGTGGTAAGAAGGGAGGGTTTCCCCTCTTTATTTAATGTGCAATGCTGATTTAGACATGTTGAATGTTGCATCCAGAAGATCGTCAAAAGGGAAAGTCCAGCTGTTATATGTGTGCCTGGAACTTAAGAAAAAGTTAGGACTGGAGACGTGGAGCAGAAAGTCATGAAAAGAACTAAATGTAAAAGTCTGAAAGTAAACTGAATTTTTGGAGAACAGATTAACAGAATTAAGAACACAGTCTTGAAGTTCCTTTACATATGGTAGATGGAGGGCAATTCAGGAAATACTGAGAAGGCATAGAGATAAAAGGGGAAATTACGGAGGCATTACAGAGCCTCAGTGTCCTGGACAGGTGAGGTTAAGGAAGGTGCTGCATGGCATCTGAACAGAGATGGATGTAGGGCCTGGCAACGTCTAAAAAGATTCAGTGTGAGAGATAGACAGGCTGAAAACTAAGGACCTTGCAGTTTTGGATCTAGACATACTTGTGCTTAAATCTTCAGCTGTCTATTAGATAACATCCAGCAAGGTATTTGACTTATCTCTGCCTAACTCTTATATGTAAGAATAGAGCAATTAGTTTATAGCTTATAGGGCTGCTGTGAAACAATATATGTGAGTCCCTGGAGTTGTGAACAAAATATATATATGTGTATGTATAATGGCTAAGATTCCTATCTGTGTATATACATAAACTATTATTATTGAACATAATGGGTATTTGTCATTTCCTATGTAAGTATGTATTTATGTATATACATATATATGCATGCATATATGTACATACAAAACGCACAGTCTCATATATTCTTATATAAGAATTCAAAGTCTGGTCCCATGGTGTCCAGTCAGAAAGTAAGTTTGCCATTTTCAGTAGAGAAGAGGCCAGATGTTTGGAAATTAAGTAAGATGGGACACTTAACCATGATTTAGAGACATGGGAATTTGAATGCTAAAATGTCAGAAACCTAAGAAAAAGTTCTGGCAATCTGTATTAGTTTTCTATTGCCACTGTAACAAACTGCCACACATTTAGTGGCTTAAATCAACCTCCATTTATGATTTGTTTTCACGGGTCAGAAATCTGCATTCAGTGCGGCTCAGCTGACTCTCTGCTTGGAGAACCACAAGACTTAAACCTAAGTGTCAACAGGGTGGTATCCCTTTCTGGAGGCCCCAGGGGAGAAGCTGTTTTCAGGCACATGCAAGGTTGTTGGCAAAATTTATTCCTTACAGTTGTAGGACTGAGGTGGCCATTTCTTTGCTGTCTGTCAGCCAGGGCTTATTCTTAGCTTTCAGAGGCCACCCACATCCCCTGACTCAAGGACCCTTTCTAAACCAGAAATAGCCAGCTGAATCCCTCACACTTTGAATCTAACTTCTCCTTTTGCCTCACCTTCCTAACATATCTCTTCTTCTGTATCTCTCTGCTGTAGCCAGGGAAAAAAGCCTTGGCTTTCAGGGCCTCATGTGATCAGACCAGGACAATCCAGAATCATTTCTCTACTTTAAGGCCACCTGATGATCAACCTTAATTTATGACTGCAAAGTCCCTTCACAGCTGTATGAAAATTCATGTTTGAATAATCAGGCAGTCTGGAGGGGATGTCTTTAAAATACAGTCTACTACGTCTTATTCTCGAATTTTGTATGCGTGTGTTTTAATTTTAACATCAAGGATGTACTGAGAAGAAGGTGTAGATGAGAAAGACACTTGGCCTTTGGTTGTGGTTTCCACTGACCACTGAGATCCAGGTTGCAACGGGACTAAGAAATGAGTGGGAGGAAATGGAAAATTGGCTTCTAGATCATTTACTGGAAAATACTGGCAGTGAAATACAGGTGAGAAGTCGAAATAAAGGTGAGAAGTCGAATGGCGCAGGAGAGCTCAACAAAGTTGGAAGAAAGGAAGAAAAATAATGGTGGAGGAAAGGCAGCAAACAAAGTCAATATACTATGTGAAAGTCCTTTTTAAATGCTCAATTATGTTATGTTCTAACATGCTCAATTCTAACTATTTTCAATTAGATAGGCTATCAAATCTGGAAATGGCATCATCACTGAATCTAAGCAACTGGGGGGCAGAAACCTGGCTTTCATTGACAATGCATTTGAATCCATTCCATTAAAATGGCCCCAAAAGTACCATTAGGAATTTAGAGTAACTAGAAACATAGTGGTTAAGATTTAGACACATGTACATGATGACAGGATTCGCAAGTCCTAAATTGAGCAATTGGTAAGGCACCTCCTATTCATTTCTTCCCACTTCAGTTATTACTTCCTTATTACATCTTATCTTTATTCCAAGTTTTTTAACCTGTTGAGCTTTTTGGCATTTGCCGTTGATTACTTCTTCATTATTGCAGAATGCTTGGATAATTCATTTTATTTTTTTCTCTTCCATTTCCAGTAGATTTCCCCATTTGCCTGCAGGTTAGTTTGCTGCACAGCCTTTCTGTCATAGGAAAAACAAGGCTGGTCCATGGTGCATCTGCAGGCTCAGCTCAACCAGTGTACACCCTGCTTAAAGGAAGTAAAGCAGCAAGTATCTACTTCCTCCTTCACTGTGGTCTCTCCTGAGCCTCAGCCCTGCAGAAGAGCTCTTAAAGTTAGTGGTACTCAGGCTCACTGCTTCCTGCTAGAAAGGTCAACCCAATTGAGCAGCTCCAAGTTACCAATGAGAGTAGACTTGTCTGGGGGAGTTTAAATGAACACGACAAAACCTCATATTTCTAAATGTACAGTTTTCAAAGTGGACAATGTCTGTGAAATATAGGTTGGGGCAAAGGTAACTGCGGTTTTTGCGATTATTTTTAAAATAGTGGTTTTTTAAAATGGCGCTATTAAAAATGATGGCAAAAACCACAGCTACCTTTGTGCCAATCTAATCGTATACGGTATTTAGAAATTTCTTGGAAAATAAAGGGTGCTGTGCACGTGAGTGAGAATGTAGATGAGCCAACAATAACAGAGACTGCAGTTTGTGAGTGTGTGGTGCATGTGGGAGTCTGTGTGTGCACAGTGTGTGTGTGTGATGCATGCTTATTGTGTGTGTGGGGTAGATGATGTGCATTTGCTGTGTATGTCTGTACAGGTATATAGGCATAAAATCATCTTGATTGTATTAAAATAACATAGTACTCCAATTATAGCCTTTGAGACAGGTATAAAGTTGTAATATTTGTTCACAGTACTGAATTTCAATAGGTTAGAAGGTGAAAATTCTCATTTAGAGAATTCTCATCAAATCAGAATTTGATGGGAGAGGGGTTTGGGTAGGTAAGAAATTCATTTCTTACAGAGTTTACAGAGCCCATCTTAGAATCTAACAGCAAACAGTGAAGGAGTTATACTTTTTCAATAGTGGACTTCATCACTGGTCAGAGATATCCATTTCCAGAAAAAAATTATAGTCCAGAGATATGTATATATCTTACCAATAAGTATCTTAGTGTGATATTTAGAAAATAAAATACATTGATTTTAGGGTTTATTTTTTTCTGAATTTCCTGTTGGGCACTTAGTTAATCACCCTTTTTGAAGTTTTTGATTTTTTTTGCTAAAGGCATCCAACTGTCTTCGAGAAGTCATGTGTATTTTAATATTTCCAGCTTTAGCCTGCTCTGCTGTTGAAAATGGGAAATCTCTAAGGGACAAACATTTATTCTTATGGAGACAAAACTCTAACTCACATGCCCTTGCCTCCATCCTCAGAAGCCAGGGCATAACAATAATGACAATGACAACAACAAAAATACCACAGCTAGCTCATAGCATTTCTAAACATGTTTCATACAAATATATATGCCTGGATTGATACTGCTCTTTACAAAGGCATGCAGCTAATTCTTATCTAGAATACAGTGTTCTTTTCCTATTAAAAAGTAATCAACTCCAAAGCAATATATTTTTCATTATACTATTATTCCTCTACCTTTTAAAGAAAATGAAAAGCATTCTGAGCTGAAGCAGATTTCTTCCACAAATGATCAGGCGAAGACACACAAATACAGCCTCCAAGAAGATGAGGCTGAGGAGATCTGAATCAATGCAGTTATCTTTTTATCTTATAGGGACTGTTTTCCAATTGCATTTTCCCTAGAGACAGAGGTATCCTGTCTGCTTGCTGGCTTGGAGCCTACTCCAGCTTCCCACTACTGGCAAAATTAACTACAGACCAATGTTATTTCCTTTAAAATAAAACAAGCACCTAAAATTGCCCTCCTGTAGCCATTCAAACTACTCATTACCTTGCTTTCAATATGAATGTCACTCACTGTTTAAGAATTACCCTGAAAAGCACATTGTATGTAAGTTTTGTGGGGAGACTAAGGTCTTTCAAATCTGTAAAGCTCTAATGGAAAAATTGGTCAATTTATGGAATACCACCATTACATATGCTTTATTCTTGTGGCTGTCTTTTTACTGCAGAAGGATTTGTCTTTATAAATGGAAGGCAATAAAGCATTATTACCTAAGCAATTTTGAGAAGGAAACTAATTGTCACGTAAATGCCAATTGCTGAGTGTGAAGGCAACCAGATATCTAGACCAACAATTTATTGCTAGTGGATCAGATTGTTAGCCTAGGTACAACCCCTGTAACCCAGTCAACTCCACAAACCACTTCTTTAATGGCACCGTAATGCATTTGTGTCTTTTAAGGCCTCCACCAGGAGATAAAGCTAATACAATACTTTGATTTAAGTGTTTAATGCCTTGCATTGTGGAAATTGGAGAATAATGGTAGGGTCTTGGGTTTGCAATCAAGAACTTTCTTTGTGTTTTGCAGATAATTAATTGTTGGATTTCCTTTATTTAGCTGTGCACACTGCAGTAAATTCTTGAAATTTTGAAGTCCAGTAGTTAAGGTCCCCAATTAAAGGGCAAATTAACCTCTGGGTATGTGTTCTGCACCTCACTAGGTAAACAAGAAGAACTGAAATAGCAGAGAAACAAGAATTGGATACCTCTCATAAGGGCACCCATACCTATTTAATCTAGTTTATGAGAATGACTCTCTGTCAAACATTGTTCGTGTCTGTCCAGTGCCAGGAATCAATGATAAGAGAGAATTAGAACAGACTATACACAGTCCATGTGGGGAGATGATGGTACACATAAAACACAAAAGGCAGAAACAAAGTGACAAATGAAGAATATGGGTTTCAGCATCTGAAAACAAAGGAGAACATTGTGTTGGCCAAGGTGAAGCAGGATTTCTTCATACAAGCACTGAGACTTGATTTGGGACCTGGACAATAGTAGGACTTTGAAAGTTACTACTATAACCCCAAGAGAAGAGACTCTCCAGTGTTTGTAAGAATCACATGGATAAGTTGTTTAAAATGTGGATTCCTTGACCCTAACCAGGAGCTCAGTAGCTCTCATTCGGGGGGTTTAATAATCTGGCTTTATAAAGACCATCCATTGGTGGGCACTGTGGCTCATGCCTGTAATCCCAGAACTTTGGGAGGCCAAGGTGGGTGGATCATTTGAGGTCAGGAGTTCGAGCCCAGATTGGCCAACATGGTAAAACTCTGTCTCTACTAAAAATACAAAAATGAGCTGGGCGTGGTGGCATGCACCTGTAATCCCAGCTACTCAGGAGCCTGAGGCAGGAGAATCACTTGAATCTCAGAGGTGGAGGTTGCAGTGAGCTGAGATTGCACCACTGCGCTCCAGCCTGGGCAACAGGGCGAGACGCTACCTCAGGAAAAAAAAAAAAAAAAAATAGAGCATCTAAGTGATGCCTGTTAAAGACACTAGACAGACCACACTTTGAGAAACAATGCCTCAGAAGCTGGTTCACCTAATAGTTTTCTTAGGCAGAAAATCATATAATAGTGCCCTCTGTGGCACTACCTCCCAACACAAACTATTTTTATACTGCACTGAGGTCTCATTTATAAAATCAAATATTCTCTTTTCCTAATGTATACTCAGTCAGGTGGAATTAACTAACCAGCTGGATCACGCCGCATGTTTGGGAAATGGAGGAGAAAACCCTGGAATAAAGCCAGCCTCTTCACTGGCCACGGCTCTGCTTGGAATTTGTAAACCTGGTCATGCTTGTCATGTCCCTCAGGTATTGTCTAAATCAGGGTTGCTTAAACTCAGCACTATTGACATCTTGGATCTGATCATTTGTTGTTTGTGTGTGGGGGTGTCCCTTGTATTGCAGGATGTTTTGTAGCATCCCTGGCTGGCCTCTACCCATGGATACCAGTAGCAAACTCCCCGCCCTCTGCTGTGCCCATCTGTGACAGCCAATGAGGTCTTCAGAAGTTGCCAAAACTTCTTGGGGGAGGGCAGGGAAAAATCTCTCCCCAACCCTAGGTCTAAATCTAGTATTTAGTTTTTACTTTTCTCCCCCCCGACCTTTGTTTTTCGGAGATGGGGTCTCACTCTGTCACCCAGGCTAGAGTGCAGCGGTGTGATCATAGCTCACTGCAACCTTGAACTCTTGGGCTCAAATGACTCTCTTGCCTCAGCCTGCTGAGTAGCTGGGATTACAAATGTGTATCATCACACCTTTTTTCATTTTAATTTTTTTTGAGGTGGGGTCTTGCTATGTTGGCCAATCTAGTCTAGAACTCCTGGTTTCAAGAGATCCTCTCACCTCAGCTTCCTGGTAGCTGAGATTACAGGTGTGAGCCACCAAATCCAGTATTTCCTTGATGATGGCTTCCAGAGCCAGGGATCTCCTGGCAGATGGTGGAGATTTCTCTTTGGACCAGAGTTAGTACCTCTTGAAAGCTGAGCTGACTTGCTTGGAAGAACCTCAGACCTACTGTCCTTCAAATCAGTGCCCTCTTTCACTTCTCCACATGTCTCAAAACACCACTATTCAAATTAGTGCATAAGCCTAGGTTTCTGTTTCTGTTCTGGGACATCTCTATTAAAATGCAGCTTCACTTGCCTGGAAAAGCTACAAACCCATTATAATCTTCAATAACTTAGAATATTATCTCAGAAGAGGCAAGCTGGTCACCTAGGCAAAGGCCCAAGGAATTGCGGATGAGGATACACGTTTCAAGCATGAAAGCATGTCATTGGGACTGTGGTGTTGGCCACTGTGGGTAAGACCACTGTGCTGGCCTTCCCACTTACTTGCCAGGTACCTCTGGGCGACTTCCCTAACCTCTCTGGAAATGAATCTCCTTATCTGCAAAATAAAGATAACCACAGTATCTACTTTATTAGATGTTGCCAGGCTTATTAATAGAATATCGGTGAAGTGCTTAGCGCCATGTGTGGAATATAATAAAATGCTCAGTGGATGTCGGTTGTAAGTTGGATTATAAAGTAATTGTGTTGAGGTCATCTTGAGCTGCGCTGCTACAGTGTATGGTTTATGAGTGCAGGATGATCCTAGCTGCTCATGCATTGAGCATTAGGAGGAGGAGCTCCGGGCACAAAAAGGGCACCTCGAAAGTGGCAGTGAAAGGAACAGGATGCTTCAGAAAGGAAGGGAGTAGCCAGAAGACCCCTTGGTTTGGATAAGGATAATTAGGTTAAACAGCCTCTCTTCCCCTGCACACTCACTCCTTCCACAACTGACCTCTTTATGCTCATTGTGTCTTGCAACACTGGCTATTTGATTTTTAAATCCCCTCTGTGCACAACTACAAAAGGTTCCAATTATCCTATTTCTGTCATCTCCCTTTATCCCACAAAGAAGACTCAAATTCCAAGGAAGTTAGGAAAGCCAAGTTTTAACCAATATCATATGCTTAAAAAAAAAAAAAGAACTTTTCATGGTTACTTTTCTGCCTAAGCGGGACTGTAAATTCCCAGAGCAATAAACAGTATCCTCTTTACGTTTCAACGGTGCGGGATCTCCTACTGGCATGTGGCAAATACCAACATTATAATTACCAATTTGATGTTGTGAACAGCAGAAAAGAGTATTGCACTTTGTTTTCTCCCCATCTTCCTCTTTTTCCTTTGAATAAATTTCCAAGGCCACTGAAAGGTATTAAAGTACACTGACAAAGAGACATTTAATCTGACTTTGTTCTCTTTTGCAAGGGTATCATAGATTGGGAAGGAGATCCGCTACCTAGACTGCATCAAAAGATCTTTGGCAGCATTTAAAATTGGCATCCTTCTTGCTTTGGTTGGCATTAGGGAACATATTTTCAGGAACCAGTTCTGAATTTGTGTTGACTTCTTCTTTCTCACTGCCCATAACTACAGAGTGGAGACTGCCATGATAAGCCATTTCTTGTTTTCTTTTAGGCAGAGTGCATCTCACTGCATTCACAGTGAGGAGAGCATTGGATGGCATCAGGAAGCCTGTATTCAACATCTATCGCTGATGGGTTGAGTGACCTCAGGCAAAACAGTAATCTTTCTGGACTTCTTGTTCTGAAGCTTTTTTTTAAAAAAGCTCTAAACTTCTATGTTTGTGTGTTTTTAAATAAAACAACTTGTATCAGCCATTTCCAGGTAAACCTATAACCGGACCCCAAAAAATAAGCCTTTATTATTTTCCTTTTTTTTACCTCAAGTACCACTTAGGCAAGAAAAATGATTTTTCAATCAGAGCTCCTCTTCCTCCACATTTAGTCCAGATGATGCACCCAAAAAGATGCTACTGTCTCTCATTCCCTGCTCTCAGCTGGATTCTACTTCAGAAGGAAACAGCTGTGCCTTCTCACTAGGTGACATTGCCCTTGACATGATTTGTAAATAAAGCACTGGAAATAATTTTGGGGCTGTTTTCACACCCACTTAATTTATTGATAATATCTTGCTAAAATCTGAATATTCAGTTATGTATTTTTAACATCTCATTACTTTCGCCTTGAATACAGCTGCAAAACGGAAGCCGACACTGGGAAACCCTTCCTTTCCAACAGGCCTGATGTTCAGTTTTGTCCCCCTCTGCTCTTTGGGTTGACTTCAGTAGTCATTGCCAAGACTGAGTCTTTGTATAAAAGCCTGAGCTTTTCATCTGCTGGAGAAAAAGGCAGAGTCAATATGGGTGTGACATATACAGTCCTCCTTGTTGTGGAAATTGTACCTTGATTTTCCTATGGGGAACACCTCCTCTATCCCTTCACCTTCCAGAGCACATCAAACAAGGTGACCTGACCCACCTCCACCAATCAGATTGTTCCTTCTCTGAACTTGAACCTTGAGAGGAATGATATATAAAGGCAGAAAACAGCCACGATTTATACCAAAGACAGTGTCTTGAATGCTGCACATTTATTATCATTATTATAATTATTATTGTTATTCCTATTGTTCCTGGGCTCCTGCTCCCGCCGTACTTACTGAGGCCTCTTGCTGAGCTCTTCCTCCACTCTGAGGGGATTCCCCTACCTGCACTCTTTATTTTCCTTGACCTGGCTAAGGTCATTTTCTTTTTGTAACCATATAACTATTTGCAACCATATGTTTATTTACACTGTAAATGGGTACAGACATTGTGCTAAGTATTCAGGATAACCAGAAGAATAAAATAACTTATTTGTCTTTACAGAGCTTAGAGGAGTTGGTTTGGCAGGTGCTGTGATGAGAGATTTGCATCAGAAAGTACTAAAAGTCAAACAAATGAAAATTTCATTATCATTTCTTCCATATGTCCTTTCAAGGGCCAAAAAGCAAACCAACTATATGCTCATTCCCTTTCCTTCTAAATACCCTTCCATGCAACTTTATCATGATTTTACTAACATAATCATCCACCTAAGTGATAAAACTGGAAACTTGGTACTCATTTTCAACTTCCCTTATCCCTTATGTGCACAATGAACCCATCACCAAATTCTAATGATTGTATATTTTCTTGTAATCCTCCTCGTTGCAGCAACTTTCCTTGTGAAAGCCAGGTCTGATCAGGTTATTCCCAACTCGGAAGCCTTGAGTAGCATCCTCTCTTGTCAATATCAGTGTTTCCCCAACTGTATTCTAGAGCTTCACAACATGTTAGCCAGGATGACAGAGAAGAGATTTACAATGGCAACTAAACTTGAGAAATGCTGCATTGAACAAAGCTAAACTGACCTTCTCACTGCAGAATTCCTCAGAGCTCCAATTCCCATTGTGCAACACAACTCTCTCTCCAGTCTTTAGTATGTGATATTTCCCATGCTTATTTTTGCATAGCAGCATTTTCTTTTTCTTTTTTTCTTTCTTTCTTTCTTTCTTTCTTTCTTTCTTTCTTTCTTTCTTTCTTTCTTTCTTCTTTCTTTCTTTCTTCCTTTCTTCCTTTCTTTCTCTTTCTTTCCTTCCTTCCTTCCTTCTTTCTTCATTTTTTTTTTTTTTTTTGAGACGGAGCCTCGCTCTGTTGCCAGGCTGGAGTGCAGTGGTGCGATCTCGGCTCACTGCAACCTCCGCCTCCTGGGTTCAAGCGATTCTCCTGCCTCAGCCTCCTGAGTAGCTGGGACTACAGACACCCACCACCATGCCCAGCTAATTTTTGTATTTTTGGTAGAGACAAGGTTTCACCATGTTGGCCAGGATTGTCTCGATGTCTCCACCTTGTGATCTGCCTGCCTCGGCCTCCCAAAGTGCTGGGATTACAGGTGTGAGCCACCACGCCTGGCCACATAGCAGCATTTTCTTACAGGGTACTTCTTATTCTGTGTCACACAATTTAGGAAATGATCTGTGCAACTGGGTCTCAGTGAGAAAACTAGTGAGATAGAATTTCAAATTTTTTAGCATAAGAAGATGTCAGTGACATCTTCTCCAGGGGGAACAGGAATTGCAGGAGTTTATTGAGGAGCCATGAAAATCTGAACTAGGGCAGATGCCAGGTTGCACTGGTGCTAAAACAAAGAATTGACAGCATGGTGGCTGGCTGACAGGCTTCAGGGCAAGACCTCTGCATCTGTCCCAATTTTGGTCTGTTCCTTCCCTGAAATGAACCCCAGCCAAATCACACATCTCTACCAGGAATCATTTTTTCATAGCAGTTTGACCAAGATACTTGTGCCTATCAGTTAGGGGAATGCATAACTTAAATAAATACTTCCAGTTATTTTCTGAGATTGGACAAAAATTGACACATAATTAGGTATGTAGCATTGGGTTCACGGGGTTTCTGTGAAATCTCAGCACAATAGAGTGAGGCATGAACAAATTTTCATGGTTGTATAGTAAGCACTAAATAAGCACTGTAGTCAGCGTGGAAAATAATTTATGACTCAGTTAAAGGGAAAATATGGAACATGAGAGTCCACTCTCTACCCACTTTCTTCAATAACCAATGATATCTCTGATCTGCTTTGTAAACAGATTTCTAAAAGGATTTGTTGCTTTTGATGCATTAGTACTCACATCTCCTACTTGCATTATGTTGCTGAAAATTAAATTAAGTGTCAGATATTTATTACCACATTCCCCTTGTACTATTTTACAGTCAAGAAAAGATAGTCTGACTTGTGACTATTCAATTATACCTGTGGAAATCTTTCTGAATTAGGAGCCAGAATGCATGTTTCTCAAAGTCAAAAATATAATCCTTAATCCTACATTTACATTAACAGCAAAATAATTTTCCACTCATATCAGCCAAGTATATTATAATGGATTGCAGATATTATAGTTCTCACTGGTACCTTGAAGTTGGAATACTGAATTAAAGTGAAACCCTAATGAAAATTTAAAAGAGAATAACAATTAGGCAGCCCAGGATTCAAGTTAGTCCCACAGTTGTATTTTTTTCTGCCAAAAAATGGTTTAAGGTATATGAATTTGTTGCCAGCATTTAACAATTGGGAGATTTTTGTATATAAACCCTGGTTACTAGTTTTTTTTGAAAAATTCGAGATCTGACCATACTGATCCCACCTTTTGACCTGGAAACTGTTGTCCAAGCTGAGTGGTGGCTGAACCCTCTGGATGGGCCATGCCTGCCCTAGTTTGCTATGCTACCCACCAATCCGATTTGACCCCTTGTCTAGCGTGTTTCATTTATTCCCTTCGTGGCCTGCTGGCATGGAGTCTGGAACCCTTAAGGGTTTCACGTTTAAGACCATGTCTTTTGGGAAGAATATTGTGACTGAGACTCTGATCTAAGCCTTGCCTGATGCCTCTACATTAGACAATAATCCTAAGGATTTCTACTGCTGATATATTCGCAGTTAATACAGGTCTGCAATAGATCAATAGTTTACTCGTGAAGATTTCTCTAATGTGAATCATGTGCCAAAATTTTGAAGGTAGTAATAAAATTGTGTTTCTGTTCTGTCTAACTAGAATGCCCTCTCCTTAAATGTACAGGACAAGAGAATATTTCTTGTATTGATTAAGCCATAGTAATCATTACATTGCACCAAATTTCTTCTTTAATTTAAAAGAATAAAAACCATTTTGAGGCAGAGTCAGCTCATGTGAGAAATCAGTGTGGCAATTAATGGTATGGCTCAAACCTCTTCATGTAAATGACGAGAACGTGATGCTAAGCAAAACTTCTAAGAAGTGACAGAGATTTATTTTAAAGGGGAAGTAAACAGTTTTCAAGTAGTAATTTTATATTAAGAATGAAAGAAATATATGGACTTTAACATGAAAGTTAGTTACTCGAACTTAAAATTTTCAATTACTTGTCTTTCACAATTTAAGAAAAGGTGGATGCAATGTCACATTCTCATTGATGTTCTTCATCTATTTCTTCATTATCTACATTTTACATGACTTTTTCTTGCAAAGGGAAGAATTTGATGTACAGTCCAACTGACTATTGGAACAAGAAAGCTAAACTACAATCACATGTTTTCACAATTTGGTCTAAAATTCTTTTTTTTTTTTTTTTTTTTTACAAAAGAGTCATTTCTTACATGTTATATTTTCAAAATACCTATTTAAAACTTTATGTTTGAAAGGAGAAATAAAATACAGGATGCGGAGGGTGTTAGCACAGGTGAGATGTCTTATGTGTTTTCCTTGGTGAAATTTAGATGACTGTATTTAAGTGGATGTAATAAAAATATGTCATAGAATTCAAAGTGAATTAGAACAACTACAAATAATAAGCTGCTGTAATAATAAAGGATACTTGATGATTGGTTAAACTTTAATGTGTTGTTCATTTTCTAAATGCAAACGATTCTTTAATATAGCTTGATCTTAAAATAACAAACCTCTTTGAAAGAGATACGACCTGACTCATCAGTAATTCCTTATTGAGGGCTTAAAGAGGCACAGGAACCATGGACCCAGGAATAAAATAATGATTTTCCTACAGCTTTAAGTCCTGGCCTTTAAGTATGTGTTCTTTCTTTCTTCTTTTTTTTTCGTTTCTTTCTTTTTTTAAATAGAGACACGGTCTCGCCCCATCACCCAGTCTGGAGTTCAGTGGCATCATTATAGCTCACTGCAGCCTCGAACTCCTGGGCTCAACCCATCGGCCCACCTTGGCCTTCCAAAATGCTGAGACTACAGGTGTAAGGCACCATGCCTGGCCTGGCCTTTGAATATTTCTAAGAAAAGGTGATGACTGGTGTTGAATATTACCAAATTAATGTTAAATTTCACCTTTTGGTAACATGCCCTCAAAAATGCAGATCTCCTTTCCTTCTTTTTCTTTCTCTTCTCCCTTCGGCCACTGAACCTCAAAAGGGGAGAACAGCCCGGCTATAAGAACACATACTTCAAGGATACAAGACATTCTTTTGAGAGAATGATTCACAATGGCTACGGGTAGAGACATAGGACAATGTGTTGTCCACTAAACTACCAAGTTATTTCTAGTATGGATGTCCGCAGCAAACATACTTCTCTTTGATGGTTTATGTCAATACCACTATATCAAATAAAAAAGAAATTCTTTTGGTAGAAGTCAAGAACTCTCATTAATCAACTTTTCCATTGTTTGCAAAAATATCAGCAATGAATAGGGTTGATTTTAGAAAATAATTACATTGTGTATCTCATGAGGCACATTTTTCCAAAAACATAGTCATTCAGCCTTTATGGTGTATTGAACAAATAGGTTATTCAATGGGAAATGCTTTAACTTCATAGTGTGTGCAAAGTTCAAGGAGGTTTGGTGATAATCCTAAAAGTGCCCAGATTTCGTGTTGTGTCAGAGAGGGAGCAGAGCCTGGCAGGTAGGAAAAGTACCCGTTTTCTGACTGAATGCCCAACAGTAGGCATTCTTGGGCACCCTTTCAAGGTCAATGTTCCTACACAAGACGGTCTGCAGTTAACTTTTCTGCCTTTATCTCTGAGTATGATTCTGTATATAGTCTATGATACAATCCTTCTTGGGTGGTTTCTTGTCTTCTTTATCCCTCTATTGAAACCTCATGGCACTTTTCTTTGTGCTTTTCTTGTGGAAATTATCTTATTTCCCTTTAGATTGTATTCACTTAATACAGGCCAAATGCCTTATTGTTGTGATATCTTCTTAAATACACAGATAGTAGCTTAATTACCTTTCTATCCTTTAGAGAGCTTAGTGTCAGAACTTGAAAATAGCAGGTGCTCCATAATTACTAAGAAATTAACTGGCTTCCCTAAAACTTCCATATAGCATAAAATACTGGTTAAGCCTAAAATACTCTTTCTTGAGAATTTATTTGAAAATTGTTAAAAAAAAAAGTAACTTAAATTTTACCCATTTATGTAGGAAGAGTCGGAAGGCATTATATAAAACTCTGTATTTTTCTTCTCACAGTATTATTTTTGGGGAATAAATTTCAATTCAACCATGTCTCTTATATACAAAAATGTCTTTTCAAAGAGCCATGTTTAAGTTCTGGGAGAAATGCTACTTTGGGAAATTGGAATGTATTATTAATCACATTGCTGTGGCTTCCAGTGAATGTAATTACTTACTATCTATAGCAGAATGGAACTAATTGATTAACATTCTCCTATAAACATGCAAGTGGGCACAACAGACTCTCTGACGCCTTCAGATATTTGGCAAACATTACAGAGTGTGCAGCCTATACACCATCCACTCTTAGCCCTCTCATTCCCTCCAATTTGATTTGAAAGACTTTTCTGAAGGGCCTGCATATTCTTGATACTTAAAAATTATATCGGCAACTAGGAAACCACAATTGGATGGTGCCCCTCCCCCACTGTGGCCCTTGATTGTCGTCTTATTCTCCCTATAGAGAGATAACCTTATTTGAAAATAATGGCCTCTTTGCATTAGCATGATACAACACAGGCTGTTTTGAATATACAAAATAACCATCACCAAATGCTTCATGGCCTGTTAAGATTTATATAAGACTGACTTTCTTCTTTTATGCATGCGTAAATCCCAGAATATAATTTTCAGGTCAACAAAAGGGAGATGTTTGCTTTATCACTATTTTCTAGAAATCTCAAGTCTTTATTTCCTCCTTCTGGAAGTCAGTAAGACTACTACTGTCAATATGCGAATCATAAAACTGATCACGCAGCCTTTAAATCTCAGTTGTTATCACACAGCATCCCTGAGAAAGAGGGGAATAACTCTCATTTTAAGATGTTGAAAAATACTAAGTGTGACAAAGAGTATAATGGGCTACACATTAAGTTTCTTTGGACCTAGACCTCAAAACTTGCTGGCTTTATGGCCAATTATATTTTATTGAGGCTGTGAACAAATATGAATAAACCTTTCATACCAGCGAGCTCATGGTAATAAAGTTAAATAGCTCATCTAGAAGCAGGTACTCAGATGAAAAAAAAAAGTAGAGGCTCACATTTCATGGTATCAGGGATAAAGGAGGCGGGAATTACACACATGTTTGCAAACCCCTTCAGTTTAAAACATTGTAGCTGCTAAAACAAGAGTACAGGAAACGACACTGTCCATTGTTCATGGAATATCAGGACCAAATGGATAAAGTTCACCCTATCCTCTAGTCTTTTTTTTTTTTTTGAGACGGAGTCTCGCTCTGTCGCCCAGGCTGGAGTGCAGTGGCGAGATCTCGGCTTACTGCAAGCTCCACCTCCCGGGTTCACGCCATTCTTCTGCCTCAGCCTCCCGAGTAGTTGGGACTACAGGCGCCTGCCACCACGCCCGGCTAATTTTTCTGTATTTTCAGTAGAGACGGGGTTTCACCATGTTAGTCAGGATGGTCTTTATCTCCTGACCTCGTGATCTGCCCACCTCGGCCTCCCAAAGTGCTGGGATTACAGGCGTGAGCCGCCGCGCCCAGCCGGCCTATCCTCTAGTCTTATCTGGTGTTAAAAAGTTTACCCTCAGATGTCTTAATGATCTCCATAATAAGTAAAATTTCAGGTTTTTGCCCAATGTCTTGGCATTGGGTAGGTCAACCCCAAAGTATGATTTTATAATCAGGTTTCTGAAGTTGCCACTTTACTTGGTGACTAAGACTGAAGTATGTTATAATAGCCAGTACAATAGGCCTCCTTACCAAATCGCACCAGGAAATTAAGCCTCAAACTGGCTCTGTGTTGTGTGTACTACACCATGATCATGTTTAATTTTCTAATTAGAAAGACCTTCTCTTAATGAGTCAGATGTTAAGAGTCATGGAAATCCATATTGTAAAAAAAAAACCACATATATGTAGTTGTTAATAATGGTTTTCTGTAGGGATCTGAGAGGAGTGTGGGAATATAGGGAAGAAGTTTTAAAAAAATGACCTCAAATGTTTTCAATTTTTATTTTATACTGCTATGCAGTATTTATATTTTTCTCATAGTATATACTTCTTTTACAATTTAAAAATATATAAAAAGAAAAAATGGAGAGGCTTTATTCTGTCTTGATTTTTTATACTTCTGCAACTGCAGTTTTCTGATACCTATTCATTATGTATTTTGGGAAAACATCTAAATGGAAATCACGAGCTGAATTTTGAACTGAGTCCTCTAAATCTAAACTTTTGAACACAGAGTAAGATAACCATTTGGAGAAAAAAACAATGTTAAATTTAAGCCATGATTATGATCGTAAAAGGGAGCACTTGCTGGGAAATCAAGTATGTGTGAAACAAACATGGCAAGGAGAGAGCTAACAGAAAGTGGTATGTTCAGTATTTTTGCTGACCGAAATAATTCCCATGTGGTATTTTAAAAAGAGCGCCAGAAAATGACCTCCCGGAACTAAGAATAGTTTAAACATTTGATTCATAAAACCACAGGAAATATGAATCAAGGAAAAAGACAATCCCAGGCAGGGCGGGTGCGGGGCCTGAGGAAGCTCAACCCCACACAACAGTTCTCATCTCCTGCAACCTCCCCAGCCCCTCTCCCTAATTTCCCACTTCAATGACTGCCCTTTGGCACATAGCTGCTTTTAATCCACTTGGTATTGAGTATTTGGGATTTGGAATTCTGTGTAAAATGGTGATAATTTGATATTTACTGCTAGAAGGTGAGCGATCAAATGAGACAGCTGCTAAAATTTATGAATTCTATAACAATAATTTCAAATCCTTACTGCTTTTACCTTCCCAAGATTCTAAAATGACAGATTCAGTCCTAACTGACTAAGATACTAGATTATTTTTCCATACATACAAGGTCAATTTAAAAATCTGGTTACCAGGTTAATGGATGTAATATCATAAACGAGTCTTTATCCAGCTACATAGCTACATGGTATGTGCACATGCAAACATTTATAGTGCATCTATGGATATGAATAGGGCTGAATGTTTAAAGGCAACACAAGGTGTGAATGTCTCTTTAACTGACTGTAACTCAAACAGAGCCACAGACAGACACACACTTAGAACTACCCCCTACACTTCAACCAAACAGAGGCAGAAGATTGGGAAGGTGAACTCAATGTAGGGCTTGCAAAATCCAGGAAATAAGGAGGGCTGCAGAGAGGCACAGTGTCTTCTGCGGAACCCCAGGGCAAAGCTGTTCAGCTGTGATTTTTTTTCTACTTTTTGGTGGTCTCAGTTTGAAATTAGGCTCCTGGCTTTTGCCAAGGAAATGTTAAAAATGTGCACTCGTGTGAAGCAACAGCAGTCCTCTCAAATGGGGGTACCAGATTTCTCTGGTTACTTTTTAATTCACTCAGTGATGATATCACTCCACAATCCTAATGTTTCTCCTTTCAATCTCCACCCTTAAGAAAGTCATCTAAAGTCTTGGTGATCTTTAATGACCTTAACCACATCTGTAGCGAACATCTTCTAAGAACAGATCTGAAAAGCTTCTGTAGGTGAACTTGGGTGATTCCAAAGGCCCTTACGGTTTTGTGATGAACACATATATGGTTCATCATTTCTTTTTGTTATAGTTGTGCAAAAAGAAGACGAATTTGTGATGAGACTTTTTATTCCCCACTTCTTTGCAAATGAGTCCTCCAGGGCTGTTCACTGGTTCATTTGCCTGGAGGTCAAAACAAAAGCCTCCGATGCCCATCATGCCAGCCCCTGAAGATGTGATACTACCCCAGTTCTATTAATCACAGATTTGCTATGCTTCACTCAATTTTCAGAGCTAAAAGGAAGAAATAGATGCGTGTAATCTTTAACTTGAAACCCATCAGCATTCTTTTCAACAGCATGGGCAAAAATGAGACAAAATAGGATGGCCACTATGAAAGAACCAACATCTTTAAGGAAATAAAAACCAGAGTGGAGGATGACACAGACTGAAGTGTCACCTTGTTTTAGACTGATAGAAAAGCAGGCCGGTTTTAAAGCAAACCTTTAAACAGTCCCCTTTAACAACCACAGGCCACTTTAGTTTCATGCTTAATTTCTTTCCCTGCTCGAGGAGCCTCTTCCTTGTCTACATCTCTCCTTGTCCTTGATCCCTTTCTCTGCCTTTTGGCTCACTCATTTCCCCCAGTGGCTTTCATTTGGGGAATATCATTGGGTTCACTGGCTTTTTCACTGAGTCGTCTTTTTGAGCAACTCTGTTCACCTGATGAGTGTTCTATTTAATATTCTAGTTTCCTTATTAGTGGAGAACTGAAGGGTAGTCATGTGTGTCAAAATGTCTCCCCAGAATTAATCCAATCTAATAAACAGTATGTTTCTACTTGTAGAAGTAATTACTTAAATTTTTATGATGCAGGTGGGCAGCAGGTGTTTTCCTCATTTTACAGATTAAAAAGAGGTGCAGTCCCTCAGTGATCCAGGCACTGTGATCAGTGTTTTTACTCAGTTTTCATTTAGATCATCATCAACAGCTTTGTGAGGAATCCCCACCATGCTGCAAATAAGGGCACTGAGGCTCAGGGAACTCAGGGAATTATCCAAAGTCCTACAGTTCTCAAATGGCACAACAAGCCTGATATCAATACCCAGATTTTGTCATTATATGATTCTGTTTCTGTTCTAGCACGACATTTCCGGATTCAGACTTCTGCAAGATGACAGAGATAGATGTCTGTTCCCAAAATGGAATTCTATAAACCCTTCAATCCGAAGAGATTACAACAAAGTGATTTTCCCTTTTTTTCTCTTTGTTGTCTCTGCGGTGAGCCCCCACAGTTGCATTCTGTATCTCCACAGCATCTGTTCTGCTCATAGCTTTACTCTACAGATTAACTTGAACTCATTATCTCTGTATTTAATCCTTAAAGAAAAGTCAAAAAACAAGTTTGGAGCGAGAATCCCTATGACAGAATTGGCTTTCATCTCCAAATGGATTTATTCCTCTAAGATAACCAGAAACTGGATAGGATTTGCTATGCTATTGACATTACTTTGTATTTTGTAGCTAGCATCTATGTAGTTTCACTTAAAATTCTGCACATACCTTGGAACTATAGCTCATTATTTCTGGATTAAGAGGAGGAAATACCATGTAGTTAAAAAGAATGTGGGTCTCATCATTTTGAGACCTGAACAAATACCCTTGCTCTGCCAGCAACTTTGTAGAAGCCACAGATAAGTCAATTTACCTGATTGGGCCTGGATTTCATCTTCCAGTGAGGCAGCTGGATTCTATAATATCAAATTTCTAACATTTTATTATTCTATATAATCTATATTAAAAACCCTGACTTTTAAAGAGAAGTACCATTTGAGCAGAATAATGCCACTGTATTATTGGATATTGAACAGAAAAATGCCACTGCAAGAGATCCCAGACCTGAGTCAACAGAGACACGGAGGGCAGGAAGGTGCAGTGGGAAGAGGGCGTGGTTGGGTTGCAAGAGGGGAGGGGAGGTGGGTGGAGTGAAAGAAGTGGGCATGGCCAGATTGCAGGTGAAGAGAGGAGAGGAGGTGGGTGGAATGGGAGGAATGGGCGCGGTTGCACTGTAGCAGGGTGTGAAGTGAAAGAGGTGGGTGTGGCTGGGCTTGCAGGGAAGGTGGCAGGTACACATTTGCCTAGGGCCACACCGGATGGGTGACTTTGGACAAACGCAGTAATAGCTACACCTGCATAGTTCAATGCAGCCACCACTAGCCGTTAAGTGGCTATGAAGTCCTTGAAAGGTGGTTAGTGTGACAAAGAAACTAAATCTTTAATTTTACTTAATTTTATTTAATTTTGATTTAACTTTAAGAATTGATTATTTTATCTAGTAACTGGAAAACATTTAACTAGTTTTGGAGAAACTTTGGAGTATGAATTTACTCTTTCAACTATAAATTTTATGAAATCTGAATACTGAACAAATATTTGTGATTAAAGATTTAGCATCCAAATTGAAATGTGTTATATGTATAAATGTACACCACATTTTGAAGATTTGGCGTGAAAAAAACTATGAAGTATTGTAATAATTTTTATATTGATTACATGCCAACATAATAATAGTTTGGATATATAGGTTTAAAGAAAATATATTATTAAAATTAACTTAATATGCTTTTTTTCTTTTTCAAATATGGCCCCTAGAAAATTCAAAATTACATATGTGGCTTATGTTATATTTCAATTGGTCAGAGCTACTCCGTGTGCTTTAATTTCTTCCTTAACTATATTGGAACAAAAATCACGATATCCTTCAGAGGGACTGTGGCAACAAAAAAAGAATACTGTGCAAAGTTTGTAGCAAAGTGACTATCAGAATTGGAAGTGCTCAGCAAAGAACTTATTTTTGGACATTATTTCCATGTTCACTTCCTCCAATTATTCATAAAGCAGAATTTTAAGGTAATCCGTGGGTTACTCAGTTCTCATAAAGTGTACGAAAGCAAAGAAGGCCCTTGATTACCCAGTGACCAATATTAAGGATGCAGATAATCTACCAAATGAATCCATATTCTTTCCACCTAACAGATTCCTACTTTCTACCTTTATGACCCATAAGATATGGCTTGCATTCATTCATTCATCAAACCTTTGATTGAGTACCTATTGGTAGAAGAATCAAGATGCTGTAATTTTGCATTCTTAAGTTTCTTAATGATTACAAATCTGTAATAAAAAATCTACTCACAATTAAAAACATTGAGATAACTTTAAAATTACAAATGAGATACAATCTATTCTCCATCTCTAAATTAGTAAGTTCAGTTGTACCTACTGAACTTAAAATGCATTCTCTCTCACCTGATTTTCGACTTTTCTTTATGATTGTGGTGGTTTTAAATCCTAAACACTCAAGATTTTGTTCCTTATAATTTTTAAATTTGGCATAATTTGAGAACGACAAAGTTGAAATTAAATGGTTAATTTCAGTTGTATTAAAGGCTGCAACATTCCTTTAATAAATGATGAAAGGAAAACAAGAAGAAACTGAAAGTTAAATTTCGGAAAACTGGCAATTAGTGGATAACACAGAAGAGAACTCAAATAAACTTATATTCTTTGAATAATCTATTTGTGTGAATAATCTATTCAATAAGTATTTCAGTGCTCTCATAAATAAGCTAACTTTGAATTTCCATTTCTACACATTTTATGAAGCACAAAGTAAGTTTCTGCTTAACAGTTAGATTCTTTTTTCTATAACAATTATTTAAAGTAAATTAAGTTTGTAAATTTTTCTTTGTTTCAATAAGACAATATACACAATAATAATAGCTAAAACTTAGTGAATTCTTAGCAAGTGCCAGGCACTCTTACAGGCCCTTTACTTGAATTCACTCAGTGAATCCTTAAAACAACCCTGATAGATAGTATGGTAGGCAGAACAACAGCCCTTTAACAACGTACGTGTCCTAATCCCCAGAACCTGTGCCTATGTCATTTACACAGCAGAGGGTAATCCAGGCTGTAGATGGGAATCAGCTAACCTAGAGATGGGAGAGGAGCGTGGATCAGCCAGGTGGGGCCAATGTAATCACAGGGGTCCTTACGAGTGAAAGAGGAAGGTGGGAGAGTCAGAGGTCAGAGTCGGAGAGTCGCTGGAAGACACTATGCTTCTGGCTTTTAAGATGAACCAGGACCACAAACCAAGGAATGTGGGCAGCCTCTAGAACTTGGAAAAGGCAAGGAAACAGATTCTCCCCTAGCACCCCGAGAAAGGAATGCAGCTCTGCCAATTTTAGCCCAGTGAGATCCGTTTCAGATTTCTGATCTCCAGAAATGTAATACACGTGTTTTAACTGTAAGACAATATGTGTGTTGTTTAAAACTAAGTTCGTGGTCATTTATTACAGCAGAAATAGGAAACTAAGGCAGATAGGCACCCTCACGACTCTCATTTTACAGACAGGGAAGCCAAGGTATACAGAATTTAAATAGCTGACCCAGAGATCACACTGCCAGCAAGTGCTTTGGCAAGTGACTCAGACCCACACACCCTGGTTCCTCACCCATGGCAATGCAATGTAAATCAGGGCTGGCATGTGGCATTTTCTCATGTGGTTTCTGGGTACAGAGTGTTTTTCTGTTTCTTCTTAGCATCTATTTATTCTCCAGGTCTCAGCTGCATTGCCACTGCCTTAGGGGAGGCCTTCCCTGACTGCTTTGAGGAGGTGCGATGTTCAAAGGATGCAGTTTTAAGGTAAGGTAGGATGCAATTCTCAGGGAAGTACTTATCATGATTACAATTTTCCATTTGTTTGAGCTCTGTGTCTGCCACCAAACTGTAATGCAGGGCAGCAGCAGTCTATTGTCATCTGTGCCTACCAAATGCAAGGTGCAATTGTCTCAGTTGTTTACTGAGTTTCTGATGTTTAGACAATCTAACCATGACAAACTCACTGCATGCAAATTGAATGTATTGGGCATGGTCTTAAAAACTAAAATACGTTCCAGCAGAATGAAATAGATTTGGAAAAATGAATTTCAAAAACCCTAAGCTTTAGCCCCTATCAGAGTAAATCAGCTCCATGAAAATAAAATCTGAGAATAAAACAGCTATCCACAAGAAACTTATTGAAGGCTGACAAAAATACTGTATTTATATCTGGTTTGCCAAAAGACACATTATATCCTCAACTGTATTACTCAGTTTTCACAAAGTTTTATTATATTGAAGCCTGCGTTTAGAGAAAATCCTAAAAACTACTCTTCTAGAAGGCAAAGAAACAAAACCCAAAACAAGCATACCAATTTTTTTCTGTATTTGATTACGTTTTAAAAATGAACAGACGTTTTATTAGCAGTAATTTGTTGGAGTCTATACTTTTTCTAGCCATAAAACTACATGTTTTTACTTGGTAATATGATGTTTTTCATCTCCACAGTATGATTTCCCCCAAAACACCTACATCCACTAAAGGTATAATGTTCTCTCTCTATATATCATATATATTATATATATTATATATATATTTTATATATAATATATACACACGTATATATGAGTATATATATGTGCGTGTATGATAGGTATTTATCTATAGCTCTATCTACATATAGTTGAATTTGCTTTGTTTTTGGTATAAGTTTCTATATATCACCTCCCCCAATCACCACACCCATACCCGGTTTTCTGATTTTCTTTATCACTGTGTTGGTTTTAGATTTTAAGCTGTTTTGATTTTACTTTTTAGACATTGTGTATTTTTTCTTTGCTTCTAATCATTTCTAAATTTGGTACAATTTGGAGAATTAAAAAGATGCAAGATTATCTGAACAAGATAATACAGGACGTAATAGGAGTTTAGTAAGCCTTTGCCTCGAAGATTTATGTTGCTAATTACTAAGGCTCTCATTACATTCAATTAATTCTTATACCCAGAGAGAAGCCATTCAATTCATTTGTCCATTTTCTGTGGCTTTGGGATTCAACTCAAAATTAGTTCACAAGGGAAAATAACTACCAAAGATTCTATGTGCTTTAAAGGTCCATGTTATACCCATCTATGGTAGACTGTTTAAACTCATACTCCATGACACAGGCTTTCTTTCCCAGGGGAATCTGATAATATTCGTATATTCAAGATTCAACCTCACTGAAATGAAACAGAAACATTAGCTCAGGATTTAGAGATTCTGGAAATTGTTTCTTCTTCATACATATACTGAAAAAGATGAAACTGGGCAAAACATGTTAACATTCTTTGATAATAAAACTTTATTAGCTTAGGATATTTACTATAGGGATAAGAAGAGAGTCAATTTATTTCCTTTGGAGTAGTTTCCATAGTTTCCATAGTATGCCCCTCTCTGGTCCTGACTGTATTCATAGGACACAAATTAAACAAATGTATGTTCCAAAGATATGGAATTACTGTTTTCATAAATAATTCATTTCCTTCATTTAACTTGCTTCCTTATATGAGGTTCTCAAAGTACCTGAGCAGGAAAGAAGAATTATTGTCTTCTACAAGTGGGGGACCCAAATGTGGAGATTTGTTGAAGGTCAAAAAGCAAATCAAGTAGAAGCTTGATAACACCCTCACTGGCCTCTCTTGTTCACTGTACCACCTTTTTTTGGGTGTGGAACAAATACAGTGAAATCCTAATGTAAATCACCTCCCTATATTGCTGAGTGAGTTACCCAGTGGATACAATGAATTCTGACCAGCATACTGTGGATTTCTTATAAGCCACGTGAGCCTGCTGACCTGCAAGACTCCGTCGCTTTATAATGTGAATTAGTTTACCATGTGATTCTACAAAAGTCACAGGAACAGAAAACCAAACACCGCATGTTCTCACTCATAAGTGGGAGTTGAACAATGAGAACACATGGACACAGGGAGGGGAACATCACACACCAGGGCCTGTTGAGGGGTGGGGGGAAAGGGGAGGGAGAGCATTAGGAAAAACACTTAATGCATGCAGGGCTTAAAACCTAGATGATGGGTTGATAGGTGCAGCAAACCACCATGGCACATGTATACCTGTGTAACAAACCTGCACGTTCTGCACATGCATCCCAGAACTTAAAGTAAAATAATAATAATTTAAAAAGTCAATATTCTGGTGCTTCCAACAGACAGGACAGATAATAGTCCCCATTTAGCCAACTAGGAGAAATGAGTCAGCATGTCTAGGTCATCTGGGCTTTTATTAATATTAAGTGACAGACTGGAGACTCTGACTTGAAATCTAGAGTTTCTCAATCATAGTAGTTCTCAGACCCTCAGGTGAACAACAGGTACCCAGGGAAAAAACCAAGTTCCCTGGTATCTTGTCGGGGATAACAGAAAATACGCTGTAGAGGTCAAAGTTAATTAAAAAAAAAAAAAAAAAGGTTCCTTTGTGGTTGAGGCCACGTCATTCACCAGACAGGGGTCAGTAAGCATTTTCCGTAAATGGTCAGAATACTTTAGGCTTGGTGGGCCATATATGGTCTCTGTATCTTTTGCCCTATGCCACCCTCTTCCTCCTTCTTTTGTTTTTGGTTTTGTTTTGTAACATTTAAAATTGTGAAAATCATTCTTAGCTCAAGCACTGTATGGCTGCAGGCAGATTTTGACCCACAAACTGTATAGTTAATCAGAGTGCTGGACCAAGCAAATTCTGAAGCACCAACAGAGGACTTGTCAGGGAGGTCTTGGAGCAGTAACTGCAATTCCCTTACTCAGAAATGTTTGCCATGTAAGTGCACACATCCTTGACTCACAGAAGAGATTTCACCTTCCCAACTCACCGCAAATTTAGGCTATTGTTAATTTCCTGCCTTAGACCAAAATTCAAGACAAAGTCATATTTGGCTTGCTGTATATGCTAGATCTTTGGCAGTCCTAAATTTAAATGTTATGGTTTCTACTATTTCAGAGAAACCCCAGAATGTTCATGGATTTTAAAGTTTTTTTTTCACTTTTGAGTTGAGACCTGTGAATCTGGTGTGTGGGTATTGGTCATATAACCAAAGTGAGACTAGTAGCCTGAACAACACTTGCTTTTCTTTCTCCTCTTGTGCCACCTCTAAACTCCAAAGTGTGAACAGAAAAACATTCTCTTTCGGGGCAATGGGAAAGAAAAAGACTTAAAATGAAGCTAACTTCTGGGGTTGGTGATGAGTAAATGACATAGGAAATAATAGACATTAACCAGAAAATAGTAAATCTACATAAATTGAATCAGTGTCTGAGAACTTTAAGAAAATATGCTATAAAGGAAGTAAAAAAAAATTATGAAAGTTTCTGTTAATTCTCCCACCAAAAAGTTTTTTTGAGTGAGAGATAAAATTAAAGCTTTAAAGGAATTTCTTCATTTTTTCCCCGTTAAACTTGACTGCATCGTAACAGGCCATTGTAATGGTCTCAGATGTCAGGATTCATGTGTTTCTTTTAAATAAGAATCTACATTAGTTAATTTTGATATTTAGCAATTTCTCTCCACTTTGGACTATATAGGCTAGACTACAATTATGCCAGCCCAAATCTTATCTCTGCACAAAGATTCAGAACCTAGGCCACAGGAATGAGACTCTGATACAACTTCCATTATGAAGTTTTGAATGCCAAAGCCTTCTGAAGGGTATCAATATTCAAAGCCTTGTATTTATCCTGGCAACTTTCTTCATCCTTAACTCACTCTTGGACATTTCAATTAAGAGTTAAGTGGGCATCTTTATCAACTGAATTTTGCATATTAGTGCCAACTGCTTAAAAATATCAAATAATCAACAGATCCTTATTTAGCTTCGATGTAAAAGGCTTTGGGCTGGGTACTAATGGAGCAAGAAGGAAGCTTAGAGGCTAGGTGTGGTGGCTCATGCCTGTAATACCAGCACTTTGGGAGGCTGAGGTGAGTGGATCACGAGGTCAGGAGTTCGAGACCAGCCTAGCCCACATGGTGATACCTCGTCTCTATTAAAAATACAAAAAATTAGCAGATGTGGTGCCTGTAATCCCAGCTACTTGGGAGGCTGAGGCAGAAGAATCGCTTGAACCCTGGAAGCGGAGGTTGCAGTGAGCTGAGATTGCACCAACACACTCCAGCCTGGGCAATAGAGCAAGACTCCATCTCGGAAAAAAAAAAGTAGGCTTACTTTTTGCCTTTGAGGGTCAAGGTCAAAGCAAGGAGAACATTAATTAGGAAGCGATTGCTCTGGTAGATGGAATTTCCTGTCTACCAGTGAGATAAGAAAAATATGTGATCAGCAAGTAAATAAACAATTATACATTCAATTAAATAGGCAGAGATGTGTTAGAAGGCAATGCATGATTAACTTTCAAATGGATTTATACACTATAAATATTATAGGAGATTAGAAGAGAGAGATCATTTATCAATTGTTTATTGATGTTTACATTGGGCTAGGCTTTACTCCTCTTTATATAGTTCCTTGAAACTCCAGAGATATATGCAACTTCCTACTTGACATCTCCATCTATAGACCTAACAGGGATTTCAAACTCAGCATCCTTAGGGTGAGCTTAGATTCTGTCTCCAAACTTTCCACTCCTGTGTTCTTTATCTGAATGGCAACTTGGTTCTTCTGGACATTCAGGCCATAACAAGCACAGTCAACTCTGACACCTTTTCCTTTCCCACACTTTATATTCAATCCATAGGCAAACTCTATTGGTTCTACTTTTGAAATCTATCCAGAATCTGACTACTTTTCACAGCCTCAACAACTACCATCCAGGTCTTTGGGATCATTGCAACCACTTCCTAATTAATGGTCTCCCTGCTTTGACCCTTGACCCTCTATGGCCAGAGATCCTGTTACTTCCCTGCTTCAGGACCTCCCAGTTAGTGGGGTTATAGTTAATATAACACTCACTAGTTACCAGTCAGTGTTTTAAGCAATTTGCACCTATTAACATACTGAATTCTCACAATAACCTTACACCGGTAGGTACTGTTACTTTTTACATTTTATCAATGAAGACACAAAGACACAAGGAGGACAAGTCATTCATCAAGATCACACAGCTAGTGAGTGGCAGAGATACAACTCAAACCCTGACATTCTGGCTCCATGGCCCAGGCTCTTAACCTCTGGGCCTGCTTCTTCCAGTGGCTTCTTTTCTCACTTGGAAAAAGCCTAGGTCTTCCTGACAGCTATGTGCCTGACATGATCTGACCCCATTGCCTCCCTGACCTTGCCTTCTACGACCCACTCCTTGGCTCATCTGGACACACTGGCCTCCTTTCTGTTCTTCTAACACTCCAGGCTTCTTCTCACATTAGGGCCTTTCGCCTTGGCGGGTCCTTCTGCATAAGGCATTTCCCTGCTGAAAGTGCCATGGGTCATTCCTTTGCCTCCTTAGGGTCTTTTCTCAAATGTCACTTTTCAGTTAGGATGTCCCTGATCACATCCCTATCGAACGTCTTACCGTTACATCCAGGCACTTTTCTAAGCACTTAACACTTACTTTATTAAACCCATACAACTGCTCTAATTTGATAAAATTTCTATCCTCATTTTATAGGAGAGGAAAAGAGACACAGAGATGTTAAACAGCATGCCCAAGGTCACACAGCTGATAAGTGATGAAGTCAGGATTCCAACCTAGGTGTTCTGGCTCCAGAGTCTGTGATCTTATAAAAAAAAAATCAATATACAAAACTTGGTGACTAATGGGCAGTGGGAAAGTGAATAAAAAAGAAAAATCAAAGTTTGCTCAGAAGTTTAGAGCCAGAGTAAGAAGACGATTAGCCAATATAAGAACATCACACTGGAGGAGGAGAAGGGGTGGACAGTTTAGATTACCATCTTCCAGAGCCATGTTTCTCAAAGTGTCATCCAAAGTACTCCTTCGTCAGAATCAACTGGGAGTGCTTGCTACAAGAGCAGGTTCCTGAGCTCCACTCCACACCTTCTCAAACAGAGTCTTTGGGGTCAAGAGCTCAAAGATTTGCATGAATGAAAACTCCTAGGTGATCTTGAAATACAATAAATTTTCAAACCACCATCTTGGAAAACAGAAAATATTTTCATCGGCTAAAGTTTGTAGACTAAGTGTCACAATTGTAGTATAGCATTTCCATAACAACAAGACTGGCAAAATGTTCTATCACCTTCAAACTTTGCAACTTGGGATAGGGACTTTTGATGGGTTTGTTCATTGGCGGATTCCAAGTGCCTGAACCAGTGCTTGGACCATAGTGGGCTGGCAATAAACCATTAGTGAGTGTGTGAATTTTGGAGTGGCCCAGAAGAAATTTTCAAGACGCACAATGACTTTGTATGAGCACATTTTACTCAGAGTAGTCCAAGATTTCCATCAGACTTCTTACATAAATTCAGTTTATCGGTTTTATCATTATTTCCTTAGAAGTGTGAACAGACTGGAAAATATACTGGCTTTTGGAATCATTGCTCTAAGTGTGATTCGGGGAGCTGGCATTTAGCAGCTGTGTGATGTTAAGATATTCAACCTTTCTGAGCCTTTATTTTCCTCATTAGTATATTCTTATCACCTTATTTAATATCAATAAAGGTATTATATAAATCAAAAGGATCCTTGGAAAAATATTATGACTAGGTGAATAGTTTTTTAAAATTTCTCAGTTATTTTGAGGTGTAAGGTTTTTTTTTGCAAATTTCTAGCTGCGAAATTTTATAGACTAACAAAATTAGAAAAATAAGACTTACTGGTATAGCATGAGCACTACACATAGTTATAGAGTGTGTTAATGTTATTAACAAGAGTTAAACTTGGAAAACAAAGATTTCTTTGACATTTGAACCTATTTCAAATCCTTTAAAATTTAATTTGTGAAAACTTATGGGAATAATAAACATGAAATTATTCCTATTTAGTGTTTCCTTTTAGAAATAATCACAGCCCCCTAGTTCAAGAATAATATTGCTTTTTGAAAGTAAAATATTGATTTGTTGAAGAAGTAGGCAAATAATGTTATAGTTTAGTATTCTGTCACTCAGAGGCATAGCCCAAGCCAAATGACTTTCATTTAAGAACTTTTAGAGTAACAGGTATTTTTCATTCATTATTTACTACATCCTTGATATCTCAACATTGAAATCTAAGAGAAAAAAGTCGATTATGCTGAAGCCACCTAGACTTCAATGTCTCCTCAATTTTGGAAACTTTACCATACCATCTATTCTAATTTTAGTGACTAAGCAGATCTCTTTTTAAACTTAAAGAAAGAAAGAACTCTACCCTCAAATTTATTCTTGCTGATCAAACAGATGCACAAAAAAGGAAAACATTGTTTATTACAATTAAAGCACAGACAAAAATGTAATTTGACAAGTGGCAAGAAAAAGCTTTCTAATGCAAACACTATGCATTCTACAAAATTCTTAATTGTTTATTCTAATATTGTGCCTAAGTTAGGCATTCTGGAAAGGCATTTCCTTTGCAGAGTCAGAAAGAAAAGCCCCAAATATCCTGAAGTTAAAGATCCAACTATCAGCATCTATACAACTTCAATGGTTACATGTGATTTTTAAAAAATGCCCATTTTGGGCTCTTCTTTCAAATTATAGTTATAAAATAAAATCCACTCACTTAAACCAAACTCCAAATTTTTCTCTTATTTTCTGCACAAAAGGTAATAACAACATGCAAACCATGAGGCAGAAGAGAATTTCTGGTAGGCCGAGAAGCTGTACAGTTTCATGACAGATACAAGAAGAAGAAAATATGCTCTTTGAATGATAGAAATAGTTCCAAAAGATTTTCCCCAAACAGTACTTAAGAGTAGTAAACTCTAGGTCACACATGCCTTTATCTAACGCTAAACACCAAAACCCCTAAATTGTAACCTCTCTATAATAACAGTTCAATCCACTGAGGCTGCTTTACCACGGATACCATACCATTATGATGAGGGTTCTGGGTCTATTCATTTCATCGTCACTTTCCAGAGGCAAAATTTCGTGGGATGGTTCCTCTTGGCGTCGTCTACAAATGTGTGGACAGCTCCTCTGGACCACAGAACGAAAAGCTTGAAGCAGAACAATGCTGGCAGTGCAGCCCATCGCTGCATCCTGGAGCCTACAAAATAACTTCTATGTTGATGCTATGTTTGCAAAACAGTGGCTCCTTGTCCCTGAAAACAGCCTACACTGCAGCTGCAGCCGGCTCACTCTCCAATCACTTCCTTGAGCTCTGATCATCTGATCATGGCCAAATAGCTTGGATGCAGAGATGGGAAAGATTTGATCCACGGAAACTGAACACACTCAGGAATATTAGAGCACTGCGCTCAGAAAGTATTTCTCAATTCACATCGAGAGCATGTTTCCTGTTCATTACAATGAAGCTCTTCGATTCTCCTTTCAGAGGTCTGAATAAATATGTCTTTCCCATTCAGACACACAAATAAATTACTTTTTCAAATCACACAACTGAAAACCTGACTTTACACTGACAATTTTTCCTGAGGTATCATGTAAAGAGTGAAAATGATTTTTTTTTTTTATAAACGTAAACACTTCCTGAAGGAAATTTTGCTGGACATCTCACTAAGTGATTGAGGTTTTACTTTTCATAGCTCGTAAGTTCCAGAAATGAAATTGGCTTATCTGAAACATAGAGTTCACTAGATCAAGATGATTTAACAAAAGTATGCACGCATTAACCAGCCCTGTGTGAGAGACACCAGTGTTCCCCTGTGATTTCCTCTCAATAGTATGGTTGTTCTGTTCCCACACATGCAGTTCTGCAGCCTAATACAATTTTATATTTACATACGCAGCTTGCAGGGCTGAAAATATCTCTATTACTGAGGTCACTGAGCAAGCTCCGCCAAGCTGACCTCTTATAAAAAGCAGCTGTAAAGCATTTTAACATCCTATCAATAAGAATTCAAGGCTCTGGGAAGGACTTTGAGGTCTTTGGTAGTTAAGAGTCTGGTATTCCCTGACTCTTGCGAGACTAGTCACTTAGGAAAGAACCAAAGAGAGATGCTTAGAAATCACGTGTCCTTTCTGGAATGGCCTCAAGATCTAATGGTATAGTGAAAGAGAATAGGGCAGCTGGGGCTGCTTGCGCTAAAAATATCTCATGGAAAATAGATTTTGCTTACAAATGAGGAAAGTATGAAATCCCCAATAGAATTCAATGTTGAGATCTTTCTGCCAAGCTAATTCTTCCAGTGTAACTCTTGGAGATTCAAAGAAAAAAAAAAATGTTTTCTGTGGTTTCTGGGCTCCTCGGCGTGAAGGGTGCTGCAGGAAGTTTGAGGAAGGATTGTTTTGCTGTAACGTGTGGCCGCCCCAGCCTCAGTAAGGTTGCTTTCGCGGAAGCATCTATCATGATGCTCAAATAGGCATTAATTGCTCAGTAATCTGTCACAACACAGCATCGTTTTAATTGGTATGTTCACCCCAGAGAAGTAAAACATGCTTCTTTTTCTTTTAAGAAGTACTGGCTGCCAGTGGTTTTTCATCTCCCTCTGTTTTGAGCAAACATATTTTAGTGCTGCTGGAAAAAGAAGAAAAAAATGCTAATGATGCTGGCAAGCCCCCTAACTCCCTCTGGACATTTGTCAGATTGCCCGGGTGCTAATCTAAACCATTTTTACTCTAAACAACTAGGCCATTTACTGAAGAGAGGCTACGACTTAGCCTGTCTGGCTTGTGTGTATTGAATATCTATATCTAATGGTGTCCACTTGAGACAAAGGGCAGAGTGGGCTTCTATGTTTGTGAATGTGTCTTTTCAAACAGGACAGTTCCTCTGGGCTCCCTGTATGGCAGTGCCCACCCCCACCCAATTACTCCCATCCCCCAGGACATATCTCTCTCCAATCACTTCCGTAGGTTGTGATCATCTGCTCATAGCTGCGTAGTTTGCAGGCAGCAAGCTGCTAGCTGGTAACGCTTAAATAGTCCACCAGCCCCAGTTAGAAACTGGAGAGAGAAGACAGATCCCTCCGCTATCCACCAAGGGCTTGGCAGGCACGATGCACTTCACATCCTAAACTCCTCTCTAACCATCTCTCTCTAAATCTGGCTGACCTCTGGGGTGGCTTTTGGAATCAGATGTTTTGGCAGATGCCAAAGTCTTTAGGGAGACAAATGAGATGCTTTCTAGCTATTACAGTCCCGCCTTCATCGATCCCCTCTGCCTCTGAGGAATTCACCCCTATTATTGACGGGCTGCTGACAGGCTCTGAATATTCTCTCTCTCATTCTGTCTCCTCTCTCTGTTAGCCTCTGTTATCAAGCTAAAGGAATGTCCAAGGATTAGTTTCTTTGGAATTCAATACACACAACCATTATCCAGTGGACAAGAAATAAAAAGATGAAACGCAGGAAAGAAGAGTTGAGTATGTTCTCCAACATTTTCTCATGAAAGATTCCAAACATGCAGGAAAGTTGCAAGAAAGGGTTTGGGTTCTGAGCTCTATGTTTTACATAGTAAATTAAGCTGGAGATTGGGTTGGGTTGTGGGAGACACAGAAACCTACCCAGAGACATGGCCATGTTTCTGTCATATTTAGCATGCATGTTGACACACAGGAAACTTTTTTTTTTTTTTTTTTGAGATAGAGTTTCGCTCTATCGCCCAGGCTGGAGTACAGTGGCAGGATCTTGGCTCACTGCAACCTCGGCCTCCCAGGTTCAAGTGATTCTCGTGCCTCAGCCTCCTGAGTGGCTAGGAGTATAGGTGTGCACCACCACACCTAATTTTTGATAAGCAGGAAATATTTTAAGATTAGGTATAAACTCTTCAGCAGGTGTCTGCTATTTTTATTTGAACTATTAATAAGATGAATCATTTGGCCTCCAAACATCAAATGTGCGTGGCCTTACTAATAAATGACCTTTGGAGATTCTTCTTCACTCTCTTGTCTGCCTTCTTCCCCTAGTAGGGTCTTATCTTATGTTTCAATAAGGTATTTATTAAACCTAAAATGCTAGAAACAAGATTTTTAAAGTAATTGTCTTAGATTAGGAAATAATGTCACTAACAATTCGTAAGGCTAAATTTTCCAAAGAAGTGTTGGAAGCTAGATTTCATCCTGGGTCATTAATTATATATTATATCATATTATTGTATGTTATTTCATATATAAAAATTTATTCAGCACTTATGAAATCTTAAATTTGTGTACAATAAAAAATGTTCTTGTTTCAAAGCAGAGATAGCTGTGTTGTGTAGACTGTAGTAGCCTTAATGCTCACAGGAAATGGAAGGAAGGATGGAGGGAGATGTTTTTAACATCTTATTGACCGGGGAGAAAGACATGTAGGAAGAAAAAGTAAGGCATTTCAAGAGAGTAAAAGGAGGTTAAGGAGGAAAAAAAAAGAGAGAAAAACGAATGAAGGGACTAACAAAAGCCACCAAAATCGTACTGAATCCTAGGAGGATACTGGACTCTGCCTCAGGGGTCCACCTGCCCAGCTGTAGACTGCCCATCCTTCTTCAACAAATCTTGGCTAATGAATTTAGTTTTCAGAGCACTTTTCTAAAATCTTTTGGCCTAAGAATGATTTGGCTGTACATGTAGATATATCCACCACTGGGATAATATGTCCAAAGACCTTTTTACAATGGGCAAGGAAATACACATTTAATTTAAATAAATAATGTCCATTGAAAGTGTTGGACCTTCCCAGCTTTGTTAAATTATGTAAGAGCCGTGTGTCTAAATCTATATATCTAATCTATTGCAAAATACCTACATCTATTTTGACCGTGTCAAATTGGACTGTGCTTTGGCATGATGGAGGTGAAGCCCACATTCTTCTCCTCCCCAAAAGACCTGGTGCATCTGAGTCTTCTGACACATAATGCTGACCTTGGATGGGGAGAGGTTTTCTGCTATCCTCTATAAGGCATCAAGTACACGGAAACCTACTGCTGATAACAGATGCTTGTCTTGTAAAAACAAAGATGAGCTTAGATAAAATATTTGAGAAATAAAAAATTGAGAAATGAAGCCTAACAAAATCAGCCTCAAGGGCTTTTTGGATATCCCTGATGCTATACAGCTTGGTTTCATTGCTTCACACACTGTGAGTTTCTGGTGGGTCCATTTCAAGATCCTAATAAGGTCATGATCAGAACTTATTTATAAAGATAAATTTATGGAAAGGCTAAGAGTTTAAGGGTAGAATTATGTCCCCCCAAAATTCATATGTTGGAACCCTGAGCGCCAATGTGACTCTGTTTTGAGATAGAGCTTCTAAGAAAGTAATAAGGTTTCATGAGGTCATAAGGGTGGCGCCTTCATCCTCTAGAACTAATGTCCTTATAAGAAGAGGAAGAAACACCAGCTCTCTCTCTCTCTCTCTGTCTTCACGTGTGCACAAGGGAAAGGCCATATGAAGCCACAGTGAGAAGGTGCTGTTTGCAAGATAGGAAGAGAGTCTTCACCAGAAAACAACCCTAAGAGCACCTTGATCTTCAACTTCCAGCCTCTAAAGCTGTGAGAAGATGAGTTTCTGTTGTTTAAACCACCTAGTCTGTGGTGTTTTGCTAGAGCAGCCCTAGTACCCTAGCAGGCCGATACAAGGACCTTGCCTGGGAAAACCATATTCTAACAGTGAAGCCTCAAGGGAATCATCACCTCCTCAGAGAAAGGCTCTTAATTCCCCCAGGTTGAATTAACCCCCGCCTTCCTCCCTGCTTCCAAAACACAAATGTTCAGGAGTCACCTTTGAAGTATCTTTTTGCTGCAACTGCCTGCCCTCTGGCCAGCAGAACATGGTTTCCGCATTTGGAGTCTGGAGGCCCTGACTTCTAGCTCAAGGTGGTGCGTGGAGTACATTTTTTTAGCTACCTCTTTCCCCAAATCCAAGTGAAATGACAACAAAGCAGTATAAAGGCAATATATTGATTACAACAAAATGAGAAAAGGTGGGAAACTTTTTCAGCAAAGAGAATTTTTGAGCATCTCTGAAGAATGAAAAGTGAATTTGATCACATTGATTAATAACTAAAAATGAAGTATTTAGGAACAATTTACAGGCACAGCAAGAGAATACAGCAGATGGCAGCCGTTGCTCACAACAGGGCCCAAAAGGGGCTCCAAGCTCTAGAAAGTAGGGGCTGGATGTGAGAAAGTAACTGGATAACTGCCCTTGGACCCTGTTCTCAGCACAGACAAAACACTAGAGCACCTGTCACCAAATATCCCAAGAAGGGCAAATACTTCCAGAATACCTAGCATAGGTGTCAGCACCTCAGTGGAACCCCTCACTATTTTGGCTTTGGCCAGTGGGGATGGGGTGTATATCTAGTTGGCCTGCCAGACTGGCTTACATATCTGGAAATGAAGACTGCAGTTGGTGCACCAGTCAACCTAACAGCTTGTCCACAGGTCAGTCTGACCAAGTGAAGGAGAGGATTCAAATGTTCCTTCTCTCCCTGATCCCAGGGCCAGAAGGCAGAGTATTCTAGCTCCCCAAACTAAGTAGACCTCTCTTAGTTTGGGTTAATTTATAGTGAGACTGACAGAACCTACAGTCAATATGGACTGAGCACCCTGGTTCAAGTCTAATTTGATGCCTATCCAAATGACAGCCTGGTGGAAGAGGTGGCCAGCAGAGCACAGTAGAGAAGCTCACAGCGAGCTTCAGAGTCAGCCTGACTCATACGAGTCACCTAACCTCTCTAAGCCTCAATAGTATCTGCGGTAAAATGGAGATCATCCTTTACACTTTCAGGATATTGGTGGGAAGAGATTAACTGCAAAGACCAACATAGAGCCTGGCCCATAATTATTCAGTGAACAAGCGTGATGCTGCTTCTGCTAGGGTGATAACAGAGGCTTGGTCTCTTCCCTCTCAGCTTCCAGGATCAGCTTAAAGGTGATACTGCCCTGGAAAAGCCTCCCCTAACGGGCATTGCTTCACAGCCCTGAACCTCAGTCCTTATCACCGTACCCTGTAGGTTTCCTTTCTAACACACCAGCTGTAATTACATCCTGATTGATTTAGATTTTAAATTGTCTTCCCTCTCTGTAAGACATAGGATTGTGCTTACCTTGTTTGCTATATATCCAGCACCCACCTTGGAGTACATGCTCAATGAATAATAATCATGATGATGATACCCCTAAGAAAGCAAGCCCTTATAGCACTCGCCATGTGCCCGGCACAGTGCTAATGAATATTTACGCATCGGGATACCTGTACATCTCCTTCTATGAGGCAGTGCTGTGATCATCCCTGTTTTACTGTTGAGGAAACTGAGGCACAGAGAAATTAAGTGATTCCCTCAGAGAATCACAGCTAGTAAGTGGCAGAATCAGAATTAGAACTGGCATGTGGCAGGGGGTAGTGAGGCAACCCTGGAAAATTCCCTTTGAGAGCTGGTCTGTCCCTCACAGGAAAGTCTGTGACTTTTTCTTGGATGACAGTTTCAGAAACCAGCTAACAATTGAGCAGACTGTTTTAAGGTGATGATTTAAATTGCATTTTGGTAGGAATTGAAACCAGTCTTTAATGAATTTGATAAACGAATTTTTTTAAGGTGCTGTGTTTACTGTGTGAAGTGTTCACTGGCAGCAGTGACTTAACTGCCTAAATTGGCTGTCAAAGCATATATTTAGAATACAGAAACGTAATGGGCTCCCTTTATCATTACTTGCTTCCCCCTACATGACATAAAATGTTGGTGAACACCAAAATGCCCCCAGAAAAGAGGCTACTTTGGGTCCAATTAGAAAGAGGAAAATGAGGCCATTACCCCAGGACACTCTGTGAGTGTGGACTTGGTTGCCCATGCTGGAAGAGCTGCCACTCACTCTTGAATTCATTGGAGGCTGATCCTGGAGAGTTGGCTGACAGCTCAAACATGTCGCTGCTGCAGAGGGAACCAGCCACTTTCCATCCTGGGCTAGTGTGAGGACCTAGGGGTGACCATCAAGTTGGTGGGAGCTCAACTGCCTCGCAATCTTTGTTTCATCTTCCTTCTCTACCACAAGTATTCTCTGTGGAGTCATGTGATGGGAAGAAACATGGGGACCAAGGCAGAGGGTAGGAAACCTCCATCTGCTGATTTAAGCTGTAGCACTGCCTTTCCATGACAGCTCAGAAATGATTAGTGGAATGAATGAATCAATAGATAATAAAAATCACAGCATCATTGTCATCATTATCATCTTCATCATCAAGCTCTTAATCATGTTGGAGTTTTTTTGTAAATTTTCCAGAGGCTCAGCAATTGTTCCTAAACAAAAGTGACCCAAAGGAGGAGAACACCTTAGATTGAAAGTGGCAGGGGATTTTGCCCCCAGTCAGTAAAACCAGGTCATGGGATTTGGTCATTTTCCAGGGCAAGATTAGTGAGAATCTTCTTCCGTGTCTGTTTCCAGATGGGTAAGCCCCCCGCCAGGTCTGAACTCAATTAAACGGCTAGGAGGGAGTTAATCAGTGCCTTCTCAGCTGAAAAGTGGAAAACACAACCCAGTGAAGTCATTCTTCCTAGGACCCAGTTAGTTACCCTTTATCAAGTTGCATCTCTGCCCCTCCTACTGCTACCTCTACTCAGGGACTTGGGACTTAAGTTTATTGTGATAGTAACCCCTGATCTCTTTTTATCCCCCGACAACTGTGATTTCTAGAGACCTTTTCCTTCGGTTTCTCTGTCTTCATTTTCATTTAATTATAGTGGCCTCCTCTTTGCAGGCATCTTTCCCGTGTGCTGACATTTATTGAGTTGTACAATTAATCACTTTGGAAAAAAGCACACTGTTCTCTTGCTTTAAAAATCAGGTGCTGCTGCCAAGCTTTCCTTTATTTTCATTTTTCTACCTTTGGCATTGATGCAGCTCAAAAGCAGACAATTCTTTCGTTGGTACATTTGGATGCATCAGAAAATTATCTTTCATTGCTCTCTAAGTCAGCTTCCTGCAGAGTGCACGGATAATTTAAATGTTCCATTAATAACTTACCTTTCTCAGGCATCTATGTTTGATTGAACTCTTCTCAGCTCATACTAAACCTTTCTTATTTTTAATAAAATGTAGTATAGTGCGGCACTTAGGCATCAGGAAGCAGTTTGCCAAAATGTAAATCCCTGTTGAGCTGTTTATTAACTTTGTGACTTTGAGCAAAAATTTTAAGCCTCAGTTTCCTCATCTGTTCAATGAATGAATATTAATGAGCATCTAATATTCACATAAAGTGCTGGGCCCAGTACCAAACACACGGTAAGAATTCAACAAATTCTAATTATTACTGGAAAAGAGAAAATCTAAGGACTTTTAAACACTGCTTGTTTTCTCCCCACTTCCCCAGTAAGTAGTTTTTGTTGTTGTTGTTGTTGTTGTTTTTAAATCTCCTTACTCTTCTTTTCCCGGAGACACATAGTCTTCCCTGAGTGATGGGGGAATGGGTGTTGCATATGTCTCCTCTGTGCTTTGAAGTTAGCTCCCATGGTAATGTGACACAAGTTCTAAATCCCCTTCCCTGTTGTTTTTCATGAGTAAACAAATTTGAAATAATATAATAATACCTCACTTACCCTAAGGTCACTACTTTTGCAACATCAACTATTCTGATCACAGTCAATTCCTGAAAAGGGACAGAAACAACTTCTCCAGAGCAAGAAAAGGATGTCACGTGATTCCCTCTATGAAGCTAATGGGAGTGGCTTAGTGAAGAGGTCTTTATATCCTCAGGGTTAACACCGTTACCTTATGCAGGATTCTAAAGAGCTTGCTGAACTAAGCTTACAGTGACTTTTGACCAGAAGCAATATCATTCTGACCTGCCCTGGTCCAGCCAATTTCTACTGGAAGGATGTCCCCGGTGAAGACAGGTGGGCTGAAAGCTTCTTCAAGGGGTTGTGGTGGGTCCAGCTATAAATAGCCAGCCCACCAAAGACTCAGCCATCTGATGGAGCTGAGGCTGCATACATAGGGAAGGAATGAGGGTGAAATAACGCAGCCTAGAAAGTGATTCAGAGCAATGAGCACGAGTTTTGGAGTTGAAGAGACCCACCTGTGTTTGAATCCTAGTTTTGTTGTCTTGGAACATTAATTCTCTGAGACTTATTTTCTCCATTGGCTAATAAGAGTAAGAAGAACCCTTCTACATAACTGTTGTAACAAAGGCACATAGTACAAAACATTGGCATAAATAGTAGGTGGTATCATTCTTTCACCATTATCATTATTACAACTATTTGTGTTATTATCATTGTTATTCCAAGTTAGTACCAAAGTGAGTAGGTAACAGTCCTGCAAGTCAAGGCTCAAAAACAATAAAGTCATGCGGAAACAGTAACTCAAACAGAAGAGAGAGCCTTGGCACTGGAATGAAGTGGCAAGGACAAGGGAGAGGTGGGACAGAAAGTTTCCTTGACTTCTCTTCACCAGCCCATGAGTCCAGGGTGCATGGCTGAGTCAGGCTAACTTAAAGGTATGAGCCACCCACCAAAGGAAGGGACAGATGACAGACAATCTGAGAAAATGGAAAACATAAAAAAAATCAATATACACAGTATCTGGGACTAATCCCCATTCGGGGCGGTAAACACTAGAAAGGTGGATATAAATTACAGTGTTCTACCCCAGTACAATGGATGAAACTGATGCATTAGGGAAATGACTGATGCATCAATCACTGATGTTTGAACTTCATGGTGGGGGTGAATACAGGAGGAGTTGTTACTGGAATATATTCACAACAAGGACGCTAATGCATCAGGAAAAACCAAATTATGTCCAAGTGGCCTTGGGTTCAGGAGGGAGAAATCTGTGACACATTCTAGATAAAAACTCCAACAGCAACTGCTTTTAATTTTTAAAAGTTAGGTGATCAAATTGGGCAAATTATGTTATCTTCAAGAGTTAGCTATGTGAAAAATATTTTTGGATGACATGGGATAAATGAACTATTAACTGTACTCTCTGTACTTGTTCTATTTTATTTTCTGTGTTCATTTTTCTCCCTTTGAATTGTGGCAGGAATTAACCACCCACGTCTTAAACATTCCAAGTTAAATCTAGTTTACAATAATCACGAATTGCTTTCCAAACATGAAAATGGCAGTCTTTAAAGTCATTTACAATGTTCTTTCCAAATCAATTTTAAAGATAAAAAGATAGCCTGAGCTCAATTTTACATTATTTGCTAGGACTCAGGGGAGTCGCCCAAAGTATCATTTTAGGGTTGGTGCAAAGCACCCAGCTCCAGGGTTTTGAAAGGAAACAGGGACAACCAAAGTTTAAGTCCAGCAGGAATAGGAGAAGTGGCAATATTCAGAAGATTAACTTGATAAGATAATGTTTAGCATCTCTTTACAACCTCAAATGCAAGATGTGGATTCTTAAAGTTTTTGTTCCTATTATCTCCAGTTTGTGCTACTGACAACTGCAGTTCCCAAGAGGACATGTGCAGCCTTCCTTCTTGTGTGAAGAGGTGGGGAAAGCAGGGAATTGGCTTTGGGCTCTAACACTAATTAGGACTGCAGACAAGTCTTGTCATCTCTTTCTCTGGATCTAAGTTTGCTTGTCCATAAAATTAGAGGGTTAGAATAGATGCCATGAGTTCTTCTAGGTCTAGGATTCTATAGCTTTATCTAACAAAAGGATTCAGATAGAATACCAATGACCAGTGGCTGGACTTTAAGGTAGAGGTGAAGATAGGAGTTGTTGCTGGGATATACCACATTCCCCTATAAATATTTCTTTTGAAGGCTGTAGTAAACATCACCAACAGTGTCACAAAAGAGGTAGGAGCACTGAAAAATGAGGTGTAAGAGGAAAGAGCTGGAAATCAGGCAGTGGAAGGAGGTCCTACCAAGCCCAGAACAGTCACCCCAGTTAGCTCTAATATGTAGATGGCATTGCCCTGTGGTGCAGGTTGATGGAAGGAATACTAAGAAGACTCAGATGGTCTTTCTTTGGAAGTTTTTTTTTTTTTTTTTTTTGCTGTCCAACAGACCTGAATTTACCATTTCCTGGATTTGTGGCTTTTTGGCAAATGATCTTCTGTTCTTTGTTTCTGCAGTGGAGAAATGGGAATGGTAGTCATGTATTGTATCAGATTCTTATAGGATAAGGAGGAGTAAATGAGATAATCCAAGTGGAGCACTTGACACAGCACCTGAGATACTGGGAAAACCCAGTGAAAAGAGAAGCTCTACTGGTTATGGGCTCAACTTGGGAGCATCCACAGTCCACAGCAGCTCACGAAGTGAGTCAACTGTGCCTTCCATTGCAGGGTGGCATTAGCAGTCATGGGAGAACAGAGAACCTCCTAAAGTGGGAGAAATCACTGGGCTCCCAGCATTTCAGATGAGAAGAATGCAAGACAGGATGCAGGATATTCATGTTCATCTTTTAGGCAAAGTATTGTTATCCTGTTTTATTTTCAAGTGTAACTGAATTCTGACTGTAGAAGGCATCCCCCTCCCTCCATCCCCAAGCCCACTCTGTCCCCTACCCAATGTGGCCAAGCTGACAGAGGGCAAAGCTGCAGTTCAAATGGAGATTGGCTCCAGGATTGCTGGGTTATGTGGGGGTAGGAGCCAAGCCTCCATGCTGGTAGTGTTTCTACCTTG